>NC_090930.1:409954342-410579342 GCF_040938575.1 Ambystoma mexicanum | reverse complement strand
TAACCCTTAAATGCGGCAGTAACGCTATTAACGCCGCATTTAAGGGTCTGCCAAATACCTTGTTTGGCAGGATTTACCCCCAGTTCTGAGCTGGGAGCAAATCTGCTGTGATTTTGCCCATTTTCAGCACTAATACCGCCGGCGGTAGTAGCGCTGAGAATTCACCATTGGGCACAATGGGGAATGGGAAATTCCTGAATGGGCCCAATGGGGAATGGGGACTTACTGTTCCGCCAAACCCGTGATCTGGTGCTAATAGCGCCAGGGGGTTTGATGGTAACGCTATTACCTGCGGGGATACCGCCCAACTCGCGATGAGGCCCAATGTGTTTCAAAGTGCTAAAAGGCAAGGGAGGGATCAAAGGAAAATACAATTACATTCTTACAGGCCATGAACAGTAAAGATGTGAAATTAACTATCGTACTCGGCCTGACGACATTTCAGATAGTGCAAGAGCTAACACATGGATAAGGAAGGGAGGAGGAGAGTGGGAAGGAAATGGAAACAGACAGGCAACTACCGTACTAGGCCTGACAAACTTTCTGGTAGAGCCGGAGAAAACAAAAGGTGAGGGAGAGGGGTGCAGAAAGGGAGGGGAGGAACAAAATAAGCGACTATCGTACTAGGCCTGATGACATTTCAGATGGTGCTGGAAGGGAGTGAGGGGAGGAAAAAAACAACAAGTAAAGGGAGGAGACAGACAAGGTTGCTATCACACTAGGTCCAGGGACAATTCTGATAGGGTAAGTGCATAGAAGAAAGTAAGGAGAGGAGGGGAGGAGGTGAGGAGATAGGATAAGGGAGAAGGGAGAGGAGGAGAGAACATAGAGTAAGCAGTCAAAAAGAGTGGAGTAGCAAGAGGGGAGAGCGAATACAATTGCAGAAGTCGGCAGTAACACATAATGTTGCAACCCTGGATACAAGATGAAGATGGGAACAGCATGATTCAGAGCCACCATGAGAAAGGTTGACGCACCGTGAATCAATGAAGTCCATAAAGATACCTTGTGAAACCTACCTACCAATCTCTGTGCTGAATGGGGAAGTTAAAGTCTTGGCGAAGGCATTGGCCAATAGGTTGCTTACAATTCTCCCTCATCTCGTTCCTAGAGACCGGAACGGGTTCATGCTGGATAGATCAACTGTACTTAAGATACGCTGGCTGTTTGGTGTAATTACCTCAGCTGACTGGTTGCCTTGTTGAAATAATGCAACTTTGTCTCTAGGATCACAGAAAGCATTTGACTCCACCGACTGCACCCGACTCTGGGCGGTACTGACAATGATAGGCTTCCATTTATTACCTGGGTAAGGCTTCTTTTCGAATCCCCAATAGTGAGGATTAGGGTGAATGGACATTGATCGGATCGCTTTCCTCGGCAACCGAGCACGAGACAAGGCTGTCCTCGTTCCCTGCTCCTATTGCACTCATGATAGGACCTTTGGAAGAAGCGATGAGAGGCAAAGGTCATTCTGGGGCGTGAAATGGCCGGTGGCCATGTAGACAAAATATCTCTGTTTGCGGATGACATTCTTTTCTATGTGAGTAATCCAGAGACCTTAGTGCTGAGGGCGGGTGAACTGCTTCACAAGTTTGCCAATTATTATTATTATACAAGTTTATTGGGGGAAATCCATATACTACATACTCACAAGGGACCAAGACGGGATGGGGTGCTGGAGCCTACCGAGGAACCATTTAAATGCTTGGGAGTTACAGTCAAGAGATCTCAGCTTGCTTTCTTTCGATTGAACTGGGACCCGGTTGGTCGTAGCTTTCCTCAGGGATGTTGAAAGTGCGAATCTCTCCCAGTCAGTCTTGGGCAAGGTTGCACTGTTTAAAATGAAAGCTTTCCCAAATGTCTATAGATGGATAGCTAACACTACAGCAAAGTCACAAGTAAGCTAAGGGGCAAGCCACTCCCTACGGGATTCCGGATAGAGGAGATGGATAACCCCAGGATAGCTTTGTACTTGTTCACAAATTCTGTCTGGGAAGGTGTGTTGAATCTTCCAAACCTGCGCACCTGTTTTTGGGCCATACAACTGGTGGCGTAGAATGTCTGATTCTTTTTGGGGGAGGATAACCCGGCTATTAGACTGGAAAGAAGCAGGATGGGTTCATGGACCCCCCAGCCAGGTTCATTATAGCAATAGATGCCCAGGAAATTTTCCTCAGACTGGGAAGCAGGTGGTTAAGGTCTGGCATGTTAATGGAGAAAACTACAGACAGGAAAAAGCTACCAATGAACCAAGCCCTGTTGGGCTGCATGCTCATCCCCAAACTCAAAGAAGTCCAGTGGCACAGGGTGTGGACTGGGAAAGGGATACGAACAGGGCGGATGTAATGAACATGGAAGGCGATAAACAATTTCAGGATTAGAGAAACGCCTACGGCGTGCCATCGACAATGTTCCAATAGTTACAACTACCACACACTCTCAGAAGCCAACTGAGGGAGGTACCTGCTCTATCACAGGACTCCCCTTTCTTGAAACTGATCATGACCGAAAAATCTGGTGGCCAAACTAATTTACACGGCATACAGATGGATAGCTAGCAAAATCACTAGCTAAGCTAAGGGGCAGGTTGGAGGACAACCTCAGCCCTTTGGAGGAGGGGGGCCTGAGATTGCGCCCTGGGGGCGGCCAAGACTCAAGACTGAAACGAACCAAAATAAGATTCTGCATTGGGTGTATTTCACCACACAGGTATTGCATAGAATGGTAAAAAGGGAAAATGACACGTGCCCTGAATGTAAGACTGGAGTGGGGACACACTATCACATGATCTGCTCTTGCCCTAAGATAAGGGCTTACTGGGGAGAAAGATTGGATGTAATTAACACCTTGGTCAATGACGAATTGACCATGGATCAGGTGATGTTTCTTTTGGGAGTCTGGTGGGTGGACACTTCTCTCACAGCCTATGAAAGGTCTGTGGTTAGTTTAGCTTTGGCGCTGGCCAAAAGAGACATACTAATGCAATGGTTAGTGGAGAGCAGTCCATCAATACATATGTGGGAAGGGATGGATAGATGTAAGGGCTTTAGGACGCTTGTGTAAAAAAACAGAGGATGCTTGCACAAGCACAATAAGGTGTGGGTGAGATGGTTAGCATGCAGTGGGGAGCAGCAATATTCTAGAGTGTACCAGAGGGGCTGTGGGCATGGCAATAATAGGCGGAGGAGACAGGATGTCGGAAGGGGCAGGGGGGATGGAGGGCAAGAGAGAGGGAAAGGGGACAAGAGGGGGAATAGAGATGGGAGTAGGGGAGCAGGTGATGCTGGTATTTTTGGTTGTACTTTTGTGTGAGGGGGTTGTGTGCTTCATACTGTGAGAACGCTGTGTGTCCTGTCAATAGTGGTTGTTTGACCACCTAATGTTAAGTTGTTGCAAGGAAAAAAATTGTGAACATTTCTCGGTGTAAAAAGAATTAAAAAAAATCAAAGCAGATAGATGAAAGTTTAATAACCGTTTAAGCCATTGTTGCTATGAGTTCTGGAGGTGTCCCCATGGGAGTATTTTAAAAGAGTTTGCAAGTAGAAAGCCCAGAAATTAATGTGCATTTGTAGAAGGCTCCCTGTGTGAGGCCATTCCAATAAGAATGCTCCTGCATTTCCAGTTAGGGAAAGTCATTCTTCACTTCCTTTGTCTAAGGGTATCTACTTAACTAGTAAAATTAAATGTTCTCCTTTGGGTAAGAAGGGTCATTGAAGGAAAAAGTTCCTCATTCCCTTGTTAATGGTGGGTTGCTAGTATGCGATAGTGAATTGGAGCACAGGGTTGAAGTACAGCAGTGACCCGTTGAAGGGAGGTTGGGTGGGTGGTAGATCAGTAGCTGGTTTCATATCCCACGGAAAACTATTTTCCAACGCTTGGCTTTCCTTTTACGAACCGTTGGTGTCAGTTGTACAGGTGAACATGTAATGAGGTCAACTAAAACAACAAGCATGCATTCCTTTTTGGAATAAAATCTCAGGAAAATATGGTGTCCGGTTGACATCTCACAGTGAAATGTCGGGTTCTTTTCTAAGGTCTGCTCACCTTAGACAAGAAACCAAAGCCAACCAATGTGACGCACATTGTTTGGATCATCTCTGCACATCTCTGGTGCAAATTTGTTGGAAGAGTCTTTGAGTTCCTGCCACACATGTAGCTATTTTGACTGTGCATGAAGGTAATTAGTGGAGGGAATAAACTGCGGGGCTTGGATGGGCCATTCAACTGTCAGACATTAGATGCAGAGGATGTTTTTTTTATCTCCAGATCAACTAAGAATGTTTTGTTTCTTCTTTTCTTCTCATAGATATGGTTTTACATATTTAGGACTGGAGAATGAGTACATGAAAATACAAAATCAAAATAAAGAAACCGAAATGTAAGTAAAAGTTAATATAATTTTGATAATTAAGTACATCCATGTTTGTATGTAGACATCATTAGTACAAGTTTGATCATTGCATCACATGACCAAATTCACATTTCTAAAGATAAATCTGATTAAAAATGGACCTTTTCGGTTATACAAAACTGTGTACACATCCTCTGTCCAGATACATTTGTGAGCTAAAATCTTAGCGGAATGAAGAAAAAAAAATACGGTTTCTACGTGTAGACAACATAGTAATTAAGACTAACCTATTGATACCTAATTTACCACCGAGTATAGCTTTGCATCTTTTAGGAGACAGTCATTCTCAGTATATTTTTTAAATGGATGTCTCATGTACAATTATCAGCTGATGAAAGAAAATGTTCATTTGTAAATATGTGATGCAGCTTTCCGTTCATTTTTAATGGCCAGTTTGTATGGACATTTTTAACTTGCTGTCTTTTTTGTTAATGGTATAAAGCAATGTATACATATATACAGATATGTATGTACACCACATATCTATTCACTGAAAAAACTTTAGTTGAAAGGATATTTGTAAATACTGGAGTGGGGTGTCTGTACTCCTGCTCTCTATATGGTAGAGGAGAGGCACAGAAGACCTCAGCCAAGATTCTCTATATTGGTAAAACGTGGCGAGCAATCAAGGCCTAGCTTCTCAGGAGGTGATGCAGGCTGGTTCTTAAGTACAGTGTAGTCCCCAAGCATCCACAAAGGAATATCCACACACTGTTAGTGAAAACCGTCTTTATATAAATAAGGTTCACGTTATATACACAATCACAATAACACACTTTGTGCTCCGACAATTCTAAAATAGTAAATATGTACAGTTCTAGGTGGTACCACTGTTACTCTGATTCCATTAAAATGCATCAACTGTACTCAGTTCAAATAGCATACAAATCAACACAGCAAAACAATATCAACCATAGACTTAAGAGGAAGCAAAGTTGGTTAGACAATTGGCAGAATACTGAGCCCCTACCGTCAGGCACAGTTCTGTATGAGCATCCCCCCACCTGGGCAACCTGGAAATTAAGTTGCACTACAAGCCCACTCCATGTATTTTCAATTAGAGTATTATCTCCTTCTATAAAAGTTATACTGCCCCAATGTACCTGGTTTCATAGAGTTTTTTGGTGAGTCGTCGACAGGCCTTTCTTGAGCACACTCCCTTCAAGGCAGGAGCCACGGGTCGTCGAGATTAGGTGAAGAAAGAGGCGAACGTTGTCATAGAGGGAGCAGCTTCGATCTTTGCGGTGCTCGTTGACGAAAGCTTGTGAACGTCCTGTGAAGAAGAGGCGTGCGGTGTGCCTCAAAGACGAGTGTTCGTTGCTGCAAAGTCACTGAAGAATTTTGGCCCAGCAAGGACGTCGAGTCGTTGGCGTCTGGCGTCGGCGAATGGGACGTGACCACAGCTGGCTTCAGTAGCTTCGTCAGTGTCTGAGGTCTTCGGGTGGCAGGAATCCCACCAGCGGATTCTTCTATCATTGGCGTCCTTGACTTTCTCCGGCAGGATGAAAGCGGTCGACGATGATGAACAAGGACGTCCTTGGATCAAAATGTTCTTAAGCAAAGGGAGCACTGCGTCTCCAGTCGGCGATGGCAGTCCGGTGCTTCTCTTAGTTCTCCTTGATGGTCACTTTCTCCAGTCGGCAGCCTTTCGTAGGTCTGTCTACCAGGGAGCTTTGGCAAAGATCAGCTGGTGCACGATGGTCCCTCATAGCCCGGGAAGAGGTCTCCTAAACAGGTCCTCTCTTGGATCAGTTCCTTGAAGGCACACCAGCTTTCAGATTAGCGAAGGACAGCAGCAGCAGTTCTTCTTCTTCCAATGGGCTTCAAAGTTAAGCAACCGTTTCGACGTCAGCTTCTGAACGATTTCTAGCAGTGAGAGCCCCCCAGATAAACTGTTGATCTCCCATTCACTCTGCTGGGTCACACTCAGGCAACCAATCACTCAGAATTGCATTTAGGCAGTCAGGCAGCCAATCAGGCGCACAGTGCATTCAGGCCATTCTTCTCCAGACACTCACAACACAGAATGTGGATTCGGACAAGCACTCTGCCATTTAGCACTACACACTGCATTCATACTAGTTTCGGGCAGGGCTATCTCAGTCATTGGGCTTCATTACGACCCAGGCGGTAAGGGGTTTACGGCGCCGTAAACAGCGCCGACCCTTACCGCCTGAATACGAGGTCCCTTAGCGCCATGGCGGATTTAACACCTGCTTTTAGCAGGTGTTAAAATCCATGGCGCTAAGGGACCATGGAGTTAATTACGCCACCGTAATTTACTGTGGCGTAATTAACGCCTTCCCCACTCCCATTATGCCCTATGGGGCAAAAATGGGAATGGGGAAGGGTAAATGGGGATTGGGGACTTACCGCCCCGCCAAGGTCAGAATGGGGCGGTAAGTCCGCCAACCACCATGGCGTAGGATAATTGTGTTCCAGAATATAAATGTATCCAGAAACCTTCAGATGATGAAAATGACAAGTTTTCTAAAATGTGGTAGCCATTGTTTCAGTAAAGCCATACAAAATAATTGATGTTTCAATGTTTTGATTTTATTACAGAACCTGCTATTTTTTTATGATAGGATCAAATTGCCCATGTTATTCCAAGAATCTCTTGAGTGGGTAAGCGAGTAGATTGAAAGTCTCATAATAAAAATAATGTGTAATTTATATAGCGCTTCCGCCAAAGCACTTTACATAGAACATATTTACATACAATGTCACCCTTTGTCGACTTAGAATGGATGAAAGGCTGAGTTGGCCTTGCTGGAATTCAAACCTGTGACCTGCAGATTACACACAGATCGCAGCAGCTAGTGCTCTACCCACCGAGCAACCGTCCCGGCATAAAAGCATTCTCCATAGAGCATTGGTACATTTCACTAAATAAATAGGAATGTGGGCAAGCTTCTTCGAAGAACGTGCTATTTCAGAGAATAATTCATAGTTCAATACTTCCTCTCTGGTTGTACACAAATCTTTTATGGCTAAAGGATTATTTAATAATTCATCAGGTGTGACATACAAAACATTCAACAAATGATTGCCTTTTACAGAGTAAGCTGTACGTGGTCTTACTGAACCGTTATGGATAGCCTCGTTTAGATCTATATAAAATATTTTTTGGAGGCGCCAGTGTCTTGTAGTAGAAGGTATGCATTTTCCGTCTGACACTTGCCTGCATAGGTACAACAGCCAGTTCAAAACAAATCCCTGATGCAGTCACACAGTTTCGGAGTACCAGAACCTTTCCCTGTTTCGGAGTACCAGAACCTTTCCCTAAGGAATTCCTTCTAATCTCCTCCACTTGTCTCCTCCATCAAGTTGGAGAATTTCCGATCCGTAAACAACTATAGGAATAATTAAAAAAAAATAATACTCAACTACTGGCGTTAAGGCAAATCTACCAAACTTGGTGTTAATTTGTCTCATTTGGGCTGCAAGTGAAAGAATCTTTGTACATTTTCAAAAATAAGTTAATTATTAGGATGTTATAGAATTGTGTATCCGTGAAATAACTAATCTATCCTAATGTTTCCCCCTTTAACTTGCCAAATAAAGCGAGATTCTTTTTCCATTCGAAAAATAGATGATCTTTGACTTAAAAAGGTTAATCATCTAATGTTTCTCCATAAATAATTGGAAAGAGTTAATTAGCCTTTCCAAACTGTAAGGAATGGAGAGTAAGAGTCGGCCACAATATCAAGTTTTTTGGTTTTGAGCAGATACTTTTATTACAAAAATAATAAGAGGGGTTGGGAACATTCTAACTGTCCCCAAGTCTGAGGGGTTTCCCTGACTCAACAAAGGTAAAGAACTGCTGTGTGAGGATGTTAAATGAATAAAGTGTCCTCTGTTCTGTGTCCAAAATCCTAATCTGACCCTTACATGCTAAACTAAATACAAGGTTAAAAATTGGACTTCTCTGAGCTATAAACGTGTAGCTTATTCTTGAAGTTTCAAACATAAAGTTCTAAAGTGCAGAAAGGAAAAGGACTAATGTTCCACCAGGGCAAAGGGGTTCTCCATTCCCTTATGTCGCTTCTGGTATCTCACAATCTGTGCAGCACTTTCAGTAAAGTCAATAAGATTCCAATGTTTCCCATGGAGGTGACTCTCTCCCTGAATATTTCTTTTGTCCGCTTTCTTGTTCAAATGAACCAGGGATTTCGTTTGCCTCCCCCTGTTTCCCTTGAATGTCACAGTTCATTTCAGATCTTTGTTCTTTCTTTCTCTTGATTTTGTTTCTCTTTAAAAAGGGTGCATCTTCCACTTTTGTTATGTATTTCTCAACTTCATGTTCACTTGCTTATCTTCTTATGTCTGGTTTACTCTCATGCCAGGGTGTTCACTGTTTTATGGTTTGCTCTTGTTTGCCTTATTACTCCAGGGGGCAAGACTTGTGCCTTTTTATATGACCGTGGTGGTCTCTTGCTTTGGTCCGTCTCTCTCCCTTGCATACTCTCCTGCCAGGGTATTATATCTTATCCTTACAAAGGGGTATGGGCCTTCCCATTTGATTATTGCTTCATTCTTTGAAGGTGGGGTTCTTAACCTTTTGGTTTCTTCTCACTTCTACTTCGTTCACTTGTTTCCTTCTCCTGTCACCTCTGGTATACTCTCCTGTCACAGTGTTACTCTTCTCTCATTTGGGTGCGAGTCTCAGACTCACTGGGTGCCTGGTTCCCTATCCCGCCAGGGCTTCTTTGCTTTCTTTTCAGTCAGAACTGGGTCATTGACCCTTTTGTTACAAGCGTTGTGTTTATTGTATTCTCATTACTTGGGCGTTCAACACTGTTGGTGTCTCAATTCGTTCCACAGCCTTCACTTAGGCTTTTTCCAATGTTCTTACCAATTCTGTGGCCTTCACTTAGGCTTTGTGCAGTGTTCGTATCTGTAACAATTATATTGCCTCTTCTTAAGCTGTTTGTAATATTTGTTTCAATTCTATTGCCTTCACTTAAGTATTTCGCAATATTTGTATCTGTATTACTTATATGGCCCTTTCTTAGGCTCTTAGCAATATTCTTCTCAATTCTGTTGCCTTCACTTAGGGGGTCTTACAATGTTTGTGTCTGTATTTCTCACGCTGGCATGCGACATTCACCCTGAAACGCCCCAGTAACCCATGTGCCTTCCCTGGGCTTACCAGTGTTCCTCTGCATCTTCGCATTCGTCGCACTTCTCCGTCTTCTCTGTGTGTCACCAACTGACCCGCAATGCCTTCCATGAGCCGCTTCATTCCCTCTACGCTTTCCTTTGTGTCTGGCAGCGCCAGCTGCGTGTGACATGGATGCAGTAAACTTCTCATGGCTTGACGGCACTCCATGCTGTCTCCTTCAGCTTCCGAGCTGCACTCTGCACTCTGTCTCTCGAACCCCGAACAAGTCAGAGGCCTTGGCAAGCTCTGTCTCTCGCTGGTTCTTCAGCTGTGTCTCTTGAATCTCACGTTGTAGTTTCCAACTACTAGACTGCAGCATTGGTTTGCTGAGTTTACTCATTCTCATTACTCCGTCCCACTTCCTTGTCTCAGTCCTGTTAAAGGGGGGGAGATATGCATAATACTTTTAGCGAGGAAAGCCTGGGAATTCAACATCAACATTACAATAAGACATACAGGCGTGTGGTATAAATCCTTGGCTGTGCCACTAGGATTTATCACAGAGGGGTTGTTTGAATCTAATATTCTCTGGACTCCCTGGAGTTTGTCTTCCACTGCATGGTCCTCCCCCAGGTAACGACCCCCGGGGTCAGTGTCGGGTAGCTTCTAACTTTGCCTGGCTAGGTAGGAGAAGCTTCCCTCCAGAGATCCAGTGACGACATTTCTAGATTCATCACAAAACACATTGGAGTATGACTAAATAAAACCATGTTATCTGCATAAGCTAACAATTTTATTTTTATTCTCGGGAGGATAGCTCAGGGGCAACGTGCTCGCCTTGGAAGCAAGACGACACAGAGCAACACAGGTTTGATCCCTGGGTCTGCGCTTAGAAACCTCTGGGTATTAAGCTTGTTTTAACTAACCTATCATATCCTACACAGATGGGCCAGTCTCGGCGAATGTGAATCTGCATTATCTAACTCTATATCCAAGTCAGAAATATAAAGATTGGAAAGACAGGGACCCAAAACGCACCCCTGTCTTAATACTTTGAATGTCTCCATTATTTCAGACAGCTGTCCATTAGAATCAAGTCTTGCGTTTATGAAATTGTTTGAATATTCTATTAAAATGGCTAACAAGCCTGCTGGAAGCCTCCACAAAGCCAGTTTCTCCCAGAGTCAATCTCGGTACACATGTTCAAAAGAAGCAGACAGGTCCATGAAGGCGACATAAACGAAGAGTTGCATTATTTAACCATAACTGCCTTTGAAGCTTAAGACAAATCCATCCAGCGCTGCCCTTACCTTACTCCTAAAGCTTGTCTGAAATGTTAATAATCTTCCTGCTTCCTCTGCCCAAAGTTCAATTTCTTTTAAATTTAGGGTAGCAATAGTTTGAGAGATGTCCATTAAAGCTATTGGTTGATAATTTGGTTGATAATTTCTTGGGTCAAGTTTGTCTCCCTTCTTATATATTGGGGACAATATTGGCAGTCGACCAAAAAGCAGTGACCCTGGTTGGTTGCAGAATTTGTTTAAATAAAACAGTCAATATAAATGCTCAAACTTTCGGTTTCCCTTTTAAATATAATATTTGAAATGTCATCAGGTCCTGGTGCGTTAGATGTTTTTAACTTATTTATAAGATTTGCAATTATATCTACAGTAAAACACAATTCCCATTTGAAAGCTGTTAGATGGCTAAGATTAATTCTCTGCACATACAATTCCACACAATATTTTATCCACCTCCTTTCCGATATAGGGTTAATCTAATAATGGGACTGGCCAATAGTGGTATTATTAATTAGGGACCAGAGGATTGTAGGAATTTTACCCTATGAAGCTCTTTAGTATAGCTTCACTCGGAGTCTGCTGCAGAGTCTTTTGGTTGCGGTTGTGAGAAGACTCTACAGTTTTTGCTCCTGTATCTGTGAGGACCTGCTTCCTGTCCTCTTTTTGTTTCAACTGGTGCCTTTAAAATACCCAGAAAGCCGCGGAGCAGCCGTGGAGTCTGCTGCAGAGTCTTTTGGTCTTTAGGCTCTGCAGGCTTAGGGGCGCCCCCCAATACCTCCCTCCCGGCTCGTTGGATTCCAGATTGACTGCTTCTTATCACTAGCTGATTGTATTGCATTGTTGGCTACAACTCTTCGACAATCCTGGGTGAAAGACACTCCCCCCCCCCTCGGGGGTAACTCCCCCTTCTGGACTCCGAGAAAACCCACAAAGCCCCCTCTCTCTCCCCTCCCTCCTCTCTGATCTCTCTTCACCCCTTCAGAAGTTACGTTCACATTCAACATTGGCACGGACCCCCACACTCACCCTCTTCACTACTTGTGATCTTCGCGGATTTTCTACATTGCTTTCGGCTCTCTGGACTCCATCCCCCCTCTGTCCGTGCTCCACTGACCCGGCGTTCCGGCCGGCTGGTTCTTGGCGCCCGCAGTCCTTCCGCGTTTGTCCGCCTGCGGATCCGGACTCTTCTGTCTGCGCGGCTCCGGCGCAGCACGGCGCTTCAGCTTCCTCGCTTCTGGCGCCCGCAGCATTGCTGCTCTGTCGCATCCTCTCGACAGTTCATCTGATCCCTTTCCGCGTCTGCCCGCGCTGCACGAGTTCAGCGCTCCAGTGTGGGGAATCCTGGCGCGCCCACAGCCTCACGGCTACTCCCTGTGTCTGACTCCATGCTGGTGAAGCTCCAAAGAAAACAGCGAACCCGCGCCAGCACTGCGTCGGCTTAGCGCTTCAGCTCGGCGTTCAACGGCGGTCATCAACGCCCACAGCCCGACTGCCTCTACGTGCTTCTACATGTCTGCCCCTAGCAGACAATCAGCCCACGCTCCCCCCTCACTGCCACGGACCAGAACCTGACTTTCCACCTACAATTCCAGCCAACATCGACACAAAAACGTTTTAAGATAAACTTCTTTTAATTAAAAAAAGAAAAAAAAAACTTCTTTTTTATGGAATAAAAGGAAAGAAATAACAAAAGACTCTCTGCTGTAAGGAACTCATTGGACCACCCCTGTATTGCAGCCTCAAGTCTGAAAAACGCTCCCACCAAGGACATAACAGTCCCGATCCAAAACCAC
The DNA here is from genome assembly GCF_040938575.1 of Ambystoma mexicanum. NCBI lineage: Eukaryota > Metazoa > Chordata > Amphibia > Caudata > Ambystomatidae > Ambystoma > Ambystoma mexicanum. Next base: position 410,566,727 of record NC_090930.1, on the reverse strand, counting down.
GAACATCCAACAACCCTCTCCCCCCTGATACCTACCCAAAAGTCTCATCCTGTTGACCGGAAACAGAGAAAACTCAGATCTACATGCCAACACAAAAAGAAGATCTTCATTTTCTTCAACAATAAAGAGAGAAAAATAACTCCCTACCTAGATACTGAACGTCAGCTTAATTTTAACCATTGTAACAAACTGGGAATATTAAATCCCGATGATGGACTAAATGGGACACTGGGATAGAGCTCATTAATTTGATACTATCACTGATCAGGAGACTGAAAGGGCCCGCCCCTTGGATCCTGAATACTACAATAGTTAAATTGCATTTTCAACCACTGCAGGAGACCGAAAGGAAACATCCTTCACCCCTTTCGCTGACCAGGAGACCGAAAGGGTTCGTCCCTTGGATCCTGAATAGTAGGCCCATCTCGCTGACCAGGAGACTGAAAGGGTTCGTTCCTTGGATCCTGAACAGTACAACATCTTAATATTTTCAACTACTACAGGAGACCGAAAGGAACACATCCTTGGCTCTTCTCACTGAACAGGAGACCAAAAGGGTCCGTCCCTTGGATCCTGAATAGTACAACATTTTAACCGTACTTTCAACTACTGCAGAAGACCGAAAGGAACATATCCTTGGCTCTCTTCACTGAACAGGAGACCGAAAGGGTTCGACCCTTGGATCCTGAACGTAACACCATCTAAACTCTACTCTAAACTACTGCTCGGAGACCAAAAGGAACCCATTCTTGGAGCCCAAAGCACTCTGACTACACCAGTAATCAGAGGACTGAAAGGGCTTGCCTACCAGAACCCAAACTCTACAGAAATAAAACCTTACCTGTAAAAACGCATAGGAAACTGAAAGGACAAGCTCCTTGGATCCTAGGCGAACACACAGTGACTTAATAACGATGACAACAATCCATACCACTAAACAACACTCCATTCAACGTCCAAAAACAAGACAAACAACTAAACTAGCGACTGCTAGTACCATGTAGCAAGACTTATCACAGCTAACAATGGAGCAATCCTTTAAGAAAACATCAATCCATAAAGGAAACCAAAAAGCTTTGGCACTGGACCCTCAATCCAAACAAGAATCTCAGTCCATCATAGAACACAAGCCAGAAAATGACAACTCCACTCAGGAAACTCTCCGACCAGCACTTGCGACACAAATTACAGCAGTTAATCACCAACTCAACTCACCTGAGCTGCTACCTCTAGAAATCAAAGCACAAGTCCACAATTCATGTTTTGAAACCCAACAAGACGCTATACCCGCGGCACCCTTGTGCACCTCGCGACCTCAATTTGAATGTCAAGAAGACGACCCTTCTGGCGACCCTAACAGAAAAGAGCGATATACAAATCATAATCTCCTCAGTAACTCAAGAAGTCAAGAAGACGACCCTTCTGGCGACCCTAACAGAAAAGAGCGATATACAAATCATAACCTCCTTAGTAACTCGACACAAGATGAACTGCCAAATTCCATGATCAACAATAAAGAGTCTATAAAATCGACAGGTGAACAGATTCAAGCAAGCGCACTAACTGAACAAGCTCCTGAAACAAGTGTCATGCCACATGAATCTATCAGTAAACAAAAAGCAAAAGACAAACCTAATCACAACGGTGACAAAGATACCCCACATCACCAATTGGGACAAGATTTAAACACCCGATCATCAGTACCAACAACATCTCAACATACGAAAAAAGAAAAAGCAAGACTTGCACGACTTGCGTGGCTTCAGACCCACAACTCCGTCAAATCCACACTCTCAGCGGATCGTACAACCTTTAAATCAAGAACTAAAGTAGCAAGATTATCAATGGACATTACTGAAATTGAGTCACTAATGACAACCATAGAAAAAAGAAAAGAAACATTCGGAAATATAACAGAAGCAAATCAAATTCAACTAACATCAACACCGTGCTTTCTCCATGACACTCAAAACAAACCGGTGAAAAGAGAACCGCAATCTGATCTTGATGAAGGGAAAAAGGCCTCAACATGTTTCAACTACGACTCAGACGAATCATATTACACCCCAGAGCCCACAACTAAGAACCCAAAACCAGGCAATCTTCAACAAAAAAACGCAAATACAACGCACAATCATGATCACTCTGAAGAAAACGCAAATCAAAGGATTCCTACAACAATGTTAGACTTACAAAATATGCTCATTGCAACACTTTCTCAATCAATGATTCCTTTGCTGAAATTACACAAAGCTATAATAGACACCATGAAGGATCAAGCAACTCTCCTAGCGCTAATTCACTCGAAACAGATCCATATGAAACATTTTGTCTCGACAGTTGAATCCCGTCTGACAATTGAATCGGAGGAAACACATCGATGGCAACAAAGACTAGCAGAAATGGCAAGGGGCGACCGCCAAGAGAAAACAAAACTTACAGCAGAACTAGTACAGATGCTCAAAGAACACAATCAGCAACAATCGAACAGACCAAATGACCAACAAACCTCGAGCCCTCCTCCTCCAAATCTACCACAACATCCAACGGAGACAATCTTGAGTGGTACACAGCGGATAACGAAAGAATCGGGCCAAAACATCACCACCCAAAAGCCAGAGACAATCAACTCAAACATTCTATCAGAGAAACCAACAAACCCTTCCAGATTTTCACAAAGGAAAAAACAACAAATGATACAAAACCCACACAACAAAAAAATATCAAAAAACGACAAACGGGTTCGCAAGCCTTTCTAAGAACTGTAAATCAGAAAACTCAACCTCCTCAATCATCAAAGATCAAAACCACAACCCGTACAATACCACCATCCACCAGTACACAGAGAGACCAAGACCCCCTAACGCAGACACATCTTCAAATACCGCAAATGATCCCTCCACAGTTACCGATTGATGAGGAACTGCTTAACCTAACCACCCACGAAGAACAAGCATCAGAAAACAATCAACATTCCTTACAATCAATAAACCAGGCGGGCATCATAATAATTGATGAATATTCCTCAGCTTATGATCATCAGACAAATAAAAATCAAGATAAAACTACAGAACTCTCTCTAGAAGAAATCTCAGCTATATCGATGGAAAACGACCCAACAGACGAAACAAGAGACGAATCCTATGATCTAGTCTCATCGGCCTCGCTAACGAGAACACCAGAAGATTCCATTGAACAGAGTCGGATCCTCACAATATTTGTCAATCCATTACGACAGAATGAAGTATGTGAAATTCACACTGAAAATGCAACCAAAAGACTGGAACCGTTAATTCTAAACAGAACCAACTTACTACGTCTGTTTGGTGTAATACCTCGCCTGAATAAACTTACAACAAAAGACATCAATCTCATAACTTTCAAAGATGACCTAAACTTGGATAAGATTGTCATAGAAATACCGGATCCTAAGAATCAAGAACTCATTTTATCAATGCGAGCCCAACTGCACCAACTTGGATTCATATGCTGGGCATCAACATACACAAGGCTCCCCAATAAACTGAAGTATAAAGTGACCACAAAGAGTCAGAGAAAGATCAATGATCAAATAAAATCATACAAGGAAAAGCAGACACCTGATTATACTAGCGATGACAGATGCCTAAGTCACTCGCCACAAACACGCCAGTCACGCAGAAAAGATCAACCAAGTAGAAGAAGCTACGACTCTGACACTTCCTTTACAGACACCGCATCGATGGAAGACTCAACACGAGCACGCCAACCCCACAGAGATGTACAACCGATCAGAAGAATTTACGAGCCTGAAACCACCTTTGCAGAAATCGTATCGACAGAAGACTCAATGATGACCAACTCATAACAATCAATTAATCCCGAGTTCACGTGGTCACTATGCTCGTGGAACACTAGAGGGAACCTACACCTTTTTACAAATCCATCTACTGAACTAGAACAATATCAAATTATATGCCTTCAAGAAACCTGGCTCAGCGACCCACCAGCATGTGATGGTTTTATCAGCTTTCTCAACCCAGCCATCGTTCAAAAACAAGGAAGACCCGAATCTGGGTTACTCACTTTAATCAAGATAAACCCATGCAGTACAGTAACAATCTTTGAGAATATAAACCCTTGGACCCAAGTTATCACACTAACCTCCACAAAGATTGACAAAAAAGGAGAAAGTAAAAACGACTTAATAATCCTAATTGTAAACCTCTACTGGAACCCAGCAGCAATAACAACGGATGCCTTCCTAGATGGAGTGTTCCTCTCAATTGACAAAGCTACAACAAAATATCAGACATTGGAAATAATAATCTCTGGCGACCTGAATATTAAGTTATACAACAAGAATGGCTGTCTTGAAACCAACTCAGAACTCTCTCCAAATGCAAAGAGATGGATAAAAGAAACCACAACACGAAATTTAATACTTCTGAATCATGCAAGCACCTCTACACCCTACACTCCAACATGGAGTAGAGGTTCATCCCACGCAATTATTGATTACATATTTCTATCTGAAAGCCTACATCAATCAGTCACAAAAGTACAAACGGTACACACCGACAGGAGTGATCATAATCAACTCACTGTCCACTCTCAACCTACTTTACAACAATGAGACCCAGCAATATCAAATCTGCTAGAATTAAATGGTACAACATCAATATTAAGGATCCCACAACCAATCATAGCCACTTTACCGAAAAAATTCCAAGACGCCAACCTGACAGACTCTGCAAAACTTAACTATGAATGGATTTTAGTTCCTTTCCGACAAACCACTAAAAACCGTCTTCATAAAGACCACCATCATTTATATAATCAAGAAATTGCTGAAAGGAAAAAATCCCTAAATCGAACAATACGACAATTAAAGAAAACCTCAACTGCAGAGAACATTAACCAGATCAAATCTCTGAAACAGAAGTACTCCAATTGGATGAAAGCTCAAAAAACGCCATTCAACAAGCTGACGCAGAAAACATATTGAAACTCCACAAGACTCACAATACCAGAGAGCTCTGGAATTTGCTCAACGAAAACCATCAAAAACAACATAAACTCACAGCCAATGTAGCACAAGAAACTTGGATAACTCACTTTGCCACCATCTACGCAGCACGTAGAACAGATCTACAGAACACACTGCCTGCAATAGAACCAACATGGAAAGTACATGCGGAATTCGAAGACTTCATTCAACTGATCAAAAAGCTTAACACCTCCAGAGCACCAGGCCCTGACGGTCTATCTAACGCTGTCATTAAACAAGACCCGATTGCCTGGGCGAACTTCTTGTGTCACATCACAACTTTGATCAATACACTACACCGAATACCAAACTCATGGAGATCAGCAATAATTGTACCAATCTACAAGCAAGGATCAAGAGAAGATCCCCAAAACTTCCGTCCGATTGCCCTCCTCGATCCACTAGGAAAATTATTTGCAGCAGTACTACTAAAACAACTAACCACGTGGGCCACAAAAAACAACAAATTCTCGACTAGGCAAACAGGTTTTACAGCTAACGTTGGAACAAACCTTAATCTGATACTATTGCAATTAATCAAGCATGAAGCTATCAATTCCAACTCTAAAGTATATGCAGCATTCATTGACCTAAAGATGGCCTTCGATGCAATTTTACGCGAAAAACTATGGTCGAAACTTAGAGCATGGAATTGTCCACCGAACATTCTTGAACCGATTATTCTACTGTACTCAAAAACCACTATAAAAGTAAGACTATCAAAACAAGGAGCCACAACATCTGCCATATCAACAGCAAACGGTCTAAAACAAGGTTGTCCTCTGGCAGCAACACTTTACAATCTGTTCACTGCTGACATCGAAGAGCACCTAACATCCAATAAAACCAACCCTCCAAAAATCAATTTGATTCCAGTTCCGGCTATGGCATATGGAGACGATATCGTCCTACTAGATAAAACACCAACTGGACTACAAGCCACGCTGACAGCCCTGAGCCAATATATGGGAACAAACGAATTAACGATTAATACTGGAAAAACTAAGACAATGACCCTCACCAAACCATACGGAAAAAAATCATACCAACCGAGCTTTATGATCAACGCCTCCAAAATTGAAAATGTGACATCCTTTAAATACCTTGGTATCCCAATAAATCAATCGAAAGCAGAAGTTCAATGGATAGACAAAATTGACCAAACAGCACAACCTCTATCAAGGCAAGGCTGTATACTTCACAGAAAATATGTCAAGTTCTCTTTCAAGCCATTTATTGCCTATTACAGACAGAAGTACATCCCAATCTTAACATATGGAACAGAAGCAATGCTGAATGCCTGCAAAATCAACTGGACGAAATATGAATCAATCTTCTGGCGTAAAATCCTCCGACTTCCACAAACATACCCAATGCCAAGAATACGCTATGAAATGGCAACTCAGTCAATCGAATCCTTTGTACAATGGAAAAGATTAGACATCTTCCGCAAAATACTGACAGACGAAAAAACTCCACAAATCCAAATTCTACGAGCTAAAAAAAACACCTTCAATACCACAATACTTCAAAAATGGAAATCTTCAATGAGAAATGAAATGGAGATCGAAGACATTACAGAAGAACTTCTCACGCTCTGCTCACAACATGCAAAAATGAAATTTCTAACACAATGACTGGATAAAGATCATTCAAAAAAAGAATACTTACAAACAGAATCTCCAATGTACAAATGATAATAGGAAAATCCACGAACCACCAGCCTACTTGCAAATCTTCCCAGACCAAACCATTCGAACAACGTTCTTAAAAGTACGTCTGAACATTCTTCCCACAAAATCATACTTATCTACAACAAGACAGATTGATGCTGGAAACAACTACTGTAGGTTCTGCAAAGATCAAAAAATCGCTGAAACCATCTTTCACCTAGTCATGGAATGCAAAGAACTCTCCCCACAACGTAAACAATTTGGAACGTTTTTTCAACTTTCAACCAAACAAATGTCCACGGAAGAAAGGTGGGCCGCCCTTCTCAGTGGCCATAACAATAAGTACACCTACACAATTGTTCTTTTTCTAAGCGCTATATTGGAACTAAACAAAAAAACAATCACCGACTCTAAACCCTAAAGCATTAAACTCAAAGACTAACGAACTTTCTGTAAATGATGTAAAAGTTTCCAAATTAACTAAATCATCACAAAAAAAAAAAATAGCTTCACTCTCTAATTGGATTACATTTTGTTTGTAGTTTATAAACCAGTTTTTATACGTGTGGTTTACTTTATCCGTAATTCATTTCCTCTGGTTCCATGTTAGCTTTAATTAAGCTTCTTATATCTCTTCTAAGTGAATGCTTCCTTCCCTGTACCCTGCTCATTAAATACATGATCATCATGATACAAATGCTTTCCTTTTTTTCTAGATGAGTAGGAAGACATGGCAGACATTGTTTTTCTAATAAGGAAGGGAAACACTCTGGGTGCAAAAAAAAAGCATCTATCTGATGAAAGGCAAGGAGGCATATAAGCAGAGACAATTTTGTTATATCGTTCTATATTCTTGGAGTTCCAAATTAAATGATTCCCAGCTACATTAATATGGCTGTGAATCAGCGAGGGGCGGACATAGCTGGTAACGAGCCATGGTCTCAGCTTGCGCTGTCTGCCCCCCCGTGCATGAAAGCCATTTGTACCCCAGGTTTCATCCTGGGTGCAAATGGCTTTCTGATTTTTCCTCTGGAGATTGGCTGGTGTAAGCGATGCCACTCTATGAAGGGGAAAAAAATAAATTAAAAAAAGATGTCCGAAGCCATAGGGGAAAGGGACTAAGTCCCTTTTCCATTTCTATCGTGGGCAGAGCGGGAGGTGCGGCGGTCCTGCAGGTAACAGTGGAGGGAGGGGGCGGGGAAGGGATTTGGGTTTGGTTTGGTGGGTGGGGAAGTGGGGAGGCAACTGGGAGAGAGGCTCCCTGTTGTCTCCCCACATTAAAATATTTTTTCTATAATGCTGCCACCTGGGGAAGGGCCTCGGGTGGCTGGAACAGCAGGCAGAGAATGTATATTCTCGCCCGCTATTCCAGCCACCTGATTGGCCCTTCCCCGGGTGCGAATTGGGAATTTTGACACTTCGCCCCAGTTGGAGGAATCTGACAAGAAAGACAAAGATTAAAAATAAAAGGAAGAGTTCACACTTCACAAGCTCCTCCATGTTCAAACACTGCTCCTTGTCCCCCTTCTAGACACCACCCAATAGCCTGGGAGTTGGGGTCTGTACATGAGCATGTGCTTGCATTCCCCATAGCAGTGCAATGCTATGGAATGCTGAGTAGTGGTGGAACTCTGGGTTCCCTCAGGGTTCCATGAATGTCAGTTAGGGATTCAGGATGGAAGCCACAGCAAGGATGAGGTTACCTGCTCTCCCTCCTACCTTCTAACCTTGTACCCTCTTAACTAACTAGAGTACTTCCTCTTTTATACTTACTGTCTCCAGCGTCCATCCTGCCTCTCACCTGTGTCTCCTGCGAACCTCAGACACTTCAGTAGCGGACCTGCCTCATGCTGTATCCGAATGGCAAGATTCAAGAAACTATTTGAACAAGGGAATCCTATCCCCTTCGGCCTTGAGGCGTTCGCGGAGCCAAGCTGAGGGCAATCTGGAATAGTTTTCTGGCCAGGATAAGGATATTGCAGATCTTCCTGCACTGCTGAGCATTGGCCTAGACACCGCTCTTGGGCTGGGCCTCCTCCTATAGAACTGTCTCCTTTCAGCACACTTTCCCAATAGCAGTAGAGTGCCAGGGCATAACATCCCCATCTGTTATCAAGAAACTGCACTTTCTGACAGATATCCGTGAGGAGACCCCACTTCCATCCAGCTCAGCCTTATCTAACTCAATTTTGTCCATCGAGGAGAAACCTACTATGACTCCAGTGCCTTAAGTGGAACTGGAAAATGAGCCGGCTCATCAAGGGGGCGTGGCCTAACAGGGGGTGGGATGTCCCCTGCTGGCTCATTTGGCGACGCCCCCTTGATGAGCACGGGTAAATGGACTACAGGCACCAGCTCCAGGCAGCCTTTTGTAGAGATCAGTAACCCCCCCCCCCCCGCAGAGAGGGTGCTGATTGCTGCATTTATTTACTAAAGTCTTGCCTGGCAGGGGACAGCGCCTCGCATTTAAAGACTTATTGGTGGCGCTGCCCTTCGCCAGGCATCATGCCTGAAGAGGGTCAGCGTCACCATTAAGGCTGAAAAGGTGAGGCCGCTGGAAGCTGAGGCATTTTTTTCTTAAAACCTGAAACACCTTCGAATGAGCAGGAACTTCAGGCTCTTGGAAAAAAAGGCATCTGCTTCCAGCGACCTCACCTTTCTTCCATAATTATAGCTTCGGCTCACAGGCATCTCTTGCTTGAAGGGATCCCCCACAGATGCCCTGTCACCATTTTGGATTAAAGGCACTTTTTTCTGAAGCCTGAAGATCTGGCACATGAGTGAGAGCTTCAGGCTTCAGAAAAAAAGCCTTGTACTGTAGCGGCCGGGGCTACCAGGGGAGATTAATTAGCATCCCGCCTCGTAACGAGATTCCTGAGTTGGCCGGGACTCGGCCCTGGCTAGCCCCAGCCCACTTAAAGCACCATCTGACCCCCTTCATAGGCGTCACGTGCAAGGACTGGACTGAGAAAGGCAGGCCTTTGCCCACCCACCTGACCCCAGAGAACTTGATAGTGCAGTCCTGAATGACTGGTGTAAAAGGAATCACCTTCCTGATCTCCCTCTAGAAATTGAGAGGGAGAAGCTGGACGCCCTTGTAATTCTTTTTTTCTTCATTGTGTCTGGCTTTGGGGACACTGGGACAGCAAACGCTTCCTGTACTCCTGGCCCATTGCTCTGTTAGAGTTTGTGACATTGTCTGCAAAGCTGCTGCCAAAATACCCCGAGATACAAGTACCATTTTTAAAGCTGATCTTGGACAGGAAGTTGGGGGACAAAGTAAATCCTTCAGGCTGGCTCGGACACAGCAGAAAACGTGGACCGATCCACGGTTATCGCATTGGTCGTCCCCATTCTTAGATGCGGACTCGACGTGACGTACAGGCCAAATTGCTGGAGTCGACTTTTGATGAGGACAAGCGCTTCAGCTTGAAGATCGACCGCTTCGATTCTGAGCAATCATTTGATCTTGTTGTTCCTAAGCTTACAATTGGGAGACCCTAGAAGGGATTCAATTGAGTATTATGCACTAAAAAAAGCCACTCTCGCAGTTCAATAGAGTTTAGAGTTGCTTCGAGATAACAATAGTGTCTGTCCATCTATTGCACGGGTCTGCAACCTGTGACCCTCCAGATGTTTTGGACTAAAACACCATTATACCTCACCTTTGACTACACTGGCTCGTGCTGATGAGCAGTGTAGTCCAAAACACCTGGACAGCAAAATATTGCCAACCCCTGATTGCATCGATTCTTCTCGTATTTCACTCGTAGCAGCACATTCTAATGTTACTCACAAAGACTGATGACTAAGTTCCCAGCAATGGCGTTTTCTGCATGGTACATTCTGGTGACGGCAATGCATATGCAATATGCGGAGGGAGGGAGTGGGGGGACGGGGGGAGACGGGGGACACATTCTAGAGCCGGTCCTGTGGTTTTTTTATTATTTTGAGGGACTAGGCACTGTTATTTTATGAGCAGTCTTATGGAGGAGGCAAGCGAGTTCGTAATCATGCCACAAGGACGCAGGGCAAGCAGCCATCTCTGGACAGGTGAGGTATGGACCGTTTGGTGCAACTGTGTGTGTATGATTCCCAGCCTCGTAAAATACATTAAAAAAAATAACAATATAAACCAGCCAAATGCAAGTTTTTGTGTTTGCCACTCTGCGGTTGCATTTATTAAATCTGCTGATCATCATTACTGTATGAGCAGTGAACAACTGAATCATTTAAGCTGCATGCTTTCAAAGTGTGTGTTTGCCATCTAGGGGTAAGGAGTTATTACTGCACCGGCTGAAAACCTTTCCTGTGATCTGTGCTAAGAGAGCACGCAATGAACTTCGAACTCTGAATAAGTCATCGCACAGTCATCGCAGCATGTCAGTAGTTTATATCTATGGAACATGATTATAAAATCCTCCAACATCCCGTACCCAATATTCTGCATAGTTACTATCTGGCACTGTGGTGATAATGCAGGGCATTCCTATCCATGGGAGAGAGTTTGTAAAACTTTTTTTTATTTTTATTTTTTATTTGTATTTGGTTAAAATTAAACCTTTACAAAAATGAATCATAATCACATCTTAAAAATACAATTCATACAAAACACATTAAAACAGTATTAAACATTTTTACATTCTTCTTATTTCACATATTCATCTGTTACAAAAACATATATTATACAAAATATTTAAAATGCATTTTAGGCTGATGTATACATTAAAGAAAAATTGTGAATTAAAATCCCACTGCTTTGTTAGTTGATTTCATCTTGAGTATCAAAGCTTGCGAGTTCTTTTTCTACAATTAAAAAAAAAATCTCTGAATGCTAAAATAATGGGTAATGTGCACCGTTCATGAGTCTTTCCCATAAAGATTCAGTGCAATCAATGAATTCAATACTGGCACATTTTGCCAAATAAAACATGCGTAATCTTTTCAAATAACAGCACCCCCACACGAAGTGTTTTAGAGTTTCATATGGTTCTTTGCATAACGGAAATCTACATTGCATTGATTGCATACACATTGCTTTTCCTGCCCAGTGCTGGCAACGTTCTTTAGTATGAAATTGATTTAGTTTAAAACGTATGTACAATCCCCCAATAATAGGGCAAGGGAATAGAATAACATAAGGATTACATGGCAAACGTTTCCGCATAAATTTAGAATATTCTAAATATGTAGAGTACTGCTTTGTTTAGTCAATTGTGCGAATCCAGTCTTCCTCGAATAATTTCTGTTTGACAAAAGCAGGGCGGATGCATAAATCATTAGAGGTTACCTCGAGTCTGTCTAATATCACATTCATCCGGGATTCAAACCTCTTAATAGTATCCACTGTATTATTTTCCATTGCATGTTGTAAATCTTTGTATAGGCAATTTTTAGGAGGATTTAAGATTTTTGCATAATTCGATAATAAACGCCATATCACTCTACAAGACATAGAGATCAGACTGAGCTTGTGCCTGATCATGCAATTTGGAATGGACATAGCAATATTTAAAACATCTTTAATTATTCGTCCTTGCAAAATATCTAAATAATCACTTAAGTCAAAAGGACACACATATCAAGAATATAAATAAGAGGAGCTTGTACCTTCATCGTCAAATAGTCATGCAAAGGACTAAGAGAAAATTGACAGTATCTTAAAAATAATCTTCATTTGGCTGTTTAATGGACGTGCTTTATTTTTCAGTCTTTATTTCCAGATGGTAATGGAGGAGTTGCTACTTAGTTGATAACCAAGATAGCAGATCTCAGACTGTATATTTACTGCAAGATCTCCCATTTTCCACCTGAATGCATTTATTTTCCTGCCAGCATGAAGGATCAAAATATTTGTTTTGCTGACATTTGGTGTAAGGTTTAAATTGAGGGCATATTTTTCAAATGCAAACAATTTAGCTTGTAGGCCAGTGGGAGTGGTGTCCATTATGAGCAGGTCATCGGCAAACGCCAGCCAATGTAATCGTATCAATCCCAATCTTGTAGGATACATCCCAGGTTCCTTCCAAATCAGATCTAGATCACAGATATAAAGATTAAAAAGCATGGCTGCAAGATTACAGCCTTGTTTTAGACCAATCTGAGTTCTGATGGCATCCGTGATGGCGCCTTCTCTTGATAGCTTTACCTTACATGCAGTGTTAGAGTGCAACAGTATTAACCAATATATTAATTCTGAGGTAATTCCCAATTGAAGTAATTTAGTCCATAGTATATTCCTTATCACACAGTCAAAAGCACAAGACAGATCGATGCTTGCTATCTATATTGGGTAAGCTCCTTTCTTTTTTGTACTAGCAATGATATGGGTCATCAATGTGGCATTCAATGGAGTACCCATCGCCTTCCTGAAACCAATCTGGGATTTCGCAAGAATGTCATTGGTAGCGATATACTTTTCCAGATCGTACAGAAGTAGGCTTGCAAAGATTTTAGCGCAGGTGTTAATAAGTGAAATAGGTCTGTAATTTTGGGGTTTGAGAGCATTGCCTTTCTTATAAATTGGTATGATTATTGACGTACCCCATTGCTCTGGTATGTTACCGGTTTTGAGAATTACATCGAATTTAATTTTGAGTATTGCTACCCATACTATTGGATCGGCTTTATACATGATGGTATGCCATCTGGGCCTGGGGCTTTAGATTGTGATAATTTCTTTATTGCCTATATAATGTCAGTTTCAGACCAATTCAAAGTGTCCCATTTCACAAAGGAATTTAACACGGGTGTATTAGATCTAAATCGAGGTGGAATAGCACATTTTTCTGTTAAATATGCAACCCATGTTTGTGCCGGTATTATATTCTCGTTAGTGGCAACCTTAGAGCAAGTGGCGTTACGCATAATCGACCAAATGTACCTAGAGTCATGCATGCATAGTTTACGCACAATTTCACAATTAAGATTGTTTGATTGATTTTTTCTCACAGTTCTCATTTCATTTTTGTACTGTAATAAAATTCGATTTTTTTACATATTTAGACTGAGCATGGTTAGAAACTAGTTTCTTAGCGATGCGCAGATCTTTATTTTTTTTCCGTTTTAAGAACTATATTTCATGGTCAAATTTATTTGTATGATATGGACCTGTTGGTACAGGTTTACCTTGTACACTTTGTATAACATCAGCAATTATTTTAACTGTAATTGCTTCTTTGACAAACAGTGAAATACCCAGATCCCAACACAATGCTGCCCCAATAAAGGCAGTACTAACTTTCTCTAATATACGCTTACACAACGCCGGGTTCCATCTCACTGATAGTTGGGGTCGTTTGATTTCATATAACGGCAACAAGTGATTAATACTATGGCAAGCATGAATATACGTTAAGTTTAATTGAATGGGAGCATGATCATTCAGGTTAATAGGATGAATCAACACCGGTTATACTAAGTGTGAAAGCTCATTCGATGTCGCAAAATAATCTATTTTAAAGGTGAAATTACCACAACACCATGTGTGCTGGAGACCATCTGCCTGACTATTCACATACGATATCTCCCACGTTTCCAAATAGACAATCCATTTTTCACCCCTGTTCTGAGATTCCAACTTCCCCAGGTTGCCGTTGCGGTTCTTCTCCGCCTTATTCTCACTACATAAGGAGTTAAAATCTCCTGCGATGATAATCTTGGGTATCATTGCCAGACTGTGTATATGTTCCAAACATAGGTCTAAATCGTCAAACATTTCTTCTAACGATACTTTCAGTGGATTCTAATATAGCGATAGCAGATATAGGCGATCTTGGGCATTTTTTCCTATATCTATTTCAATTGCCACCACTTGAGAAGAAAGCTATATCTGAGACGATTTGCATTTAAGCCTGTTGCTTATGGCAATTGCAATTCCGCCCATAGGATGACCCAAATTGCCCTTGTTGGCATGGCCACAAATCGTATGAAAGTTTTCCAGAAACAAGTCATGAGTACACATTGTCTCCTGTAAAATAATAATGTCATGTTGAACGTCGTTGGAAAAAGTGGTGAGCCAACTTTGAAGTACATGATAGCCACATGAGTTCCATGACATCAGATTTAGGCTTGATTGCCTTTTTTGCTAGGCAGTAGTTGAGATGTTTTTAAAAGAGGAAATGGAACGCATTAGTGGCTCTATCCATGCTAGATTGTGATTTCCAGCCGTCATGGCAATGATCTGCGATATACAGGTTTGTCCTGTAGACATTTCAGATGATGCAGAAGGGATCACTATTGGTTTTGGAATAGGTTTCTGAATAAACTCTTGAGCATCAAGCTCGCAATTGAAGGTATACAGACTATAACCCATGTTCTTCAGTTCAGTTCTATAGCTCCAAATCAGTTTCAACACCATTGTTGCCTACGTATCCTAACATTTTGTACTTATTATCTAATGATAAAGCAATTCGTTCAAAATCAGTAGTAGTTAGCATACGCAATGATGGTATCTTTGCTAGTGTCTCTAGTAGGTAAGTTCTGTTGATCCGTCATTATGGGTCCTAGGTCATAACATAAGTTAGTAGCATTAGTTCGAGCGTCACTTTTCAGCAACGGCTCATTCTTATATGCTGAAGTAATCTGATCTACATCCGTTTTTGCAGGCTGACTAAGATCTGTGTGCTTTCCTGGACCACAGATAATCACATAATTGTTCTTAATAAGGGGATCAATTGATTTTATGGTGAGTGGATCGGAGCTACATACATCAGCATATGATGGAACAGTTGTATACCCTGATATTTTTAGCTCCAACGGGGCAGTTGGAATAGTTTTCTCCTCTACGATGTCTTGGTTAGTTATTTTCTTCCCTGCCTTAGAGGTAGATTTTATACCCTTCGACAGGAAGTAATTCCCCAATTCATTTTGGATTTTTGTGGGTTCTTGATTAGGTGACAAAGATCCCACATCCTGGGTTCTATTTAAAGTTGTAATTTTCTTTGATTTACTTTTAGGTGCCGTATTAGAGGTTCCCATAAGGGTAGTTTGCTTGCCCCATCAGAAGTACTTGTAGGTTGTTTGACATTATTTTTATTCTTTTTAATGATACTTTTCGGGGATAAAGGATGCAATAGAAGTGCGCGACTTTCCTCCGAAAGCTGGTCTACATCTATGATGTCATCATCCTGGTGGGGAAGTGGTTTGTGCTTCATTCCTGAATCAATCTTTTTTTCCTTTAACAATTAAATTATCTTGTATTTTTTTCATTTGTTTGTTCTTTCTGCGTTTCTCAGCACGTTTTTTAGCCTTTAAATGGATTTTTCTAATACGCCTTGAGATAAACAGAGATTTATCGCTTTTGGCGTTATTCTCCTCGTCTGCAGTATGTTCTTCAATAGTTTTTAGCAGAACAGATGGGCTATCTGGGGAGTCAGGCATGCAATCGGGCTGGGGGGAAGATGGTTTTATATGTAATGCAAGTTTTATCTCTGATATCTTGCTTAATGGAATCCTATCAGTGCCAATGGTTCCAAGAGTAACAGCTAAATCCTCATGCAATGATCGTAATTGCTCATCATTAACTCCATGAGGCTTCGCATCTTCATTAGGAAAATGACACTGGGTTTGTTTGTCTTCTAATGGCAGCCTTCCAGGAATGTCACGTAGTTTATGGGAGCTAACAGCACAAGGGCAGAGCACAGGGTAAAATGTCTCTTTGGCTAGCATAAAGCCTTTGAGACGATTGAGTTTCAGAAGTATCTCATTTGAGGTGGTCTTCATTTCACGCAGTTCCATGTGTGTGAAATCATGACCTTTATCTAGGTCAAGTATCCTTATAATCATCGGGAAAGAATATGGGCTGGGTGGAGAAGAATTGTGCGGTAAATCATTGCCCTCCACTGTATTATTGTATATTTGGGTAATGGTTGTTGGTTAACATCTGGCGGGGAGTCATTAGATTGATTAGCAGAAAATCACGGCAGTGTTGGGGAAGTGGGACTGATGTTTTGGTCATATAAAAGTTTCTTATATATTAGTGGAGTTAAGGCACCAATAGATGCCTGAATGCGTTTGTTGAGTTCATAAAATGGGACTAGGACATTACCCGGGTTACCTATGGTACGGTTGCCATCCAAAAGGGAACTGTCCATTGCCTCATTTATGCTGCTAGAAGCTAGATTCGTGTCACATGTAACGCTATCTCCTTCTACTAAGTTAGGCGCATAATTTTGCCCAGCGGCGGTGCTGCTGGTTTCAGCCGTTTTAAATGGGTCGGTAAACCTCGCTGCCTTAACATTAATGAGTAGCTCAGCATGACTCTGTTGCACTAAATTGTGTCCACTTATTAATTAAGTAGTTGTTAGTTCATTAGCTGTTATATTTGCCTCATTCGGCAGGCAGAGATCTCCAATAGATGCAGATATTGGGTATACCGCATTCCCACTGTATACCGCATTGCCACTGCATACCAAAGCATCCACATTAATGATTTTTGCTTCAGGCATATCCGTTAGACGCCCGCTACGCAGGCCAGATGCCATTATTCAAGCCTGTATCAACGAACGTTACTTGACTTCAATACGTTCAATGGACTATCAAAGCAGGAAAAAGTGCCCACTCACCCACCACCCTAACAGCCAAACAGCCAGTCCACTTGAAATGCCATGCGCAATGCGCGCTCACAGTGGTTTTGAATACTTTTCCTGTTGGGGCGTGGCTACAGGCGTGGTCGGGCTGGAAGGGGTGGTAGGTGGAGCACACCAGTAAAAGTTAACACACTGAAAGTCAAACAGAGAAGAACCTCACGTGAGTGCCTCCACGGCAAGGAGTAAGTAAAAGAATAAGTAAATGAATAATACATTAAGCACAAGTGCTAAGGTAACATACAGAAACAGAACAAAAGGAAGTATTTACTTAAGTCCAAGAACACGGCAAGTCCGCGTTTCGAATGCAGACGCTTCCTCTTGCCAACTAGTAGATGTCAGCAAAGCAAAGGGAAATGCGGCACAGCACGGCAGCCAAACAGCCAGTCCACTTGAAATGCCACTTGCATATATTATATATTATCCCGCAACCCGTCAATCTGGTTGCACAGCGTAGGTAGTAGAAAATGGGACTCTGGACCAAGAGACAATTCCCAGGTCAAAGGGTGAGACCGATGGTCACGCCCGCAGTCCCCAGGGGTAAGATTTCAGCAAGTGAAGATAAAGCAATACAGGGCTTATACAAATAACGCCCTAAGATGCAGGTCAGAGAAGAAATCCCAGCACCTAAGGAGTCCTCAGCCCCAGAGATCTTATATATATATTCAGGTACCAATGAATGGAATTATTGCAGTTTTTTGTAAATTCGTGAATACTAATAGTATTTACACGCGTGTGGAGCTTCTTACCTTGCTCTTATTGGGGTCTTAGGATTTTAGAAATGAGCGGACTACCCAGACCCAACAAAGCAGCAAACAGCAGAATACTATGTCGCCCTTCACTAGCTCGGGCTTATTCCAGTGCCCAGGTACCTAGGTGCTAACTGCGCTCCGCTCCACACATCCGCACCACCCGAGAGCTAGGGCTCACCTTGGAACATAGGCAGATCTCCTTAATGCATCTTGCGTTTACCTGCGTTTGCCAGTGTGCCGGGGTTACCAGATCACAAGATGGATTTGGCACCACTGTCAGCTGTTACCAGCTCGAAGCTCAGTTGACTCTCGAGTTACTGTCCGGCACTAAAAATGGAACACTGGAGCACGATACGAGCTCGTAGTTTGTCCCCCCACAGCAGAGCTCACCACTGTCTCTGCAGGGACCGTTAGAGGAAAGGCGCAAGAAACACGTCAAACACGTCAAGCATCAAACCGCACTGAGTATACTCCCAATCTCGCAAAGCAAAGCAGCCGCTTCCGACACTGACAGACAGTTTGTAAAACTAGCAAGGGGGGGTGTGACCAGACACCATACGGGATGGCGGGTTAAAAAGGAGCTCCCGCTACTTTCATTTCTAGTATTATATTCCTGAGGGATTTCAGTGCTATTTCTTCTTTTCCTAATTTTCACGTGTCTTCTGCATTCCGTACCGTGAAACGGAACGGCTTTCTGCTCTTTTCGGAACCCTTCACTGAGGCGGCTAGAAGGCCCAGCGCACCGGAGCTGTGTGAAGAGTCACGCCGCATTTCCTCTCAGCAGCATCGGATCACGGCAGCCGTTTGGCGCGCCCCTACTCTGGGAGGTGCTATTTCAACCACAACACCAGTAACTCTGACTCCTTATGCAATTTTCCATTGCTTTTTGCTCTGGAAGAGGCCATAAAATATACTTGAAGGGCAATTCATGAAAATACAGGATTTTCTTTATGCAGGCGTGATTTTGGCATCATATCTATTGCTGAAAGACAATTTATGAGAGAATATCTCGCATTCTCAATGTTATTCTCTCATTTTGATGTAGCCCAACAGTAATGGAGTAATGCAGGTCATAAGGGTGACGGGGTAGTAGTGATACTTTGTTCGTGATTTGCCTTTATCTTCAAACATCATATGTCATGCGCTGTGCTCATAAGATTTCGCCAAAAAAATTAATAACAAATAGTTTGAAGGCCATTCAGTGTCATGCGTGCTTCTTGGTTATTCTGACTGCCTATCATTATGGCTTCACTAAAAGGCCAAACAAAATGTTCTACTAACAAAGAAGACTCGGCATCAGTGACGGCCACTTTAAAAAGGCCAAAACGTGATTTCCTCCCCCCTCCTGCTCAAACATTACCAGAATCCAACATGGAAACTATTAAGATGTATGACATGGAATGTTAAGGGTCTTAATAATCCATTTAAGAGAGAAAAGTTTTAACTCACATCAATAGATTTAAACCAACCATTGCATGCTTACAGGTGACTCACTTATCCCTACACGAGTACATGAAACGGAAAAAGTATTGGTTAGGTGAATTATTAGCTAGTCAAAGAGACGACTAACATAATGGTATGGCAATTGTCGTTAAAAAAAAGGCACTCGTTATCAGATTCTCCATAAAGATGCAGATACTATAGGCAAATGGGTTTTACCTAATTTCTTAATTGGCTCACAGACTTTTTTGATTCTTAATGTTCATGGACCTACCGATCCTTATCCCATATTCTGGCGTGATACAAAATCTGAAATGAATGATACTACAAACTGACCCCCCTAATCTGGTACTTTGTGGTGGTTTTAATAATATTATTGATCCTTTTTTAGATACAAGATCCCCCCGTCAATTTAAAAGTAATAAGTCATACACAGAATTTACAAGTATGCTTAACAGAATTTGTGTTAATGACTCATGGAGATTTTCACATCCTACAGATATATAGATTTTACCTTTCATTTCGTCCCGAACAATTCATTCTCTCATATTGATTATATTTGTGTTGCTAAGTCATTAGTAAATTCCATAATTGATTCTACTATTAAATGCTCTTATCTCGGATCACTCTCACGTGATAACTCATTTTGAATTGGGATGTATTAGAAATGCTACCAATAGATTAAGATTCAATAACTCATTAGTCCAAGATGCTAATTAAAAAAAATCCTTACTTGACTCTCCTCAATTTTTCTTTCAAATTAATTAAGATGATGGGGGCGCGCTCATGGACGTGGGCTGATGGCGCTCCTGCAAGAGACTGCATAAACCGTAACGCTATACCCCTTCGGAACGCTCCAATCGCTTAAACGTGATAGAATTATGGGATTGTAACAGCCAGAGACTACCAAGACAAAACATGAAGAATAAACGCACCCGAGAACTAGCATAGAGACGCTTATCACAAATGGAGGCCAAGACTGAGTTCCCCCGGGCAATACTGTGGCAAGCCCCGCCTCCCAAAAAACGAGGACACGCTGCAGCATGGAAGAGACACTCGCGCACCTGCGGTGGACGAAAGCAAACATCAGGAAAGGACCCGTTCATCGTTATGCAGACTGCGGCCCTGATAACCCCTTGCAGCTGACAAAGTGAATCGGCCCGCAGAGCACCTCTCACATGTGAGGCGAGTGGGGCGTAACACCCGCGTCCACACGGACGCTAATGCCCAAACTGGACAGCTCAGAAGAGAGGCACAAAGAAGTGTCCAGCTGCTAGCAGCCCACGCCTGGGCTCCACCGGGCACTGCCGAGGCCGAACATCACCTCCCGACATCAAAATCACGCAGCAGAGTGCTGTAGACACCCACGCACCAGTGGTAAATGCAGGCAAGCATCAGCAGAGAAGACTCAACCCTGAAACACACCATGCAAATCATAACCCTGACACTCCTCCACAACTGACAATCATGCAAACCATCCCATGGAGCACCTCTCCCGTATGAAGCAGGGAGTGAGACATCTGCATCCACGATGACCCCAACGCCAGAGCCGGCCAACTTCAGGCAACAGTGGTCGTCAAAACAACCCAGTAGGACGGCACTCGCCGGGCGCAAATCCAAATAAGTCAGCATAGCTGCAGTGGCATGAACTACCCAAGAACTGGGCGGCCACACTTCCAAGAAACTGCTGGTATATACAAAAGGGATCACAGTACTACCCCCTGGGACAGACTATGAGCGGAAGGGGGGCCCCCATATGCAGCAGCCAGGCACCAGATGACCCGGCGAGGCGCGGGTGGTTAAAGGGAACCACACAAAAAGAAACCAGATTACCAGCCACATCGAACGCACACAAGGGGGTGACACAGCAAGGACATTGCAGAGGAGCCCCTCACAGACTCCCGGCACTTCAGCTGCAAAGACATATTCAGGTGCAGGCAGCATGAGCAAAAGGAGCAAAAGGAAACACATCAACGAAGTGGAGTACAGAACACCCACCCCCTGGCGCACTGCTGATGCTGACATTCCCATGCATTCCCCACAGAAATAAAGTTCAACCAAATCAACCCATCCAGGAGCAATAGCGTAACGAGTGACTATCAAACTCTTTGAACTATAGTGCATGTCCCTAGATCAGGCAAAATTCGGAGCACAACCTTTTCCGCGCAGTAAAGGCCGGGAAGGCCGCACTATATACAATCAAGCACTAACTGAACCATACCCCCTCAGTGTACGTGAGAAACGAACCACATTGGACAGACAGCAGAGGGGGGCATGCAACAGAACGACCAATCCCAAGTCCTGGAAAACACACCTAGCGCCTTGCAACCCGGCAGACTACCGAGACGCTCCAACAGAAATAAACAAGAAATGGATGTCCAGAGGCAACTCCAAACCATACTGGCTGAGATGAGGATAATAGGTTAGCGAACCCAGGAAATGAACGCAACCGTACAGGATATAAAGCGAGATCTTCAAGACATCCAGACCCACCTCACTGCACAAGCAGAGAGAACGACTGACAACGAACAACGCATCAGTGCAATCGAGGACAATCAAACAACAGCGACTGACCTTGATCGGGTCATCAGAGAAGTGCAAAGGCTTGGAGAAAAGATCGAGGACCACGAAAACATATCTCGACGTAACAACCTTCGGCTGGTTGGCCTTCTGGAAAATTCAGAAGGATCAAACCTACAATTACAATCCTATGTATACGACTTCTTTAGAGACAGCTTGCAAATGGACAATGCACAAGATCACACCATAGAAAGAGTACACCGAGCAGCTATTCCTAAACCTGCACCAAATGACCGACCTTGCATAGTAACCATGCGCCTCCTACATTTTCAGCACAAGATGGCCATCCTGAAAGCTGATAGGGCCACAATCCCAATTTGTATTGGAGAAACCGAGTTCAGGATTTACAATGATTACTCGATGGAGGTGTCCAGACGGCGAAAAGCCTTCAATTCAATTTTTGAGGCACTCTGATCCACAGATCAGACTACCTCAAATTCCTGGCAATATGGTGCGATACATCTGGACAGACAATGGCACTCCTTTGAGGACCCCAAGACGGCGCAGCGATTCTTACAACAAAGTCTGGTGACAACAGACTTTGAGGCGACGATGGCGCAGCTGCAGAACCGGACCGCCCCTCCTCACCCTTCCTGGAGAGGCAACAAGCGAAAGGGAAATGGCAAATAGTAGGCAGAAGGCCTCGGGGATGGGACCCTGATCGAAGAAAGCATACTGGGTGACTTTGGAGGCAACCTTGCTTAACGGAGTAAAAGCAGAAAAACCCCACGGCCCCAAGAAACGGGCAGCATATCGCAAGTAGTACATCCACGGAAATCTTGCAGAAGCATTACTCCAGGAAACCATCACAGTGATAAAAGAAGGGTACCACATCATTGCACTCTCTGTTGCCTGCGGCCGGCTGGTGCCATGACAGGTGTAACTACTGCAATATATTGGAAAGGGTTGGAACCCACGGGTTCGCAACCACAAACCCCATATATGGGCTCTTCGGCCAAGTATTGCGATAGTGCTGGCTGGTTGGTCTTCCCATTGTTTATGTTTATGGCTATTTATAGGCTTATGTTCAAGCCTATGTTATGTTTGGTTATGGAAGTTGATCCAAATGTTTGAATTTTGGGGGCTACAATAAATGGCGTGTTCACTCTTTGTAGACCCAATGATGGAAATACCCTGGGTAGACTTGACATGGCCCCATGATAGGCTTGGCAGTATAATTGCGAAATGGCCCAAATCACCTTAGTGACTCTTCAGATACTTAGACCAGCTAGACGACTTAGACGGCCCCATTACAGCCTCAGAAATTAGGCGCACAATCTCCTCGCTCTCCCATCCCATGGATTCCCATCAATCTCTATAAAATTATGAATGAGGGGATTGCACCCCAGCTGGAGGCGGTACTCCAAGAGTCGACGGACCAGAGGCGATTACCACAATCAGTGTTCGCAGCAAACATAATAGTCTTCCATAAGGGCGGCAGGGACCCAGAGTCTTGCAGCTCATATAGACCGATTTCTCTGATAAACTTGGATGCCAAAATCTTATCGAAATGCCTGGCACAGCAAATAGAAATGATCCTGCTATATCTAATCCATAAAGACCAACCAGGTATTATACGCAACAGGTACTCAAGCGACAACATACGTAGACTACTACATATAATAGATGGAGACAGAGACCCGGAGGATGTAATACTTACTGTTCATGCAGAGAAAGGCGTTCAACGAGGTACAATGGGAGTTCAGGGAGGGGGGATCGGTACTGGGAACTCTTGGGACCGTACATATGAACTCCACCCGAGAAAAGGTTAAGATATGGGCTTCACTCCAAATTATGTCGCACAGCCATGTGGCAGAGCCTTTCACAACAACAAGATAGGGGGCCTCATTACAACCCTGGCGTTGGACCATGGTGCTATTAGCACCATGGTCCATGCTGGATTCCGCCATGATGGATGGCGGATTTACCGCCCCATTCCAAGGTTGGCGGGGCGGTAAATCCCCATTCACCATGGCCCCTTCCCCCATTCCCCATTCCCATTTTTGGCCCATATGGCTCAATGGGAATGGGGAAGGCGCTAATTACGGCACCGTAAATTCCGGTGCCGTAATTAGCACCAAGGTCCCTTAGCGGGTTGGACTTTAACGCCTGCAAAAAGCAGGAGTTAAAGTGTGAATCTGGTGTTAAGGGTTTAACGGCGCCGCAGCCTTTTACGGCGCCGCTAACCCCTTAACACCAGGGCAGTAATGAGGCACAGGGTATATGTTAACAACACATGACACTGATGCAATTTGAGCACGTCCGGGGTGGGGGGCAGAATGGCCGTGAAGTTGTTGTGGAAGGGTATGATGTTTAGAACTGTTCAAATATGCTATATCTGTAGAACACTGCTCACTTCAAAACTATGTACAAAAAAAGAAGTTTATACACAAAAAATCATGTATGTAAGCGATTTAAAATAAAAACTGATTTTACAAAAGAAATTAATAAAGATGATGACACTTCCCGTGCCAATAACTCTGATTCCTATAAAGTGGCTCTCCGCAGACATATTACTTCATTTGTAGCCAGAAGGAAGCAAAGAAGGATCTATATTTCCTTCACGGCCAACACCGTAATTGAGAGAAGCAATATAATTCTACAGCTAACACTCTTTTGAAAAATTCTTGTTCTACATTTCACTATTAATACAAAATTGATGCAACTAGCCTGTGGGGTCATGCTACAATTTTAATCCAAAATCTACCAATCATCTAATAAAGCAGGCAAAGCTTTAGTCTCAAACCTCAAAGCCAAAAAAGAAAGAACTAGGATCTCTGCAGTTAAGAATGAACGAGGCAAAGTAGTACCCTCAGATACAGATATTCTGAGTGCATTTGCCAAATTCTATGAAAAACATTATTCCTCACAGCACATTCACTGTAATATTGTTTTTAATGATTTTTTTTGACGGTTTTAAAAAATAATCACCCAACAAATATTGATGTACGTAGTCATAATTCACCTATCCACAGTAATGAAATTATCAGGGCTATTAAAAACCTTAAGAAAGGCAAAGCTCCCGGACCTGATGGTTTTTCTGTGGATTTCATTTCACATTTTTCTCCTGCTCTTTCTCCAAAACTAGAGTCATTATATACATTTGTCCCTAAGGTTGGTAAATCATCAGGTTCCTTTACCAAAGCTCTCCTAGTGCTTTTCCTAAACACAACAAGGATGGCGAACAACCCAAGAACTATAGGCCAATCACGTTGATTAATTCCGATTTGTAAAATCTTTGCAAAAATGTTAGCTAATAGAATAGAATGCTTTATGTCTAAGTTAGTCAAATCAGATGAGGTAGGCTTTATTAAGGAAAGATTTATCTCCGCTAACAATAGACTTTTTATGAATTTCATCCATTGCATAAACAAAAAGAGCCATCCAACAAACTCCTATATGGCAGCTGCACTTGATGCTGAAAAAGCTTTTGATCGCGTTGAGTAGAATTTTCTATTCCAGGCCCTAAAATGGAATGCAATTGGAGATAGCTATATTCAATTGGTTAAACTATTATACTCTGATCCCAAAGCATCTATTTTTAAAGATGCTAATTCTCTCCACTCTTTTACCTTCATAGATGTACAAGGCAAGGTTGCCCCCCTCTCCCTTATTTTATTTGTTTTAGCTCTTGATTCTATTAGAATTAATATGTACACATAAAGATATAGTAGGGATTAGCTGTCGTAGTTCTGAGTTCAAACTTACAGCATATGCTGATGACATATTAATCTTCCTTGAAAATCCGAACACAACTCTCCCCCACTTACTTGATACTATTGACTTATTCTCTCATTTCTCAGGATATAAGTTAAATAAAGATAAATCCGAAATGCTTCCACTTAATATATACTGTATGAAAGAAGATTTTACACACCTCAGTCTCAGTTGAAATCCAATATCTATTAAATATCTGGGTATTTCTATTGCCCTTTCAATTGCTCAAATGGTCGAGATAAATTCACAAAATCTACTATTAAATGATTCAATAACACAGTGGGGAAGATTAGAGACCATTAAGATGATGCTTTTGCCGGTGATTCTTTACTATTGGTAAATGCTCCATATCCATCTACCAGCCTCATTTAAATATATTAATAGGATACTTATTAACTTCCTTTGGCGTCCTAAGAAAAAGAAAAGGATTGCCTGTAATAAACTCAAATACTCATATGATTGCGGTGGTGTTGGGTTTCCAAAGTTTAAGAACTACCATAAAGCATTTCTTCTAAAGCTTGCCAAGGACTGTTCTCCCTGAAGAGATCCTAAATCCTCCTGCTTGGTTGGTGGTTGAAAAATCTCTAGTGTTGCCATTTGACATCAAAGAAGTTGTATATGTTTTTAATGGTTCCAAAATAGGTTTTTCCAAAACAATATGTCTCACT
Source organism: Ambystoma mexicanum (assembly GCF_040938575.1). Taxonomy (NCBI): domain Eukaryota; kingdom Metazoa; phylum Chordata; class Amphibia; order Caudata; family Ambystomatidae; genus Ambystoma; species Ambystoma mexicanum. The sequence continues at coordinate 410,540,282 of NC_090930.1, read as the reverse complement.
AACTCGTATTTAAAAGATTCCTGCAAAGCCCCTTTCTTCTTTTATTTGGTCTAATAAAAATATAACTATAAATAATAGAGCCATTTTTCGAAAAAAAGCCTGGATTGAGAAAAATGTTAAGTTTATCGATCAAATAATTATAGGAAGTGATATCCGTACAATAGAAGAATTCAAACTTAGATTTTCACTTCCAAGACTTACTTTTAATCAATATATCTATTTTGGTAATGCTTGCCTTGATGCTAAAAGTAGAAATTAATCGAATGAATTGCTGGCTGATCCTACTAGACTAGGTTTCATAGAAACTCTTGTCACAGTCAAAGCCTCTTGCCTCTGCAAAATATTAAGAGGAGGAAGATCCACTGATACAAAGTGGACATCTGAACTGTAATAGGAAGAAGACAGCGCTATACACTTTGATTTCGAACTGTGGTCAAAAATGTGGACTAAAATTAAATGTGTATCTCCTTCTCCAGCTCTAGCCCAAAAGTTATACTTATTCACTTATAGAACCTTTTTTAAACCAAAAAAAAACTCTTTCTATCCAAGATAGCTAACAATGATTTATGCTGGTCCTGTCAGTCAGCTTCTAAATCCTTTAGTCGTATGTTCTTTCAATATTCTCTCGTAAATTCCTTTTGGAATCAAGTTTAGAGCGTTCTGCAACGCATCTTTAAAATTTCTGTTCCTCCAGGTTTAACAAATATTGGGAAGCTTGGCAGAAAATGCTGGGAAAATTAAAACATCTTTTATTATTTTTGTCCCATTCATATTCCTTGCTATCCGCTTACTTAGATCCAACTGGAAAGACTTTACAAAAATCTCTATCAAACGGCGGTGGTGTAACAATATAGGTGATGTACATAGAATTGAGAAATGTAATGCCCTCACTCTCTGTTAAAAATAAGAAATGGCAAATGATGTTAATGCTTAACCCAATTATATATATTGCATCCTGAACAGAATCTGAGTGTGTTTGGTGTAGGAGGTGAGCTCAAATCAGCAACCAAGTGAGGCCAGAGAGGAAAGATGCTAGAACGGAAGGGAGATCTGAAGATCCTCCGGGTACTCCACAACATGAATGTGGTAGCTTGGATTGCAATGGTGGAGACTTATCTGAGATGTGGCAGGGAAGTAGGCGAACAAGGAGTATGTTGCATACTGGACTTGGTATTGCATAGGCGAGATAGAAGTGTACAGTGGTAAATAGTATTGAAACCAGTCAAGAAGGATATGTATGTCACCTACAACTTGGTTAATCAGAGATTCAGTGCCGCGTAGGGGGCAGAGCCCATCCCAGTGTTATCCTCAAAGTAGTTACAACATTAGCTGCTTCCCCACAAAAATTGCCATTTAGCTATAATTAACAGGCAGGGCCATTATCAGTCTGCAGTGGCCAAAAAAGTGCAACAGATGTAGCATGTCGATTTTCTTCTGGTCCATATTTCATACACATTTTGCATTAGTGCAAACACAGAGAAGGGCAATTGTGAAACAGTTGGAAAAGTATGTGCAGTATTTATTGGTTATAGATAATTGTACCTGTGCAATAATGTATTAAACAAAGAAAGCCTGCTCCGTCAATAACTGTGTAATAAAAAATGGAGGAAACTTTATTTTTTTTGCTCAGTGAGAAAGGGAATAAACATATTTTGCCTCAAGTTTAGTTCCATTGTTAACAATACAAAAGTGGAGACATTATTTGCTTGATCATGCCTTCTAAACACACAAACACATAAAAAAACATACAAATAATGGAAAATAAATGTGCTTCCTTTTTTGCCCGATGTAACCCTTTACATAATATGGTGCAGCCTAAAATTGGAGCAAAGCCTGCTTTCTCTATTGCCCATCATGCAAGAAGCACTATGGTACAGTTACCGTAGATTTCTTTGCATACCATTTCACCTAATATATTTCACTGAAAATGGTTGGGGAAATGGTAAATGTGTAATGCATAATAGGTGGAGTGTGGGGTAAGGGTATAAAAAAAAGTTGAAAAGGTAGATTTCGTTTTCCGGTGAAATGGATCCGGTGAAATCTCCATTAGGTGAAATATTTTCGAAGAAATCACATACATCCCTATGGTACATGGTGAATTTGCTCAATTTTCTGTATTGGGGAAGTACTTAGTTGCATGGTCCTGAAGATTTTGCACAGGCATGTTTTAAGGCGCCAAGTCATTGTGTTAGTTAGCATTCACTTGTTTATATATTATTGCACATATATGGTTAAGAGAATGAAAATTATAACCATGAACACATGTCCTTGCAAAAATACAAGTTGTATTACTGTCCTGTTAATTCTGTTCTAACACATATGTATGCAGCATCGTTACCTCTTTGTCCCTCTTACTCGTCCCAGTTATAACATTGCAAGGAATCCTGCCGCTAACATCCCCTTTCTTCTAAGCAGAACTCTCACTGTTATATTCTGTAGGCCCTCACCATGAATGGTACATGCAGTACTCCTCCAGTGAGCCGCCACGTATTCTTTTCCTCCCCCTTAGTCTACCAGTAGAACAAAGTCACCTCCACACTCCTTCTCACCCTCCTTCCTCCTGTGGTCCCTTGATCCTCCACCACCTCCTCAGACCTCACAGAATACCCCCATTTCGTGTGGTCCTTTTTCAGCCCCCTTCTTATCGCTGGATTGGTTCTTTCCCTGGCCATCTGGCCCAGCCTTCACTACCCATGAGTTTTTACGGGCAACAAAATGTTTATATGGCCCTCTAAGCTCCATGCAGTGCTGCCGTGGATTGGTAATGGTGGCGGAGCATTGTCCTACTTCATGTTAGGGAGAGTCCATTGTGACGTTACCAAGGTAAGTCCATGGTTGGCCTGGTGTGGTCCCTGGTGGTCCAGGGGCCTGTGCCAGTTTCCACTCCAGGCAAGCTGTAGGTGGCATGCGGTGTGTGGCATAGAAAGAAGCTGCGTAGAAGCTCTGGCTCCTCACTCTGCTACTGCCTTATCTCTACGAGTCAGATTCTCTGCTGGGTTGCCGATGTTCGGTCCTCCCAATGCAGGCTTGCTCTCTCAGGTGGGGCCTCTTTCACCATGATGTGGGGCGCTGATGTTTCCCTTCTCTGTGGGGGTTCTCCCACTGCACTAGGAATTTTCCTGCAAGGAGAAGAAAACCTTTGCCCAGCATTTTGAGTGACAAAGATGATATGATATGATATGATAGATTATTTATAACGTGCTTAATACCCAGAGGTTTCTAAGCGCGGACACAAGGATCAAACCCATGTTGCTCCGTGTCGTCTTGCTTCCAAGGCGAGCACGTTGCTGCTGAGCTATCCTCCCGAGCTAAATGGGGTGATACAGAGAGTTGCTGCTTGAATGTGACTTGGCACATGGAGAGGGGGAAAGAATTGGGGCCCTCTGTTACCAGTATCCCCCTTTGGTGTATGATGGACACAGGATTCTTCCCAAAAAGGTCTTCACCCTTCGTCTGATAGGAGGTTGTATCCGCTCCTGGCAAGATCAGGAGACTGACCTTGCTACAATATTTGCTAACTCTGGAAATGGCTTGGTTGAACTAAACCAGGAGTTACATGAGAAATCTATGGTAGGAAGGCATCTACTAGAGAAACAAGTTACTTATCTTTGGTAATGTTGTTTCTGGTGTCTATGGTATTCTTCTCATATTCTCATTGACCTCCTTAGTAGCATTCGACAAGATAGCTCATAATTTGATTTAATTTCTGATGTAGAAGTTCCATCATTCTTGTGCCTCTATGACAGGGCGAAAAGGAGGTGGAATGAAGGTCAACTGCCCCACGTGCCTCTCTTTATGTATCAAGGATGTGACTTCTGGCAGATGGGACACAACTGATTGTGTGTTAGTCACAATTCTGCTTGATGCCACGTAGTAACATTGAGTAAGATTTCAGATAAGCCCGTGTGTCGATGACCTTTCGAAAGGTGATGAATGTGTGTAACAAATACTATATCGATCAGAGAGTAACTTTAGCAACATGAACATGTCATTGAGATGCCCTCTCGCTGCTATTGCCGTGCGGTTGTAACATTAGTAAGGCAGGTTTGGTTTTCTGGTCAAGAGGGTACTATTCCAAAATAACGACAGAATTGTTCTGAATTCTTGAATGAATTCCTTTGTAGCCTGTTCAGTGTCATTCAGGCATTGATTGTCAGTAGAAATGGGTGCAGGAAGATAAATGATGATTTGTGTTTTTTTCTCTATGAGCAGTTTGTGTTCAGCAGTATATATGTATAATGTTAAACCAAACAATGTGGTGATATCCATCAGGGGTGTAGATCGAGATTAAACAAACGAAGGGAATGAGAAAAAGTCTCATGCAGGACACCACATGCTGCCAGAACTACAGTTAAGTAAAGGAGGGGCAAGGGATTGCAATCGGAGAGACATGAAAGAAGCAATCCTATCCAGAGCAGAGTTCTGGAGACCAGTGAGACTGTAAAGATTTAAAGATGTTAGAGTTTGGCATTATGATGGGGGCATTATGATGGTTCAAATGCAGAGAAGCTTCCAGGGCCATCAATGCACAAACACTGCTGATATTGGGTGTGAACTAAAGATAAACAGAGAGGTCTACGAGTTCAGGTTCTGTAAATCTGCCACATCCACAGCCATCATGGAAGCAGTGGTAGAGGTGTGCCAAAAAAAGTAGTGGAACTGTGATTCCGGCAGGGGATGAGGTATGCATGAGAGGAGCAAGTTGCAGCACATGTTTCAAGGGATTGTGGTTGGGCCAGGTTGACAGACAAGGGGTGGGACAGGAAAATGTAGGTCCCCTATATTGCTTTTCGTGAATTCTTCTCAGTTGGTCAGTCAGTCAGAATATTTATATATGACCTTTTTGAAATCAATTGCCTCTACTAGCTGATCTTAACTCTGCTGCAACCCAAACTTAACACCTATCCAAACACTAGCTGCTTCAACAGGGGCTTGCCACTAAACACATGTGTATTGCCAGAATAGAATTTGTCAATTAATTACAAAGAATGGGTCCCATGGCTGAAAGTCTTTTATCTCCTCTAGTCTGACATTAGTAGTCTGTTGGTCCTGAAGTGTCCCAGAAGAGTGTATTACAGTAGTCCAAGTGACTCGTAAGACTACTACTTTAACTGCACACTGGTCCAGTGGCATGAAGGGGCAAGTCCCATGTTAGCCACCTTATGTTAAACTAATATCCCATGGAAATGGCCTGAACCTTTATTAGCTGTATCATATAAACATTTAACCTGAAACAACAACTTGAAAAGTTTTCCTAAAATCAAGGGGACATGGGTTGTCAGGAGATATGCTTTCTTAGTGGTCAGAACCCCTCCATCTTCTGATAGTTAAACTGAAGCTAGAGTTCATCCAGGCTTAGCGAATACACCGGGAATCGGATTTAATTTTGGCTATAACTGCCATTGGGTGATAAAATGAAAAGGTAGGCTTTAACTTCAAAAAGAACAGCTCAGAATGTTGACAGTGGTTGTAAAACGTAGTGGAACTATTAAAAGTAAAAAATTAAAGTAGTGGCATTGGTAAGGGGTCAGAAATGTCAGGCGGACAACTTTGTAAAGAGTTTTTAACTTCTGACATTTTATTAAATAAAACAGGTTGAATGAACGCTTCACTATCCCCATCGTATCGAGGATTACCCTGCCTAACATAAGCTCAAGAGAACACTCTAGCCACGGGATATCTAACCCTCACACTTATACAACAATAAAAAAAAAAATGTTTTATATGGCAACAGAATTCAACAAAGATATACAACGTAGAACCTGGTTGACAGTTTTATTAAGGTCTCTTGTCATGGACTGTCGAACTTCCCTTCCCCAGATCCAAACAAGGGTTTTTTCCACAGTTCAAAGGAAAAACAAGGAAATCTGTTTCAAATGAAATGTCTTGTCAAAGTCAAACGTTCTCACTTCTCCTGGAATAAGAACTCCTTCACATCTTTGGAAACAACAAGTAGTTCGGTCAGAATTGTCTGCTTTAAGAATAACTGAAGGAGGAATTGCAACCTTTCCTCAATCAGCTTTCACAACTCTTCCTCAAATGTCAAATCTCAAAATGTTGTTTTCCAATAGTACCACTCTTCAGCACTTGCACTTTCTACCTGGCGTAACCTTTCACAAGGTTTCATCTGGGCAATCACTTCTTGCCCTATGGGTATACTCGCCTGCCCTTCCACTTCTTCAGAACCAAACCGATAAGTGCTTCAATGGTAATTTTCACCAATAGAATAAGAACAACTTCAATGCTCTTCTTTAGCATAAAACTGTTAGCAGCTTTCAGAGAATGGAACGTTCACATGGATCCCGAACAGGACCTTTCCACAAATGATGCTCATCTCCCTCTGGATAACCACCTCCAGAAAGACAGCCTGTTTGGGCACCTGAGTGTGGCCCACAGAGCACGGTACGGGCTGGTAGCAGCTCCATGCTGAATTGCATCCTCCATTTTGGGATGCCCAGGCCCTGTGATTGGAATCAGTGGATTCCTGATAGGAAACAAGATGGCCCCTGTGGTCGCTTGCTTTCTATCGCCTGTTGAATTACTTTTCCTGAAGTCCCGGGAAGCCCTGACTCTGTCCCTTCCCCCTGACTGGCTGTTGGGTGGAAGTTCCATTTATGGTGGTGTGGGGAAGTCCAGGCCAGACTGGCTGGAGCCTTCCTAATGACTGTATGTTGTGGGTACGCCCATGGGGTGGGACCTGGGTGAATGGAGTGTGTGACGAATACGCATTCTGTGTTGTGAGTGTCTAGTATCTGGTGTTTGACACAATGACTGAGACGGCCCTGCCCGAAACTGGTATGAATGCAGTGTGTAGTGCTGAATCGCAGAGTACTTGTCCGAATCCACATTCTGTGTTGTGAGTGTCTGGATGGAGAAGAATGGCCTGAATGCACTGTGCGCCTGATTGGCTGCCTGACTGCCTGAATGCCCTTCTGAGTGATTGGTTGCCTGAGTGTGACCCAGCAGAATGAATGTGAGATCAACAGTATATCTGGGGGCCTCTCACTGCTAGAAATCGTTCAGAAGCTGAAGTTGATAATTGATGCTTACTCTCGAAGCCGAGCCGGAAACGAAGAAGGTGAACCGCTGTTCCCTTCTGTGTAATCTGAGAGCTCCTGTGCCTTCAAGAACTGATCCAAGAGAGGACCTGGTAAGGAGACCTCTCCCCGAGCTACGAGGGACCATCGTGCATCAGCTGATCTTTGTCCAAGCTCCCTGGTAGACAAACCTACGAAAGGCTGCCGACCGGAGAAGGGGACCACTGAGGAGAACGAAGAGAAGCAACGGACAGCCATCCACCGTCGCCGACCGCCATGTCCGACCAGCGCCGCTGTGCTGCCGTTGCCTAGAAACATTTTATCCAAGGACTACCTTGTTCATCATCGTCGACCGCTTTCGTCCTGCCGGAGAAAGTCAAGGCTGTCCACGACCGAGGAGAATCCGCCGGTGGGTTTCCCGCCTCCCAAAAACCTCAGAGACGCTGACTAAGCTACTGAAGCCAGCCGTGGTCACGTCCCGTTCGCTGACGGCTCGACGCCCTTGCTGGGCCAAAGTTCTTCACTAACTCTTTGCGGCAACGAACCATTGTTGTCGAGGTGCACCGCACGCCTCCCCTGTTGCAGGACGTTTTCGATCACTCGTCAACGAGCACTGCAAGGACCGAAGCTGCTGCCTCAACGACAACGTTCATCTTTTCTTCATCTCTGAAGTTCGACGACCCGTGGCTCCTGCCTGAAAGGGAGTGCACTCAAGAAGGGCCCGTTGATTCCCTGACGAAGAACTCTACAAAACAAGGTACATTTGGGTTGCACAACTATAGAAGAAGATAAGACTCTAATAGACAATATATGGACTGGGCTTGTAGTGCATTACCATTCACAGGTTACCCAGGTGGGGGGGATCCTCATACATAACTGTGTCGGGTTAGTAGGAACTCAGTATGCTGCCAATTGTCTAACCAACTTGTATCAACTTGTCTCCCTCCTAAATCTATGGTTGATATCGTCTTACTGTGTTGATTCGCATGCTATTTGAACTGAGTACAGTTGATGCACCAGAGTAATCGTGGTACCACCTAGAACTGTGTATATTTACAGTTTTAGAATTGTCGGAGCACAAAGTGTATTATTGTGATAGTGTATATAACATTGAACCTTATTTATATAAAGACTGTATTTGAACTAATAAAGTGTGTGGACATTCCTTTGTGGGTGCTTGGGGACTACACTGTACTTAACAACCAGCCCACATCACCTCCTGGGAAGCTAGGCCTTGATGGCTCGTCCATTGCTACCGTAATAGAGAATCTTGGTTGGGGACCTCTGTGCCTCTCCTCTATCATATAGAGAGCAGGAGTATAGACAACCCCCCTCCGTTCTTCACACTGACCACTTCTACATCTTTGTTCTTCTGTATCTCTCTTCCTCGTCCCAGTACTGAAGGAATTATGGGAATTGTTGTCCCTAATGCAAACGTTTGGTTTCTTAACTTTTTCTACTTTGCAAACTTGATTTCCACTTTCTGCAACATTTAACAAAAGTATATTACAAGAATCAGTCACAAGGCATGTTTCAGAAGAGCAATATGGTTATTTGGTATTAAGGCTTCCATTATTACCCAACTTGCTCTTATTAGGCTTTTGGGAGCTAGGGGAATTTATAACAGAATACATTTCGGATTTCTTTTGCATTTAACACCACAGGGTTCGTGGCTCAAGTTGTTACCATTCAGATGGTCTACTTGTGGAACAATAGAATTATGATGGCAACAAGCTATTACATACAGTAGTATTGGTAGGATGTCCTCTTGAAAAGAGGTTAAATACTGTGCCTCATCCCATAGGTATCCCTCACTCTCCTAACCTTTTGCTCCTCCTGAGTGATGCTCCTGCAGTACACCACCCCCAAGGCCAGGGCAAGAAGCATCTGCTATCCCTGGCCACCTTGGAGGATACTTTAGGCAGGGTCTCAGTGAGGGATTCAGAAATCACACATACTCCTCTCCTGATATCTCCCACTCACTTTCACCTCTGCATGCATGGGTTTAATCTTAGGGGGGGCAAGGGTGTTTGTGCCCCCTGCAACTTTTGTGGCACACCATTTTGTCCCACTTATTTGGCAGGTGCCTCTTTCATTTAGATGCCATTTCTCCGCCCAACCCCCCAACATTTTCAGCAAAGTTGCTCCACTGTCTGCATGGAAGACGTCTTGGGTAGGTTTTACACAAAAAGTGGGTGAGACAGAAGTTGGAGAAAAACAATATAGCTGCCATAATAGAAGATTCGGTATGTCCACCATTGGAACATCTACTCACAGATAGAACAGTTAAGTACACAACGTCAGGACAGTTTACCAGCAGAAACTCAGAAGGAGATCAAGGTAAGCAATGTTTTTATGAGACTCTTTAATTTCACTTCTTACGTTCCATGTAGAGACACAGTTTTCCACATACAAATTGGTCACATCTGTACGTGTCTGACTAGATGGCATGCTGTCTAGAGCTTCTTTTTTTTATCACCAGACAGAATCAATGAAAAGGTGTGGTGCTGTCATCCTCCCCCAGTGTTGCTCACCCCAGTGAGAAACCTGAAGTTGTCTCCCTAACTAGTCCCTGGGGATCTGTCATCCAGGTGGCCATGACAAGCCATCGCTATTGGATCCAGTTCCTGGGGGTGGACCAGTGAGGGAGGATCACCTGGATGGAGAGGTCCTGTGGGAGTGGGACACCGACGGGTGAGACGGGGATCCCCCTTCTTTCAACAACTTTTCCCCATACTACCACGTAGGACATTCAAAAGCACTGCCCACCCCCCTTTTCCAACACGAACACTCTCGCACGACACACACGAGAATGGGCCAACACCAGAGCTTTTTACCCGACATGTCCCAATACCAGGGTCGAGCAATTGATCCGAATCACACACACCTGACAGCCCTGTTCCTTCCCCACTGGGATAAAAGGTGGCGCAAGAGAGCACAGCACGAGCAAGGCAGACCACACAACGAGACCGCTATCCAGGCCCAAGAGTTCAAGAGGAGGAGAAAGGCGGCAAATATCGAGAGGCTGGCGAGTAGAGACACAACCTTGCACTTTTCGACCCAGACCTACAAACCCTCTGCAGAGGTAATCGTAAGACCGAGGACAATAGCCCAAGTTTGCTGCAACAGATGTCAACGGTACATGCAGCATGTCGACACGGATAAGCGGGAGCAAAGGAAACTCCTGCTACCGTGGTACCGCCCTTGACTCCAGTTACGAGGAAAGCCAAGTGGTTCATCACAGTCCGTGAGTTGAGGGGAGCGCCAACAAGAGCTGGGCTGTGGTGAATGAAAGTCGCAAAGTTGCAAGTTGAACCAAGTTCAAAGAACTTTAAAAGTGTTGAGGAGAGACCAGCTGCAGAGGGAACCAGCACCACGTGGGTGCTAACTCTAGAGACTCTAGTTGATCCCCGTCTCAGTGAAACTACAGTTACCCAAAGGACGTAGGAGGGCCGCCAAAATGGGTCAAAATGGTCATACAGGAGGTCAAGTAACATCCCCATACAGTCAAAAGCTTTTGACCTAAGAACTATAAAGAAAGCAAGGGAAGTGAATCCCGCCACATGAGAAAGCAAGGGAAGTGAATCCCGTAGACATTGAATGTCAATATGAAGTTGGCAAGAGTGAACTCGGAAGAGGGATGCTGACGAGAAGGGGGCAAAGTTTAAAGTCACAAGAAATAGTGCGTTGACAAAGGTGAACCCGGCTGAGGGATGTCCACTGAAACTGCTTAAAAAGACATTGAAATTTGAGAAGGGTCTGAGCCCGACTGGGGGGGATCCAGGGGTGAAGCTTTCACCCGAAGGTTCATAGAAGCCATAGTGAACCTGGTGGAGGGAGGCTGAAAGTAAAGGGGGGGTCAGCGCCCGGAAGAGGGGATCCAGGGGTGAAGAATCCTCACCCTAAGTGAAACCAGGAAACGAAATTTCATTGTGTTGAAGGAACCTTTGTTTTTGTCATTGAAAACTTCAGGCCCTCGAAGGTGAGAGATTTTCAAGAGATACAAGGGTTGGCATCGACAGCCCTGATAGCTGCAAGTGGAACTGTCGACTCGTGCTGGGAAAAGCTTGAGTGTGTGCTGTGCTCCAAGATCCCATCTTACCCCGTGCTCAAAACGTGGGGAAGTGAGATCCAAGCTGCCACATCCTGACATATTATTTGTGAACACTTTTTTCTTTTCTTGAAAACTACCCCACACCCTTTTTGTATTAGTTGTAAGGTTTGGCAATAGGTTTCTTAGTATTGGCCCTTTTTATTTGACACAACACTAGAGTTGCCTTATTTTCATTTGATGGTCGACGTTTGATCGCATCTTTTTAGGTTTAGATTAGGGTTTTTTCCAGCCTGCATACAGTTTAATAAACACCCTTGAACTGTGATCACTTGTGTCTGTCTTTACTGTTGCCACCATGAGTTCCTTAGACCCCACAGCTGTCATATTTTCTTTTCTGCTTTGAGTCCATGTTTTTCATTGCCAAACAGCTGTCACCTTTGCGGTTGAAATCCCATACAAAAGACGAAGCTGGATTGAAACCCACAACCTCTGGAATCTTCTTGCATGCTGTGATTAATTTGAGACCCGACTGATCCTAGCGGGATCGGTGGTTTGTGCGATAAGTTTATACTACAGAAATACTTTACACACACCTGTTTCAATAAGATGGTACTATGACAAAACATTCTGAAAAAGCAAGTGAATGTACAAGGGTGCAGTCTGTTTGCCAAACTAAATTTACACCCACTTTGTTGATAGTGGCCAGGCATGACGGTGACTCCCTGATAAGATCCAAACACGTGAATATTATTCTTTGAAGAACTTTGTGAATTGATCCCAGTTACCAAGAACTCACTTATTGGCATGCTCTGTGAAGCTTACGTCTTGGCAAGAGCGAGCACCCTTTCAGTCAGATCATCCAGGAAATGGTACTCTGCCAAAAGGTTGAGGAAGCTGCCCATTTGGGTGCTAGTGTAATGCCATTGTAAACCCACACTGGCCTATAGACAGGAGTATATTTTTTGGGGGTGGTGGTGTGGCCCACAGTAAACAAACAATACAAGTGGAATCTGAAGTTGAGGAAGGAGGGGTGTGCCCCAGGAGGTTTAAAATCAATCGCAGCATATTGAACAGAGTTTAAGAAATTATCACCCCAAATAGTTACTGATTAAACGTGTGGAAAATGACACCATTTAAACCGTATTGACTTAGAAACTGCGATCAAGATTAAATAGCATTCATTTGAACACAATTGCACATGTGTGTGAGGGTTTTCGTTTCAAGGATTCTTTTGTAGTAGGGTTCGCACATGAGACATCACAAGGCGTGCAGAAATACTACCTTTGTCAAAATCTAAAAGGATTAAAATAATTCACTTTATGGTAAGAGATGCTTGGTAAAGCTCCTCCTCTAGCCCTCCTTTCTCTGGAAGTGGTGGCAAGCAAGGCATTTCACAGCACATTGCAACAGTAATGTTAGTGAAGACTTTCTATAATTTAAATACACCTTTTTTGGGGGGGGTTACCCCAGCACTTCTCTTTTGTGGGGAGAAGGGCGAAATGAGTGACATTGTAAAGTAAAGACACTCCGCATCTTTTGGGAACATTGGATATGTTATGAAGACCATATGGTTTATGGGTTCTCATCATAGGAAATGTAAGCATATTAGTGGAAAAGTTAAATACAGCTTTACATGGTTGGTTGGACATTCCCCCACAGCAGATTAGTGAAAATGTTAACCTTTCGTAGCAAGGAATTTCAACAAAACTGCAATATTTTAAACACAATTGTTTAGGGTCACTTGGAGACATTTTGAGGGGAATTTGTGGCAAATAGTATAATTTAAATGCCATTGGGACAGTGATATAGGGTAAGTTTCTGTAAGTTGCAAAGACAACTTTATAGGGTTTTGCAGGAGTTTCACACCGAATTCTTTGGAAAGTAGTGGTAAATTAGTTTATTTAGAGCACATTGGATCATTAACTTTCAACAAGGAGTGCTAGACATTACGTTTACATGGTCTTTGGTATCCCCTCACCCCCAAGGTATTATATGACAAATTAGAGACAAATGTTGAATTTTAAAGAACATTGCTTTTGTAACCAGATCAACATTTTTATGCTTGGTTTTGACATTAGGCCTTAATGGAATGTTTAGTCCCAAATCTTACTTAAGACACATTTGCACTACTTGTCCAGTAACACAGGTTAACATTTTTTAAATACTCTGATTCGATGGGAAGTTTTGGGTTCTTTGCTAAGAAACCTATTGGGGAATATGTGGTAAAAGTTGCATTTCCAAGAGTTTTAGCGAACAACATTAATTAACTGGATCTGATTAAAGGCAATTCACAGCAGACTGAGTGGTGATAACCAAACTTTTTTTTAAATTGTGCACAGCACATGCATCTCCCTAAGTAAGCCCCAAATTCAATTTTGTATACCCACCAACAATGAGCATCTGCAACTCTGCCAAAACCACACACTGACCAATCAGAAACAGTTCTACAGCAGCAACCAAATGAGTGGCCAAAACCCACCTCATTAACGCAGTGGTCTGTTTTAATAAATAATTGTCTGGAGTCTGCAAATTGTTTCCATCTGCACATAATAACCACATTGTTAACACAAAATGTCCCCAGGTTATCAAGACAACATATCCAGATGTCAAACAAATTAGTTACCACCAATATTTATATGCCAGGAGGACCACGTGGGGATATCATTCTATCCCCAATGACAAAGACATTGAATGTGTTTCCAGATTGATGCAGAATTATGGCCACATTTCAGAATGCTGCAAATACACATTTTGCCTGATACCTACCATGCCACAGCAATGCACACATTTGCCCAGTTCCTATTGCACCACAGCAATGGAAATATGTCCCAAGTTACCAAAGTGATGTAGTTATACACATCATCTTTTCCACAATTCTGCAGAAATCGGTCAACTAAAAATTCTACAGCTGTGCAGATATTTTCCCACTTTGCACAATAATGTAGTGAGTCACATGCAGTATTGGCCCAATTCCCCCCAAATCAACAAATATTGTAATGATTTCCACATTCATAGTATCGGGTGAGGCAGAGTTTAAGCATGCACAATGACAGACACTACCAGGTTCCCAGATGCACCTTTATGTGTATGGCCAGCCCTCACATACTGTTTTCACAACTGTTTCCATTATACATAGAAACAATTATGGCCAGTACTCGCATGCGAGGTGTGGCACATTAATTCATGCACAGAAATTGGTACGCCAGTTCTCACATGCATATTAATAACAGTTCTTATGTATTCAGTAATCAGTATTGTATGACCAGCTTTCCTGCCTAATAACAGGTGTGGACATTTCCCAAATGGCGAAAAGCAGATGTGGACGTTTCCCATTTAAATAATAAGTCGATCATTATGTCAGATTCAAACAGGTATGACGAGCATCCCCAATACCCATTGACAGCCATGGTAGGGCATGTACATAATTGACTATTTCCATTTAACACATGCCTCCTAACAGTTGTGATTGATTTCCACATGCTTAATTAAAGGTAAGACATATTGCACGTGCCCAGTAACACGCATTGCAGCTTCCATTTGCCCAACCTTTTTATCCTTCTTTTCCCAGCATCAGGCCTAGGATCATTTATCTGGGATCTGGATGCCAGGGAGACTGCCCTGCGTTCTGAATACCTATGTAGGGGGCGCACCCAAGTTCAGCAGCCAATTGTGTAGTAGGTACCTGACTGCGTTTTGGCATTTGGAGTACTCCCACATAAAATGCTGTCCTTAGGTCCACCATGCTACATGCAGTCCCAAAGGAGGTTACCCCTGTGTAAATGACATGCTAGAGTTGGGTACAATGCAGCACAACCCAGAAGCTGCAGCAGAAGTGTTCCTAACAACCACCTCTGGCTGTGCATCAATACTGGATGAGTAGGCCACCAAGTGAGGTGCGTGGGGCGGGGGGATACCCCATCACTGTTGGCTGGGGTTGTGTCTTTATTTATTTAGCTTGGTTTAAAAAAAAACTTTCACAATTCAGCTTACAATCATACAATTAATCTACATGTAAAGCAATTCATTATTCTAACATATGCAAATACAATTCATATAATCAATCTTCTGAATAATCCTTATAATATAAAACCCTTAAGTAAAACACTATAAAATAGATATTGCACAACCCTCCACAAGAAATTCTCACATTTAAAGAGACAATTTCCCCCCTAAAAAGGGTAAATCTCTCTTTAAAAAAAACAATTAAGGCCACAGTGAGGGATAGTCTTCTCCCAATCATTGCTCTTGGCCAAAATCTTTCTGTAGGGATAAAATATATGTTGTGTATGAAACGTTCAAAATATTTTTGTCGAATCCCCTGCAGACCTTCCCACTGTAAGATTACGTGTTTCAAAGTCCAAGTCAAACCTACCAAAGTGGGTGACCACCGCCAGTTTCTCACCACCAAGATCTTAAGCCTATATTCTTATTCAGAATTGCATCTAATTTATAGAATGTATTTAATGCTTGCATAGAATAGCGTCCATATTTACGAATAATAATTTTCGTTTGGACTATAAAACATCCAATTTTTAATCTCAGCTTGCTCTTTATCAAAGTTACATGTTTTTTCATTGGCAACAAGAAACCCTAAATAAGTAAGCTGATTTACTTCCTCTAAACAGGACCCACTGATGAACCACTTAAAACCTTTGTATTTTTTCTTCCCTTTAAAATGGATCATTTTAAATTTGTTTTTTATTAACCTTTGGATTGTTACGTTGGGCATATTCATTGAAATCATGCAAGCTCCTTCGAGCGCCAATTGGTTTAAAATCAAGAAGATTTAGAACGTCGGCATATGCCATCCAACTAATGTGTAAGTGTCCCAGTTTCAGAGGGTAAATGTTACTGGACTGTAGTTCATTTTGAATATCGGCTATACAACGACTGAATAAACTGGTGGCAAGAACGCAGCCCTGTCTTAGCCCCGTAAAGGTAGGAATTTCTTTAGATAAAGAGCCCTCGGCCTTCAACATTGTTTGCAGCGAGGTATTAGTATGGAACATTATTAAAATGCTCAACAGCCCGTGGCAAATGCTGCAGGATGCTTATTTCTGCCACAACAAACTCCTACCAACACTGTCAACCTCTGCCGTTAAATCCAAGCAGGCAGAATAAAGCGAACGGCCATGCTGTTCAACTGTTTGCTTCTGACCAAGGGAGTATAAAAGGCCACTCCCTGTTGTGCCCATATTTTTCTTGAAGCCTGTCTGAAGCATACAAAATCTCCCTGAAGTCTCCGTCTAAGCCATCACATCCTTAAGTACTACGTAAGCAGTACCTTGCTGCTTACATCAAACAGTAATATGAATCTTTTATAATGCGCTTAATACTGTGGACCAGTCTCTAAGCACTCAACCGTGATTCAAATCTGTGTTTCTCTGTGTTGTCTTGATGCCAAGACAAGCGCCTTGCCCCATAGATATCCTCAAGATCCTATAGACCTATAATTTCCAGGGAGAGCCCTATCCCTTTTTTTGGTTTTGGCGGTTTTTGGTAGTGCAAGCCACCAAATATCACCAACACAATTGCTATAAGAAGAAAGGCGCTCCAAGAAGCAGTCTTAGTGGTTGGCATGACAACTGCAAATGCTGTGCCATACAATTCCCAACGCACAAAGTGTTAATTCCATTTCTACTATGCGGATGTAATCCAGTAGTACCTTGTTTAACGTATTTTCTCCCAATCAGGGGTACTGTCACATGTCACGTGTCTGTGAGACTTTAGGAATGCTGAGTGATCTATTTTCGAGATGCAGGCCTCCCTTCCTGGGACTGGGCGAGGGCAGCCATCTTGTCGTGATGTTAACACTAAAATACAACTGGGCAGGGTAGGCTTACCCAATGTTGTGCCCGGAGGTGTTCTGAAAAGGCGCTGTTGCCAGGGGCTTTGCAGGCGGTGGCGTGTGCAGTGTGGTGTCATGGGAAAACGCTTGTTGTGTGTGCGCGTAGGTAAGCAATGGCGCTTGAAACCGCCTTAATGTAGATATGTTCTGGTTTTATTTTCTGCTGTGCATAATAGTTATGCGCAGCATATTGCCATTGCCATCAGGGGGGGCTTGGTGGCAGGCGCACCGCTCCATTTTGGCCCACTCTGAAAACCGACACAACCTTTCCACTTCCTTTAAGAGGTTCTTGTGGAAAGGCACTTCTGTACCTCACCCTCCCACCATATGCGCAGGAACCTCCCTTTTGCCCCCGTTCTGCGTCGTCATACTTTTTCATGTGCATGTGGTGGTCTCGCTGATCCAGCAGGAAGGGAAACAGCTCTGTGATTAGGCCGGCAAAAGGCCTTCTCCACACCGAATCTTGAAGTCTCAGTAGGGGTACATGGAAGACCTAATATGCACCAGAAAGCATCCATGCAGGGCACCCAGCATCTCCTTTCTAGGCCCATCCTCACGATATCCTTTTCCGTCTTGTATGCACCTTCCGGTGTCACGGTCGTTTCACCACCCAGCATGACTTTTCCTAGTTTCACCTATTCACTGGCCTGGGGGAGTCGACTCTACCTCCATCTGAGATGCTAGCATGTGTTCGACATTAGATGTCTCTGCTCCGGGTGCTGTATTCAGAGGTCACCTAGACTACTGGCAGGTTTCCCAACTGGTCAGGGACTTTTTCCAATAATAGCAAGACTGGGCCAGAGCCTATCACGTCCCGCTCACCTAACTGTGTCCCTTCAGAAGCGTCAGCCTGTTGGGACAGCTTTACCTTTTCCAGCCCATGGGGGCCTCTTCTCCAGTTTAACACTGGCCTAGTCTTGCCTCTTTATGAAAAGGCAGTCTTTCTTCCATCTCAATAAATGTGGGACATCACACATGCTTTCCCTCCCAGCTGGAGAAGTTCGTATATTTTTAAAGTAGGGGAAAGAAGCTGGAGTGGGTGCAAGAAGATGAGGACTGGGCCAAGAAGAGTGATTTCGGCATTGCTCACTAAGTGACGAGCCACAAACACCTTCCATTGTTAATCGTTCTTTGGGCCTGAGGTGTAGTGGCTGTCTCGTGTGACTTATTATTGAAATGTCATGGTTATTAACACATCAAATGTGAGCCAGGTCAATAGCACTCACTTCCATCCATTTACTGAATCCTGGAAAAACAGTTGGGCCTTTGCATCTCGGCCATTATAAGTGCCCACTCAAACAAACTGTGCCCACTAATTGCCAACGCAATGCACCAAGTGTTAATTCCTTTTGTACTACACATATGTAATCCAATAGTGTCTTGGTTAATGCATTCTCCCAATCAGGAGTACTGAAACTTTGCACCCTCAGCCTTGTACCCTGGTAGCTCTAAATTCAGAATGCAAATAACTTCAGTAAACGCCAAAACTATTGGCATTGCCAATGCTTGATTACATATTGGCACCACTATGGCTCTGGAACAAGTAGGGGGAAATGTACTTGTAACAGTAATATTTTTGTATAGTATCATGAGGATGTCCACCTTCTACCTAGGAATGCCGGAAATAATCACCAAGAAACTCCAAAGGGTGCAAAATACAGCAGCCAAGATCCGATTAAGACTAAACAGAAGAAACCACATCACTCCAGCACTGAAAAGCCTACACTGGTTACCAGTAACAAAAGCATAACATTCAAAACACTCTGCATCGCCCACAAAGCCTTGCACAGACAAGGAGCTGAATTCTTCTAAGACATGATCAGCCTGTACTGCCCAAGAAGGGACCTAAGATCTAGAAACTACCTACAAATAGAGACAAAACATTATGAAAAAAGGAAATTCGGCCGAACTGCGTTCTCACGTCTAATTGCAAACTTCTGGAACACCATGCCAAAAGAAATGAGAACCACAGAAGACCACATCACCTTCCGGAAACGACTCAAAACCTGGTTATTCAACAGAAAATGACAACCGCAAAGGGACACTGGCAGCAATAACATCACAGACAAACAACTAGAGAGGAGGCAAGATGGGCCGAAGAAACGCAACCAAGAACGTGGGTAGACACCATTAAGTGTCAACCAAACAGTCACACTAGAGGCTCCAACAAACCGACCATCTTACTAACCAATTTCCCCGTCCTGCTCCTCCAACATTACCAACACCACTACACTAGACCTTGGGCTAGCCGCACTAAACATAAACACACCAAGAATCAATTCTATGTTCACACCCACCATCTCTGAGTTTCTGGAAGCTCACCAAGAGTGAACCACATGCCACACAGTCCATAAACCGCCAACAACACAAATAAACACCAAGACACCAGATAGTCATACAGCAACAGCCACCTGCAATTCCGGATCCCTTATGGACACACTCTAACAATGGCGCACAACCCTCGCCTGCATCACACAACACACTAGCACCAAACAGAAACACTAGCACACACCCGAAAGCACTGAGTCTTGCCCATACAGTTACAACGCACAGGGCCTCCCGCATCAACTCCCACATGCAAAACAACACTCATGCCAGTTCCTCCTGGTTCTGAACCTATGCTCTCATCCTATCCTCACTAACCTCCCACGCGTCCCCTCTCTTACAGAGCCATGTGAGCACCTGGACCCTGCCAGGGGGTGGTAGCAGTGCACAGTCTAAATTAACATACCATAACACCCAGAGACTCACAACAGCCTTAAATAAGGCATTGAAAGGCCCATTGATGTCACATGCTATCGAATTTGTTTGCTGCAATATCGTAATTGAAGATCTTCTTGAGTAAAGTTTATAGCCCACATTTCATGGAGCGGACGAAGACCTAGATTAATGTTATCCTTAGCCATAGCAAACAAATGTTGAAAATGGCAAACCCATTTCTCTTCAGGTATGCAATTGGATTGCCTCTGGTATTGGACCTGATTCTCGTTACTTAGTAGTTTCCAGATGTCTCTCGAATCGTTTTTCACTAATATGCCCAACAAATCTGATGATGCATGGGTGCTAGCTTGGCCACCTCTTCAATACCATTTAGAAGAGCACTTTGCATGCATACATTTATAAATCACAAATCCCTTTCAGTCATGCCAGTAAGATGGCTCAGCTGGTTAAACGCTTGTTTCTGTGATCTGTATTTGACCTGCATTTCGCAGGTTCTAAACCCAGCAAGGCCAACTCAGCCTTTCATCCTTCCGAGATCGATAAATGAGTACCAATTTCAATTGGGTAATACTAGTAATGTATGTAAATATGTCCTTTGTAAAGTGGTTTAGATTAAAGCACTAAATAAAAACAAATGATATATATATAAAAAAGTTACATGCCTACGCTGCAACTCTGCCAAGGCTATATGTCCAGTTTTGTTGTGCATACAGTGACATGGGCAAGATAATACACTAAATCACAGAGACTTCATTGTGCTCAGGTTTCTGCCTCATTTTGACCGTATGCTTCGAAATGTCAGTTTCCTTCTGCCACTGTATACCGAAATGTTCTTCCTGCCTTTGACAAAACACTGAAAGGTTGACCGTTAATTGGACTTGAACAAATTGAAAAAAGTATCATTACCACCCATAACTTGTAGCTCCCCTAAATGTTTTAGTAAAATCCACAAACATTCTCTCTGATGCCTTGTCCACATAGTTTTTGAAATTAATAGAGTACCTAATAAAGAAAGGAGGATGCTGGTGCATTTCCACAAAGCCGGTTTTTCATCCTGGCTCAACAACTGTGAAGATGTACAGTCACCCTTTATGGAAATTAAGCCTACTATCGGAATAGTATTGCAGACAATTATAATAAGGAGCTGTTCAGAGAGACGATCTGTGCTTTAATCATAATTTGACCATTCCCACATGGGGAATCCTGACCTTGGTCCATTCTTTTAATTTTCCTGATTAATGGAGCACTCCCTTTTACCCTAACACTCTGTCATGCTCTACTCCTTCCTCCTTTTTGGCTCTCTGCTTTTAGAGGTAACAGTTGATAGTTTGTAAGAAGGTGCATTATTGTATTTTTAATTCTTCATGTCGGGGAACATACAGAATCCCCTTCTCAGTATTACCCCTAAAAATGTATGTTTGGACCTAATTGCCCGCTTCAAAGAAGCCATAGACAAATTGTGATCTAATTCACCATCTCAGTTCTCCACATCTAATTGGTCTCTTGCTGCTGGACAGGCACTAGACAACCTAAAGATCCTCTTCATCTCATCATGTCATTCTCCGGCAGGGTTGATGGGGTTTCTAATGCTGGAGGTTGCTGTGTCACTTGGTGGAGTGCGGCGAGCACACTACAGCTCCTGGCAACCTCTGCTTCCTATGCGTCGGCACGTCAAGAACACTGTAGGCAGTGATATCCCACGGTCTGGCCGACGTCACAGGAATGTGAACACAAATGCCATTGCGCTATGCAGACCACTTCTTCACAAATGCCATTCATGTAGCATGCTCTGTGCCTGAAGCTACTTGTTTTGTGCATGTGTTTTTGAACCGACTACGTTCCTTGGTCCTTCATCGTCGTCCTTGCATTGGGCGACACTGGATCCCACTTTTTTAATGTCGCCCTACCATTGGGAACTGGCCTTTTTTTCTGATTGAACCCTGAATTTCGATTTAGATACCTCCTAGGATTTCCACGGTGATGACGACTTGGCATTGGAACTTTGTAACTGTGGACTTGGCATTGGAACCTTTGGACTTGTTTGGAACTGGTGTTTCTCTTCTGGATCTTTTTGGACCTCTTCAATCTTGGATCTTTTTCTGGTCTGGTTATTGCTACTTCAGTCTTCCCAGCCGCTAGGTTACTTGCTGGCTGACAAACAGGTAATTTCAGCCCTAAATGTAAGGAGAAAGGCGGGTGTTAACCACACTAGTACCAGGGTTCGAAAAATTATGACTCAATGAGATGGAGTTAAAATCAGCTCCTGGGTTTTGTGCATCAACCAGTACGCAGTAGCTACCGCTGAGGAACCAGGAACAAGTACACCGAGCACTGTAAATCTAGCTTCTATGTGGGAGGCAAACTTGAACTATTAGCCCATTATTTATGATGCCTTATGTTTGGTATTACCCAAATTGTTCGAACACAGTTGTTCGAATGCCCAATTGACCGAATTTCAAGGGTCTGAATTGACCTTTGCACAATTGACCGTGTATAAAAATATATATATATATCGGTTTGGGTGGGGGGTTTTACATTGGGTGGGGGGTTGCTGGGGGTCCCCCCCCACCTATATGTAACAATTGACCTTCAGAATTCAGTCAGTTGTGCAAAGGTCAATTGTAATTCGAACAATTGTAGTTCGAACAATTTGTATACAACCTTATGTTTAAAGGCAAACAAGTTGTATCCTAATTCTTCTTTATTACCATTCTCAGATACTCAAAGTTAATGTCACACATGTATTTTTGTAAGGTGCCAGTTGGCTTGGGGAGACAGCCAAACGTAGCTCCTGGTACTTGTTGGCGTCGAGCTATCCAGGCTGTCTGGGAGATATCCAGTTGCGCTCTTTATGCTTTTCATCCACCCCTTTGGTGTAGTGATTGTTTGCCATTCATGCACTGACAGGTTGGGAGGAAAATGCAAAGTCCTTCCCTTTGAAGGGCCTATCTGTTTGATGACAAATGTAAGGAAGGCATGGTATCAAACAGTAAGACAGACACAAGTGACGACAGTTCAACAGTGTTTATTGAAACACGCCTATATAATCCTAAATCTAAAGAAGCGAGCAAGCTACGACCATCAAATGATAACACAGTCCTAGTGGTGCCTTGTCAAAACAAAAGGGCCAATACTAATAAACCTATTGCCAATCCTATCTTCTAAATACAAATAGTGTGGGAAACAATGTTATGCAAAAGAAAAGTGTTCAATAAATGATATGTCAGGATATTCAAGCCGTTGGCTTCCCTTCCCCAAGTGTTCAGCACGGGACAAGGCGGCACACTTGAGTTTAGCACAGTCTTTGGCTTCTAGCGCAAGGATGTAGTTTGAATCGCAGTACCAGGACCTTCTGTACCAAAGTGTCTCTGCCATTCAAAATCGCTTAACTTCAGAGGGCCTGAAATAACAAACATTCAAAAGTTCCTTTCTCCTCAGAATTTTCATGTACAACTGGTTGGGTGATATACTGTTTACCCCAGATCCCTCTCTGCCAGGCTCAGTCACACTTTAACACAAAATCTTCAATTGGCCTGCCTCTGCTGGGCTCAGACCAGATCTGTGCATTTTCCTAAACTTTCTCCATTTCATCAAAATCGAAGACTTTCGACTGTGCGCAGGACTTTGCTTGACCCGTTCGCAGGACCACTTCCATTCACACTTATTAGTTTACTTTCAAATGATCTCCCCCCGCCGGGCTCAGATCAAATGTATCTACTTTCGTTACTCCTCAGTTGGATACCTTACAGAGACCTTCAATTTAGCACCCACGCATTGCCGGACCACTCTGCCAAAGGTATTGTAGCTTGCTTTAAAGATCAATCACTCATCAGCATTTTAACTTCACTTGTGTCTCTTAACACACATGTTATAACAAAGTTTGTTCTAGCACTCGCCATAAAATGTTGCTGCTTGCAACCTTGGCTTCAACACAAACCGGTCTCCTATCGGTTTCTCCAACTCACTGGCTGTGTTGTTTTCACTGAAGCAGATTTTTTTGTTATTGGAGTCAAGGACAGAACCACAGTGGCTGGTAATTCTCTCCGCCTTGATTCTTGACGCGGGTGGGCCCCAGCTATCTCTGATACACAATGCAGGATTGTCCAGCCTGTTTTCCTGGTCTTATGTTTTCCAATCTCGAGGACTCATGAATGCAACAGTTCCTAGTCGAAAAGGTCAAGGGAACTTCCCTTCTCGTGATCCCTCTCTGTTTTGCTGTCTTTCTCCTCTCGTTAAACTGCCATCTTGGAACTGCGGTTTCCTCATGTGCTTTGCCTCGCCCAGAGTGTGCTCTCATGCTCTGCCTTTTATCCGTTTGGGCAAGCTTAATGGAAGTCAGGTGTGTGTGATGGTCAGTCATTGCCTGACCATTGTTTTTGGACATTTCACGTATATGGCTCGAGTGTTAGTCTGTTTTCTCTCACAGCGGGCTATCCGTGAGAATGTGTTAGTGTTGTAAGGGGAGGGGGGTTGGAGTTCCTAAATATCCTACAGGGTAGGATGGGCTAAAGGTGTTATAAGGAAGGGGATACCGTGTTTCACCATCCAATGTCTCACTCCCTCAGTAACGCTCACCTGGTATCCACAGGGACGTCACTCAGCCTGTTCTGACCTCTTACGAGCTCTAACCCTTCCCTGGAGGCTATTCAACTGTAGACTGGGCCTGAAACACAGGATTGGTAGAGTTTAACTCCCTATTGTCTCTGTGTGCTTGAACCCTTTCTTCCACGGGGTCAAACCCTTCCCTTTGATCCACAGCTCACCTTGTTTTATTGGATAGTGTGCTCTCCGTCCTGCTTTCAGCACTGGGGCGCGTTGATTGATGCAGGCTCGTTGCTGCCTAGTTACTTCACTGGCAAAAGTCCGACAGGTAAGTATAATGAGTCTTTTGAACAGTTCTCTAACTTTGTTCCTTTCATTCGTTAGATGATGGCCGGTGTCCGGGGATGGCGGCATGCTGCTGAGATGAGTAGCGCTGAAGGTGAGGGAGAGCGCGATGCACCCCTTTCGTATTTGCATTGCACTGAGTTCTTTTTCTGTGTCTTTTAGGTGCCGCAACGTTTTCAGCGTGGATGCCGGTTATGAAGAACAAATGCGGTGGGTAAGCGCGGTATGCGGCGCTTCTAGATGTTTCCACGCTAACCTGGAGTGTCTTTTCCCTCTTGCAGATGGATGAGAAGTTCCAGAGACAGAGTTCCCCCAGAGCGGCTGGGATTCAGGTAAGCGTTTGAAGTTTGTACAGTATGTAAAAATAAGCGAAGATTTGCAGAATGCTTACTAATGTTTTTTTTCTGTTCTTTTCCCTTTTCCTCAGGAAGCGGCGTGCCGGGATGGGAATGACATCGCCGAAGATGCCCGCAGAACAGAAGGAGCGATGAATGATGGGCAGAAGCGCTGCAAGGTAAGGCTGTTCCTAACGGTGTTCTTTTTCTTGCAGGAGCTGAGCGCAGAAGAAAGATGCAGGCCTACTGGAGCCCGATCCGAACACGGTGAGTGTCACGCTGCAGGTGCAGAAAACGCATGTTTCTCAGCCTGGGTGTGGCTTAAATAGTCTCTGGGTATCCCAGGTGTCTCCGGGCTGAACCACACCCAAAAGACTAGACCACACATGCATTTCTGGGAACCGAAATATGTGGTGGCATTCATCTTGTCCCCATCAATGCACTACAAGTCCAATCCCCAATGTTTTCCTATGGGAGTGAGTGAGTGAGTCTAGTGCCACAAACGCCAAGTCTGACTCCAAGTGGGTCTTTGGCGGGATGGAGAGGCCCTTGAGGGCCATGTAGGTGATCGTGGCCTGGCTCCAGCCTGACATCTTGGAGAGCTGGGGACATGAGGGGTAGGAATCATGACACCCTCTCTCTGAAGACCCCTCACCCAGATGATCCACCCGCACTGTTCCACCCCCCGAAACTAGATCCAACAGCGATGGCCGTGTCCTGACCACCTGGATGACAGATCCCCGGGGACTAGTGGGTGAGACACCTTCTGGTTTCTCACACACATAAGCAGATGATTCCCACTGAGTCAGCATATTTCTCTCCACCTTATCTTCCAAGATCAAGATGTAGTCAAGTTATTGATTGATCTCAAATTGTGCTCCTCCCACATTGACACCAGCAATGAAGGCCATCTTAAGCCTGCCTACCTTGCACCCATTTCCTTAACGCTCTCATAAATTCCTTATTTACTACGGAAACTGTTCTTCACATGTTGAAACGTGCCATTAATACACCCTTACTTAAAAACCCTAATGTTGACCCAAATGTACTACCCAATTAAAGATCAATTTCGGGGCCATCCCCCAGGCTCAACTATCAGTCAACTTACCCACTCACACGTTTTCAAGCAGACCTTGCTTACAACCTAACTCTTGGGGGAAATTCTATATGTGAGTGAGTGGCTCCTTCCTTCTAACCCTTTTCAGTTTTGCAAAAGCAAACCATTATTTCTTACGTTTTTCAAACCACTGACGTCCGCTCTTAAGTTAAAATGCTGACCTGAGAAATGCATGCTCTTATAGCTGCTCAAAAATTGCATATTGCCGTCATTTCCTTTTCACAAAAGGCTGAGTTTAAAACAATCATAAATAAAATGGTTTGCCTTAAATTGCTTTCATTTGAAGAATAAAAAATCTAATTTGAAACAAACACTTACATTTACAGATACAATTACATGCAGCTGAAAAGGCTGTTCATCAATTTGGTTGCTTGCCGTAGCGATTTATCACAAATGATTAATAAAATACTTGCAATGGCACTTGACTTTTTTCTATACAGTGTTAACAACATTTGTTGTTTCCCATGTGTTACTTGTGATATGTGCGGTGTTCATTCGTGTGTTGTGTACCGACTTTTGAGAATTCATATCTCATTTTTTGTATGCATGTTCGGAATATCATATAATGGTCAGTGTTAAAATAATCACATCACATGACGCCATGCTTGGTAAAAGTACAAAATGGGAAGTGAATGAAATAACATTATGTATGTCCTTGTGTTGTACAGAATTCCCCACAAGGACTTAATTAGCGTTTCTGAACCAATTTAAACATAATTTTTCAAATCAGTGGGTGTCTGCATTTTCTTTTCCATCTGGCAATAGAAGTTAAAAGGTGGAGCTTACTGTTACATACATAAAGATACAGTCCACAAATATAACAAAAATGTCTTTTAGAATACAGCAATGTGTGGATTTAAGGAAAAAACTTTAATTGCAGGGATGTTAAGGTGAGAACTTAACGCAACAAAACCCCTGAAATTCAGATACAGCCACCATAACTTTGTGAGCACAATGATGACCTTAATGGCATCACTGGTAACATCGCTAATGCCATCATCTCTGACATGCGCAAAAGTTAATGATACTATTTAAAGATCACTTTGACTTTGTACAGTATGTGTATTATTTCAATTTTAACATGTTAATCACTTACAAAAGGCACACTTAGATGGCCGGTCTCCACATCATTTGCCAGTGCACAAACACTTTCAGACCTCAGCCCGTGCCCACTGTCCCTTTTAAAACACTACCAGACCACTAGCCATGGCTTTTGGCCATGGCCGGTGGGCACGGTCACTGTATATTTTAAAACACTTGAAACCCATCGCTCAAAGAAGTTCATCAATCACAAACTGAATTTGACCTGTTTTGATAGTGGTATTATGTATAAAAGATTGCAGGCTTTGAGAACTCACAATGTTTATAGGTAATGCGCAGTGAGATGAAATTATTTACCATGGATCAGACACTTTGGTTCAGCGTGCTACAAGCCCCATGTTTTAAGGCTCGTCTCTTTGTGACAGTTGTGATACATTGCAAGACCCCAACTAACCGCATTTAAGCAACCCACAAAAGGGAAAAAAACGACTGGCTGCAAGAATAACATATGCCCAGTAACTTTTTCCCCCTTAGCGAAAATCAAAAGCTGGCACCCATGAATAAACGCACAGTAAGTGAACATATACATTACATTGAAATATACAAATGTAGTTCAATTGACCTTCCCCTTAGAAGAATGTGGGCAAGACAAAATAGCATTCAACATCAGAAAAATAACCTGAGAGAGTAAATGCTCCAATAGATATGCTGGCAAAGTATAAAAGGCGCTCACCTTTTAAACCCAGTCATCTGTCATGAAATATTAATCAAAAAATAAAACCCCAATATGAAAAAAGCGCTTGTTGTCTTGTGGGTAAGCGTCTGCACTGGGAACATGAAAACCTGAGTAAAATCCTGGTAGCCAAATACTTGAGCAGGCTTGCCAACCTCAAATAAATCCAAGGTGTTACATCCGCCCTCTGAAAAAAAAGTTACACTGTCCACCCACTTGTCCTTTTCTTGGACACTGAAAAGCAGCCACAATCAGGGGCAAATAACTGCACCAGTGTCCAGGATTAAAATCTCTGTTGCTACATCGTGGACAAATACCCATGACTTACTTGCCCTCATCATTTCACCTCCTCACCCCCATGTCTGGTTTTCAACAATACTCTGCTTTATAAAGATAACTTAGAAAAGTACACATACCATAGTGTCACTCAAATATATAAATCCTTATAGAACTATGTTAGGCAAAAAGTGTACAATTGTGGCAGTATTCCCCCCGTTTTGACGGGGAGACTATGAATGCCTGAATTGAATTCAGCAAAAATAAAAAAAATGGTCTCTGAGTGCAATACTTGCAAGGACTGACAGTAGCCCAGTTAAAAAAAGAATACGGATGCTGTGTCTTTTCTTATTGTGTCATGAGATATTTAAAACTAATAAAACGCACGGCATCCGGGACTGTGGACTGTCTCGAATCCATGCAGTAATAGGGACCGGCCATGTTCCTCTAAATGGTTTGTACTAGTGTATTAGGCAACATGGCCTGAGGAGGCTGGCCCCTTCCTCGCTTTGAAGCTAAGCAGGGTCTGTCCCATTTATTGCAATGATGGGAGACCCAGATGCCTTTTCGTGTCATTGGCCATGGACAGTGATTTTACACCCCCAACATCACTGTAGTTGTAAAAATATATTTTTTAAAGAACTTTTTGGAGGTATAGAACTGCAGATACCCTTGGCTACCTGTAGTCATGTTATTGCCGTGAATATTGGGAAAACAGCAACAACATAGCCGAGGCTCCAATAAAGCTTTGTGTTGCAAATTCAGTCCATAGACCCCTCCAACTCCCAAATTTCACTTGTTGTCTTCTTAACTCCACCCCACAGCCCCCCATCTCTAGACTGATGGCATTTGCATGTTTTTGACCCGCAAATGGCTTTTTTCCTGTGTTTCATTTTCCGATACCCTCGACTATATTCGTGGCTATTGCTCGCATTGAGCAAAAAAAAAGATGGCGGCTGTTTCATTTCTAAAAACACCTGGTTTTGGCAATTTACCAGAGATATAGCTATCTATTTTGGTATTCAAAAAAACTAGTGGACAGAATAACCCCGAACCACAAAAAGGCCTCAAGTGAACCCTTTGTGCCCAAGTTGTTTCGGGCTTGGGCCAAATCCGTCCAGCGGTTTGGGCTGAGCGGTCCGGAAAAAATGTACCTTTTTTTTAGTATGGGAAAATTAATGGAAATTAGGCAGCAACTTTGTGTTTTTTTTTTTGTTGTTTACTTTTATTATTTAACAAATCAGTCTTGGGGTGGGTGCGGCGCGCTCGTCCCTTATTGACTTAACATTTTCAGCCAAATCCGTTGCACGAGTCAAGTTATTAGCAATTCATTTATTTTTTTGAGGTTCATAAGTCCAACTTATCTTAACTATGTATATATATATATATATATATTTCCATATATATATTTCCAAACTAAATGTGAGGGGTTGCAGGGGCACAACTCTGGGTCCCAGCTGTAATCAGCTCAACAGTCCAAAGATCTCTTCCTAGCACGCTTTCATGCCACAGCAATCATCAGGGAGGCTAATTGGGTTCAGGTGTATAGAGTTGAATTCCTCTGGTAAATGCCAGTGTTGTAGCAGCAAGGAATTCTGGTATATGTAGCGTAGTGTGGACTAATAGTGTTGTTCAATAGACCAATGGGTCTTTTTTGCCTTAATAACCGTGTGACTAAACACGCTTTTTTTAAAATTCTTAATGGAAGTGAATGCAGTACTCATTGTTTGACTTATTTGATTTTTTTGATCTACCATTGAGCAGAATCTTCTTTTTTTGAGAATAATTGAAGAAAAACGACATTCACTGATCACACAGTGTGAAATAGGATTATGGAATTAGTAATCGCTCTGATTTGAGCAATTTGAGAGCACCGCAGCTAAATAGGTGGCTCCCACCTACCGCAGCTAATTAGGTGGCTCCCATCTGATTTTTTCGGTTGTAGTGTTGATAAGAGGCCCTTGTGTCATAGGGTGCTTTTTTCTGGTAGTTCCTCGTATATACAAGAATAAAATATGTAGAACAAATGATGTTTGAAAATTTCAACAAATACATAAAGTATTGCCCATCTCTACCCCTCGTTTCATGGCTGAGAAAACCACCTGGGCAGTAGGAAAAAGCCTCTTCACTGCATTCATCAACCTCTTCAGTTGATGGAACAAACGTGAACAAGCCATGTAACCCAAAAGCATGCTGCCATAATGCACGACGGCTACATGAACAGTAGCGAAACTGGCCACTTGTCTGCAAAGTGCAAGCATATCGCCGAAACAGCGGACATGGTCAGCGCACCACAGTGCGTCCATTTCTTCATACTTGTGCAGATCTATCACAAAGGCATCACCCAAAACCAACACAATGCGTTTCTCCATGTCAGCCCGCCTCACTACGCAGAGTAATGAAAAACAGTATTACCGCCCCTTCCTGTGAACCACACCCTAAGTACCTGATTGGATAATCCCCAAAGTCCCATTTCTGGGGGCCAGCAGGGTGAGAAGCGCAGAATGTGGCATGTGCGCTTCCCCAAGTACCACGAGGGCTGCGCCCCAGTATAGCAGGAGCAGTCATCCTTCCCTTTCCACTATTTTTTGTCCAGCACTGCCTCATTGGCTACTGTTAAATAGTCACACACACATCCACCAATCCCATCCAAGACGTCAGCATCTAACCCTGTCAGTTCTGTACAACACTTCATATGTACCGTTACACATTCAGACTGCAAGTGTTGTATCATTCGAAAGCACGTCCAGTAGAAAGTTCAGTAAAACTATGCAAGATTTCTGCAACCACATACATCCACATGGCCACCCATCACCACAAAATAGAGCTATGAATAATTTTTCTGCAGTATGTTTACAACTATAGTTATAGGTGCCTCTGAGCATGGTATCTGCCACTGAACGTCCATTACGTACTTAAAAAACATACTGTTTTTTTCTCCCATCACCTACCATCAAGTGGCACTTCGATGGTATATGCTTTCAACGTTTTCATTTACCCATATCACCCATTGTAATATCCAAACATGAACTCTCTTCTTTCCTTCCGACAATGCTACACATTTTTTCCGCACTAACCCATCTCCTACATAAATCGTAAAAATATCGCACCAAAACCAGCACTGGATGTATCTTATAAACCTAAACCAAGTTCCCAGAAGCTCACTGTCTCCACAGCTGTGGTTCTCTCTAGGCTGGACTATTGCAACAGCCTTTTTCTAAATCTGCCTGCTTCTACTCTCTGCCCTCTGCAACTCATCCAGAACAGGACTGCCCGACTTGTCCTTGGCCCGTATCTCTCCGGGGCTGTAATGTCTGCCCTGGCTCCTAGTGGCTGCCAGGATTAAGGTCAAAACCCTGTGCATTATCCACAAAGCCTTCTGGGCCCTGGGGCCTCAATACCTTTAACTCTCACTTCCTAAATATCTCACTGCTATCTGCCTCCAACTCCCTCTGGGTCAGTCACTTCTCCAAGCAACCAGTGGGTGGCAGATCTCTTTCTTCGGCTGGGGCTCCCTCTGGCACAGCCTCCCTGCCTCCCTGAAACTTGAGGAGAACCATCTCCGGTTCCGGAACCACCTCAAAACCTTTTTCTTTGCTTCTGCTTTTTCTCCTCTCCCCTGCTGTCTTCCTGGCTGAAACTGATTCTGCACTGGTTACCTGGCCACCCTCTGATCTCTGGACCAGGCAACCTCCCCCCGCAAGTCGGACCCCTGCACTGCCTTTCTGTCAAGCCCGCACTTGGGTGGGGGCTGTTTTTTGTATCCCTAACAGTCCCACCAACACCTGATGTCTGCACTTATCCTCGTACTTGCCACCAGCGGCCTGTATTTTTACCTATTGTTATTTCTTCTTCTTCCCATGTACTGTACTTTCCCCTCCCCCTAGCCATGCACTTGCGTAATCTGAGTGACACCTGGCCTAGTATGATTGTTGTCTCTGTCTCCCCTCTGTTCGCCCTCCCTTGCTTCGTAACTTGTATATAGGCATGTTATAAATGCCATATCATATCATACACACAATGCATGCATAACAGGATGCCTGCCACTCACCTTGCATACTTCACAGAATTTCTTTCTGCAGTAACCCATTTCCTACAAAATTCGCAAATATATCGCACAAAAGCAGCACTGTATGTATTTTAGCAACTTTAAACAAGTACATACAGTGCATGCATACAAACAGGATGCCTGCCCCTTACCTTGCACACTTCAACCATAGCCTTCTTCATTTCTCTGTACAAATAGACCTTCTGCCACAATGTTTGCGTACACACCACAACCAGAAATCTTATTGAACAATGCCTTAGCCTCCACAGTCCCATTTCCATGCCTGCTATTCTGAATAGGCACGGATTTGGCACGTGTAATCCTGAAACTACGACGGTATTCGCAGAGTTATCGTGCTAGGAACGGGAGGGGGGGAAGAAATGACATGTAACCCAAATGTAGAGCCCTGTAATGCACCACAACAACTTAAACAGTAGCAACAGAGGCCGCATATCTGCAAAGGTGAACCATACCGCCAACACTGCACTCATACAGACTGCCCCACAAAGCCTGCACTCTACCAACCCGAAATTAGCAGCAATGCCTCTTTGCACAGCATACCTGTGCAGATCTTGCACAAAAATATCACCCACGATCAGCACTGTGCGTATCTCCATCTCTGCTAACCTCACTACACAGCGTATTGGGGGGAAAAATATTACCGCCCCTTCCCGTGACCCACCCTCTGAACACCTGATTGGATAATCAACACTATCATTTCTGTACAGCGCTCCATATGTACCGGTACACTTAGAGTACACGTCTTGTGTGATTTCAAAGCACCTCCAGTAAAAAGTTCTCCAAAAGTATCCATGTTTTCAGCATCCAGATTCACCCAGAGCGGCACCCATCACCACAAAGTACAGGTAGCAATATTTCTTTTGCTCCCAGCACTGCAGTAAGTGAGAACAACTAGTACGTCAAAGTGCAGTACAGTAGTCCGTAATCTGCGCAATGCACACTACCCAAGCATATAAAATATCCAGTTCTACCCTATCCACATCTATACACACAGTATTTCAACAGAGCACCCAGTGTTCACACTGCAGGAGTGTTCACTCCATCAGCTCCAGCCATGGACTATAAACTGTAGGATGTGCTAACAATCACCACACCCATGGAACCAACAATGTATGTAATGCTCACAAACCACACACAGAACGCAACACTGTCAAACCTACTTGCAAGCAGGCCACATAGTTGTCGGAGCAAGGGCTCCAGCCATGCATCCAAGACACTAGGGGCTCACCACACAGAACACACCATAGTATACCCTATATTTAAATGCTCATGTCATGTGCAATGTACTCCCCATCTGCAATTCAGCCTGCCAACTTTCACCCTGGCCACATGTTTGCATGCATGGCTGCATGACGTTGCATGGGGTGTGGTGAACGGTATGTGGGTGTCTGTGTACATTGTCCATATTTTAAATGCAATATGCTGAGGACTTGCGCAATATCGTAAAGCACTTCCTAAAGCAAGGGTCTTATAACGGGCAAACCATATCAAACGCAAATGGTCACATGTGGCTCCCTAAAGTGCAATACGTGCAATAACCTACACCATATGGTAATGTACGCATATCACCTCACTTCGGGTGTTCTACCAAGTGTAAAATGTCTTCCACAACCATTCTTTGAAGGTCACCACCCTCGGAGAGATGCACAGTTAAAACTGCATGGCTGCATTATGTTGTGGTGGCTGTCGTCAAGGCATAGGCTCTTGGCTGCATGGCCTACGGCCTATGGGCTTTGACCATGCACCCAACAGTCTAGGCCTTGCCCACTCCCAGCACAACGTAACAGAGTCATGCAGGCAAACATTTGGCCATGTACCACAATCCACAAACGTAACATAGGTAGCGGCACTTCTACCCAACAATCTCACCATAATACAGCGCTGCATGCAAAAATGTAACAATGAGCAAAATCCAAAAACATACCACAGTGTCCGGCACCCCTACCCACTTCCATTCCCATAGCATTGTATTACTGCCAACCAAACCACAAAATCTTCACAACAGTGGCCGTGCTCCCAGCACTCCATTAAGTGCACAAAACCAATACTGCATAGTGCAGTACAGTACTCCGAGCAATGGACACTACCCAAGCCGATAAAATATGCAGTTCAACCCTATCCACTTCTAATCATACAGTACTTCAACACTGCACCCAGTGCACACACTGCAGGACTGTTCACTCCATTAGCTGCAGCCATGGACTAAACACTGTAGGATGTGCTATCAATCACCACACCCATGGAACCATCAATGTATGCAATGCTGACTAACCACACACACAGGCAACAATGTCAAACCTACTTGCAACCAGGACACATAGTTGTTGGTGCAAGGCCTCCACACATGCATCGAATGGGCTACTGGCTTACCACACGCAACACACCGTAGTACAAGCTATGTTACAATGTTCATGTCATGTGCAATGCACTCCCCTTCTGCAATTGAGCTGCCACCAGTCACCACGGTAAGAGGTCGCCGCACGAGCTATCCTGCCGTAACGAAGGCTGCCTGCATTCACCACACATGGTAGTCGCCTGTGGAGGGATCCGCAAATTGGCGCAGTATGCATGGATATTGCAGGCACACCACCGTCTTCTTCCACCTAATGACATATCTCAGTTGAACCACTTCGCACTCCCCCACCCTTTCCATCTATTCCTCCCTCTACCACATGGCGTAAAGTATGTTTGCCAGGCTCTTTTGGCGCTGCACTGTCCTCCGATACACCATGGCAGCATTTCCCAAAAGTTTTGACGCACAGCACGTTTCACTCCAGCCAACCACCGGATGCGTCCAATGTTCGCCAACATCACGGCATACTGCAAGCCAATGAGACTTCTGTCCGCGTATCGAACAGGGAAATTGGTCCGCGGAGCCAGATATCACACATTTTTTGAGACATACATTTCAGTTCTTTGTAACAAGAGTACTGGTCGGATTTCCACAGTTTGGGCTGCAGCCGTGCGCAAGGTTTTTGCCCATTCAGTCTATGGGAAAAAAAATTATTTGGGGACCCCCGTATAACTTTGACCCCCTCCGCCCCCCCGAAACTTCACCCAACGTTCCAAAAACCTTCAGCGGGCCCCATATACTTTTGGCAATGTTTTATCCGAATTCGTCCACGGTGAGCAAAGTTATAAGCCGCTGAAAAAGTGGTCATCCTATGGGTTTGAACAACTTAACCGTAACTACGCGGCCGCTACCGCGGGTATATATATATAAATATATGTATATATATTATAGGGCAGCGGTTGCTGCACTATAGTTGAGAATCGAGATGCATAGGAAACCCGAAAAATGAATTGCTAATAACCTTTGACTGACATGACAGGTTTGGCTGAACCTTTGTAAACAAGGTTTGTCACAGGCCCCCACAGACATGACATTTTGGGAAAGATCGGTTAAAAAATCGAAAAAAGTTATAAAAAAAGTAAATAAACTCTGGTTCGCCCTAGTAATCCACATTCATTTTCCTGTAGAGAAAAAGTTAAAATGTTGCTCCAGTTGCACAGCCAAAACCCGTGGACGGCATTGGACCTGTTACAAAACAACTAGGGCACAAAGCGTTGAATCGATTTCCGATGGTGGGGTTTGGGGTTATTCCGTCCAGTAGTTGATGGGGAAGGGGGTGGCCCCTTATCCCAAAATGATAGCTATATCTGCCATGGTGCTTTGCAGCAGAGTGGGTTTTCATAAATGAAAAGGGCTCTGTTTTTTTTGTTCGATGCGAAAGGTGTTAGCTAACATTTTCGAAATATTCACGAATATTCGAAAATGAAAACTTGAAAAAGTGACTTTTGGAGTAGGAAAAGGGATGAAATGGGCCGGTCTAGAGGTGGGTGGGGAAGGGGGAAAGTGGACACCATGGGAAATTTGGGAGTTTGGGGGATGGCTGGGTATCAAGATCAGAGTTTGCACGTTTTTGCATATTCAGAGTAATTGTTTGATATTCAGGGTTATTTTTGGCATATTCAGGGTTATGCTAGAAAACGGGATTGGGAGGGAAAGTGCATCACACGTATAATAACCACAAATATTTTTGAAATATTCAGGGTTATTTGTAATCCATTGCTAATATAACCACGGATATATGGGGAAAAACGTTTTGAAAAATAGAGTTAAAAAAAGTAGATGAATACAAAAAAAAGGTTCAGCTGCAGTGAGGTTTGGGGTAACCTATTGGGACAACATGTGAAGTGGTGCAATATGGCCCTGCCCAGCGAGCAAGAAGGCAATGCTCACTAGCTAGTGGGCCCGAAAGACATGTATGGTCACAGCCACCTAGTGGGATCCAAAATAAAATTGCAGCAAAAATATCAGCTTTACAAAAAACCGCGGCAAAAATGCTGTGGTTTGACCTGGTAAAGGTGTACCCCATTATACCATTGAAGGGGAGCAGAGAGTTGCAGGGGTGTCCCCCGCTCCTCTTAAATGGTATATTGGGTGTGGGAGTTCTGGGGGTGTCCCCCGCATCCTTTACATGGATTGCGGCGGCAAAACCACAGCCTTTTTGCTGCGATTTTTTGTGTAAACGGCCATTTTTGCCATGATTTTAACACATGGAACCAAACAAACATATCTGGAAATATATACATTGGACACGGCCAAAGGCCGTGGCCAGTGCGGCCATGGCCACTGGCTCGGTAGTGGCCAGTGGGCCCGAAAGACATGTATAGTGGCCATGGATGAAGGTTGTGGCCACCTAGTGGGTCCAAAAGAAACATATTGGAGGAACATGTACAGTGCGTATGGCCAAAGGCTGTGGCCATGGCCAGTGGGCCAGTAATAGTTTCGGCCGTGCTCACTGGCCAGGGCCGGAGGCCCTGGTTAGTGGGCCTGAAAGCCATGTATAGTGGCCACGACCAAAGAACGTGGCCACCTAGTGGGTCCAAATGAAACACATTGGGGAACATGTACAGTGGACAAGACCAAAGGCTGTGGCCACTGCCCATGGATAGTGGCCCGGTAGTGTTTTATAAAGTTGGCTACATACTATGCGGTTATCCCACTCACCTAACTTCTGGAGACAATGCGAGGCAGTGGGCACCACTGGCCACATTTCTTGGTCCTGCCCAGTTTTACAGCCTTTTTTGGGTCTGGTATTGCGCTATGTAGCATAAATTAAAGACTGTGATGGTCCCATGACTCTATTGACAATGATTTCGGCCTTAATAGTGAGGAGTGTCATGAGGACTCCCATATGCGCAAACTCATACATATCTCGCTGTTCTCTGCACAGAAAACTATCCTGTTGAGTGGGCCTATTACCTAAGATCTGTGATGCGGAACGCGACACTATCAGAAAAACGTTGCCCGTGGTTCGCGCTGCAAAATGTAGTTAAATATTTTAGGCTTTTATCTGAGCACTATGGCCCTCTGGCATCTTAGACATATCCCTGTGGGCATATCCGTGAAGGAAGGATAGCTCTATGGCAACGCACAGGTCTTGGGACCAAGATCAAGCTGAGCAACACAGGTTTGAATCCCAGATCCGCGCTTGAAATCGATTTCGGGATTAAGCTTGTTATAAATAGGCTGCCGTTGCGCGATCCGAATGTACAAGGCTTAGTAGGATCATCCCCCCCCCTTTGTTGCGCATTGAGACACACGTGTATAGGCGCATAATAAATTAACAATAAAATAAAACATTTTGAAACATGTGAAAAACTGTAATATACTGCTATAGTAACTGGCCACATTCAAGCATGGATGGCTGAAGGGGAATAATTGATATACCCGCTGCTCACTTGTTGAGACTTTTATTTTTCTTCTGACACTTGCACAATTGGCAGGTGGGGTGGGAAAGTTGGGGGGATGTTACATTTTGTATGGTCTAATGTACGCTCAAATGTTTAAGATGTCCTAATATCTGCTATCGTACATTTTTTTTTTTTGTTTTGCTCCAACATATCAATAAAAAGATTAAATTAAATTAAAAATATACAGTGGGCATGGCCAAAGGTCGTGCTCATTGGCCAGGGCCAAAAGCTTGGACTAGTGGGCTCGAAAGACATGCATATTGGGCACGGCGGAACATATTGGAGTAACATGTACAGTGGACACGGCAAGAAGGTTGTGGCTACTGGTCATGGCCAAAGGCCATAGCTAGTGACCTGTAAAAAAAACTATGGTACAACAAAACCCTTGAAATTCGCTGAAAAAACCTTAGTTAAGGTGCACTTAAGTTGTGCTGATTTAATGCAACAAAACCCTTGAAAATCAGCGGATGTGGCAAGTCATGACCAGCTTAACTCTGTGTGTTCCCGTTGCAAATCCCATGAGTACATTTTATAAGAGAAGGGCTACACAATGACATACAAAATGTCATTATGGGAGACATGGCATTGCGAGGGACATCAACAGGAACACGCTGAGTTAAGCTGGTCATGACTTCCCACATCTGCAGAATTTCAAGGGCTTTGTTGCGTTAAATCTGCGCAACTTAACTGCACCTTACCTAAGGATTCTTTAAAGGAATATCATATATAAATATATACACACACACACAGATTTGTGAAAGTGTGTCTGTATGTTTGGGGTTGGCTCCAGCCCCATAACAGTTGGTGGTCTGACATTTTGTCCCAAGGTCGACATACCAGTCTGGGGTGTACTGGCGATGGTGAGGTTTGACCAGCCCCACCTATTTGCCCTGTACAGGGCGGGGTCTGGCCCTGTGCTATTAGTATTGGCGATTTGGGGAGAATGCCGATTTTGCGATTTTTCAAAAATAGGAAGTTATGACACAAAACATACACAATGCTATAGCAGACCCCCGCATGCATGTTAGCTACAGACCCGTGCAATGCTGGGTGGTGCCGCTAGTATGTATATATGTTATGTACACTGTTCTTCCTGGATGTCAATGCTATGAATGAATCATCAGCTTGGAACGTATGACCGTCATTTACATAATTGTGGCTTAGGGCAGGAAAATAGATGAATTGATTTCTTTGAAGAATCGTCTTTGTTTTCCTGTTTGAGGTATTGGCTCAGTTTTTAACCATATCATGCTATGTTAGTGGCACAGGACGTTATTTCCCTTTTGGAAGGTACCAAATGAGATCCTTCATAATGTCTTGTAGTTACCTTTTACTTAGTGAGTTTATATACAAATATTCCACCCTATGAAGCCTGC
Source organism: Ambystoma mexicanum (assembly GCF_040938575.1). Lineage (NCBI taxonomy): Eukaryota > Metazoa > Chordata > Amphibia > Caudata > Ambystomatidae > Ambystoma > Ambystoma mexicanum. The sequence goes on along the minus strand of NC_090930.1, from coordinate 410,501,028 downwards.
AGTGTGTATTAATGAGGGATCCTGTCAATCAAGGTTATGTTTGACATTAAATGGAGGCATAAAAGTGAGGAATAGTGATTGTACACCTACATTTAATTCTGTACCCCATTTTGCAGTCCTTCCAAGACGTATGAGGGCAGCGCCGTGCATCACTGCTTTGCTTTCCTCCTTCGTCTTGGAAGACTCACCCGGTTTTAAGCCTGAATGACATTTTCATGCAGAAGTAAAAGTGATGATTCCAATGCAATTCCTCTTGGAATTGCTCAATAGCATCTGGATTCCATTTTAAAGCACTGACTGCAAGGTGTACGTTCGAGGCAGTGTTTCATTTCTATCAAAGCGCAAAAGGTGATTTTGCCTTTCTTTACTTTTAAATTTCACTTTAAGAGTGCTGAAATTGCATGCAGGGGACCCAACAACACTGGGCTGTCGGTCCCCTGCTTGCAATTATCCATTATTATTATTTTTTTTTAATTTGTTTATTTGTAAATCAAGACACAGGAGAAATTATACAAATGCATTACATGAAGCTTCTCAAATCGTGCAAACCCAGAGTCCCCTTTTCCCATCCCAAGCGTTCCCCGGCGAGCATAGTTCTCAGGCCTCAATCGGACTGGTCTGGTGGTGGTAGCGGGTCATCCATGGCGTGAAGGGCTCTTGCAATCCGGCGCGGTTTGTGGGTCAGGGCAGGGTAGTTCAGGTCATAGTCCAGTACTGGCGCCCAGATGTCTCGAAATCGGTGAAGCAGTCCCGCCTTGGCCGCCGTGATCCTCTCGGCTATCAAAATATCCCAGAGTTTAACCCAGCAAAGGGCCATCAAGGGTCCGTCTGCAGACTTCCAGGTGCGAGCCACTGTGATCTTAGCCGCTAACAAGAGCTGGGACACCAGGGCAGCTCTTCTCCCCGACCGCGGGTACGAACCTGGCAGTGGAATCCCTAGGAGGACCTGTTTGGGCGTGAGCGGAATGGTCACCTGGGTGACATCCTTTATGGTAGCTAAGCAAAGGGTCCAGAACTACTTCACTCGGGGGCAGGTCCACCACATATGGAAGTAGGATCCTGGAAGGCCGCAAAGTCGCCAACAGTGGGGGTCCAGTGCCGGTTGGAAGTGATGAAGGCATAGAGGGGGTTAGTACCAGCGCAGGAGTAGCTTATGGGCACACTCCCGTTTGGTAATGCAGCGGGATGTCGTCCGCGTTATTGTACATATGTCCACCCACGTGTGGTCCTCAATGGGGTGTCCGAGGTCCGTTTCCCATTCAGATATGTAGGAAGGCCTAAACTGGAGGGGATCCTCCTGCAGCAGTCTATATAGGGCTGAGATCCTTCCCCGGGCCGGTAGGTCATTCACCGTCGGCTCTAGTGAGGTGAACGGTCTTGTGGCTGCTGCACGGGTCTGCGGGTGGGAGCACCAGTGCCTAAGTTGGGCGTAGGAATATCTACCCGTTTCCGCCAACTGGAAAGTCATCTTGCAGCGTTCAAAGGTTAGGGGGGAATCCCCCTCGAAAAGTTGTCCCAGAGTGGTGAGGCCCCTGGCGACCCAGTTTCTAAAGTTTTGGGGGTAGGCCCCGGGGGAAAAGGCTGGGTTGAGGAAGATTGGGGAGAGCGCCCTCAGGCCTCCTGGGACACCACAGTGTCTGCGATCCCACTCCCAAGCCCTCATCGTTTGTTTTGTGGCTGTTAAGGTACCCGGCAAACTTCGGCGTAGGGCTGTAGGTAGGAACGGGAGGAAGCGAAGGGGGAGAGTGAGGCAAGATTGTTCGATTTCCACCCATTTCGGCCGACCTGTAGCAAGCCCCCATGCTTGGAGGTGGGCTAGTTGTGCCGCCATTTGGTATGTACGGAGGTCGGGTACCCCTAGACCTCCCAGTCTCATGCTGGCCATCATTGTTCTCCGTGGGATGCGCGCTTTCTTTCCCCTCCAGATGAAGTCCACCATCTTTCTTTGGAGCCGCTGTAGGGGGTGGGAGCGGAATGGTGATCGGGAGGGCGGCACAGGCATAGAGGAAGCGAGGAAGTAAGTTCATCTTGCATGCCGTGATGCGGCCCAGGAGGGAGATCTCTTGTGATTGCCAGCAGGTCAGATCCTTTTCTAGTTCCTCGAAGAGTGACGGGAAGTTAGCCCGATAGACTTTCATTGGATGTGCAGGGATCTGAACCCCCAGGTAGGGGATCGATTTGGTGCTCCACTGGAAAGGACCTCTCTCCTCCAAGGCCTCTCGTTCAGCCGAGGTCAAACCCACTCCCAGCGCCGCTGACTTTTGAAAGTTAATTGCGGATCCTGAGACCACCCCAAAGTTATGGATATCAGTTAAGGCCTCCCTCATGGAACCCTCAATGTTTGTAATGGTGAGCAGAACATCGTCCACATAGAGGGCCACTTGATGTTGCGCAGAGCCAGTACTCAGGCCACTGATTCAGGGGTTTTTCCGGACTTGTTGAGCCAACGGCTCCATGCCCAAAGCAAAGAGCAAGGGGGACAGAGGACATCCCTGTCGCGTTCCGCACATGAGGGAGATTCAGTCCGATAGGCGGCCGTTGATTCTCAGCCTAGTCCTAGGGGCCTGGTAGTTCGTAAAGATCCTCTTCAGGAAGGTCGGGCCAAAGCTAAAGGCCACTACAGTGAGGCGCAGGTAAGACCAGTCCACCTTGTCGAATGCTTTGGTTGCGTCCAGCGCCAATAAAACTAGTTGTTGGGAGTCCTTAGTGGCGATCTCAATGAGGTCCAGAGCTCTGCGGATGTTTTCTTTCGTCGACCTGTGGTGAATGAAGCCTGTTTGATCCGGGTTTATGATGTTCGGAAGGATGGGTGCTAGACGATTGGCCAGGATCTTGGAGTAAATATTGGCATCCAGATTCAGCAAGGCAATGGGTCTGTACGAGCTGATATCGTGGGGGTCCTTCCCAGGCTTGGGGATAAGGACTGTGATAGATTCCTGCATTGTTGGGGTGACCGTTATAGTGGCCACGAATGAGTTGTAGAGGTGAGCCAGGGGGGGCCACTAATTGAGGCCGAAAGAGTTTGTAGAAGCGGGAGGAGAATCCATCCGGGCCCGGGGCTCTAGATTTTAGGCTCTTAATGGCTGCCTCCACCTCCTCGGTCGTAATCGGCACTTCAAGGTCTTCCTTAGCTGCCGAGGACAGGTGTGGGAGGGCCGCCTCTTGAATGTATGAACGTTGCTTGGTCGGATCCTTCGGGGCCGCCGTCATTATTTCCAGGGGGTGGGCGATTGCCAAACATACTTTCTCGTGGTCCGCGTAATGGATCACCCCCTGCGGATCACGGAGGCCCAGGATGGCATTCCTACTCTTCACCTTTGCCAGTTTGTTCACCAAGAGTTTGTTGGCCTTGTTGTTGTGGGCGTAGTACCATTGCTTGGTTCTGGTTAACAGATTCGCCGTAGCCTCAGCGTAGTGAGCTTCCAGCTTTTTCCTAGCCATTTGTAGGATCCTGTAGGATTTGGGGGCCCAGCCCTTCCTTTTGTGAGTAGCCTCTGCTTCACGGACCTCAGCCTCCAGGACTGCTCGAGTCGCCTGCTTTCTTTTATGGAATGCGGCACCTTGGGCGATCAGCTCTCCTCTAAGGACCGCTTTCATGGCATCCCAGGTATTGGCCGGGGAAGTGTCCTCGTCCCGGTTTTCGGCAAAATAATTCTTGATGGGGCTGGCGATTGAGTCTCTCACAGCCATGTCCCCCAGAATAGGGTCATATAAGCACCACCGGCGGCATGGAGGGGGCTCCGGATCATGGAACCGCAAGGTCAATGTAACTGGGGCATAATCCGAGAGGATCCGGGGGCCAATTACCACATCATCAGTGAAAGTCAGGATCTGTGAGGAGGTCAAGATCAGGTCGATTCTAGAGAAAGTACGGTGCACGTATGAGTAGAAGGTGAAGTCCCTTTCATCCGGGGACAGTACCCTCCAAGAGTCTACAATGTGCAGCGTGCGAAATAGATGGAGCAGGCCAGTGGCCAACGTCAGGTCTCTGGGTGTTGCGGGGTGGGACCTGTCCTTGGGGGGGGGGGGGTCCGGGGCCCCGTTAATGTCTCCTCCCTTGACGACATGCCCTCAATGAAAGGGAGGAGGATGTCCTCTAGGTCCTGGTAGAAGCCCTCCTGGTATTCGTTCGGAGCGTACACCCAGATGAGGGTATAGAGCTGGCCATGTATGGTGCATTTGATTGCAATGAAGCAACCCTCTTGGCATCGACGTGTGTTGAGGATCTGGGGCTTCAGGTCTTTCGCAAATAGAATGGCGGTGCCTCCCTTCTTGGTTCCATTAGAGGCGAGGAATTGTAGCGGAAAGAGTCTGCTTTGCAGTCGAGGAAAGTCCACCGGAATTAAATGCGTCTCTTGCAAGAAGGCAATCGAGGTCCCGTCGTCCTGTAGACTCTGTAGAATAGATTTCCTCTTCGGGGGGGGGGGTTCAGGCCCCTAACGTTCAAGGTGGTGAACTTAAGTTTCAAATGCAAAGATTGGTCCGGAAGATCCACTTGCTGAGGGGAGGGGTGTCGTGGGGGGGTCAGGTCAGCCATGGATGTGAGAGCGTAGTCGTTACGGGGTCTCCTGTGGTTGAGGGTTTTTTAACTGGTCTAACTGGCCTCCAACGGGAGGAATTCACGAGTGACCCCCAACGGGGGGTCCAAATTGTAGTCAGGGGGGTCGATTTAAAACCATTGACATGGCCCCTGAGCACCAAGGCTGTCATCTGACAGCGCCAACATGGATGAAGGCGTCTCCAAGGGTCAAGGGATGGCATCCACATTGGAGGGGGTTATGGACCGCATGGGTTCCGCGGCTAGGTGTAAAGGCTTCAGGCATTTCCAGTACCATGTGTCTGGTGTAGGCATTATAGTGATTTATTTAGGTTTGCGGTTCCTCTGCACCCTGGACTATGGGGTCCGTTTCGGCTTTGGGGAGGTTGTGTCTAAAGCCGGGCTTGTCCGACTCAGAGCGGAGGGGTCTGAAGACCCAGGCGAGTCCGGACGAAGAATTGACGCTGCATCGTCCAGGTGGCTGATGGTGCGCGGAGTGCCCATGTACGAGAATTGTAGAGCCGTGGGGAAAAGCCATCAATAACGGATCTGCTGATCCCAGAGAAAAAGCGATAAAGGCCGGAGCATCCTGCGCTTCTGAAGAGTCAGCGGGGAGAGATCCTGGAAAATCTGTATCGGGATTCCCTGGAATGAGAGTTCGTCCTTTGAGCGGCCAATAGCTGCTATGGCCTCCTTGGTGGTGTAGAAGTGGACCCTAGTGATCACATCGGGGGGGGATCCATGTCGATACCCCGGCGAGGGCGCAGCCTGTGGGTCTGATCCAGCAGGAGTTGGGTCTCCTCCAAGTCTGGCAGGAGAGACTGAAAGAAGGTGCTCACATATTCAGGGAGCTCTCGATCGGGAATTGAAGCGGGCACCCCGCGGAGGCGCAGGTTGTTGCGGCGAGAGCGATTTTCCAAGTCCTCCTGCTTATGTTCAAGGATTTCGGTTCTCGCCACCAGCGACTGGACGGCGCGTTGAATTTCCGTTACCGAGGTGGAGTGGTCCGTAGTTAAGTCCTCGACCTCCCCGACCCTCTGTTCTATGCCGGCGACTCTTTGTTCCATCTGTTCCAGTTTGGCGGTGAGTTCCGTCATGCAGGCTCTAAATTCCGATTTAATATCGCTCATTAAGGCTTGGAGGTCCTCCTTGGTCGCAAGTGTCCCCCCCGCCGTCGGCCGGCTTCTGGGGAGTAAGTTTGGGGGGGTCTGCTTTCTTACTCTTCTCCGAGGCCTGCAGCATGGTAGATATGTCAGTCGATTTTGAGGGCTTTAGTGCTTTGGTCATGGCTCCGAGGCGAGGGGACGTCGCCCGAGGGTGAGTCTCGTGTCTATGTTCTACGGAAAGCAAAAGAAGGCGGCCAAATAGATGTATGGGATGGGTAGGGCCCGGGCATCCCAGGCGGTGGAGCGGACAGGTTGAGCTTTCAGAGTCTCACGAAGTGGCACAGTTCCAGTAAGATGGGCGGCCGCCCAGGAAGATGGCAAGGCGACGTGGGCAGTAGCGCCCCAGGAAGTCAAAGGGGGTGGCACGCTCCGTATGGGGTCAGGGCTAGCGGGCTCTAGGGTCCTCTGACCCGGTGAGGTCTGGGGGGAATAGTAGGCTCCCAGGGGGGGGTGTTGCAGTGGGCCCCAGAGCAACCCTGGGAGAGGTTGGGAGGAGGTATGCTGAGGGGCCGGCAATCTCACCTGGGCGATGTGCGTGTCCCTCACACGAGCCGGGGTCGCGCTATAGCTGGAAGGCCTCCGATGGTAGCCGAGGGAGGCAGGGCCTCACCCCTGGGAGCAGCAGGCAGAAGGCGGGCAGGGGCACCCAGGAATCGAATGGGGGGGGGCGCTGATGTAGCAAGGGTCCCACCCAAATAACAGGGGCATCAGCGGGGCCACCGCTGGAGGCGGGCGGTGGGTAAGCCTCCAGCTCCGAGATCAGTCCAAGGCCCGCGGGGCCGCACCCGCTGGTGGTGTAGCCACTGGCAGGAAGTCCCCGGAGCTCCAGCAGCTCAAGGATCAGGCCCCGAGGTGGGGGGAGGCGTCCCGCTACGGGATGTCAGGTGGTGCAGGCCTTATACGTGGGCACCCGCTATCAGATGCGGCTCAGGGCTGATGATGGGTCCCAGCCGCCAACTTGGGAGGAGTCGCGGAGATGCGGCTGCCATTTTGGGCCATAGTACGGGTGTGGGCGTCCGAGCTCCCCGTCGCGTTTTCACCGTTGGCGAGAGCGTTATGCCCTCAATACGCTGTCATCTGTAGCCCGGGACCTCAGCAGCTGAGGGCTCGCCATCTCGTAACACGAACCCGGCTGGAAACGGGCAGAATTAGGGCTTAGCTGCGGATCCATGCGGAGGCCATCAAAGGAGCTGCCTCATCGCTGGTGCTCCTGGCCACGCCACCCAATTATCCATTCTTATAAAATGACCCAGGTACCTTCTCAATTCTGACATGGTTTGAGCGCTCCTGCAATAGAGTTTGGATTCTAGTCAGTTCGGTTTAGGAATTCTTGCCAGTTTTTGTTCAATTTATATTTTATTAAATTGCTCCTCTATTACATAGAGTAAAAGAAATCTGTTTACTCGTTTACTGTAACCCCGCTTGTTTTGCCGTGTCTATCTGTTCAGTTCCAGGCAGAATTTTGTTGTGACAAAGTATGGTAGTGGTAAATTGTTTCTTTGCTGTGTGTATGTGTTTGCAGGGATCTCAATCATAAAAGTGAAACAGTTACAGCATGATGAAGAGTGTACCTTCTTCGCCTCTTTAGGGCAGCATGGGCCAAGGAAGAGCCGTACTCTTCATGAGGGGTGTGAGCCAGTAAGGAAGCATCCAAATAAAAAGAAATGTCGAGTCAAGGTTCCATGTAAATGTGAGATTTTAATTACACTGAAAGGACAAACCCTCTATTGAAAATGCTAGCAAAGCAGACATTTGAAGAAAGGGTCTTTCTCAGTAGTGAATAACAGGGGCATGCAGGCAGGTAATCTTTGTAGCAAGTTGACAGATCTGTCTTTCTAATTTGCAGTGGGTTCTTAAATGTCATTAGGGCCAATAGATCAGACCATGGGTATATAACCACTGTAGATACGCTAATGTCTTGTTTCAGGAGCTTAACAGCATCAAGATGGGTTTATGGGCCCTTTCCAATGGGTTGAGTCGGCATCAGGTTGGTCTAGCAGGTTTGAAGGGATGCAGCAACGCAAACAACTCAACAAGCACAAACGGCACAAGGATCAAAGGAGCTTAGGACAGTGGCGATGTGCAGATTCATGTGGTTTGAATGCTTGACAGTGGCTCGATTGCAGAAAAGGCGGGATTCAACTTCAGCAGTGAGTCGACTCTTCTGGGTCCAATGACGCAGTGCAGTTCTGCTGTGATAATCGGCTCTAAGCTGGGGAAAAGGTAGGGGTTGTTGAGTCAGGCAGAGTCTTGGGTATCAGTGTTCCAGCAGAAGACTGGCCTGTTTCAAAAGCTGGCCACTTCAAATGTTGCTCTGAAGCGGTTAGTTGCAAGATCTGCGCCCTTTTTGAAAATACCTATCTTCACTCCTATGGCTAAAGACTTTGTGCAGACTTTACCCCAACACGGTTCCAGTGAAATCTTCTCTAGAGAGGATTCTTCACGATATTTCTTCAAGATGAGTTTAAGATGATTCAATTAACGGAGAGGGGGTGACGCCCATTATTTAGTAATTTTTCCACAGCGTATTGGTCCATCCCAAAACTTCTGTACAGGGAAAATCATTGCAGCTGTAACGAGCAGGAACTTAATGGGGGGGTCACAGGAAGGGTGGCTTAGGCATTTTCACAATAACTGGACAGTTTTACTGAGCTCAGCTGCACTATACCCCCTCTCCTGTTTGCCTGAGATCAAACAGACTCCATTAATTATCTTCCTTGTGTGACTTCATCATGGTTGCGGTTGTGATCCATTTGAAGTACCTAGCTCCTGCCCTACCTCCAGTGGATATGTTCTGTTCTCTTGGGAAGTGGTCAAAACTTTCTAGCAGAGAGCAAAAAGGCATCCAGAGCGGGCCTAGTATCTTTTGTCAATGGAAATCTGGGTAATACTCAAAGGGCTCTGTTTTGCCTCCAGGTCTTTTTCTGCTGTGCTTTACACATGAATTACATTTTGTTTTTAGCCAAGCCATTTGTACTTTGCCTTAAGTTGTTCAGTGATCCCTTTCCCGTTACAGAACACACTTTCATAATACTTGCAATAGTTGAATAAATCAGGCGAATGTCGCTTGGCAAGGTGCGTCATAGATGGTTTCTAAAACATACAACTCTCAAAGATGGTTGAATGTTTTTTTATGTGAATTTTTAAGGGGGCTTAAGTAAGGGCTGTGCCGCTTGCTCTCTTCTCTCCAATATCATCACTAGAGATCGGTGACCCATACCATCTAAAATTGGACTGGCTGGCGGTGAAGGCTTAAATGCTACCACCTTATCTATTTGACTCCCTTTGAGGTCTTAAAGGTGGATCCGAGCCTGAGGTCCCACAGGAATTGCAGTGGTTTTCAAGAAAGGAATAGGTGCTTCCAACCACTGAGGTCGCACTCGGGCTTACCCCTCTCTCGCTGTTGGATTCCTCACCCTGAAGTTTGTGCCTTCCTTTCCCTTCCTTCTACTCTTTCCCTTATACTCTCACAGAGCCTCTCGTCTGCCCCACTGATGTTATTCCATCTCACATCTACTCCAGTAAGCTCTTCTCTTCCCTACTCTCCAGTCCCGCTGCTTTTCACTACTCTCCACACTACCCTCCACTCCCACTACACTCCAGTGCCCTACACTCCTCCTCCTCCCATACACGCCTTCCTTTCGCTGTCCAACTCAACTTTTTAAGGTCACTTGCTCCCCTTCTCCCTCACTTAATCTTACTCACTTACCTTACACAGTCTTCACCCTATTACCATTTGCTCTCACCAAACAATACTTCACTTTAACACTCTATATTCTGGTTTCCTCCATGCTCCGCTCCACAGTCCTTCCACCACCTGGTCTCTTGGTCTGCCTTCTCTCCCCTTGACCTCAACCTGAACAACCCACACTCTTGTTTCTGCTTGTCCATATTTATTCTCCTTCTCTCCTTTCCATTGGTTCTCTTGCTCACCTGGTTCCCCGGTGCAATCTCTGCCTTGCTCTCCCCCAGGTGCTGTGTTACATAGGTGGGAGCCATAAGGTGCCCTTTAAGGCCTACCTATTTTTGGAATGCAGGTCCACTGGCGTGTCCCAATTGCGGTCTTGTACAGTAATTGGCATTTTCAGAGTTAGTGGTCTGGTGTAAATGAGCGTGCTGATTGCTGGTGTGTAGCAAGCAATACTGCACTGCATGCTCCGTCCTCGCCACCGCATCTCTCGCAAGTGGGTTGACTGTTTCTTCTTTCGCTGCAAGGATCCCTAGGTCCAGTAGTTCTGAAATGGAAGAGAGAAAGCACTGGCCAGAATGTTGTGTGGCAGGCATGAGATGATTAAAAGCTGTACTTCTACTTGCAGCCAGGTAAATAAGTGGGGGAATGGAGAGTGGGGCCCTTCTAACTCCCTCAACCCGGCTCTAGGGCAGGACTGGCTCTGGCAGACACCCTGGTAGGTGTACAGCCCCATGTGGCTATGGGTACCCATCCCCCTTGACAGTCGGGTCCGTCACAGGAGTTGCCTAACTAACCTAGCTACCTGGTTTGAGAACATCCTACCACCAATAAGATGATACCGGAAACCTAGGAGGGTTTAGGCGTCTGTATAAAGAAAGAATTCCATTGACCATTTGATTGCAGCATGTGTAATACTTTGTGCTGAATACTTATATTACCTGCAGCCAATAAAATAATTTGAAAACCGGACCTGTGTGGTCCTGTGGTACCAGCTCAGGTTAGCAGCCAGATTTTGCACTCTGGATTCTGGATTCTGTAGTCGTGTAGGAAGTCCCAGAAAGACTGCAATACAATAATCCAGTCATCGTTGGACAAAGCAGCCTTGGGCAATGGCTGATATCTGGCATGTAATGCGAACATTGCATCTAGTTTAACACACACATTGTTGACTACAAGTCAGGCGAGGGGCATGGTCCCATGCAAAATGGCCCAAAAAATCAGTAGACCACAAATTGTTTTTCTTGGGCTAAAAGGGCCACTGTTAAATTGATGGCAATTAAGGCACATGCATCTGTTGATTGCCTTCCTAGATGCCTTAAAATTCATTGCTACATTATGTTTTCTTTTTCTAACCTTATGATGATTTGAGTGTGATCTGCATACATGAAGAAAAGGAACCCAAAAGATTTCACCATTTTCGCATGGTCTGAGATACATTAGATGAATAGTGTGGACGTGCCAATCCCTGTGGTATCCCTGGGGTTACCAGTGATAGTATTGAAAACAAAAGGATCAACAGTGAAAGGATGGAAAAAAAGGGTCGAATCTTTTTTTTTTTTTTAATGGGGGGGTCCCCCCAACCCACCGTTTTCTTTATTAAAAACATTTTTTTACCAACCCAAACTAAAAAAATATATAAACAAATACATTTTAAAAATCGACCCTTTTTTCCGATCCTTTTGTATTCGAGCAAAAGGTCTTTCGATCCTTTTTTTTCGATCGTTTGACTGGACACCATATGTGAGTCATCTTGTAACTCTGAGCAACCCAGTGCCAACGTTTGTGAACATCCAGTAAGTTAGTATCGAAGCAAAGAAAAGATGTTGCCCTGAGACCTCAGGTCATGGAATTTACCAAGTAGCACCCGATCAAATGTGGCCAATAACAATCTCCAAAGGTCATCCAGGAGCCCAACTACTACAGATTCAGTTGTCTATTCTTGGACTGCAAACTGGTCACCGCTAATGTAAGAGATGATGTTCTGCTGCTTGTAGGAAGCAATTCTGTGCTCAAGTAATTTTCCTTTAAACAGTAGTTGGGGAAATTGGACTGATCAACGTATTTTGGATCTCATTAAGCTTCTTCAATAATGGTCTAATAACTACTTTCTTCTCTTCAGCTGGTATTACGCAGTGTTCTAGGAATTAATGTGGAAGTGTGAGCAATGTCCAAACTCTGGACAGAGCTAATTCTTACATAGTTTGTTCAGGACATATATCATGTGGCAACCCTGATACGTTGCCTCCCTTGAAGAGCTGTGTCACTTGTGTTTTATAGAATGAGACAATGAGTTTCTTTCTTTGCTTTGGTGTATTCTTCCTACTGGGGAGTAATTGTCAGGGCTTTGAAGCTTATGATTTGATTCCTACAGAAATGCATAATGTGAGTGAGGTTGGAACACAGTTCTTTGCCATCCTGGCATTCTGCAGATTAAGTATATTGAATGTTTCTTTTGTTGGATTATCCTCTTGAACTCTGTGGGTGTAAAATGTTTTTGCCTGTTAAATAGCTTTGTTCCAGTTTGTAAATAGTGACGCATATTTGCTTTTGTCACGCACCTTACATTGGTGGTGCCATACCCATTTATAGTGTTTTAGCAGCTTTTCTGGTGCTTAAGGGCTCTAGGGAACCATTTTGTAATCTTGTTCTTACTTGTATTTTTTGTGATTTTACATGGGCAGTCTTACCAGGATGTGTGGCAAGATTCCAACCAAATCTAGTTAATGCATCCTGAATTGCTGTGATTTGTGCTGATAGCATTCTAGCATAGGTTATCACTATTTCTGTGATCTTGCCAACCTCCAGGGATGAACCTTGATTTTTTTTTCACTATTCCTAGGGGCCTTCAGGTTACCAATATGGGGCGATATTGAGAAATAGACCAAGTTCTGATGTCACCACTCAAACGGGCATGGTTTAGACATTTAAAATTGAGTTTCTGTAATAATCTGGTCTAGCCTGTTGCTGTGTACATATGTGGGTTTAGTAAACCCTGGCCTAAGATCCAGGTCTGGCAGGTTACAATATCACTGTAATGTGATATACAATTCATACAAGAATTGATCACCATATGTATCGTTAATATCAGTGTGTATAGGCCCATATAACCAAATGATGCAAACAGACGTCCAAGACCAAATGATATGTTATTATTTAGAGCTTACGCTTAAGCACTTTATATAGAACAAATCTATATGGAATATCACCCAACCTGTGTTGGTACTCATTTATCAACCTCAGAAGGATAAAAGGCTGAGTTGGCCTAGTCAGGATTCGAACCTGTAACCTGCAGATCACAAACACACACATCGCAGCAGTGAGCGCTCAACCCAGTAAGCTATCTTATCGTCTATGGCTATCTTAGTAAAGTGAGGAATTACATGTCTGAATGTTCTTAAAGTCAGAAAGCAAATTACACTCTGTAGTGGATACCATTAAACTGGTAACTGAGATTTAACAGCAGGCCAGTTCATCTGCAGGTCTGGTGCAAAGTTGGCAACATGTCAAGCTTGCATAGATCTACTTTTCAGGTTTCCGAGGCTGGCAAAATGCATACCATTGGGAGGGTTCATAACTGTGTATTAAAGAATTTAGAGTAGCGCAGGGAAAGCAGCACACTCACACGGCATCCCGTACTCTGGGCACTCGTTACCTCACACATGCAAACAAACATCCTGAACAGCATGCCATGGAAATAGGAAAGATAGACACATTACAACAAAGCATTAATTGTGGCACAATAAAATCAAGGGCCACTTTATGTGCTATGATCAAACAATTTGACACTGACACAAACTTTTAGGCACAAGGATTTTGTCAAGTGACAAGAGTACACCGAGATGGAATGTCTTGTGACAATCGTAACAGAGACAACAGCAGCAAAGATGATACAACTGCAACTTGGGAAAAGCAAAATACATAGTCCGGAATGGATGCATATTCTACTCTAAATGCTTTTTGTCTGCATTGTGAATTTGAGGTGTTTAAGAACAGACTAAATCAGTGACTCACCCCCTGAAGTGTGCCTGAAATAAACCTTTATTGAGTCTAGCAATTAGAGCATAGACTTCCAGAAAGATACATTATTTGTTACTCATATTCTTTCTTATTTAGGTTCACTGCTCAAAGTATTAAACTTGTGGTACCCCCTGTTTTTTTAAGAGGCTTGAACAAAAAGCCAGCCACTCCTGAAACAAAGAGCCGTTGCCACAGCCCAGGAGCTTCAATTAAAAAAAATATATATTTTTTTTAGGGCTTGCAAGGGCGACCTCGGGGGTTACAAATGCGACCCCTGGTGTCCCCCATATGACGTCCCTAGTTATGATCAGTATTTTTACCTGAGAATCTTCAGCAAACCAAGACTCATTTAAGCATGATAGGCCAGGTTTGCTGACTGAACTTCAGACGGCCTACATATAGTAGGCATTTGTCACTGCAGAGCATTGTTGAGAATCCTGCAGATCCCCGACATAAACCCTGCCTAAAGTCTCTCCAGGTGGCCAGGAGAGAGCAGACACTTTGTGTTCCCAATCCTGGGGGTGGTGTACTGCGGGAGGAACATCCGGGTGTAGACAAGGCCGAGGTTAGTGGGGTTATTTCACAGGGTGAGACACTGCATTTTTCCTTAAATAGAAATCCTCTTAGCACAGGCTTAGAGAAGGAATTGGCTTATTGCCATTTTGATATATCTCAGCCTCCTACTAAGGATGGAAAGGTACATTCTAAAGAAGTGACTCAATCTAGCGTTGAACCCAAAGAACAAATCTTTTATTTCCATAAATCCCCATATCCTCCACAATGCCAAAGTTATGCCAAAAGGAACGACAAATGTGTCTCTTCCTGTCCCATCTGCTTCTAAAAAGGTTCAACCTTATAACTCCTCTTTGAATAATATCAAGGGAGGCAAGCCCATCGTTAAACCTTTTTACCCATTCTTTCCTGGAAGGAGGTTATCCAGGAATACCATTGGTGCTGTTGTTTTCTTTGTGGAACTTCGTAAGGGAATCTTCATCAGGAAAAGAAGGAACTGTTACCAGTGGATTTTTATTTGTGTGAACTTTTGTTTCTTTGGAACTTTTCAAGATTTGATCTAAGACTTGTATTTCTTTGGAAGAAATTGACTTTGGGACATTCCCAGGGAACAAGATCTGCCCAGGGCAAGTAGAAGTATGTATGTTTGTATTTATTCGTTATTTATAATGCATCTATACAGCAAATGGTGTTTCAAGGTGCCACAGAACAAAGAGGGGTTAGGGGGAACAGGGATGAAGAATACAAAAAAAACAGTCCTACTAGGCCTTGTTTCATTCGGATTGTGTAAGTGAAGCAACAAGAAGTGCAGAGGAGTGGGGATGTGGGGGGATGGACTGACAGAGCGGAATGTGTTAATGCTAAGATGGGTAGGGAAGAGTGTAGAGCATGCAGGTGGTGGGGGAAGAGGGCCCAGTGGCTAGGAGAGTGCTACGGGGAGGCCAGGTGGACAAGTGTCAGGGGAAAGCAGGGAGTACAGGGAGTGAGGGTCCACGTGCTAAGTGCGAAGACTGGGCTGGATCGGGCTCAGTAGGGGTGTAGGCCCCACCAGGCTAGTACAGGGGGACGGAGCATGGTAGGGCAACTGCAGGTTTGTAGGGTGGGGTCAGGGGAGAACAAAGTGCTAGGGTAGACTGGGAGAACGAGGCTTGGTGCCCTATAAGGAACCAGGCAGCCAGTCAATGCGGCACATTAGCAGGGGAGTGGGAGCGGGATGGAAGAAGAGAAAAGAAGGGTCTTGAGAAGCTTCCGTAAATTCAGGAGATCTGGCTGAAGCCTGAGAGGGGCAAGATGCCATTCCAGACAGAGATTGCAGAGGAGAGAGATCTACCCCCACTCGCTGCTTGGAAAAGCATCTGATATGCAGAAGGTTGTAGCTAGCAGGGAGGTATTTAGTGAGGGAGAGCTGGAGGTAGTGTGGTCGCAGGCGTCAGAAAGGCTTGCAGAGAATGCAGAGGGTCTTGAACTTGATCCTTGCAACAACCGGGAGCCAGCGGAGAGATTTTAGGGCTGGAGAGATGCAGCCCCTGGGCTTGAGGCCAAGGATAAGTCTCGCAGTCCTATTATGGATTAGTTGAAGTTGGTGAAGGGAGGATTTAGGCAGATTGAGGAAGAGGCTGTTGCTGTAGTCCAGCCAAGAGAGGACCAGAGCTCTGCAGACGATGAGTTTCTGGGGGAAGGTGAGGAAAGGGAGAATGCCTCTAAGGAGTTGCAGCTGAAAGTGGGCTTTCTTCGCAAGGTCCGCGATGTGAGGAGAGAAGGAGAGGAGTTGAAGATGAGACCAAGGTTTTTTGCTTCACAAGAGGGTGAGGGGAGGGGGCCCATGGAGGGCAGCCAGAGAGTAGGAGGGAAGGAGGGAGCATGGGTCCCAATGAGAAGTATCTCAGTCTTACTGGCCTTAAGGCAGAGGTAGTTAGCAGCAGACCATGCCTGAATAGCAGTCAGTCAGGAATGAAAGAGGAGGAGGAAGTGGAGGGAAGCTTGAAGAAGATCTGCGTGTCGTCTGCATAATACTGGAATTGAGGTGAGAAGGCAGAGCCCCCATCTGGGCTAGAGGGGACAGGCAGATGTTGAAGAGCCACAGCAAGAGGATAGAGCCCTGAGGGACGCTGCAGGTAGAGTGTGTAATGGGGAGAGAAAAGGGCCCAGTTGAACCTGGGAAGGTCGGTCAGAGAGGAAGGAGGTCAACTAGTCCAGTGCCATCTCCGTGATGCCAAGGGCGTCAGAGTCGATTTATAAGGGTCGCTTGATTGACTGTATCAAAGGCAGAGGAAAGGTCAAGCAGGATGAGAACGGAAGGAGATTTCAAATTGAGATTTGAGAGCAAGTCTTCACGGCTGTTCAGGCGTGCAATTTCCGTGCCTCTGGCTGCTCTAAAGCCAGACTGGTTGTCATGGAGAAAACCAACAGATTCAGTGTGGTGTATCAGCTAGGAAACGACAAGCTTCTCCAAGAGTTTTCCCAGGAACAGGGTAATGGAGATAGGGTGATAGTTAGCGGGGCAGGAGAGATCGGAAGAAGGCTTTTTGAGGAGAGGATGCACAAGAGAGTGCTTGAGGGGTAGCGGGAAGGAGCCAGTGGCAAAGGAGTGATTGCAGAAATCAGCCAAGGCTGAAGCAAGGGGTTCAATGTGGTCCTTGATCGTTCTGGAGGAGCAGGGGAGCACCTGCTTGGAGGAGAGTTTCATAGAGAGGATTTGTTTAGAGATCTCATCCGGTGGGATTTGCAAGAAAGAGGAGAATAGGAGGGGAGGGCTGGGCCAGGGGAGGACTGAGAGCGGGGAAGGGAAACGGGAGGGGTTAAGAGGAGAGAGAGGACATGATGTCCTGCATTTTGGTTATGAAGTAAGAGGCCAGTGCAGTGCAGAGGGTCTGGGATGGCAGAGGAGAGGGAGACTGCAGAAGGATTGTCGAGTTCCAGTTCAGCCATGTTTAAGGCCCCAGAGATGCAGGCTTGGATATAGGCTTGCTTTCTTAGAGCGGATGGAGAGTCTGTATTGCCTTTGGACCAGGCAGCAGGCCAGTCTGTCAGAGAATGTGCTTGAGGCCTGCCAACTCCGCTCAACAACTCAAAACTTGCGTTTTGGAGAAGCTAGGTCGGAATCATACCAGGTGTTAAGTTTGGAGTCCTCATGACAGGGGCATGTCGAGAGTGTTGGAGATGAAGAGGTGAAAGTTAGCAAGAGCTGTGTCAGTGTGAGAGTCGGTGGCTGGAGTCGGAGGGGAAATGAACGTGGCAGCAAAAGCAGCAACAGACACTCACTTCATCGGTTGAATGATGGAGAAGGAGACTGGCTGTGGGCCATGACAGTGCCATTCTGGTAGACATGTATGATGCCCATAGAGGATGGGAAGTGTGCAAAGAGTACTTCCCATTGTGTTCCACAATTAATGGGTGAAAAAGAGAAAGGGGGAAAGGACTGAGACCATATGGGGAATCCAAAGGTCCGTAGAGAGAATGACAAAGAGGATGTCTGTGACAGTCTGCCTGGAGGAAGCGTTGACGTAGGTGTCAGCGATAGGCAGGCCGGGATTGGAGACCAGGAGATCTTTGTGAATTATTTGCTTTCAGACTTCGAAAGAGAGATAGGATAGGTCATAGAGTAGCAGTTCCAGAGTAGATGTGGAGATGGAGAGCACCATGGAGGGGTAGAGCAGAGAGATGGAAAGGGGGAGAAAATGAGGGATGGAGACACTGCACAATGCGCGACAAACTCACCAGGCGGCCTAGCAGCAAGACAAGCGCAAACAAACCATTTGCGCAAGAAAAGAAGTCCAGACCAGTGAAGAAATAAGGTAATAGTGGACCCAGGTGTTCAAGCATTGACTCCAGAGTGTCGGCAGCCCAAGTCCAAAGTTCAATAACCGCTGCCAGCAGGGAGCCTGGGTGACTCCTACTAGAATGTCATGCAGCAGATCACAACGAAATTCCCCAACTAGGGGTGACCATCAACATTAGCTTCAGGGCAGGCACTGTGTGACTCAGTCTCCGCAGCGCAGAATCTGCTGTATCCCCAAGCCACGTAGAAAACTGTCACCAAGAGATGGGAAGAGGGGAGCACATCCTCATCAAATCTTTCCCAGGTAGTGGAGGCCCTGGCTAAACCTTTCAGGCAAGGTTCCCCAACACGATGCTGAAGCAAGAAATCATTTTGGCGTAGGGGGAGGAGAGGAAGGGGCCTGTGGCAGCTACATGGTCACATAGTTGGGTAGCCGAGGAGTCCATTGTGTGCCAGTCTCAGATGCAGATGGTGATGGAGCAGCCGGACTGCCGCCAACAATGATGCCTCCCGCAGGCCACTGAACAAGTGCACCCAAGAAGCAGGGCAACTCACAACTCCTTCAGCCAGCATGGGTGCAAGCAATGTCTACTTGCAGCTGCAGCTTCTTCCAGGGACCAACTGTGTTCACCTGAGATATATTGTGTATAAAGCGCTCCCCAGGGGGGGCCAGAGATACAACCCCACATGGGGTTGTGGGCAGCACTTCTGCCACTTCAGTCAAACAGCCCGGGGGCCGTACATAATCAAGTACTCGAACTGCAGGCCCAGCGGTTCTCCCGATTCCCGCACTGACAGTCATCCAAGACACTGGTTGTTTGGTAACCTTTTATTCATGTTTTTTCTATGTTGCTTTGAATGTTTCCCTTTCCCTTTGAAGGTTTTCCCTTAGATCCTAGACTAGGTAGGGAATCACCTGGTAGAGTAGGTTTAGTTAGGGTTTATTTTCTATTTTTGTTTAAAATAAAATGTCAAACCTTGAGAAAACTAAACACAGTCGTGAGTCTCACATTACTAAACACAGTTGTGAGTCTCACATTACTGACCCCTCACAGCATGCATTTAAAAGTGCACCGCCTTATTGCAGTGATGTGGTCTTGGATTTATAGAACCAGCTCTGTATTCTTCGAAGTAGTTCTGAATTGTATGCATTTTCCTTTCTGAAAGCTGCTATATTGTCTCCTATATGGTGTATGTAGAGGAAAATTAAGTTAATGTATGCTACAAGCATTGAAAAGGTATCTGCCATGTTTAGAATCCCTGGATCAGCTGAGCTCTTATTTTCTCTTTCCTTACACTCTCTTATGTTACCTGTAGCACTGTGTCATCGAGAACTGATGTCATGATTTTGTATTATCTGCAAATAATTGACCAGGGCATGGAATGGTCTGGCACAGACAGGCTAGAATTTAGCTCATCCATCGTGCTCACCCGCATGCCCCTTTTTATATGATGGTAGATTTTTCTCAGACCAAAATGCCCTCCAAATATATAACATAAGGACTTACATCAAGGTTAAACTATTTAAATGATCTAAACGTAAATTGACATAAAAAAGCAACACTAGAATGATACTTCAAGTTTCCATGGTTGGAAATGTGATACAGACCCTAGCATCTAAAGGGTAATAAATAATATAGATTTCCACATTGAAACCAACTCAAACAAGAATATACGTTATGGTCTAATGTAGTTGTAGCAGAAATCTGTGCGCAGGCTCGGATTGACGCCCACCTCTCTATTCTTCTGAATAGCTTTTATCACAGTCAGAGCCATTACCCACGCATTGCTCATTTGGAGGTGACTCTAATAGCACCAGGCCTCCTTTGCTGACAAGAGTGGAGGGGAATGAGACCTCCCAGGACTTAGGCTTTCAGTGAGGCCCAGGACAGGATCCAAATCAGGATTTTGCATACCTCCCCTCATCCCGACATGGCAAGTTTTTAAAAAAGATTATTTTTTTTCCCTTACTGAGCAGCTGAGGTTTGTCTTTTTTCAGGGGGAAGTCACTTGAAACATTAGACGATCTCAACCCGGTCACTTGTCATGTACCAGCCTGATCCCCTCTAGTATTGTAAATCATCTATGCACCCTATTTTTCCATTAAAGAGCATGAAACATTTACACATCCAGCTGATCTTTGAGGTTAAGTTTAGTAGCTGAATGATCTGTATGCTTTGTTACCCTGTTACCATATGTATATTTTAAGCATCATTCCTTCCCAATCTTCGTTTGTGATCTCAGGGCTTAGTTTTACATTTAAAAGTATAATAAGAGCATCAAGTACTAGTGTAAAAAACACAAATATTTGCTGGTGCTGTCATATCTGTTTACTTGTTAAATCTTTTGTACCATGTTTTTACTATTTGTTATTTCAAGTATATGTCCAAGTCTTGTAAATTATGTCTTCTGTATTCACTTCACCTTATAGGTATCAGCTCCTCCACGTTTTGAACTTTGATCCCGTCCGTCGACGAATGAGTGTTCTTTTGAAAAACAGTGCAGGTAAGGATTTGACCCTAAGTTTACTTCATAACACAGAATTTCTCGATAACACCTCTATCAGGGATCTGAAGTCTAGGGTTGGAAGTAGCAAATACATGTGATCATAACCGAACAAAGGCCTCTGCAAACCACGTTGATGGTATATTAACTAGTGGAAGTATGACAAATGGGTGACTGCTTGCTAAATGTCCTGTAAATCGGTGTGCTTATTTCCTTCATATTATTAGAATGGCTATGCATGATGTAGCCATCAGCTGATGACAAAACTACTTGTCCCCAGCCACTTACTTGGATCTCATGCTGGTTCCAAACCTCAGGGAAGAGAAATGCTGGTAGCAGGAGTAGGAGTATCTGTCAGACCGTGTCAGAGTGTTACGAATGTTTACCCTGAAATTCATGGTCGGTTGTGCATGGTTGCTGGAATTGCCATGAGAAGGAGGAGTCTGCTCATTTAAAACCATTCCGACAAGCGGAGCATAGCGGATCGTGTCAGTGTTTACGAGTGCCACTTGAGCACTTAAGTATGCAGAACTTTATAGACTGGGGTCTAAGGACGAGCGACTCATGTGTACCGTACATGAGGGTGCGCTCATACTGGGCAGAGCCTGCCTGAAGATGACTTCTACGTGCATTGGCGGGTTGCAGTTTGGTAAGCACATTACAATTTTCTTTGTTGCTGCAACACTCATTGCCGCCTGTTCTTTGCTCCACTGATACTACAAAATTACTTTTATTTCACTTTCTCAATTGCCAGCCTATTGTGGTGGCGGTGACTGTGGTTTTTTTTTAAATCTTTGTGCTGTCTGCCCGGATTGTATTGACCTCCAATCTGCATACAGTGACTGTTGGAGAAGGGGTTTTGTCTCTTGCCCTTTGAGACATATTTGTGGGAAGTTGGTGTCAGGTTATGGCGGGCGAGCTACGAAGTAAAGCACGGCTTCCCTCCACCTTGATTCACAATATGCTTGACCTTTCGATGTTGGGAGAATCTGTTTCAAACACACAAATTATGGCTGTCTCCTTACCATCTACCGATTTGAGGTCAACGCCCATGCCTTCTGAACTACCTCTGCTGTCAAGCTTGGTGCAGGACAATGTTGCAAAGGAGGCACCTATTATCATTCCCACAATCACTATCACTACATATGCCCAGGTTCTTCGGGCTGAAAATGTGGCTGGAGCCATCCCTCAATTATGGACAATTCCATTAGGGCAATCAATGAGCATCCTTTTCCCCCTAACAAACAGACATGTCAATCTCCAATTCTAGATTATTCTGTGATACTGGACGAATCTTTTCTTAAAATATGTATGAACATGGAAATCACCCGGATGGCAGGATCTTTCTCTTTTGCAAATGGTGGATACATTGTTGTCTAAGCTAATCGGGAGGATGGTTTGGGGCCTGTAAATCAGGCCTCCAAATCCATGCCGAAGTTCTGGACTTCTGTGAACCCCAAAACCCACATCAAGAATGGTCCGGTTGGTGACAATGATTGGTTGGGGGCGACATCTACATCTGAAACTACAATCAATTTTTAGACTGTACGACAACATCAAGGAAATCGTGGTAGCAAATGGGGATAAACTGGGTGTGTTGGATTCATCTCCTAAATCGCTGATTAGCAGGGTGCAAGGTGGTGCCCCTGTTTGTGACATTATACCTGTCTCTCTTAACTTGCTCAACGGTACTGACACTATTGCACGGTCTTCTCCGCAACAGGATGCTACAGGACTTGATCCAATACTTGAGTGTTGTTCTAATACTCCATCTGACTTAATGGCTTGTGTTACACAGCTGAGCGCCTCTACACTTCTGTTTGAAGCTAGTAGCCTCTCTAATAAGGGTGAAGAGGAGAACTGTCATGCCATGTAACTGGCCGATATTCCATCGATCGTCTGCTTGTCTAAGAACTCCAACATAAATTGCACGGCTAAGAGGAAAAGAAGAAAAAAAATCAGCCGCCTATTAAGGACTCGTCACGTAGTTCCTCCCTAAAAATCTTAAAACATCTCCCATCCGAGGACTCTATTGTTGACCTAAATACTCCGCCTCCTTTTATAGGAGTGCCTCGATGTCCAAAACAAATGTGGAGTCTATTGTTGTGTTTGGTTCTGCTGGTTGTACTAAAGTAACTAATCGGCCGCCCAAAATGTGTGATTTGGGGACTGATCCATGTATTTTCTCTGCTGCTAATCTAGGGAGTCAGGGGATCCTCAGTGGGGTGTTACGAATGAAATGCAGCCTTCTGTGCCAGTGAGATCAATTGCTAATTTTCTACAGGGCAATCAATCTAAAATGACTACCTTTCTATCAACCTCTAAACCCACGCCCTCTTGTGTGCAGACACTTACACTAGTTATTCGGGCAGGGGACGTGCCAGTGTTTGGGGAGGGGGAGCCGTGAATTGTGGACCTGACTACCTCAACTTTGATCCCGGCGTTGCCTTGTACCATGCAGGATTTCAGGGTAACTGCTCCTAAGGTTGGGATTGCTGAAGAGATCACTAGGAATCCTACTAACATTATGGGATGGGAGACGAATATAGCCCCACATGGGATGATGAGGTTAAATCGTCCAACCATTTTGGGGATCTTTCACAAAATCACCCCACTGAGATCTCTAACTTCAGATGATATAGATGTAATCTCACTTCCTCTAGGTAATAACAACTGGATGGCTTTGTTCTTCCACTCACACTTGCGGATTTCGTGTAGGAGCAAAGGGCCAACTTTAAAACATTGGGTTATGAGCTAGTTGCTCTTGTGTTGCATGAGGAAAGCAAGGCATTCCTGTCTTTTCAAATACCCGAGCCGCTCAACACCAAGGGGGAATGTACCACATTTGAGCAGCTCCTCTTCGGTGGTTACCACAGTTATGGTGACAAGACTAAAGGTGGTTCAGGATTGGTCTTGGCTGGAATCTGCCATGAAAACCTTTGCTGCTCTCAAACAAGGTTTAACCCAGCCGACTAGGAGGTTTAACCCAGCCCTGACCCCCTCCCAATAAAGATTGTATCCTGAATGTATGTGGCTTAAATAACATCCTTAAAAGCAGTAAATGCTATAGTCTTTTGAAAACATCTAACATCCTTTTTTTTCAGGAGACCATGTCCAGCGAATGTATTAATTTGAAGGTCTTCAAAGTACACAATCTTCCGGCTACCCAGGGTGAGGCAGGGCATCCCAGTGGCAGCCTGGTCATCGCTATTGATATATTTTTAAACTGGGATTTTGATATTTGGTTCACCTCGGGTTGTGTTTTGGCCGTCTGCGTTAAAATAGGTGGGTCTAGCCAACAAATTCTTTGTTAATATTTACTGGAATCCTGTCTTGACTGCCCTGGACCACTTTCATTCTATCTTGCATGATCTTTTTTGAACTTTGGCTGTCGGAGGAGGGTGACCGGTCGATTATTGTTGTGGGAGATTTTAATGCGAATTGTGCAGCAGGCTTTGAATTCAACTCTAGGGATTCCCCCCCCCCCGGCCATCACAGGTTCTTGCTTCTAGGGGGGTTACATTGGAAACCTTTATGACAGCTTGGGAGTTTCAGTAGCTGCCGATGGCTACCTTTGATAGGGGCAAGGTCTTTACATGGCACAGAGGGTCTGCGTCCTCATGGTTGGATCCCTTTTTTGTTTCTCCAAAGTTTATTCGATTTGTTGTGAATCTAATTATTAGTGATCCTAAATTGGGGGACTATCTAATTATTCACTTAAACCTCACTGTAAGCAAACAACAGACCTCTTTAGCCCTTTTTCCAAGTGGTATTTGAGAGAACGTATGGGGCACTAGGGACACGGGTATGTGCCTCTTGAAGATCTTATTACATGCTCGGTTAAAATTGTCTTGGATGAGGGTCCGCTTTTTTACATACCTTTGACATGAGAATATTGGACTCTAAATTGAGCAAACGCAAAATGTTAAAATCTTTACAATTGCAGGGGCTACCCATTAGTGATTATCCATTAAGAGGGTCATTCTGCAGCACCATAGAAATGTTGTCAAGTCTATGAAGTGTGAACTTCATAGGAGGGATAATCAGCAGATCTTGAGGCATTGTATAAAATCTGATGCTAGATGTTTCTGGGAAACCTTAAATAGCATTTTGGGGTAGGGAACACCCTCTGTGGGGGGTGTATTTCTGAGCAGACATGGGTCAATTTCTATACCATCAAATATAGAGCACAGGACCATCTTGCTGTACTTTTGGACCCGACAGAGGGCCCAGTAGAGTCTGGGCTATGTTCTTGGGATTTGGATGATCTGATTTGGGCTTCGAGAGCCCCTGCTCCAGATGGTCTTCCTCCCTTTGTTATGAAAAAAGATCCTGCATTATGGTCGATTATTTTGGTTCCATACTTTGTTGACAACTTTAGGACTCATGTGCTACTTCTTCTTGGTCCGTGTCAACTATCATTCCCATTTACAAAAAGGGTGACCCCTCTGACTGTTAACTATTGGCCGATAGACCTTTTAGATGCAGCGAGCAAGGTATTTGCCTTGTTGTTGCTCAAAGATCTTGACCTTTTCCTGACCCAGGGTTCTATTTTGTCACTGTGCCAAGTAGGTTTCAGGAAAAGCATGGGCACTCAACTAAATGCCACCATTTTGACACACCTTCTCCATACTGTGAAGAAAGAACAAGGTGGCAATATATGCATGGCCTCATTAGATATACCTGCAGCCTTTGGCTGTGTCCACTGGCCTCTATTGTGGTCAAAGCTACTTACTTCCCTGGTCCCTAAATAAATTGGTACAGCTGATATACCTTTTTCACAAGAAGTCAATGGTAAGGATCAGGCTGAACCAAGAAGGGGCCTTGACAAGCTTCATTTCAGTTAAGATTGGTCTACGCCTGGGATGTATCCTGGCTCCCACCCTCTTTAATCTAAACCTTCAGGACATACAGGCTCTGTGGGAGTGTTGGGACACCTTTCCAGTTAGGCTTGGTCACTTGAGGCTGGATTTGTTGGCCTTCGCAGATATCATCGTTTTCTTTGATGGAACCCTGGCGCGGCTTCAACAAAAAAAAATGTTTCTTCTTATACGAGATTGAACAATCTTCAGGCCAACGAGGCACAGTCTAATATTGTGATCTTCAATGCTGCCAATAAAATTAAATCTATGAAATGGTCACTGGGAGATCAATTGGTGGAGGTGGTTGTGAGTACGAGGTATCAGGGGTATAGCCTCACCAACACGGCTTCCATAGCAATGTGCAAGGATGCCTTGAGGGAGAGTGTGAATCTGCTCATATCGGTGAGCAATGATCACTGTCTTTTTCTATGCGGTGGGGGACTGTCCGCATTGAAAAGGAATGAAGTCCATTTTTTAGAAAAGAGTATGTGGGGACAAATCACGCAGCCATGCTGTTTCTCAACAGCGCAACCGTGTGCAGGTCTTTGGGAAGGGATACACATAATATGATTGATGTCTAAAGAAATCACTCCTAGCAAGGATTTAAATTCTTAAAGCTGCTACTTACGGATATTTACAGACTCACAGAAGCTGCAAAACGCAGATTTATTACTTAATAATCACCAGCTAATTAAACCTTTAAAATAAGTCACGTTTTTATGTGCCTCTTCTGCAGCCTATTAACTTGCTACAAATCAATATAATATGAAAAGTATGTGAAGCAAGAGAAGTTAAACCGCTGACAAGCGGCTGCCTTTAAAGCGCCCACTTGCAAACTCAGAATGACAAAACCAAAGGGCTGCACTGGAAGGTTCTCCCATGTCCTTTGGCACATGACACATACATACTTGTGCAGCGTGTGAAGATGGTGGGGACATGCAGCGGTGCACATGTATCCCTCCTCAAATGCCATCCTCCTTTTTTCTATTGTCCACAGTATTGCTTTTAGCTCCTTTGGTGGTGCTAACTCTGCTGCAATGAGCCAAAGCTAGTACATTACTTGTAATGTATTCTTTTGCATTTGTATGTTCTTTTTTTCGGCTTTTTCTTATTGCAAATCCCTTGTGTATATTTACTTTAAAAAGCTTTGTATCATACTTCTAAAACAATCATACCTCAGCCCCAATGTTTTTTCCCTCTGTATTACTTCAGTGTTAATTGCATTTCTAAGTATTGTGACTACAGCACATTAAATATCACTCTTTTGGGGCCTAGAGAGTTTGCGCACCGTGGAAGTGGGCCGTGTGCCACCCGCAGCTGATGCATGGACAATTCCCCAAAGCCTCCTCATGATTCCCACTCCTCTTACGCATGATCGCAAACTATGTTTTATTTATTGAGTGGAATTTATAAAGCGTGCCCCGCGAAATCAGTTGCCTCGAGGGGCTGGCAGTCAGCGTGAAAAGGTGGGAGGAAGAGGAGTGAGTCAAGGGAAGATTTTGCCAAGGCTCTTGCAGGGACATTATCCACCCAGCAGAAGTCGGATGTTTCCCGCAGCGCCTGTACCTTTGTCCTACTTCTGTGAATTGTTGTGCATACATTTGCCCTTGTAATCAGGGGAATCACACAGAACACCGCTCCCCTTCTCATGATGTTAAGCTGTATGGTGGACAGAAATGGTCTTAAATGGGGCGCAGCATGATATAAACGTGTACACACATAACTCTGTTCAAAAAAGGTACACAGATAATACCAGGGCACTGTTATGCCAACAAATGCATACATAAATTCAATATGGCAACATAGCCACAGTTTATTACTTTTACAATATCAAGATGTGGAATCGGCAAGCACCTCCAAGCCCTGGTGTTTTGCTTGTGTCTACATTTTTTTGTCTTGCGCATCCTCCGGTTCGAGAGAGAGGGCCGGGGGGATGGCTCTGGTGCAACACTCTTGCCTTGGGAACAAGACGATACTGTTCAACGTGGATTTGATTCTCGGTCATGCGCTTAGAAGATAGAGGAGGCCGGCATGAAGCATGATATAAATCGCTAACAATAACAATATTCAAACCTAACATGAAGGCCTCATGAAAGGGCGCAGAGAGGAGAAGTGGACAATGCCCACCGCCGCTGCTCTGCAAGTGCCACTTGAAACCAATTATCAAGAGTTGATCAATAAACAAAAACAGCTCACATTTCTAGGGAAAGTCAAAACATCTGGGAAAGAACAAGCCAGGAGTAGAAACAACCAATTATGGCCTGAAATGGGAGGGACGCTGAGGTATAATGAATCAGAACCTCTACTGAGTAATCTGACTAATCAGAAACGCCATAAGTGTATAGTGCTCTGAAGTTGCTTTCACGGACGAGTCTCGACTTCCTCTCCACTTGTCTCTTCCTTTTTCTCTATATATTCATTTTCCTCTTCACGGTCCCTGCCTTCCTCTGTCAAACATCTCCCTCTTCTCTCCACTGCCTTTCCCTCAGCTTTCCATGCTCTGTTCTCCAAAACCCTTCCTTCTGGTTAATACACACACCTTTTATACTCTACAAGGGATTGGAATTCTACTTGCAATTGGGATATGTGTGGCAGCTGTGCGTTAATCTTGTGTAGGCCTTTTGATTGGTTGGGACCCCAGCTAACTACAACTTCCCCTTTGTGTATTCACTAGCGCTGAGGACCACAACCCTTAACTGCAGATGAAGCGGGTGTAAGGTTTGTCAACCATCTTCGTCAGACAGTTCTTCCTTCACGGCCACCTGACTCCAGGATAGCACCAGCCGGGAAGGTCGCTGGTGAAGTCCTCTGTGTGATCACTTCCCTCATTGGCATGTACCTGTGTTCCCTTGTCTTGGTGCGACACTCAATAATTATGTACATGACTTCTGCTGTAATCTGGAATTTGCTGATGTTCCCATACAGCTTGTGAATCCCTGTGACCACAGGCTTGAGTGGCATTCTTATGTTGTTCCTTCCCGACATTGTTATATTTCATGGATTATGGAGGTGTTGCAGGGTGCTTTGGGGTACATTATATGCCCTGAGCTATCCACGGTATTCCGCTTCTGGGATCCGCATCCTGGTGTAGGTAGCAGTCAATGACCCCAAGGGTATCCCAACCCCCAGCCTTTCCAATGTGACATTGCTACTCCTGTCAGAAGATGGAGTAGCAGTGTGGGAGAGTTAAATCTGTTGACTAGCTCCTGGACCCTAAAACAACAAAAAAGTCTTGCCCTAGCTATTGGCAGGTGAGCGGTCAAGAGAGACTGTGAGCTCTCCATTGACAATGAGCCTGTCCACATGTATGGAACATAAGTTCACCAAGTAAGGCGGTACCATATATCAGCTTATCAGCACTGCCATTCTCTATGGAGTCCTCTTTCATGAGATAGAACTATGCCACATTGAGGATCCAACCATCCTTGGCCGCACAAGTGTCAGTGGGGAAGAATAGCATCCAGTTGATGACCAATTGTCAATGACCCCCACCTTCAGCGAAAGCCTAGACATCAGTCCATGACCTTGCCTGCCAAATTCCTGTCAACAGCACACTCATTGATTCTTGCCTAGCTGACAATAAATGATATCCAGTCAATGGCAAAACTATGTAGTTACAGGAAGACTAGGCCTACTTAGGACACACATCCCACCATGGCGGAATATAATGGGCTGTTACCGGAGGAAAAGCAATTTAAGGCCCACCTCCCTTCAATCAAACACCTGAAGAAATCTTGCAGGATGCATCCTCAGACTTGTGGGCTCATTCAGATATAGCGGTAGAGGAGATGCAAGATGAGAAAATGGCACTCCCTTTTCCAGGGCACTTCGTGCTGTCAATGCAATGTTTTCTATAGGATTATGAAAATCAAAAGGCTAGACAATTTGCTAAACGTGCTCGACAAATAATTCATCCTACCCCTCATGACTTAAATGAAGCAACATCCGAGGATGAAAAAGGATAAAACCTCATGTAGGCCAAGTATATGAGTTGGAGGAATAGGCACTCCATCAGGATGTGGCTAAGCCAAATTATAACTACCTTGACCTCAGTTACCAAACGGGGACGTTATGAACTGAAAGAATGTGAAGTGAGAAGATTACATAGCCACCAATCCTGACAAGTCCTCTCCTCTACCTAGACCCTCCACACTAGATGATCCACTATTGTTCCAACAAATTATAACTAAAGCAGTGAAACTTTTCAACTTCAAGTCACAAAGGAGAAATAATACTTTATGACTGATGCAAAGATTGGTTACAGTGATTTCTATCCTAGACCTGATTTGGGGCTCGGGCCAATTATATAATGAAAGTACCTCTATCTATTCCACCTCTATCAGCACTCCCATATAAAAGAAATGTAAAGCACCTCACTGATCTCCATTATACTTAAAAGGACAAATATGGCCCAGTTTCATCGGTAACCGTAACAGCTAGGTGTTTATCAATCAGCACCAGCTTCCACCCTCACCATTCCTCCAGATGAGAATTAGGGCAAGTTGGGGGCCATTGGGAAAAGGGCCTTGCCTACGGCTTTCTTAATGGTCAGCAATGCACTGGCTACTATGGTGTTTTATGACTGCAAGGTGTGGTTCAAATTCAATGGTTTTGTACATGACCTATATCAAGCTATGCCATTGCCAAAGCAGTGGAAATGACTGCCAGTTTCCAGTCACTGGAGCATTACAACAATGCAAATATGGTTGGGGGCGTGGCTTGATGGCTACGTGACGGGACGTTCCTTGGAGGAGCTCCCGATGATCCGATTTTGATCCTGGGAAGAAGTGATGGTTTTCGGCGGACTTTCGAGTCCACGGTGCATCCAAAGGTGCATGAAAGTGGGGGGCACATGGTGAGTGCCCTCCCCACCAGCGAGACTGCATATCCACAGAACTGGACTTCGAAGAAGGTGGCGGTCGCGCAGTGGAAGGGGAGCACCCAAGATGGCCGCTCGTGTACAAAGGGCCATAAATGGTCCATGGAGCCGAGGAAGACAGAGCTGGCTGGAGCGGGGCGAGCCCAACTAGAGGGACGCATTGTGTGCGTCTCTGGCTGTTGGCAAGAACATAAGTGCGGGCCC
Organism: Ambystoma mexicanum; assembly: GCF_040938575.1. Taxonomy (NCBI): domain Eukaryota; kingdom Metazoa; phylum Chordata; class Amphibia; order Caudata; family Ambystomatidae; genus Ambystoma; species Ambystoma mexicanum. The sequence continues at coordinate 410,470,876 of NC_090930.1, read as the reverse complement.
CCACTGAGGAGGCCCTGGATTGTGGCGTGCCAGCAGAGCGAACCCGAGTTTAGCTGAGCCTTGCTGAGGAGGGGCCGGCGAGCGGACCCCGCGAGGCGCTCCACAGCGCCAGAGACACAGCTGGGCGCGTGTGCCCAACCGACGCAGCAGGATGTCTTCCAAGGTGGTGCGACCCCGGATCAAGCAGCCCACGATGGAGGCCTACGCCAGGTCGCCCCCGGGTGCGGAAGGGGGCAAGACAAAGAGGCCCCTGCGGCGGCGACGGACCCACCAGGTACTATCCAGGAGGTGCTGGCAGCAATTGCCAACTTGAAGGTGGCCTGGGAAATGAAGTTGGGCCTGGCCATGAAAGAGCTGCAGGAGGGCCTGGACCTTAAGATCGGAGCGGTCCAAGAAGAGGTGAACCTGTTGCGACAGGACGTGCGAACGATCGCGGAGCGCACTGGGGAACTGGAGAAAGAGTTGGCCCCGACCACGGAGGCGTGCAATGCACATGCTAAGGAGCTTCATGCCCTCGTGCAACGAGTGGGCAATCTGGAGGACAGAGTGGAGCAGGCAGAGGAGCGCGCCAGGCGCAACAACATTCGCATAGTGGGTGTTCTGGAAGGAATGGAAGGACCGAACCCCACGGAATACGTTGAAACCATGTTCTTGCAGGAAATTACAGGTGGGGAGCTGACCCAGGGGTTCGCGGTTGAAAGGGCGCATAGGGCCCTGACCAGGAGACCGGCCCCAGGAGCCCCCCCGTGGCTGTTGATCGCGAAGATCTTAAACTATCGTGACCGCGAAAAGATTCTCGAATTTTTCCGGAAAGGAGGTATAGAAAGGTGGTCAGCGAAAATAACGGCGTATCCGGACTATACGCTGCTTGTACAGCGTAGTCGAATGAACTTTGGATTGGTGAAAAGGAGGCTTAGAGAAGCAGGCCATCGCTACATGTTGCTCTACCCCGCCAGGTTAAAGGTGTTTTATAAGAATAGATCCCTCTTCTTTGAGACGCCGACTGAAGCGATGGAGTGGCTGGATATGCAGGGTCGACCTCAGGAACCGGATGTCCAGACAGAAGCGGCTGGAGATAAGTAGTACGCTGCTGAGGCACCCGTGAGGCCATACTTATGACATTGGGACTGGAATATAGAACGATATTGTGCTTGTGGGGAGGAAGTCATGGTATCCGCCGGCGGGTCCCGTTGAATGCACTTCTCCTAAATAGATGACTGGGAGCTCCTAGGAAGCACCCTCTGAACCCAATAGTAGTACACTTAGTTAGGTCACTGTTAGATAGGCGACGCCCCGCAGGGTCCTTGTCCTCGGATACGAGACAGGTCCAGACGTGGGTAGGCCTGAGATCCAGGGATGGAGCTGGGCTATTGTTGGGGGTTGGTAGGGAGCGGGGAGTTGTGTGCAGTGGTGTGAAGTTCGGGGGGAGGGGAGTATTGTTTGTGAATAGAAGGGAGAGAGCCAGAAACCGAACTAGCACGGGGAGCATTATGGGAAAGGATGGGATGGGGATAGTCCGACCAGATGGCATCGGGTAATCTCAGAATTGTGACCTGGAATGTATGGGGCCTTAACAGCTACCTGAAACGTAATAAAGTGATGCTGTACTTAAAGAGGATGTGTGTAGACATAGCCCTGCTGCAGGAGACTCACCTCACTAGGGAAAGGCTGGAGGTGGTCAGGAGAAAATGGAAGGGCAATGTTGTGGGTGCGGCGTACTCGGCGTACGCTAGAGGGGTTATTACTTGGGTGGCGCTGCATGTGCCGTTTCGGGTGCTTGACTCTACGGTGGACCCGGAGGGTAGAATGGTAGTGGTAACGTGTCTCCTGGAAAACAGGGAAGTGCATATCATAAATTTGTACGCCCCCAATAATGACACAGCGGCTTACTTTAGGACCCTCTACAGTAAACTTGGCCCCCTGGCTGGGGGTACGGTAGTGTGGGGGGGGGCTTTAATTGTACCATGAATCCCAGAATGGATAGGTCCAAGGACAGGGCAGGGAAAACGGCACCGGCGGCCAAAGCGCTGGGTACCTTACTGAAAGACCTAGGCCTAGAGGATGTGTGGAGAAGGCTGCATCCTACGGATAGGCAGTATTCACACTACGCAGCACCACATGATTTGCACACAAGGCTAGATTACATGTTTGTAACAGCCGAGATAGTGAGAGACATAGAGAGAGCGGAATACAAGGCCCGAGTACTATCTGACCACTCGCCCTTGGTGGTGGACTGGAGACACCAGCCCCCAAGATCGCGGATCCCTACATGGAGACTCAGGACCGAGGCTCTGCAAGACGAGGGGTTCCGGGAGGGTCTGAGGGATGCCATCGAAGAATACTTTGATATAAATACGGGAAGCGTACGCTCTGTGGGCACACTGTGGGAAGCGTTTAAGGTGGTCGTGCGTGGGGTAGCCATTTCCAAAGCTAAGGGGCTACAGGGGGGTATTGAAAGGGAACTCCAAGAAGCGGAAAGGGAGCTAGAGGATCTCACACGTTGTGAGAACACCGCTCATGATAACAGAGCCAAAGTAAAGGAGCTACAGTTGTCCTGCAGTGCACTCTGGGATAGGCTGTGCATACTCAATTACAGGAAATATACGGAGAGGATACACGCAGGGGGCAACAAGCCGGGCAGACTGCTGGCCTGGCTGTATAAGAGTGAGACCCCCCGCTCGGTGATCAGTGAGATTAAGGATGAGAGAGGTTGCATCTGCAACACCCAGGAAGGGGTAAATGAGGAGTTCCTTAAGTTTTACAGACACTTGTATGAGGACACGGGGGAGGATATGTGTCAAGACATACTGGACACATTGGAGGAAATAGAGCTGCCTACCCTGGATGACCTAGAACGCGCGGAGTTAGACGCACCTGTCACCTCGGATGAGCTGGAGGTGGTGATTCAGAATCTGCCCACTTGCAAGGCGCCTGGTTCGGATGGGCTGCCTAGTGAGTTCTACAAAACATACAAGCAAGAGCTGCTTCAGCCACTGCTTGCCACTTTCAAGGAAGCCTATGAGCAGGGGGAACTCCCATTGTCCCTCCGCGAGGCTGTGATCATTCCACTCTTGAAACCAGGCAAGCCGGCCATGGAGTGCGGGTTTTACATACCGTTGTCCATGCTTAACCAGGACAGCAAAATACTTACAGCAGTGCTGGCTAATAGACTGAAGAAGGTGATTGGGAAACTGATACACCCAGATCAGACGGGATATGTTCCAGGCAGGAACATAACCGATAACCACAGGAGGCTACACCATATCATTGACCAAACTGAGGAGGACACGGGCAGTTTGGCCATAGTGTCGTTAGACGCGGTCAAGGCCTTCGACTCGGTACGATGGCCCTGGCTGAAAGCGGTCCTGAAGGGGTACGGAATGGGACCTGGATACCTCAGATGGGTCCAGTTGTTTTACAGCACCCCGATGGCGAGAGTCAAAACGGGGTCCACAGTCTCAGATACCTGGCAACTTTGCAGGGGGACCAGACAGGGATGCCCCTGGTAACCCATGATATATATACTGGCATTAGAGCCGCTGGCAATATGCCTGCGACAACAATATGGGGAGGTGGGCATAAGCACTGTCAGTGGAGGACACCTGATATCACTGTATGCGGATGATATGCTCCTTTATTTGCGTTATCCAGAAGAAAATCTGCAGTATGTGCTGGAGGTAATAGAATGGTATGCCACCCTTTCGGGCATATCGGTGAACCCTAGAAAGTCTAGTCTGTTTCCTTTGGGCAGATATAGGAAGGTCCCGGTACAGAGGCTGCCTGTCCTGCCAATACCATGGCAGCCTGTGACATTTAGGTATTTGGGAATAAATATTTACCACAGGGTCGAGGCAGAATACAAGCATAACACGGAAAAAGCGATAGAGGGGATCAAGAACAGCATGGTATTTTGGTCTAGATTGCCCCTGACCATGATGGGGAGGGCGGCCTTGCTCAAGATGGTGGTCTTGCCTAGACTCTTGCACTTTTTCGTGAATGTCCCGTTTTTGATACCTAGGAGCCTATTCGCAAAACTTCACAGCGTGTGTAGGGGTTTCGTGTGGGGCAACTCTAGGAATAGGGTTGCTCTGTGGAAGCTCCAGAACCCATGTGACAAGGGGGGGATAGGCTTGCCTAATTTCGAGCTCTATTACCTGGCGGGGCAGCTGCTGTATCTGGCCAGGTGGCTTTCGGCCGAAGACTCGGCGGAAGCTAGGCTTCTGCGTGGAGACTCGGCCCCATACTTTTTGATGGAAGTGGTGTGGTTGCGCAGAGACAAACTGGTGGGCAGGGGGCGGCTACTGAGGCTGGGCTGGGAGATCTGGCACAGGACATGGAAGATTGGGGGGGATTCGGAGCCGTACTCCCAGCAGGCCCCTTTGGCGGCGCTGTGCGGGAGCGACTCTCAACTACTTGAATCGGTCCGTAGATACTGGGAACAGGTAGGCCTGGCCACCCTCGGGGACATATGGCAGGAAGGGGAGGCATTGGACTTTCAGAGGTTGCATGAAGAGACGGGGGTGCATGGTGGCCAATATATAACCTACGCTAGGCTTGTGAAAAAGAATAGAGAAAGATGGCCCGAGACAGTGCTAACGGAAGACCCTGATGCCTCCCTGGAAACTATGTGTGATGTATCGGAGGGCGGGCACGAAATATCGAGGATATACGAGCTCCTGCGAGCAAGGGCAGGGAAGGAGTTGCTTCAATTGAGACAAGATTGGGAAGAGGAGGTGGGAGGACCCATGACAGACGGGCAATGAGAATGGGCCCATAGGTACCATAAAAAGGTGTCCCGGAACACGAGATTCCAACAACTTCAATTGTACATTACCCACAGGGCTTATCTGACTCCCGGGAAGATTGCAAAGTTTGGGGGACCAGCTACGCAGCAATGCCCCAGGTGTGGGGAGGTGGATACGGGACTGCTACACATGTTTTGGGCTTGCCCGGAAGTGCACAGATTTTGGGATGAGGTTAAGACGAAACTGGCTGGTGGGGAGGTGGTGCTGGATGTGGAATCGGCCTGGTCATGCATGCTTGGGTTTTTTCCTAGACCCCGACATTCAAAACACATAAGCAAGATGAAGGACTTGGCTTGTGTTTTGGCCAAGCGCAGGATTGCCATGGGCTGGAAGGCGGCCCACAGACCTAGGTTGGAGCCATGGTGGGCAGACCTCTTGAGGTGGGCGGAAGCTGAATCTGTAGTCTGGTTTGAAGCGGTCACTAGGGGAGGCGAGGAGGAAGTAGAGCCCTTGCTGGCCTGGCGGCAATTGGTGGCCTCTATGGCAAACCCTCACCAGGGTAACAACGGAACAGAGGACTCGGATGATGACTGCTTAAGTATTGATGCTCCTGTAAATGACATGTGAGAACCGGCTCTAGTTCAAGGGGGAGGGGTTTGGGGAGTTCTAATGAAAATGTGTTGGTCTAATGATGCTTTTTATGTATTGAAACAGTTGTAGTGTGTTTGTTTGGTTTCAAAATAAAATAAAAATATTTTTTTTAAAAACAAAAATACAATGCAAATATGGTTACAAACAGCAGATTCTTGTCCCACAGTTCAGTCCAAAGTCATTGATATGTGCTTTGATGGTCACAACTTATTGGGAAAAAAGTCAGGGACACATTGCTTGAGATAAAGGTGAGTGATGACATAGCAAATTCCATGCCATCCCTCAGTGAATGCCATCATACTTGTGCCTTCAGAGACTTAACATATAGAAATGCTACAACCTCTTGTGACTTTTTTTTCATACAAGAGGCAGAACTCCCCAACAATGTATACATTTTTCAAGTTTCTACTACAACAAATCCACCCAGACAGGACATCACGTATCTATAATTAGAAGTCTGTTTGCTCCAAGCAATGTGATGAAGTATCTTGCCTGATGTTACTGGTGCATTGTGTAGTCACCCAGAGGGCAGGATGCAACCACTAACCAGGTGGTGCTGGGCACATGGCTGGCATGGGAAGGATAACATGTCCACCCCCACATTATCACACATGGGAGGCACAGATGTGTCACATTACCTCCTTAGATGATCTTATCTCTTTAAGGGAATCAAAGTGGATCGGTCCTTGCAGCGCCTGCATCCTGGGTGGACCTCGCTCAGGAAAAGAAACGGCTTGCGGGACTAGGTGGTAGAAGGAGCTCATTTTGGGGTGGTTTAGGAAGGGTGCAAAAGGAGTTAGAGCAGGAGACAGGAGGCCACAGATGAGACCCATATGTCTTTAATAAGGAGAATATTGATGGCTGGAGGAGAGCCCCAAAGAGCTGGAGAATAGAGAGCCCATGAGTCTGGAGTAAAGGGGAAATAGCGGGCTGGGGTTAGGAGGAGCAAGGGGGCTGGAGTGATGAGCAAGGGGTCGGGAGAGGAAGAGCATAAGGGCGTGGAAAAGGAAGTCCACAGAGGGTATGGAGAGGAAGATCATGGGGGATGTTGGAGAGGAGGATCCCAAGAGGCTGGAGAAAAGGGGACCTAGGAGGCAGAGATGAGGAGGAGCAAAGAGACTAGAGGAGAGACCCAGTGGGCTGGGAGCAGAAGACTCAGGTGGGTGGGGAGAAGAACAATTCGGGGGCTGGAAAGAGAGACAACCAGGTGGCTGGGGAGAGAGAGAGAGATGGAGAGAGAGAGAGATGGAGAGAGGGAGATGGAGATAGGGAGATGGAGAGAAAGACACAGAGAGAAACACACAGAGAGAGAGAGAGAGAGAGAGAGAGAGAGAGAGAGAGAGAGAGAGAGAGAGACAGAGAGAGACAGAGAGAGACAGAGAGAGAGACCGAGACAATGACGCCCCAGGAGTTTGAGGAATTAAAGTGGCAATGATTATAAATGTAACTCAGGAGGATAAGGTTGGCGAGAGGAGTGAACGATGGTGAGAGAAGTTAGAGGATTTAGGAGAAACTAAGGTGGTGATGGCGAGGGCAATTAGGGGCAGGATACCAAAGAAGCTGGCACCAAGGGTGCCTAAGAAAGAGGTATTGGAGCTAGCAGTGTTAAAGGGGAAAGTTGAGGAGTAGAGGCGAAGAGAAGGGAGGAAGAGCTGAGGAGTAGTGTGAGAACCACATAACCCTACGCTTACGGGGTGTGTAAGTAAGGGAGATGGAGGAGTGAGCCTGCAGTGGAACTGCGAGGTGTGGCTAACACAGAACAGCTCATAGAAGAGACGTTTGAGAGGAGACCCCAAGGTACAAGCTCAAAATGAGATTGGAACAAGGAGAGGCACCTGAGGTTGGAGAGACAGGTGCCCAAGACAATGAGCGACACAGAGAGAGCACCAAAAGGAACCTCATAGGCAGTCTTGGGTGACCCTCTGTCTTCTGTGAAGGGTCAGAAATGCGAGGCAGACAACTTTTGGATGATTTCTCAAAATGCGCCATTTTTATTAAATAATAACTCATCAAATGTCTCACTATTCCTGCCCTGACAAGGATTTCCTTGCCTATCAAAACTACAGGAAAACACTCTAACACAGGATATCTGGCCCTCACACTTCAACATAAAATACACAAGAACAAGGAAAATGTATGGCAATTTGCAGCTATTCTTAACAGTGGCATTTCCAATATTCACAGTCTCTCTTTGTAACCTAGACAAACTCCCCTTCCCCAGGTTTCAAGTTGGGTTTATTTCCAAAGTTTAACAAAAAGAAACAAGGAAATCCGGGTTTGCAACAGAGTTCCAATTTAGTTCTTGTCTGCTTCACTTTATCAAAAGAAAGTTCAGTTAACCAATGTTTAACCAACAGAAAAGCTTTCTCTCTTTCCTTGGCTAATGATTATCACTTCATCAAATGGCATCAATGATGTTTTGGATCTCAATGCTTTGCCACAACTTAGAAATGTCAGAAAAGAAATAACGTTCCTTGTCAGGTTCAATGTAACACACCTTCTGGAAAGGTAAAATAACCACAGCTTTTTTACAGCACTTCTTAAGTCTCTTTATGACATTTAGGATTCACTTTGTCAGGATGACTTCACAGCACCACTGCTTCTACCTGGGGAACTCTCATACCGTGTTAAGTTCTGCAAGGATTCACCATGCGGGTCTACTCTCCTGCCCCATAGTAATTCCACATTTAATTGGGCTCCTGAAGTTTCAAATATACTGACAACCAAAGGTTTTTTTACAGCTTCAACAGTTTGCAACTTTGTGACCTTTATCAGCTTTTCAGAAAAGACAATGGGCCTCATTACGAGTCCGGCGGTAACCGCGGCGGTAAAACCGCCTGGTTACCGCCGGATTCGTATTACCATTCCGCCTCTGTGATTCCCGGAATCACCGGGGCATTACAACCCCGGTTTTCTGGGAATCACGGAGGCGGAATGGTGTTAATCCCCTTTCCAATTGAGTCCTATGGGGCTCGATGGGAATGGGGATCATGGAAACACCGGCAGCATCTCGTAATGCTGCCGGTGTTTCCTCGTCCGCCTGCAGGCGGGCGGTGTTAAACCCGCCAGGTCAGACCTGGCGGGAACATCACCTCCCGCCTGCAGGAGTTGTGATCGCCCGGCATGGAAACAACGGTGGCGGCGGGTTTACCGCCACCGTTGTTTCCATACCGGGCGATTTGTAATGAGGCCCAATGTTCACATTAGTGCACCTCAACACTTTCAGGTAGGCAAGGGACTCTTCCTCTGAACATTCATCTTTCAGAAGGGCAGCCTCTTTGCCATTTTTGTCTTTCTATCACATCAACAACCAATATTGCCCTTAATTATGTGATTCTGATTTTCTTCCTTATGGCTTTGGCAATGTGAGCTAAATCACCTTTTGAAAAACTTGCATTTGCCCTTTTGCTCTCTGCCCACCACCAAAGCAGCTTACTGCACTTCAGATGTTGGGGAAACAGGATCCTCTCAGGAGAGGCAGCTGAAATCTGCTTGGGTAAAGTCCTGGCGTACCTTCTTTTCAACCACTTCTGCCTCAATTGCCAACACCATGCTCTGCTTCAGCTGCTACTAATGCTGCGGCCATTCCAGTTACAGCTTCCTCTAATGGCCTGCACCTGAGAGCGACGTTTAAGCCTCTCTGCTTCCCTCAGGTGTGGGTCATAAAGCTTAACAGGCTGAATACTACTGCAACATTGCTCATCAGCCCTCTTCCTCGTCCCATTACTTAGGGACTTATGGAACTTGTAGTCCCAACCAACAGAATTAGGCTTTCTGGACAGTTTTCTAATTTTAAATGCAGATCTATTTTTCTAAAATGCATTTAAAGTAGAAAAGAGGAAGGCAGATTGTTCACGCCATTATAGGTTTCCTTTCACTGTACCTCTGGGAGTAAGGGAGATTTTTAACCTTGAAGATCTTGCACAGTTTTACCTTTCTTAAGATGTCTAAAGATTTTACACCATCTTTACCCACATCAAAAGGCTTAATGTGTGGTTCAGCTACATCATAACAACAATAAGCTATTACAAGTCTTGACATATTTAAAAGGTTCTTCCCTTCCAATGATAAAAACTGTGTCTCATCCCACGAGATCTCCTCACCACCCTGGGCCTTATCTCTTCCCAGGTGATCCTTCTGCAGTACACCACCCCCACGGCCAGGATCAGGAAGCAACTGCCTTTCCGTGGCCACCCGGCAGGAGACTTTAGGCAGGGGTTTAGTGAGAGATCGCAGGATTCATCACACTTCCTATTGCACTATGCCAGGTTTAAGGCTAGCTCCAATGTGACTCTCTACAGAAAAATGAAAAGGCTCCAGTGCAGACGTAATACCTGAGAGGAGGAGGCCTCTCTATCACTAAAACATTGCCAAGCAAGCCTCTAATTCTAATGACTGGGACTTTGTTGAATGAATGAATGAATGAATGAGACAGAAAAGGAGGGAAACCTAAGAAGTCATGAGAGGAATCAAGTGAAACCTAAATGTAGTGCTCTTTAGGTTTTGTATGGATTAACTCGCACTGATTCACCACATCTGTTTTGTTGCATTAAGTGGCCGGGAGAAACCAGGACCCGGGCGTAACCAGAACTGAAGAACGTTTAATTGTAATACTTTGGAAATTCCCCTAGAGTTACTAACATCGGAATTCTCTGTGTAAATGTTACCACATTCTGGTAAATGACTGTTGTGAATTGATTTCCCCTGTAAGGTACTCCAAATGAAACGTTGCGCAAATTCATTTATGTCTGGCCTGTGTTTGATTCCACTCTGCTTTGTGACACCACCCAGTGAACAGTGGACATATCCACACATGCAACCCATTGCTCACATTTTGGTGTTTCCCGATAAACCGACCCAAATCAGTCCTGCAACCTTTCCAATAGGCCTATAATCCTGTTGTCACTCTGGATTCTTCCAAAGCATTGGGGTCCTGCCTAAGTAGAGACAGGTGACTCTACTATTACTGGTGCAGAGGTTTTCCCGGATTTCTAGCTGTTAATTAAAATTCTCAAAGTCCCCACAGAACATAGTGCACATGAGTCCCTTTTAAGAGCACCTAGATGGTCAGTGGGTGCAATCCAAAGGTCATGAGGAGGACACAATTATGTCGGGCTCAGCAATACATCTAGGCCTTGGCTGGTAATCGATGACAAACAAACCTCAACAAGGCTCTACCTTCCAGGATCCATGACCATGCTCAATCATACAATCAGGCTACCTTCTGTCTGGCTGAGGGGCACATCTTGATGTGCTGTTACAGGAGCATTGGAAAATGCAAGAAAGCTCACTTCACATCATCATCATGAAATGTAGAGTAATAAAACTGGCCCTCAAGCTATTCTGGCTGGGGGTACGGTAGTGTGGGGGGGGGGGGGGGGCTTTAATTGTACCATGAATCCCAGAATGGATAGGTCCAAGGACAGGGCAGGGAAACCGGCACCGGCGGCCAAAGCGCTGGGTACCTTACTGAAAGACCTAGGCCTAGAGGATGTGTGGAGAAGGCTGCATCCTACGGATAGGCAGTATTCACACTACGCAGCACCACATGATTTGCACACAAGGCTAGATTACATGTTTGTAACAGCCGAGATAGTGAGAGACATAGAGAGAGCGGAATACAAGGCCCGAGTACTATCTGACCACTCGCCCTTGGTGGTGGACTGGAGACACCAGCCCCCAAGATCGCGGATCCCTACATGGAGACTCAGGACCGAGGCTCTGCAAGACGAGGGGTTCCGGGAGGGTCTGAGGGATGCCATCGAAGAATACTTTGATATAAATACGGGAAGCGTACGCTCTGTGGGCACACTGTGGGAAGCGTTTAAGGTCGTGGTGCGTGGGGTAGCCATTTCCAAAGCTAAGGGGCTACAGGGGGGTATTGAAAGGGAACTCCAAGAAGCGGAAAGGGAGCTAGAGGATCTCACACGTTGTGAGAACACCGCTCATGATAACAGAGCCAAAGTAAAGGAGCTACAGTTGTCCTGCAGTGCACTCTGGGATAGGCTGTGCAGACTCAATTACAGGAAATATACGGAGAGGATACACGCAGGGGGCAACAAGCCGGGCAGACTGCTGGCCTGGCTGTATAAGAGTGAGACCCCCCGCTCGGTGATCAGTGAGATTAAGGATGAGAGAGGTTGCATCTGCAACACCCAGGAAGGGGTAAATGAGGAGTTCCTTAAGTTTTACAGACACTTGTATGAGGACACGGGGGAGGATATGTGTCAAGACATACTGGACACATTGGAGGAAATAGAGCTGCCTACCCTGGATGACCTAGAACGCGCGGAGTTAGACGCACCTGTCACCTCGGATGAGCTGGAGGTGGTGATTCAGAATCTGCCCACTTGCAAGGCGCCTGGTTCGGATGGGCTGCCTAGTGAGTTCTACAAAACATACAAGCAAGAGCTGCTTCAGCCACTGCTTGCCACTTTCAAGGAAGCCTATGAGCAGGGGGAACTCCCATTGTCCCTCCGCGAGGATGTGATCATTCCACTCTTGAAACCAGGCAAGCCGGCCATGGAGTGCGGGTTTTACATACCGTTGTCCATGCTTAACCAGGACAGCAAAATACTTACAGCAGTGCTGGCTAATAGACTGAAGAAGGTGATTGGGAAACTGATACACCCAGATCAGACGGGATATGTTCCAGGCAGGAACATAACCGATAACCACAGGAGGCTACACCATATCATTGACCAAACTGAGGAGGACACGGGCAGTTTGGCCATAGTGTCGTTAGACGCGGTCAAGGCCTTCGACTCGGTACGATGGCCCTGGCTGAAAGCGGTCCTGAAGGGGTACGGAATGGGACCTGGATACCTCAGATGGGTCCAGTTGTTTTACAGCACCCCGATGGCGAGAGTCAAAACGGGGTCCACAGTCTCAGATACCTGGCAACTTTGCAGGGGGACCAGACAGGGATGCCCCTGGTAACCCATGATATATATACTGGCATTAGAGCCGCTGGCAATATGCCTGCGACAACAATATGGGGAGGTGGGCATAAGCACTGTCAGTGGAGGACACCTGATATCACTGTATGCGGATGATATGCTCCTTTATTTGCGTTATCCAGAAGAAAATCTGCAGTATGTGCTGGAGGTAATAGAATGGTATGCCACCCTTTCGGGCATATCGGTGAACCCTAGAAAGTCTAGTCTGTTTCCTTTGGGCAGATATAGGAAGGTCCCGGTACAGAGGCTGCCTGTCCTGCCAATACCATGGCAGCCTGTGACATTTAGGTATTTGGGAATAAATATTTACCACAGGGTCGAGGCAGAATACAAGCATAACACGGAAAAAGCGATAGAGGGGATCAAGAACAGCATGGTATTTTGGTCTAGATTGCCCCTGACCATGATGGGGAGGGCGGCCTTGCTCAAGATGGTGGTCTTGCCTAGACTCTTGCACTTTTTCGTGAATGTCCCGTTTTTGATACCTAGGAGCCTATTCGCAAAACTTCACAGCGTGTGTAGGGGTTTCGTGTGGGGCAACTCTAGGAATAGGGTTGCTCTGTGGAAGCTCCAGAACCCATGTGACAAGGGGGGGATAGGCTTGCCTAATTTCGAGCTCTATTACCTGGCGGGGCAGCTGCTGTATCTGGCCAGGTGGCTTTCGGCCGAAGACTCGGCGGAAGCTAGGCTTCTGCGTGGAGACTCAGCCCCATACTTTTTGATGGAAGTGGTGTGGTTGCGCAGAGACAAACTGGTGGGCAGGGGGCGGCTACTGAGGCTGGGCTGGGAGATCTGGCACAGGACATGGAAGATTGGGGGGGATTCGGAGCCGTACTCCCAGCAGGCCCCTTTGGCGGCGCTGTGCGGGAGCGACTCTCAACTACTTGAATCGGTCCGTAGATACTGGGAACAGGTAGGCCTGGCCACCCTCGGGGACATATGGCAGGAAGGGGAGGCATTGGACTTTCAGAGGTTGCATGAAGAGACGGGGGTGCATGGTGGCCAATATATAACCTACGCTAGGCTTGTGAAAAAGAATAGAGAAAGATGGCCCGAGACAGTGCTAACGGAAGACCCTGATGCCTCCCTGGAAACTATGTGTGATGTATCGGAGGGCGGGCACGAAATATCGAGGATATACGAGCTCCTGCGAGCAAGGGCAGGGAAGGAGTTGCTTCAATTGAGACAAGATTGGGAAGAGGAGGTGGGAGGACCCATGACAGACGGGCAATGAGAATGGGCCCATAGGTACCATAAAAAGGTGTCCCGGAACACGAGATTCCAACAACTTCAATTGTACATTACCCACAGGGCTTATCTGACTCCCGGGAAGATTGCAAAGTTTGGGGGACCAGCTACGCAGCAATGCCCCAGGTGTGGGGAGGTGGATACGGGACTGCTACACATGTTTTGGGCTTGCCCGGAAGTGCACAGATTTTGGGATGAGGTTAAGACGAAACTGGCTGGTGGGGAGGTGGTGCTGGATGTGGAATCGGCCTGGTCATGCATGCTTGGGTTTTTTCCTAGACCCCGACATTCAAAACACATAAGCAAGATGAAGGACTTGGCTTGTGTTTTGGCCAAGCGCAGGATTGCCATGGGCTGGAAGGCGGCCCACAGACCTAGGTTGGAGCCATGGTGGGCAGACCTCTTGAGGTGGGCGGAAGCTGAATCTGTAGTCTGGTTTGAAGCGGTCACTAGGGGAGGCGAGGAGGAAGTAGAGCCCTTGCTGGCCTGGCGGCAATTGGTGGCCTCTATGGCAAACCCTCACCAGGGTAACAACGGAACAGAGGACTCGGATGATGACTGCTTAAGTATTGATGCTCCTGTAAATGACATGTGAGAACCGGCTCTAGTTCAAGGGGGAGGGGGTTGGGGAGTTCTAATGAAAATGTGTTGGTCTAATGATGCTTTTTATGTATTGAAACAGTTGTAGTGTGTTTGTTTGGTTTCAAAATAAAATAAAAATATTTTTTTTAAAAACAAAAATACAATGCAAATATGGTTACAAACAGCAGATTCTTGTCCCACAGTTCAGTCCAAAGTCATTGATATGTGCTTTGATGGTCACAACTTATTGGGAAAAAAGTCAGGGACACATTGCTTGAGATAAAGGTGAGTGATGACATAGCAAATTCCATGCCATCCCTCAGTGAATGCCATCATACTTGTGCCTTCAGAGACTTAACATATAGAAATGCTACAACCTCTTGTGACTTTTTTTTCATACAAGAGGCAGAACTCCCCAACAATGTATACATTTTTCAAGTTTCTACTACAACAAATCCACCCAGACAGGACATCACGTATCTATAATTAGAAGTCTGTTTGCTCCAAGCAATGTGATGAAGTATCTTGCCTGATGTTACTGGTGCATTGTGTAGTCACCCAGAGGGCAGGATGCAACCACTAACCAGGTGGTGCTGGGCACATGGCTGGCATGGGAAGGATAACATGTCCACCCCCACATTATCACACATGGGAGGCACAGATGTGTCACATTACCTCCTTAGATGATCTTATCTCTTTAAGGGAATCAAAGTGGATCGGTCCTTGCAGCGCCTGCATCCTGGGTGGACCTCGCTCAGGAAAAGAAACGGCTTGCGGGACTAGGTGGTAGAAGGAGCTCATTTTGGGGTGGTTTAGGAAGGGTGCAAAAGGAGTTAGAGCAGGAGACAGGAGGCCACAGATGAGACCCATATGTCTTTAATAAGGAGAATATTGATGGCTGGAGGAGAGCCCCAAAGAGCTGGAGAATAGAGAGCCCATGAGTCTGGAGTAAAGGGGAAATAGCGGGCTGGGGTTAGGAGGAGCAAGGGGGCTGGAGTGATGAGCAAGGGGTCGGGAGAGGAAGAGCATAAGGGCGTGGAAAAGGAAGTCCACAGAGGGTATGGAGAGGAAGATCATGGGGGATGTTGGAGAGGAGGATCCCAAGAGGCTGGAGAAAAGGGGACCTAGGAGGCAGAGATGAGGAGGAGCAAAGAGACTAGAGGAGAGACCCAGTGGGCTGGGAGCAGAAGACTCAGGTGGGTGGGGAGAAGAACAATTCGGGGGCTGGAAAGAGAGACAACCAGGTGGCTGGGGAGAGAGAGAGAGATGGAGAGAGAGAGAGAGATGGAGAGAGGGAGATGGAGATAGGGAGATGGAGAGAAAGACACAGAGAGAAACACACAGAGAGAGAGAGAGAGAGAGAGAGAGAGAGAGAGAGAGACAGAGAGAGACAGAGAGAGACAGAGAGAGACAGAGAGACCGAGACAATGACGCCCCAGGAGTTTGAGGAATTAAAGTGGCAATGATTATAAATGTAACTCAGGAGGATAAGGTTGGCGAGAGGAGTGAACGATGGTGAGAGAAGTTAGAGGATTTAGGAGAAACTAAGGTGGTGATGGCGAGGGCAATTAGGGGCAGGATACCAAAGAAGCTGGCACCAAGGGTGCCTAAGAAAGAGGTATTGGAGCTAGCAGTGTTAAAGGGGAAAGTTGAGGAGTAGAGGCGAAGAGAAGGGAGGAAGAGCTGAGGAGTAGTGTGAGAACCACATAACCCTACGCTTACGGGGTGTGTAAGTAAGGGAGATGGAGGAGTGAGCCTGCAGTGGAACTGCGAGGTGTGGCTAACACAGAACAGCTCATAGAAGAGACGTTTGAGAGGAGACCCCAAGGTACAAGCTCAAAATGAGATTGGAACAAGGAGAGGCACCTGAGGTTGGAGAGACAGGTGCCCAAGACAATGAGCGACACAGAGAGAGCACCAAAAGGAACCTCATAGGCAGTCTTGGGTGACCCTCTGTCTTCTGTGAAGGGTCAGAAATGCGAGGCAGACAACTTTTGGATGATTTCTCAAAATGCGCCATTTTTATTAAATAATAACTCATCAAATGTCTCACTATTCCTACCCTGACAAGGATTTCCTTGCCTATCAAAACTACAGGAAAACACTCTAACACAGGATATCTGGCCCTCACACTTCAACATAAAATACACAAGAACAAGGAAAATGTATGGCAATTTGCAGCTATTCTTAACAGTGGCATTTCCAATATTCACAGTCTCTCTTTGTAACCTAGACAAACTCCCCTTCCCCAGGTTTCAAGTTGGGTTTATTTCCAAAGTTTAACAAAAAGAAACAAGGAAATCCGGGTTTGCAACAGAGTTCCAATTTAGTTCTTGTCTGCTTCACTTTATCAAAAGAAAGTTCAGTTAACCAATGTTTAACCAACAGAAAAGCTTTCTCTCTTTCCTTGGCTAATGATTATCACTTCATCAAATGGCATCAATGATGTTTTGGATCTCAATGCTTTGCCACAACTTAGAAATGTCAGAAAAGAAATAACGTTCCTTGTCAGGTTCAATGTAACACACCTTCTGGAAAGGTAAAATAACCACAGCTTTTTTACAGCACTTCTTAAGTCTCTTTATGACATTTAGGATTCACTTTGTCAGGATGACTTCACAGCACCACTGCTTCTACCTGGGGAACTCTCATACCGTGTTAAGTTCTGCAAGGATTCACCATGCGGGTCTACTCTCCTGCCCCATAGTAATTCCACATTTAATTGGGCTCCTGAAGTTTCAAATATACTGACAACCAAAGGTTTTTTTACAGCTTCAACAGTTTGCAACTTTGTGACCTTTATCAGCTTTTCAGAAAAGACAATGGGCCTCATTACGAGTCCGGCGGTAACCGCGGCGGTAAAACCGCCTGGTTACCGCCGGATTCGTATTACCATTCCGCCTCTGTGATTCCCGGAATCACCGGGGCATTACAACCCCGGTTTTCTGGGAATCACGGAGGCGGAATGGTGTTAATCCCCTTTCCAATTGAGTCCTATGGGGCTCGATGGGAATGGGGATCATGGAAACACCGGCAGCATCTCGTAATGCTGCCGGTGTTTCCTCGTCCGCCTGCAGGCGGGCGGTGTTAAACCCGCCAGGTCAGACCTGGCGGGAACATCACCTCCCGCCTGCAGGAGTTGTGATCGCCCGGCATGGAAACAACGGTGGCGGCGGGTTTACCGCCACCGTTGTTTCCATACCGGGCGATTTGTAATGAGGCCCAATGTTCACATTAGTGCACCTCAACACTTTCAGGTAGGCAAGGGACTCTTCCTCTGAACATTCATCTTTCAGAAGGGCAGCCTCTTTGCCATTTTTGTCTTTCTATCACATCAACAACCAATATTGCCCTTAATTATGTGATTCTGATTTTCTTCCTTATGGCTTTGGCAATGTGAGCTAAATCACCTTTTGAAAAACTTGCATTTGCCCTTTTGCTCTCTGCCCACCACCAAAGCAGCTTACTGCACTTCAGATGTTGGGGAAACAGGATCCTCTCAGGAGAGGCAGCTGAAATCTGCTTGGGTAAAGTCCTGGCGTACCTTCTTTTCAACCACTTCTGCCTCAATTGCCAACACCATGCTCTGCTTCAGCTGCTACTAATGCTGCGGCCATTCCAGTTACAGCTTCCTCTAATGGCCTGCACCTGAGAGCGACGTTTAAGCCTCTCTGCTTCCCTCAGGTGTGGGTCATAAAGCTTAACAGGCTGAATACTACTGCAACATTGCTCATCAGCCCTCTTCCTCGTCCCATTACTTAGGGACTTATGGAACTTGTAGTCCCAACCAACAGAATTAGGCTTTCTGGACAGTTTTCTAATTTTAAATGCAGATCTATTTTTCTAAAATGCATTTAAAGTAGAAAAGAGGAAGGCAGATTGTTCACGCCATTATAGGTTTCCTTTCACTGTACCTCTGGGAGTAAGGGAGATTTTTAACCTTGAAGATCTTGCACAGTTTTACCTTTCTTAAGATGTCTAAAGATTTTACACCATCTTTACCCACATCAAAAGGCTTAATGTGTGGTTCAGCTACATCATAACAACAATAAGCTATTACAAGTCTTGACATATTTAAAAGGTTCTTCCCTTCCAATGATAAAAACTGTGTCTCATCCCACGAGATCTCCTCACCACCCTGGGCCTTATCTCTTCCCAGGTGATCCTTCTGCAGTACACCACCCCCACGGCCAGGATCAGGAAGCAACTGCCTTTCCGTGGCCACCCGGCAGGAGACTTTAGGCAGGGGTTTAGTGAGAGATCGCAGGATTCATCACACTTCCTATTGCACTATGCCAGGTTTAAGGCTAGCTCCAATGTGACTCTCTACAGAAAAATGAAAAGGCTCCAGTGCAGACGTAATACCTGAGAGGAGGAGGCCTCTCTATCACTAAAACATTGCCAAGCAAGCCTCTAATTCTAATGACTGGGACTTTGTTGAATGAATGAATGAATGAATGAATGAATGAATGAATGAGACAGAAAAGGAGGGAAACCTAAGAAGTCATGAGAGGAATCAAGTGAAACCTAAATGTAGTGCTCTTTAGGTTTTGTATGGATTAACTCGCACTGATTCACCACATCTGTTTTGTTGCATTAAGTGGCCGGGAGAAACCAGGACCCGGGCGTAACCAGAACTGAAGAACGTTTAATTGTAATACTTTGGAAATTCCCCTAGAGTTACTAACATCGGAATTCTCTGTGTAAATGTTACCACATTCTGGTAAATGACTGTTGTGAATTGATTTCCCCTGTAAGGTACTCCAAATGAAACGTTGCGCAAATTCATTTATGTCTGGCCTGTGTTTGATTCCACTCTGCTTTGTGACACCACCCAGTGAACAGTGGACATATCCACACATGCAACCCATTGCTCACATTTTGGTGTTTCCCGATAAACCGACCCAAATCAGTCCTGCAACCTTTCCAATAGGCCTATAATCCTGTTGTCACTCTGGATTCTTCCAAAGCATTGG
This sequence comes from Ambystoma mexicanum, assembly GCF_040938575.1. Taxonomy (NCBI): domain Eukaryota; kingdom Metazoa; phylum Chordata; class Amphibia; order Caudata; family Ambystomatidae; genus Ambystoma; species Ambystoma mexicanum. The sequence continues at coordinate 410,451,715 of NC_090930.1, read as the reverse complement.
GGTCCTGCCTAAGTAGAGACAGGTGACTCTACTATTACTGGTGCAGAGGTTTTCCCGGATTTCTAGCTGTTAATTAAAATTCTCAAAGTCCCCACAGAACATAGTGCACATGAGTCCCTTTTAAGAGCACCTAGATGGTCAGTGGGTGCAATCCAAAGGTCATGAGGAGGACACAATTATGTCGGGCTCAGCAATACATCTAGGCCTTGGCTGGTAATCGATGACAAACAAACCTCAACAAGGCTCTACCTTCCAGGATCCATGACCATGCTCAATCATACAATCAGGCTACCTTCTGTCTGGCTGAGGGGCACATCTTGATGTGCTGTTACAGGAGCATTGGAAAATGCAAGAAAGCTCACTTCACATCATCATCATGAAATGTAGAGTAATAAAACTGGCCCTCAAGCTATTCTGGCTGGGGGTACGGTAGTGTGGGGGGGGGGGGCTTTAATTGTACCATGAATCCCAGAATGGATAGGTCCAAGGACAGGGCAGGGAAACCGGCACCGGCGGCCAAAGCGCTGGGTACCTTACTGAAAGACCTAGGCCTAGAGGATGTGTGGAGAAGGCTGCATCCTACGGATAGGCAGTATTCACACTACGCAGCACCACATGATTTGCACACAAGGCTAGATTACATGTTTGTAACAGCCGAGATAGTGAGAGACATAGAGAGAGCGGAATACAAGGCCCGAGTACTATCTGACCACTCGCCCTTGGTGGTGGACTGGAGACACCAGCCCCCAAGATCGCGGATCCCTACATGGAGACTCAGGACCGAGGCTCTGCAAGACGAGGGGTTCCGGGAGGGTCTGAGGGATGCCATCGAAGAATACTTTGATATAAATACGGGAAGTGTACGCTCTGTGGGCACACTGTGGGAAGCGTTTAAGGTCGTGGTGCGTGGGGTAGCCATTTCCAAAGCTAAGGGGCTACAGGGGGGTATTGAAAGGGAACTCCAAGAAGCAGAAAGGGAGCTAGAGGATCTCACACGTTGTGAGAACACCGCTCATGATAACAGAGCCAAAGTAAAGGAGCTACAGTTGTCCTGCAGTGCACTCTGGGATAGGCTGTGCAGACTCAATTACAGGAAATATACGGAGAGGATGGGGGCAACAAGCCGGGCAGACTGCTGGCCTGGCTGTATAAGAGTGAGACCCCCCGCTCGGTGATCAGTGAGATTAAGGATGAGAGAGGTTGCATCTGCAACACCCAGGAAGGGGTAAATGAGGAGTTCCTTAAGTTTTACAGACACTTGTATGAGGACACGGGGAGGATATGTGTCAAGACATACTGGACACATTGGAGGAAATAGAGCTGCCTACCCTGGATGACCTAGAACGCGCGGAGTTAGACGCACCTGTCACCTCGGATGAGCTGGAGGTGGTGATTCAGAATCTGCCCACTTGCAAGGCGCCTGGTTCGGATGGGCTGCCTAGTGAGTTCTACAAAACATACAAGCAAGAGCTGCTTCAGCCACTGCTTGCCACTTTCAAGGAGGCCTATGAGCAGGGGGAACTCCCATTGTCCCTCCGCGAGGCTGTGATCATTCCACTCTTGAAACCAGGCAAGCCGGCCATGGAGTGCGGGTCTTACAGACCGTTGTCCATGCTTAACCAGGACAGCAAAATACTTACGGCAGTGCTGGCTAATAGACTGAAGAAGGTGATTGGGAAACTGATACACCCAGATCAGACGGGATATGTTCCAGGCAGGAACATAACCGATAACCACAGGAGGCTACACCATATCATTGACCAAACTGAGGAGGACACGGGCAGTTTGGCCATAGTGTCGTTAGACGCGGTCAAGGCCTTCGACTCGGTACGATGGCCCTGGCTGAAAGCGGTCCTGAAGGGGTACGGAATGGGACCTGGATACCTCAGATGGGTCCAGTTGTTTTACAGCACCCCGATGGCGAGAGTCAAAACGGGGTCCACAGTCTCAGATACCTGGCAACTTTGCAGGGGGACCAGACAGGGATGCCCCTGGTAACCCATGATATATATACTGGCATTAGAGCCGCTGGCAATATGCCTGCGACAACAATATGGGGAGGTGGGCATAAGCACTGTCAGTGGAGGACACCTGATATCACTGTATGCGGATGATATGCTCCTTTATTTGCGTTATCCAGAAGAAAATCTGCAGTATGTGCTGGAGGTAATAGAATGGTATGCCACCCTTTCGGGCATATCGGTGAACCCTAGAAAGTCTAGTCTGTTTCCTTTGGGCAGATATAGGAAGGTCCCGGTACAGAGGCTGCCTGTCCTGCCAATACCATGGCAGCCTGTGACATTTAGGTATTTGGGAATAAATATTTACCACAGGGTCGAGGCAGAATACAAGCATAACACGGAAAAAGCGATAGAGGGGATCAAGAACAGCATGGTATTTTGGTCTAGATTGCCCCTGACCATGATGGGGAGGGCGGCCTTGCTCAAGATGGTGGTCTTGCCTAGACTCTTGCACTTTTTCGTGAATGTCCCGTTTTTGATACCTAGGAGCCTATTCGCGAAACTTCACAGCGTGTGTAGGGGTTTCGTGTGGGGCAACTCTAGGAATAGGGTTGCTCTGTGGAAGCTCCAGAACCCATGTCACAAGGGGGCAATAGGCTTGCCTAATTTCGAGCTCTATTACCTGGCGGGGCAGCTGCTGTATCTGGCCAGGTGGCTTTCGGCCGAAGACTCGGCGGAAGCTAGGCTTCTGCGTGGAGACTCAGCCCCATACTTTTTGATGGAAGTGGTGTGGTTGCGCAGAGACAAACTGGTGGGCAGGGTGCGGCTACTGAGGCTGGGCTGGGAGATCTGGCACAGGACATGGAAGATTGGGGGGGATTCGGAGCCGTACTCCCAGCAGGCCCCTTTGGCGGCGCTGTGCGGGAGCGACTCAACTACTTGAATCGGTCCGTAGATACTGGGAACAGGTAGGCCTGGCCACCCTCGGGGACATATGGCAGGAAGGGGAGGCATTGGACTTTCAGAGGTTGCATGAAGAGACGGGGGTGCATGGTGGCCAATATATAACCTACGCTAGGCTTGTGAAAAAGAATGGAGAAAGATGGCCCGAGACAGTGCTAACGGAAGACCCTGATGCCTCCCTGGAAACTATGTGTGATGTATCGGAGGGCGGGCACGAAATATCGAGGATATACGAGCTCCTGCGAGCAAGGGCAGGGAAGGAGTTGCTTCAATTGAGACAAGATTGGGAAGAGGAGGTGGGAGGACCCATGACAGACGGGCAATGAGAATGGGCCCAGAGGTACCATAAAAAGGTGTCCCGGAACACGAGATTCCAACAACTTCAATTGTACATTACCCACAGGGCTTATCTGACTCCCGGGAAGATTGCAAAGTTTGGGGGACCAGCTACGCAGCAATGCCCCAGGTGTGGGGAGGTGGATACGGGACTGCTACACATGTTTTGGGCTTGCCCGGAAGTGCACAGATTTTGGGATGAGGTTAAGACGAAACTGGCTGGTGGGGAGGTGGTGCTGGATGTGGAATCGGCCTGGTCATGCATGCTTGGGTTTTTTCCTAGACCCCGACATTCAAAACACATAAGCAAGATGAAGGACTTGGCTTGTGTTTTGCCCAAGCGCAGGATTGCCATGGGCTGGAAGGCGGCCCACAGACCTAGGTTGGAGCCATGGTGGGCAGACCTCTTGAGGTGGGCGGAAGCTGAATCTGTAGTCTGGTTTGAAGCGGTCACTAGGGGAGGCGAGGAGGAAGTAGAGCCCTTGCTGGCCTGGCGGCAATTGGTGGCCTCTATGGCAAACCCTCACCAGGGTAACAACGGAACAGAGGACTCGGATGATGACTGCTTAAGTATTGATGCTCCTGTAAATGACATGTGAGAACCGGCTCTAGTTCAAGGGGGAGGGGTTTGGGGAGTTCTAATGAAAATGTGTTGGTCTAATGATGCTTTTTATGTATTGAAACAGTTGTAGTGTGTTTGTTTGGTTTCAAAATAAAATAAAAATATTTTTTTTAAAAACAAAAATACAATGCAAATATGGTTACAAACAGCAGATTCTTGTCCCACAGTTCAGTCCAAAGTCATTGATATGTGTTTTGATGGTCACAACTTATTGGGAAAAAAGTCAGGGACACATTGCTTGAGATAAAGGTGAGTGATGACATAGCAAATTCCATGCCATCCCTCAGTGAATGCCATCATACTTGTGCCTTCAGAGACTTAACATATAGAAATGCTACAACCTCTTGTGACTTTTTTTTCATACAAGAGGCAGAACTCCCCAACAATGTATACATTTTTCAAGGTTCTACTACAACAAATCCACCCAGACAGGACATCACGTATCTATAATTAGAAGTCTGTTTGCTCCAAGCAATGTGATGAAGTATCTTGCCTGATGTTACTGGTGCATTGTGTAGTCACCCAGAGGGCAGGATGCAACCACTGACCAGGTGGTGCTGGGCACATGGCCGGCATGGGAAGGATAACATGTCCACCCCCACATTATCACACATGGGAGGCACAGATGTGTCACATTACCTCCTTAGATGATCTTATCTCTTTAAGGGAATCAAAGTGGATCGGTCCTTGCAGCGCCTGCATCCTGGGTGGACCTCGCTCAGGAAAAGAAACGGCTTGCGGGACTAGGTGGTAGAAGGAGCTCATTTTGGGGTGGTTTAGGAAGGGTGCAAAAGGAGTTAGAGCAGGAGACAGGAGGCCACAGATGAGACCCATATGTCTTTAATAAGGAGAATATTGATGGCTGGAGGAGAGCCCCAAAGAGCTGGAGAATAGAGAGCCCATGAGTCTGGAGTAAAGGGGAAATAGCGGGCTGGGGTTAGGAGGAGCAAGGGGGCTGGAGTGATGAGCAAGGGGTCGGGAGAGGAAGAGCATAAGGGCGTGGAAAAGGAAGTCCACAGAGGGTATGGAGAGGAAGATCATGGGGGATGTTGGAGAGGAGGATCCCAAGAGGCTGGAGAAAAGGGGACCTAGGAGGCAGAGATGAGGAGGAGCAAAGAGACTGGAGGAGAGACCCAGTGGGCTGGGAGCAGAAGACTCAGGTGGGTGGGGAGAAGAACAACTCGGGGGCTGGAAAGAGAGACAACCAGGTGGCTGGGGAGAGAGAGGGAGATGGAGAGAGAGGGAGATGGAGAGAGGGAGATGGAGAGAAAGACACAGAGAGAAACACAGAGAGAGAGAGAGAGAGAGAGAGAGACAGAGAGACCGAGACAATGACGCCCCAGGAGTTTGAGGAATTAAAGTGGCAATGATTATAAATGTAACTCAGGAGGATAAGGTTGGCGAGAGGAGTGAACGATGGTGAGAGAAGTTAGAGGATTTAGGAGAAACTAAGGTGGTGGTGGTGATGGCGAGGGCAATTAGGGGCAGGATACCAAAGAAGCTGGCACCAAGGGTGCCTAAGAAAGAGGTATTGGAGCTAGCAGTGGTAAAGGGGAAAGTTGAGGAGTAGAGGCGAAGAGAAGGGAGGAAGAGCTGAGGAGTAGTGTGAGAACCACATAACCCTACGCTTACGGGGTGTGTAAGTAAGGGAGATGGAGGAGTGAGCCTGCAGTGGAACTGCGAGGTGTGGCTAACACAGAACAGCTCATAGAAGAGACGTTTGAGAGGAGACCCCAAGGTACAAGCTCAAAATGAGATTGGAACAAGGAGAGGCACCTGAGGTTGGAGAGACAGGTGCCCAAGACAATGAGCGACACAGAGAGAGCACCAAAAGGAACCTCATAGGCAGACTTGGGTGACCCTCTGTCTTCTGTGAAGGGTCAGAAATGCGAGGCAGACAACTTTTGGATGATTTCTCAAAATGCGCCATTTTTATTAAATAATAACTCATCAAATGTCTCACTATTCCTACCCTGACAAGGATTTCCTTGCCTATCAAAACTACAGGAAAACACTCTAACACAGGATATCTGGCCCTCACACTTCAACATAAAATACACAAGAACAAGGAAAATGTATGGCAATTTGCAGCTATTCTTAACAGTGGCATTTCCAATATTCACATTCTCTCTTTGTAACCTAGACAAACTCCCCTTCCCCAGGTTTCAAGTTGGGTTTATTTCCAAAGTTTGACAAAAAGAAACAAGGAAATCCGGGTTTGCAACAGAGTTCCAATTTAGTTCTTGTCTGCTTCACTTTATCAAAAGAAAGTTCAGTTAACCAATGTTTAACCAACAGAAAAGCTTTCTCTCTTTCCTTGGCTAATGATTATCACTTCATCAAATGGCATCAATGATGTTTTGGATCTCAATGCTTTGCCACAACTTAGAAATGTCAGAAAAGAAATAACGTTCCTTGTCAGGTTCAATGTAACACACCTTCTGGAAAGGTAAAATAACCACAGCTTTTTTACAGCACTTCTTAAGTCTCTTTATGACATTTAGGATTCACTTTGTCAGGATGACTTCACAGCACCACTGCTTCTACCTGGGGAACTCTCATACCGTGTTAAGTTCTGCAAGGATTCACCATGCGGGTCTACTCTCCTGCCCCATAGTAATTCCACATTTAATTGGGCTCCTGAAGTTTCAAATATACTGACAACCAAAGGTTTTTTTACAGCTTCAACAGTTTGCAACTTTGTGACCTTTATCAGCTTTTCAGAAAAGACAATGGGCCTCATTACGAGTCCGGCGGTAACCGCGGCGGTAAAACCGCCTGGTTACCGCCGGATTCGTATTACCATTCCGCCTCTGTGATTCCCGGAATCACCGGGGCATTACAACCCCGGTTTTCCGGGAATCACGGAGGCGGAATGGTGTTAATCCCCTTTCCAATTGAGTCCTATGGGGCTCGATGGGAATGGGGATCATGGAAACACCGGCAGCATCTCGTAATGCTGCCGGTGTTTCCTCGTCCGCCTGCAGGCGGGCGGTGTTAAACCCGCCAGGTCAGACCTGGCGGGAACATCACCTCCCGCCTGCAGGAGTTGTGATCGCCCGGCATGGAAACAACGGTGGCGGCGGGTTTACCGCCACCGTTGTTTCCATACCGGGCGATTTGTAATGAGGCCCAATGTTCACATTGGTGCACCTCAACACTTTCAGGTAGGCAAGGGACTCTTCCTCTGAACATTCATCTTTCAGAAGGGCAGCCTCTTTGCCATTTTTGTCTTTCTATCACATCAACAACCAATATTGCCCTTAATTATGTGATTCTGATTTTCTTCCTTATGGCTTTGGCAATGTGAGCTAAATCACCTTTTGAAAAACTTGCATTTGCCCTTTTGCTCTCTGCCCACCACCAAAGCAGCTTACTGCACTTCAGATGTTGGGGAAACAGGATCCTCTCAGGAGAGGCAGCTGAAATCTGCTTGGGTAAAGTCCTGGCGTACCTTCTTTTCAACCACTTCTGCCTCAATTGCCAACACCATGCTCTGCTTCAGCTGCTACTAATGCTGCGGCCATTCCAGTTACAGCTTCCTCTAATGGCCTGCACCTGAGAGCGACGTTTAAGCCTCTCTGCTTCCCTCAGGTGTGGGTCATAAAGCTTAACAGGCTGAATACTACTGCAACATTGCTCATCAGCCCTCTTCCTCGTCCCATTACTTAGGGACTTATGGAACTTGTAGTCCCAACCAACAGAATTAGGCTTTCTGGACAGTTTTCTAATTTTAAATGCAGATCTATTTTTCTAAAATGCATTTAAAGTAGAAAAGAGGAAGGCAGATTGTTCACGCCATTATAGGTTTCCTTTCACTGTACCTCTGGGAGTAAGGGAGATTTTTAACCTTGAAGATCTTGCACAGTTTTACCTTTCTTAAGATGTCTAAAGATTTTACACCATCTTTACCCACATCAAAAGGCTTAATGTGTGGTTCAGCTACATCATAACAACAATAAGCTATTACAAGTCTTGACATATTTAAAAGGTTCTTCCCTTCCAATGATAAAAACTGTGTCTCATCCCACGAGATCTCCTCACCACCCTGGGCCTTATCTCTTCCCAGGTGATCCTTCTGCAGTACACCACCCCCACAGCCAGGATCAGGAAGCAACTGCCTTTCCGTGGCCACCCGGCAGGAGACTTTAGGCAGGGGTTTAGTGAGAGATCGCAGGATTCATCACACTTCCTATTGCACTATGCCAGGTTTAAGGCTAGCTCCAATGTGACTCTCTACAGAAAAATGAAAAGGCTCCAGTGCAGACGTAATACCTGAGAGGAGGAGGCCTCTCTATCACTAAAACATTGCCAAGCAAGCCTCTAATTCTAATGACTGGGACTTTGTTGAATGAATGAATGAATGAATGAATGAGACAGAAAAGGAGGGAAACCTAAGAAGTCATGAGAGGAATCAAGTGAAACCTAAATGTAGTGCTCTTTAGGTTTTGTATGGATTAACTCGCACTGATTCACCACATCTGTTTTGTTGCATTAAGTGGCCGGGAGAAACCAGGACCCGGGCGTAACCAGAACTGAAGAACGTTTAATTGTAATACTTTGGAAATTCCCCTAGAGTTACTAACATCGGAATTCTCTGTGTAAATGTTACCACATTCTGGTAAATGACTGTTGTGAATTGATTTCCCCTGTAAGGTACTCCAAATGAAACGTTGCGCAAATTTATTTGTCTGGCCTGTGTTTGATTCCACTCTGCTTTGCGACACCACCCAGTGAACAGTGGACATATCCACACATGCAACCCATTGCTCACATTTTGGTGTTTCCCGATAAACCGACCCAAATCAGTCCTGCAACCTTTCCAATAGGCCTATAATCCTGTTGTCACTCTGGATTCTTCCAAAGCATTGGGGTCCTGCCTAAGTAGAGACAGGTGACTCTACTATTACTGGTGCAGAGGTTTTCCCGGATTTCTAGCTGTTAATTAAAATTCTCAAAGTCCCCACAGAACATAGTGCACATGAGTCCCTTTTAAGAGCACCTAGATGGTCAGTGGGTGCAATCCAAAGGTCATGAGGAGGACACAACTATGTCGGGCTCAGCAATTCATCTAGGCCTTGGCTGGTAATCGATGACAAACAAACCTCAACAAGGCTCTACCTTCCAGGATCCATGACCATGCTCAATCATACAATCAGGCTACCTTCTGTCTGGCTGAGGAGCACATCTTGATGTGCTGTTACAGGAGCATTGGAAAATGCAAGAAAGCTCACTTCACATCATCATCATGAAATGTAGAGTAATAAAACTGGCCCTCAAGCTATTCTTGCCATCATAAAAGGATTGACCATCAATGTAAAAATAGACAATATATCACATCACAGAACACACCACATCATAGAACAGCTAGGGTCTCCGCCGCCCCCTCTGCAAATTTCCGGGGGCTATCACCAAGCCTTCTATAGCTCTTTGTGCGACTTGTACTCGCTTAGTAATCTCTGTCATTTACCAATTGGGTTGGTGATATATAAATACTATACATACATACAGACATCCACGTTTCCATCCATTGGTTTTTGCAAGAAGCGTAGAGGCTGTGGGCTTGGGCGATAGAACAGAATGTCAACATGCTGTTGGAACATCTTCCAAGATGGACAAATGCCTGATCAACGCTCTGTTAGGAAAGTCTGATCTCAAATGCTTTGCACTAGATTATCAGATCCACTCTGATTTCCACTAATGCAGAACTTGGGACCTGACTCTGTTTGCAACAATGGAGGAAAGGAAATAACATTTTGCCAACAGATATATCAACCTTTTCAGTGGAAAGCTTTTTTGACGTTTTGATCATTCTTTTTCACCAATTCAGGGTGTTGGCAAGAGGGTTAGATTCTATAGCACATTGAGTCTTCGCATTTGGCAACAATCATGACCCTATCTAATAATGACTTCAGTGTAGAATCAACCTTAAGATTAATTCCATTGAAAGGCCCCTTAGTGAACCACTATTTTTATAGGGAGTGTACTCCTGTTCATCCTTTGTTAGATGGGTCTCATGGCCTCGGCTAATATGGTTCTTGGAACTCCTGGATGTGATGTGAAAACACTCAGGTTGAAGATCCCCTAATGCTTCTGGTTAGGGAGAAGGACCGGGTCTGCCATCATAACCCCCAGAGATTGGCCCAGACTGTGTGCTAATTGTACTGTCATGGCGCTGACATTGACGATTATGGATAGTTGCTTAGAGGTTTATGTGGCAGTCATATCCCACTCTGATCTACGTATGTACCAGAAATAATTGAAGCACTGCTGCACTTGCTGCTGCTCCAAAGAGTGACCCCCATCGTCGGCTAAAGCACAACACTTATTGCACTCTCTCTAAACCTTGTTTAAGTCAAGTGCTATTGCCTGTTACTGGTAGAAGTATGAACCTTCTCCTTTTGTTCAATCTAGTTTGAAACTAGGTCCGCCAGTCGCTAGACCATTGTTGGCATGCAAATGTAACCCAGTACTGTAGCAACTGATGAATCTGCCATTTGGGCCACTTGGTCCACTTGACAGAGCTGATACCAAGTACATTTCTTCGAAGCCTGCTTTCTTAGTGACAATCATGTCTGCTAGCAAAGTCCATTAATCAACTGTTCAGGAAAACCCCATCCATGCCTCTGTTGGGGAAATGGGATAAAATACAACACACCAAAAATAAAATACCCTTAGTGACAAGCCCGTTTCAAACAATTATACATTTTTCTTATCTCTTGTGGTGTTTTGTTTGATAACTTGCAAAGCGAATGCTATTCAAGCATTTTCCTAAGGGGATCCAAAGTGTTTTTTCATTAAATCAAAGTGTTTATGGAGACTCGTCTGCTCTACCTTCCTATAGTGATGTCGGAATTCCACTTCACTCAGACACTTTCATTGCTGACTTTCTTTCAGAATCCTTATAAATCTTTGGAACCTGCACTGCACAAAATGCATGCTAGCATAACTCTTATAACCTTGAAAAGACTACATCCTTCAGAAAATCGGACCATTTATGTGTTTTTTTTCAACTGCAACGAAGGTCAAACCCTGTTCAAGCAGGTTATCAGTACATGGGGCGTGGCCTTCATTAGTACTGTCATGCGGCAGCCAGGGGCTTCTCCAGGGACGCTTGACCGTGCATTCTATAGGAAACATGGTGGAATCCTTGACATTCGCACCCGGGAAGGACACTCAGCCAGTCGGGTGGCTGTAAAAGCAGGCAGAAGCACAGAGGGCCTCATTGGCGTTGTGGTTACAAATGGTGGTAATGCATTGTTACCACTGCATTACCCCCGCATTACCGCAATGCAGAACTAAAGGTTTGGAGGTAAGGTTGTGGTTATTCCACCACCTTACTACCAAAAAAAAGTAATATCGGCGGAATTACCGCTGGCTGCATTTCCACCGAAATCCTCATGGAGTCCTATCAACTCCACTAAATGGAGACTTACACTGCCTACCCACCACTTTTAATCTGGTGATAATTCCACCGTACCAAGTAGCAGTACCGGTAAATCCATTTGGTGGTATTTCAACAGATTTACCACAGAAATACCACAAAATGTATAATGAGGTCCAGTGTACCACCTGCTTTTTTCAGCCACCCGAGGCCATTCCACAGGTGGCACCTTTTTGATTGTGCCTATCCACGTCCCGAACCCTAAAGAGATCCTGCATCCTTTCCCCACCTGCCCCCATTCCTCCGCACTTACTACTGGAGTAGAGCAGGACTCAGGATTGGTTCATTAAGGTAGGCGTAGCCTGCACCAATCACTAGGGCCCATTTGGCTTTAAAAGAGGGCTGAAACCCTCACTTCCTCACTTAGCAGATCATCCGACGACTTTGAAAGGAGTAAGAAGGACTCATTTGGAGCCTGGCTGCAGGTACAGTCTACCTTACATCTTCCGCCATTGAAGGAAGGCCAGGATTTCCAAGAGGGAAGCAAGATCCCTCCCCTAAACATCTCCCAGGGAACAGAGGGTAATACTGGACTCAGAGGACCTGTCCAGCAGCTCCAGAACCGGTACCCAGCCAGCACACAGCGTGCCCTGCTAGGTTCTGCCAGCAAGATTCCTAGGTGGGAAGTGCCAGAGAGTCTCTGAAAAATGGACATGGCCGTTGCCAAGGTTATTTTTTTTAATGTAAGATTGGGCTTGCGCAATACGCTCTGAGCCCAATCTCCCGCAAGAAATTTTAAAATAAACAATTCGCATCCCGGAAGAACCCCAGGATGCAAATTATAATCGCCCCCGCTCCAGGCCGGCATACAAGGTAGGTAATGACCCTGAGCCCTTGCTTCACTCGGGACTACCAAGGCTCGGGCTGGTAGGTCCTTGCCGGTCCTGTATGCCCCTCCCCCCTGAGCAGGTTTGATGGGTACATTCTATGCTGTCTACTGTGACAAAGTCCCATGTGTGGTGGGACTGTGGTGATCTGGGGGGCTTGGTGCTTTCATGCGCTCTTTGATGGAGGCCCCTGCACAAAGGATCCTCCAAGACCCTCCCCCACCCCACTCCATCACCAGCCGTGAGTTCATATGTCCCTTCCAATAACTGGGTAACTCGGTTTCATGATTTGTATGTATTGGCAAATATTTCTTAAATATCACTCAATTCGCAGAAAAACAATTTGCTCCAAATTCCAAGAATGATTCAATTGCTTAATTTTGTAATCTTTAAAAAGCAATCATTAGTATTAGGAAAAATCTATATATGAGCATTTTTTTTACAAAATCACAAGCACATATTTCAGGATTATAGTCCCTTTATACATTTCTTAAAAACAATTAAACAGTTCCACACTTTAAGTCAAAAGAATGTCTAACAAACATTCATTAAAAACAGAAGCTTAACAATGCCACTATATGTGGAACAAACTCCATAATCCGGAAGTGATGGACTCGATGATGCAGAGGACAAATGTATGCAGGTGAAAGGGCAATTAATGAGCCTGCACTAATGAAAATAGACAAAATACTTCTACCGTTCTAATGTTATGTGACAAACAATGTAAACAATACTGTTTGAAACAAAAAAGGAATTCATTGTAATTATTAATTCTTTCGGGGTAATCAGTATCAAAAGAATATCCAGTACATTTCTCTTTGCAGATGAATTTTTGTCCTGTTGTCTTGGGAGAACGAGAAATGTTTCCATAATGCATACTTTTAATTGACTTACTGAATGTTTTGCCAAAATAACAAAAGAATGAGACACTTGACATCATTCTTTAAAGCTGGGTGTCGGGTTTATGTTCTTTCATGCCTTGTTTTTTGTAAACATGTCCACAAGAAATTTAAGTCAATCCAGTAGTTTCACACATGTAAGTTGTGTATTGTTTGAAATAGATTTTCACACCTATTTTTGGATGAAAAACGTGATCTCCTTTTAAGATATTGCTGTCAAGTTGCACACATAAGGCAGGAAACGTTGCCTTTTTTGAGTATGAAGAAAAGTTTGGGAGTCTATCAATTCCAAAAAATCTGATTTCGTGACATAATTTAACAGTTTCATGTGACAGTCACACAATCCCTGAAAGATCTCGCATGTGCGCTGTGTGTTCCTGTGACTCTGTGCCAGTGCTCTGGCGCTTTTGTCTGTGGAGCCTGTCAACTGCCAAGAGTCTTTCTACTGTTTCTGCTGCCAGGAGGCAGAGTTTAAAACCTCCAGAACAGGTGCAGCACATGGTGTGTGCTGTGTGTTCCTTGGTGAACGTGGTTTGGTGTTCCTGAGGTGCGGTCGACTCATATCATCTCGGATAGAAATAAGCATTCTTCAACCCTTATTTCAACTTGCCTATTATCAAGCGCGGCTTACGCAGCGGGGAAGCTTTTGAGGTTGTCATCTGAGCCTCTGGAGCCACTTAATGTGGGATGGTAAGGCAGCCCCTCCTCTGTCTATGTTAGCAGGTGCTCAAGAGGCGGTGTCTGCCTCTGTAAACTCAGATCAATTGAGTGCTTGCTTGCAGCCACGGCTTAACCTATCCCCACCTAATGATGAGGGTGGGTGCGTATCCTCCAGCTGCGTCAGGGCGCACTGGTGCTTCGAAACCTAATGAAGGAATATGCTCTCTTGCCCATGCTGACCCAGATGATTTTCGGGATTGCTGTGACTCTAATTTAATATCAGATGTTTCAATTCTGCCTCCTATTTCCTCTGAACTGCCAAAAAGGGTTCGCCTTTCCCTAGGGGTCTCTACACAACCGCAACAAGGATATTTTTCTTGCCCAGATCACAACCGGGAGGAGGTCCAATTATTCAGATCAACTCGGACCTTTACACTAGTGCCTTTTTCTCTGGATGATGCGCAGAGGTTTTTTGATCAACGGGGTCCTAATTTCTCGAATTGCTCCTCTCCTAAGTCCCAAAAGGCACCCAAGCCTTCCAACAAACAGTGAACTTCATCTTTCTCTCCAACTCATGTGCCTTTGGACACACAAGCAATTTTCTTTCGCTGTGCTGACTCGGATCCTTTCCTCAATGGACAGAAGTCATGATGTAACACAGTTTGAACTATGTGAGGTTTGCACTGTATTAAAGTCTCTAGTAGAGAAGATTAATTTTATTGAAGGTTTGTTGACCATGCTGGGCATGACGGGTTCAGTCAGAGCTAAATATGTTGGCGCTGATCATAAACGGTATCAACCGTCACTTGTCAAACATCTCTTTTAGTGCCTAATACTGTTAATGAGATAAAAAACGATTCAGCTTCTCTCCATGATAGAAGGAGGTAATAGTGTCTTAGCACTGAATAAGGCTACTATTCAAAACTGAGACTAATTCTCCTAAGGTTGTGTTAAATTCCATACTGGCCTCCTCACCAAGTTGAAATGGGGGCTAAAGAGAAAATAAAGTCTAAAAATGCTAAAAGAATGAATGGCTTACTCCCTCAGAGTAAAAAAAGCTCGCTCAAATGTCTGCGCTCCATCAAAGCAGAGACAGAAATTTTCTCTGAAGACTGTAACACCTCAGGTTATCCGGCGCCGATTGTACAGCGTCCAGATTCATGCTTAACTCTAAATCTGCACTGTTATGATGGATTTCTTAACTCTGACCTGGTGGGCGGAGGTTCAGAAGGCCAGCCTAGCTTCTTGGAACCGGGTAACCTTCTGGACAAGCCAGACTATTCAAGGTAGCATTGGCGGTGGTCAAGACTAGGTCTCAGTAGGGGTGAGGGTGACTGAAAGACCTAAATGAGCACACAGAGTAAAGGACACTTACAAATCACTCCCAGTCAGGTGTATATATATTATGAATACAAATACATTTATTCAAGGCCTTTGAGTTTAGTTTTAGTTATTAACAGTTAAACTTTTAAACCAACACAATCCTACTAAAATACATATATACAAAACCAAGGGGCATAATGCACGAAATGGGTCCACAACCTAGAAAAGGGAAGGAAGCAGGTAATGCAAAGAGTCTTTAGGCATTTCTGCAGTAATCACAATCCTAGCTGAAAGGCAGTCCAGTCCCTAAGAAGAGGGGAGCCTATTGCTCAAATGTACTTGCAATGCTGGCGCACGCGGTAGTGCAGATCAGCGAAAACGGGGTCTCTTGTAGGGTCTGTAACAGCTCAGGAAGGTGGGTGAGATGATGCAGAATAGGTTGCCACTGTTCATGGAGGGTCTCCCTGTGAGAGCAGAACAGGTTCCAGGAATTGGGAATTGTTTGATAGCTCAGGCTATCTGTAGAAAGCAGCGGGGCCCTCAGGAGCCACTTGTGCGTAAAAATGGATGGATGCGATAGGAGCCAATGGTAAGGGTTGCAATTACTCACCGACCCCCAGCGCACTGCGGACCAAACTTCGGCAATCTAGTCCAATTCGGTTGCTGGTTCAAATGCAGCAATCTCGCAGCTCTGCGGCTTTCAGCAGCAAAGTTACAGCGTTGATTCCCAAACGGGACATTGGCGATTTCTCTGCTCCTGGTGGATGGATCAGGCCAGTTTCACTGTAGCAGGCTTCAGGACACAGAGGGCACAGCTGCAATGCGCTTGCAAAGTTCGTCCCCACGGCTGGGGGACACAGTAACCGCGTGTACTCAGTTTCGGGTGCTCTCTCTTTACATCAGACCTGGGAACGCAAAGTGTACGAAATTCGGTGTGAGAGTGCTGTGAACACAGAGCTTGCGATGTACCAAGTTTCAAGGGTCTGCTCGAAACGGCGGCGGTATTAGATCAAAGGTCCGGCGCAAGCTGGTCCGCCCACTGGTTGGCCCAGGGACACTTCCGAGAAGGCTTACATGCAGGGTTTGATGAAGGTGCAGAGAATAGTTGGTTCCACTATTCTAATGGGTCGAAGCGTCTTCGCAGACCTTCTAGTTTGATCGGATGCCGAGGGGTCCAGCGGGACGACAGCAGGCTCAGGGTGCCAAACCTTTCAGTGGGTCATCAGCGGTTCCTCGACTCAGCTTCTTAGTTTCAGGATACTTGGATCCTATCTTTCGTTCAGTGAGAACTCAGGAAATTGACATGGTATGGGTGTTTGGAGCCTTCTCTTATCCAGAATCTCCTTCGCGCCAAAAACGAAGGGGACCCAATGCGAGATCTGCTCACATACAGGCACACCGTACGTGGACCAATCATGGACCACGATGGTCTCAGGCATTGACAGCACACCAGACTCTCTGGCACCCAGGATGTGTATTGGAACCAAGACAGTCCAGCCCACATCCTGGAAGCACACACACAAGGCATGCAGAAGCCCACAAATGTTTGGCGTTTCGCAGGCGAATGCATGACCAAATAAGGATTGACCCAGGTCGCCTGGACTTGGGGAAGGTGAAGGGGCAAGATGGCCAAAGGACAGGACAAAGAACCTCGTGGCATGGCCATTTTGGAGCCAGGCCACCTATATGTGCCAAACGTGGTAAACACGGTTTACCTGTCAGGAAAGGGTTAAAAATACATGAAAAGATGAGCTGCAATCAGCCCTGTTCAAGGCACATCTGCACTTCTCCTAAAAAATCCTTCGAGAGGCCTAGGGCCTTTAGAAATGACAGGAAGACCCAAGTGCACTATACTGGAAGGTACATTGTGCACTTGCAACATTTTGCAGTGCCCTATTTAGTTCTCATGTACAGTCTCTGCTTCGAGGGCGTATTTTCGTAAAACATCCAGGTGGGTCCTTGAGAAGTGTGCCGCTATCTCATAAATATGATAATATTTATAATATAATTAGCTCTAGGAAGAAACATATTAGAAGAGAGATATGTTTGAGATATGTCCCGACAGGCTCCTGTCCGGAGCCTGTCAGGAGCCTACGAGCCTAGGGCCACAAGCCCTACACCTTGCCTACAACTTCCCGCTGTGCCCCTGCCACCCGTGTTAAGACTATCCAAGCCACAGGACCTCCCGCCTTGCTGCTCCATCTTCCTCTTACCACCGGCGACACCAACATGAACTAGCTCCACCGATAAGCATTGGTGCTGACTGTACTATGAGATACTGAGTTGCACTTGCCGCCTGCTGCACCCATCACCACACGCTAATCCTACCATCCAGTAATCCACCTATATCGTAATGTGTTAAACTGTGCTTGTTTGTCTTAACATGTGTACTCCCTGATACTATTGCCTTGGACATGATACTAGACACTTTATTTAATACATTTTCCATAGACCTTTACTAAATTTCTCATTCCAAATAGTGGCTGTTTTTGCTAATTGCTCCATGTGATCATGCTCAGTTTGCATTGCCTTCTATCTGTCTGCCCATTCTGTAAAACTCCGCAGTTATCCAACTAATCACAGACCCTTAACCACTGTTCACATGCTGTACTAGCCTGGCCCTATGCTGACTGTTTTTACACTGTACTAGCCTGGCCCTATGCTGATTGCTGCTATGTTGTACTAGCCTGGCCCAATGCTGATTGCTGCTAAGTTGTACTAGCCTGACCCTATGCTGACTGTTTTTACACTGTACTAGCCGGGCCCTATGCTGATTGCTGCTATGTTGCACTAGCCTGGCCCTATGCTGATTGCTGCTGTGTTGTACTAGCCTGGCCCTATGCTGACTGTTTTTACACTGTACTAGCCTGGCCCTATACTGACTGTCATCATACTACACTAGCCCAGTCTGATGCCGACTGCTGCCATCCTGAACTAGTCCACTCCTTTGTCCTACACCTTCCGATAAATAGGCAAACTCCCCTACCAACTCTATGTCCAATCCATCCACGTACTCCTTAGCCATCCTTTCCGCACTTATTGCCTTGTCCACAATGGCAGCTCTCCACTATAGACTCCCTTCAGCAAGGGAACTGACTAGCAAGACACATACCAAGCCTCCTGCCCAGCAGTCACTAGATCCTATTACTCAGACCCACCAGAATCAGATCTGCCCTACCACACTAAGAAACCATAGACTTGGATCTAGACTACCTAAGCCACCACAAGCCTACCCCCACACCTCTAAAACTAAACCTATCCATATTCAGAAACCCTGTACTAAACCATCTGAAACCTTGATCAACAATGACCACACTAGGGATTCCATGAAAGTAACACACAACCTCAAGGGTGGCCTCATCATCAGATCTTTGATAGCCTATGCTCCTGAAATTGCCGATATCATCACCTGCAACCAGCTTGACTTCCTAGCAGTGACTCAAACATGGTTACACAAATCTGCTGGCCCTGCCATAATGCTAGCCATACCCTCAAACTTCACTATCTTTAGAAAAGACAGAGAAACTTCCAAAGGAGGCGGTATAGCATTCATCTGTAGAGCCGACCTCACTATCAAAGAAATAGATCATGTGACTATGCCTTCAGCAGAACTACTCTCCCTAAAATTAGGAATCTCCGCCTCACGTACTATCACGGTGCACCTTATCTATAGACCCGTGGGTCCACTAGGTACCTTTTGAAGAAGACATAACCACCCTTCTAAATACTAATGCCAAACCGGTGACACAAATCATCCTACTTGGCAATTTCAACCTAGGCTACAATGACCCTAAAGACACTAATGCCTCTGTCCTAGCCAGCACAATATTGGAAGCAGGCCTCACGATCCGCAACAACGACCCTACGCATGCTAAAGGCCGCACATTGGATTGGGTAGCAGATATCAACTGAGCCACCCTCATAACGGCTCTCGAACCCTGCATTTGGACCGATCATTACTTGATCTCGTTAATCATCTCAGACTTACCTCAATCTAAACGCTGAAACTAACCGAATGTAAACCTCCTGCCCATCTCAACACTTGGCTCACCCCAAGCCTAAAAGCCCTACGCAAAGAAAAAAGAAGAGGAGCAGAAGCCTGCAGGAAAAAAAAACCTCCGCAGAATAAAAATCTCCTTACTGCCCTCACTAATAGTTACAAGAAACAAATCATTCAGGCAAAAAAAGAGACCTTTAACGACAGAATCAACAAGCAAATTCTAACACCAGGGAAATCTTTTCCATTCTTAGAGAATTAGAATCACCCATCGCACCTGTAGACTCCTCTACTAAAGATAAAGTCTGGAGCACCAACATTCAAAATGCCCTATGCAATAAAATCACCATGTTACAAGACAAAATATTAGCCAAAATATCCTCCCTCCACAACATCGCACTTTCTACTCAAGAAGCCATCCTACAAGAACTTGCCGTCACCCAGACTAAACCACATAACCATTTCAACTTTAGAGCTATCTCCATAGTAGAAGCTAAGAACATCATAACTTCCCTTAAACCTTTTCGTTGCCTTGGCGACACCTGCCCAGCACCTATCATCAAAGAAGCTGCACAAGAACTAGCCCCTTTCATCACCTCCTTTATCAACTCATCCTTTAAATCATATTGTGTGCCTACCAACCTTAAAGATGCCTGGATTTTACCCCTCCTAAAAAAAGCCAACCTAGACCCTAATGTCCCAACGAACTATAGGCCCCTAACAACAGTTCTGTTCCTACTTAAAATCTTAGATAAAGCTGCCTATCTACAGATTCAATCCTACTTGAAGATTAATAACCTACTGGGCACAAGACAATCTGGATTCAGACCGAGACATGGAACCGAGACGGATCTCCTTGATCTCAAAAACCAACTAGTTGAGCGTAAAGATAGAGGAGACTCCTCCATTTTTCTACTCCTAGATCAATCAGCCGCATTTGACTTGGTAGATCACAAAGTACTATGTAACCATCTCAAATCGGCTGCCAACTTCGCCACTAAGGTGACTGCGTGGATAAACTCTTTCTTGATCAACAGAACCATAAGAGTCTTCTCACCTACCTCAGCTGCTGACCCAGTGTCCATCACCTGTGGTGTTCCTCAGGGGTCATGTGTCTCCCCGACTTTGTATGATATTTTTACAAAGCCACTGTTCGATATCTTGGACGAACTGGGTGTCTCATATACTAATTATGCGGACGACACCCAGATCCTCATCCCAATCCAAGGAGACTACGACAAAGACACTATCTTCATAAACAAAATCTATCAAATCGTTCAAACATGGATGGCCACACACGGCCTATGTCTTAACGACGATAAAACCGAGCTTTTAATCATTGGTTCCACTAGTAAACTAAACAAACTTTCCCACATGTAGAAATCCATCACTATTGACGGTATCACAATTAAGGTAGCCAAGGAAGTCAAAACCCTAGGATTCTACTTAGACTCAGCTCTTAACTTAGACAAGCAAGTTAATGCCACAGCGTCAGCAACCAGTTACACCTGTAAACTTATCCATGCACGTAAACCATTTCTCTCCGCGGACAGCTGCATCACCATTGCTCGAGCCCTTATCCTATCGAAACTAGACTATAGCAAGTCCCTTTATTTAGGCACCAGTAAACATAACACCAATAAACTCCAAACCCTGCAAAACAACGCCTTTAGAACAGCACTAGGCATTCCTAAAGGACAACACATATCTGACCAAAGAAGAGCCACCAACTGGTTGGCCATCAACGACCGTATCTAACTTAAAACTCTGAATATTACACACAACTGTCTCAACAATAAAGCGCCTGCATACCTCACAGAGAAATTAACTAAGCATACATCCGAACGCCCCATCAGAAAAGCCCAAACCAACAGTGTCAGAATACCTAACTTCAATCTGAAAAGAACTGGAGGCTCAAGCTTCCCAGTATTGGCAGCTCAACTATGGAACTCTATCCCGGACTCTCTAAGAGCTACTCCCTCTTTTCACGTATTCAAAACTAACGTTAAACTCTGGCTACTTTCCAATGACTGCTGATGCTTTACCCCTGAACGACCGGTCTCCACCGCTAAACGTTGTCTCTAGATGCTCCTCCTTGTTAATACAAACAGAACCTCAATTGTAATTGATGCACTGTATGTAAATGTAAGATATTTATGTAACTTTAACATAAGAAATGTAAGATACTGTAACCCAAGATTTTCACAAGCGCCCAATTACCTAACGGCCCGGTTCGCTCTACAAATAAATAAACAATACAAACAATACAATTAGGCAAACGAGGAAGTTGGCCGAAACTAGAACTACTATCATTAAGAGATTAAAGTTAGCCTACAGGAAATTGGGTGAGAAGTTTTAGGCAGATACTGTATCAAAGAGACGCCGAACACACGTTATCCGCTCTAGCCAACAAGGACTCCTCATGTTTCTGGAAACTAATAAGAGGGAGTCGGGGGGTGCATTCTATCCTGCAGTTACAACCTATCTCTGGCTCAATTTAGGAATTCTGTTTTGGAAAATTGTATGCTACTCTGTCCTCGGCTGTCTTTTCTCCAACGCAGAGTAACAATGCCCATGATGGGCCGTTATCATGGGAGCTCCTGGGGGTAATTTGTTAGCTATAAAAAGGGCTAAGTCTACCAATGCACTTGGGCCTAATGGCTTATCCAATCTTACCTTGAAATCAGCCCTGCTGCTGTGGGTAAGGGTCCTCTTGGTTCTTTTTCAGAAAATCCTTGCTACTTATCAGTTTCCCCATACTTGGAAGAAGGCAATAGTAGTTGTGATCTTCAAGAAGGGAGACAGGTCGGAACCTTCTAATTACTGCCCTATCTTCCTTCTTGCTGCCTCCTATAAGACCTTTTCACGGTTCGTATTGCGGGCCCTTGTATGATGAGCCGAAAAGCTCTTGTAGATTCAATCCAAACCAGTGGGGCTTCAGCAAGGTAACTAGTACATGTTTGAACTGCTTGCCGATCAAGCTTCTGACTAACCAGACAATCGAGAAGAAGGATAACATGTATCTGGCTTTCTTGGATATTGCCAAAGCTTTTGATTGTGTTGATCGCTCCAGGGTGTGGGCGATGTGAAGAGAATGGAAGTGTCCTGAACCCCTGGTTAACATTCTGGAACATCTGCATACTGATATCAGGATTAAGTTGGATCAGACTGCATCTTTCTCAGGCCGGATATATGTTGAGCGGGGGTTCTGGCAGGGGTGCGTGCTGGCCCCATTTTTATTTAATCTTTATATTCTTGGCATTGGTATAGCTTTAGCCCGTGTTGTGTCTAGCCCCCCTCGATTGGGCACTTTAAGGATGCAATATCTTCTATATGCAGATGACATTGTCCTTATGGGCAGAGCCCCAGTAGGTCTTCTAAGGTCTTTAAAAACAGTGGCTGATTTATTTTGTGACTTGGACTTGGACATAAATGTCCCTAAATCCAAGATAATTGTTATAAATCAACGCAGGGCACTTGGACGCAGGCCCCTGCCGGTGTGGTTTATAGGTAATTCTAGATTGGAGGTGGTCTCAGAATTTAAATATCTTGGTGTTTTAAAATCAAAACAATCTCTTGGTTTAGCAAATCAGGCACCTAAGCTTGAAGCTATTGCAGCTGCAACAAAATGGTGTGTTTTGAATAAGAAATATGGTAATTTCCCCCTCCTACCAGTTGTGAAAATGTACAATGTTCTATGGAGCAGAAGTTCAAGGAGAGGGGCTACTTTGGGCCAGACTTGAGTCATTGATATGGAAGTAAGTGCTGGCACTTCCATTAGGTACACCTATGGCGGCTTTACATCATATCCTGGGCCTTGTTCCATTAGAAGTATTGTTGACTTGCCGTAGAATTCTATTAGCCAGGAATATTTTGTACCCTGCCGCCTTCTCCCTTTTTGTGCACCTAAATGCTTTTTTTAGGGTGGGCAATTGCTCTGAATTATTGGATGCAAGGTCTTTTAGTCACTGTGGAGTCACTCGGGAAGCAAATGGTATACTGTTGGAAGATTTGGAGTACAGGTCTTCCAGGGTTATGGTGACATTATTTGAAAATGCCTGGATCAACAATATGGACTGCCTTGAGACCTATACAATCTTCTATCACTTCTCTTGGGATATAAAATTATACAATCAAATTCAGAAATGTATGAGAAGATATCCATCCAAACAAGCAAGGGAGTGTTGGCTACATGTTAAATTAAATTTGCTGCTAACTAATGATGTCCTCAGAGCTAGGAATAGATTGGCGAAGGAACTACGGGTATGCCACTTATGCCAGAATAGTATTGAGACTATCAAGCATGTCATTATTTAATGTCCAGTCCTGGATAAACAGAAAAATGAAATGTCTGAATTATTTTTTAAATCTAGACCCTTGTTTACATGGGAAATTCTATGGTGGAAATTTCTTTCAGAGCCTACTGATCAATTGCTGATTACTATAATGAATTTTGTAAAAAGCATAGAGATAGACTCTGTAAAACTATTTTGACAGCACGAAATTCAAGAAATTGTATCCTATTTTATATGAGATTATCAGGATGAATTGTGTAAAAGTACCGAGACAGATGAGGCAAAATTGTATGGCATTTTAGGAATTGTATTTTATATATGAGATTACATTGTTGTTTTCCTTTTCTTATTTCTCTATTTTTGTAGTGATTGAATGTATGTATTGATGTGTTTAAAGTTTCACTTGTCGAAGCAAGATCACACAATAAATAAAATTGCGTTTGAATTCAGCATCATGGGTATGGAAGATGGTGAGTGTGTAAGGAGTTTGGCCTGGATGCTGGTGGAACTGCTTATAAAACTGTGCTGCAAAATTAACTTTCTTGGGTTGTGCAAAAATGCTCTTTGGTCCCCGGGCCTGATACTACCAGGTATCCCATAAGTCTTGAAGCAAAGGGACAAAATCCAAATAATAAGAGTCACTATAAAGATTAGCCTCACCTATTTATTAATTCCTTTCCAGCCTCATACAAGGTTTGCTTTTGTATTATTGTGCTATTTTATTCAATGGTGCTTGTGTTGATTATTGTTACGATTGAAAGATTCTGAAATGTTTTTGCAGGAAGGTATTCTGCTATGTGTAGGGATTAATTATTCATTCAGCCCTCTGGTAGCTTCTCGTCATGTCCCTGCTTAAGAATCTGAAGGGTAAATAACAATTCATCAGATGTGTTTTCTAACCGTTTGTGAAAGCTGAAGCCTGACCATTAACTCTGCATCTGCCTTCATGGTGTTTTGATTCTCTTCTTTTAGGGAAGATCTTACTGTTCTGTAAAGGGGCAGATTCTTCTGTGTTTCACCGAGTGCATCAAGATGAGGTAGAACGAACTAAAGCACACGTAGAGCGTAATGCGCTGGTAAGTACTGCATATTATTTTTCTGGGAAAGCTTAAAAATCTTGTAACATCATCTGTGGTTCATTGCGACTTTGACAATCTGAAGCAAATGTGGAAAAAGAGTATGGTCAACGACCACTTGCAAAGAACGATGCATGTTGTAACAGGAGTGTAGCCTAATTTAAAAAGCCCACGATAATAGGGTTCTGAGGTAACTCATCCTAAATCGTGTATGCGTTTGCATATCTTTCTTATTTAAACATTGATGGAAGAAAGAGGCATAGCATGTCCGTTCTTGTTGCCATTCAAGATGGCCCTGATGAGAAACCATTTGTTATTTGCAGGCAACTTGCTACTACTTTCTTATTTGTTTTTTAAAGGGGTTTAAGCTTGATAACAAGAGTGAAATCTCTGTGATTTAGAGCAAGGAGTGCCGTTCATTCGCCTGGTTGCATCAGTCCTCTTGTTTACCTTCTTTTGAGCTGTGAGGACTGAGGTTTATTGGACTTTTACACTCAAAATATTAATATTAAAGCATGCAATGCATTACAGTAAGGTCTTATTGTGTTACGTATCTGTTACTACAGATCGAGAACCTGTTTCATGGCATCTTGAGTGGTCGACCCCCCTAAATAGATTCACCCATGACCCCATGCCCCAGCTCCAGAAATTCTACAAGCTGTCTACTCTCTGCCTTAGTCTGGAATCTTATATACTCATAGCCAAATTGACTTTGTTTATACATCACACAAGATAACATATAAATACATAAAAACACAATGATTTTAAATATCCACATAAAAACAACAATAATACGATTTCTTCTTTCCCTCCTTACAACTCATTTCACCTTAGATCATAAAATGAATCTCGACCAATGAAATACATTTAGACAAAATTAATTCATACTTCAGCTTAAAATATCCCTTGTGATAACTCGCTTAAAATATCATTGCATTTCCAGTAAAATGTAATCATATATTATACAAAATTAATATAATTTCCTTCCATAAATATTTTCCACATGTTTGTTCTGCCAACACAATTCATTGCATTATTATAGGATTTTACATGTGTATTTGTAATCATTTCCAAGCCTGGGCATTGAACCAAGATATGTTCCAGTGATTCAATGACATTATTTCCACATAGTTGACACCAGCGTTCAGATCTTATTATCCCAATTTGTGCTCCATTACTTTCTAACACTTGGCTCTTATCACATTTTAGCAATAGGTACTGAATCACAATTCTGCTATGTGGATAAACCAAAACATATTTCGGTATGGCAGCCCTAGCCATTCTATATTTTATAAAGGGTCCACTATTTATTTTTGTTGCAATTGTACTAGGTCGTTCTCTAAACTGTAATAAACTAGTTTGCATTTAAGCCAGCATGTACCTGCCCTCAGCTGTGTCCCATTCAGCTTCCGCTCAAATCCCACAAGCAGGCTTTACTCAGCGGTCCTATTTGAGCAGATGTATCCAATCCAGCAAATGCTTTGGCATAACTAAGCATAATACTTTCATTTTGAAGGTGCAACACCCAGACAACCTTACCTATAAACTCTACCCAAATTCCTTTGAGATCAAACTTTAATCTAATGAATTCAATAGATAGCGTCTTTGGCATATGCAAGACAATATGCAGTATTTTGGATTCAAATTTAATTGTGGCCCCAGACTTCAACGCGATACATCAAAATTGGAACAATCCTAGCTCTATATATTGTCTTCCCGGAGCAACCACCATTTTCCCAATAAAAGAGCTAATAGCTTGGACAATCTTCATACATTTACTCCTTGTTTGATCCCAATGTTGAGTTCATTTTAACGTCTCTTTAATTATGACCCCCTTAGTATTTATAGCTCTTGACCTATTCAATAGGTGCCTCGTTGTATGTGCTATTAAATTTGGCATATTTCTTTTAACATTGCCTGTGAAGGCCATGATCTTAATTTTAGAGATATTTACTTGAAGACCATTCAATTTCGCATATACCGCAAGTGCATCAAGCATGGTTTGAAGGCCCTTATGTGTTTGATCCAGCAAAGGGAGGCCATCAGCATATCCTAGCCAGCTTATTTTTAGAGGACCCACTTTAGCTGGATAAAGATTCAAACTGGTGTATACAATGGCCAGGTCAGCAAGGTATAAGTTAAACAGTGTGGCAGCCACAATACACCCTTGTTTAACACCCCTACATGTTGCAATTGACTTGGACTGCTTTCCCTGACCATCCAGATGAACCTTAATGCTAGAACCTTTGTGCAACAGCATAATCATGTGCAACAAACCTCATGGGATGTTCATAGTTTAATCCATAACCTATTTACCTGGTTTCATCACTGTATCGAATGCTGCACTAAAATCAATATATGCGCCATCGAATGATGTTTGTCGTATAACCTGTGCATATTCTACAGCTGATACCAGCATCATAACATTGTGTGTCGTTTTACAGTTTGCTAAAAACCCAATCTGATTCAGTGGTAAGATTCCATTGTCACGAATCCTCTCAGTTAATTCACATAATATTTTTACAAAGATCTTTCCCGGGATGTATAACATGGCAAGCTGCCTATAATTCGATGGGTTAGTCCAGCAGCCCTTCTTATACACAGGAAGAATATGGCTCTCACTCCAATACGTGGGGATATCACCACATTCTCCAATATGGTTAAAAAGAATAGACTATGTTTGTGCCCATATCCCAGGGGAGTGTTTAATCAGTAAGATAAGCTTAAACAATTACACTGCGCCAAACAAAGTTATTTCATATGTACAGTTGTAGAATATTTAATTGTTGATCAGATCAGCCTGACACATGTTTCGAGGCTTGGCTCTTCTTCTGAGGCTGATACATATAAATCATATTTCTCCAGCATGGGGTCTGGCATGGATTCACATGCTCATGAATATTCCCCGTTGTCAGGCTAGGAATCCTCGGTAAAGAAAAAACCAGTATCAGTTTCGTTTCTGATCTGTCTTTCGTAGTAATAACCAATCACTGGTCTCTGCGTCATACTGACCACAGCCAATGACTGCCCTCTACCTAAGCACCGCCTCTGGCAGCCATCTTCAGATTTTTACCGCACGTTCATGTGTTGGGATCCTCGTGCTATTGCTCTCGAGCGTTAGTGCTATTTTTTCACGTTTTTTCTCAAAAACTTCGTTTTTTCGGTCAAAAGAGCCTCAAGCTCCACCGACTCTCCATCCGATCAACGGGGACCCGTGTCGGATTCGTCTGCGCCCCTCAAGGGTGAAGATTTCGTCGAGCTACGCTTTTGGAGGACTCCAGAAGCTTCTCAGGCCCGGACATGGCCCAGGAGAAGGGAAGCTCGACGCCCGGAAAGCTGTTCAGGATCTGCCCTGGATGCCAGCTGCAGAACGTCTTTAAGGAGGACGAACACTCCTTTTGTCTCTACTGCTTACATGAGGACAAGACGCACGTGGAGAAGGACTGTGCGTTTTGCGGCAATATGTCGGAGCGGACCATGAAGGACCGCCATCAACGTCTCGCCAACTGGCTGGAAGGGAAGAGCCCGTCAGGCGAGAAGAAGAGGAAGAAATCCGAGCGGTCTTCTAAGACCTTTGAGGACGCCCCGGCGACGGGGGTCCAACACAAGGCCAAGCACCGCGAGTCCGCTGGCACCGGGAGTGCCGAACGGTCGGGCTCTACGGGCACCAGGCAGGGCGCACCCTCCCCGGCACCATCAACCACGAGCCAACGCTCTGGGTCGGGTAAGAGGAAGGGCGAGCACCCGGCGAAGCTCCTGGAGAGGCCCCGGTCGAGCTCGAAGGCCCCATCGGAGGGGGAGCGAGGCAGCGTCCCCCCCTCAAGGATAAGGCGGTGAGCGCGCCTAAGGTGGTGAAGGCCTTAATCCATCCGGCCAAGCCCTCTATCGATACTGTCGCGGCGGCCCTGGCTCAGCCTGTGGAGGCTACACCAGTGGTGGCGACCTCGGGGCTCAGAGTCTCCCTGCCACCTCGGAGGGAGTCCTCTTTTGTGCCCATCGATAGGACCCCCGTGAAATCCCCGGCGGGGAAGAAAAAGGGGGGGCAGGGCGTCGTCGTAGATTCGGCCTCAACCTCGGAGGAAGAGCTGATCGAGGTCTTAAGCCACGGCCTTGGCGTGGAAGAAGACCGGCCCGTCGGGATGGATCCCGACGCAGGTGACGACGACATCGTCGAGGGTGCCGACGGGGCCCCTGATCGCCCGTCGGATTCCCCTCTGCCAGCGCCGCAAGACAACTCGGCGGCCATTTTGTTGGCTATACAGTCCTTATGCTCAGAGATAAGGACGAGACTACCGTTGCCGACGGAGGAACCTCTCCCATCGGGGGATCCTGGACCGGGACCTTCTGGTGTTCCCCCGCCCAAGAAAAGAAGGATTCACCCTCCACCTCCTTTTCAGCCGTCGCGCCCCGTCCAGCCCTCCTCCCTGTCCACCCGAGGGGATGATACGGGGACTGACACGGCAGCGACGGGTACGGACGACGAGGTATACGACGAGGATCTACCGTCGTCACCTCCCACCAGGGCTTCTCCGCCCGACGAGATTGGATCGTTCCACTCCATGATCACCAGGGCATCCGAGCTTTTCCAACTCTGCCCTGAGGAGAAGAAAAAGGAAGGATTCCTTTATCAACGGCGCGAGGCCAAGAGGAAGACGGTCCTCGCGGTGCCTCTACTGGACGACATTTGGGATGAGGGCCTCGCCCTCCTCAAGAACCCTTCCACGACGCCAGCTAGAAGAGACCGGTACGAGAAGAAGTACCGGGTCCCGGACGCGGCCCCCCTGTGCCTCCGGGCGCAGCCTACCCCGGACTCCGTCGTCTCCGCGGCTGCCAGGAAGAAAGCAGGGGGGGGTGCGGCCTCCACATCGACTGCCCCACCGGACAGCGAGGGAAAGAAATTGGACGCTATGGGACGCAGGGTCATCTCGTCTGAAGCGACGACGATTAAAGCGGCCAACGCCTTGGCTATCGTGGCCCGCTACGACAGGGAGCTATGGTACAAACTGGCTCCCCTGCTGGACTTCCTACCGGACGACAAGAGGGCGGATGCCCTGGAGATCCTAAAGGAAGGTGAGGTGGCGTCGGACCACGCCATCACTATTTGCGACGGACATCGCCGACACTGGATTTCGCCAGTTGGGCAACGGCGTGTGCCTTAGGCGGCGTGGATAGCTCAAGGCTACGGACTTCCGTCAAGACGTACAGACCAGAGTCCTGGACATGCCGTTTGATGGGAACAACCTGTTTGGGAAAACAGTGGACGATTCCCTTCAGGCCATTAAAGCGGACACTGAGACGGCCCGGGCCCTTGGGGTTCTGCAGCAACGACGGACGCCCTTTCGGAGCAGCGGAGGCAAGGGCGCCTCCAAAGGTTCCGGCGGCGGTTTCTCCACCTACCGTCAAGCGGCCCGCTCGTCGTCTCAGGAGGCCTACAGAGGACGAGGCAAGTCTGGCGGACTCCGCCGTCGTCGCCAAGGAGGTCAAGGCGGCAAAGCCTCGTCGAAACAGGATTGAACCGGCCGTGGGGTCGGGCCCCCACCGAAGCACCCCGGTGGGAGGCCGGCTGGCGAGCTTCGTCAGCGTGTGGGAGTCCATCTCCACCGACCGTTGGGTGCTGGACGCCTTAGCCCGGGGCCACGCGCTCGAGTTTCAAAGAAGGTGCCCGCGCGTCCCCCCCGTGGCCAGGAAAGAGCTTCACGTCCCTCAGCTTCTCCTGGAGGTAAAGGCGATGCTCAGGAAGGGCGCCATCGAACTCGTCCCAAAGAGGCTTCGGGGCTCCGGAGTTTACTCGAGATACTTCCTCGTGAAGAAGAAGACGGGAGGATGGCGCCCCATCCTAGACCTGCGACGTCTGAACAAGTACATCAAGGCGCAGAAGTTCCGGATGGTCACCCTCCAGCACGTCCTGGGGCAGCTGGAGGAAGGAGACTTCCTGTCGTCGTTGGATTTGGAGGATGCCTACTTCCATATTCCCATCCTAAAGGGGCACCGAAAATTCCTCAGGTTTGTGGTCCAAGGGCGTCACTACCAGTTCAAAGCCCTCCCCTTCGGACTACGGTCGGCACCCAGGGTGTTCACCAAGTGCCTTGCACCGGTGGCGGCGCAGCTGCGCCGCGAGGGGATCCACGTCTACCCCTACCTGGACGACTGGCTCATCCGAGCCAAGACGAGGGAGCTCGCTGTGGAGCACACGGCAAGGACCGTCCAACTTCTCACAGACCTGGGATTCTCCGTGAACTACGCCAAGTCCCACCTGGTACCCGCGCAAAACGCACTGTTTCTGGGAGCGAAGCTCGACACAGTGTCCCTTCTGGCCTCCCCGTCGGAGGAAAGGACCAGGTCCATCCTGGGCAAGGTACAGCGGATGTTGGTTTCCGACGCGGCCAAGGTGAGGTCCATCAAGTCCCTCCTCGGAATGATGTCTTCTTGCATCTACCTCATTCCCATGTGCAGGCTCCGGATGCGCCCGTTGCAGGAGTTCCTGGACGCGCGCTGGATCCAAATGACGGGCGGCTTCGAGGAGAGGATCACACTCGACGAGAGTTTCCGCCGAGCGGTCCGGTGGTGGGGCAACCGCGCGCATCTGACGGCGGGCATGGACTTCCAGACCCCAGACCACCAGGAGACAGTGACCACGGATGCCTCCCTGGAAGGGTGGGGAGCACACACCGAAAATCTGCACGCGAGAGGCCTTTGGCTCCCGATGGAGAAGTCTCTCCATATCAACGTCCTGGAGCTCCGTGCAGTGTTCTGGGCCCTCAGGTCTTTCCTTCCGTCCCTCAAGGGCAAGGTGGTGAGGATCTTCACCGACAACACCACCACCATGTTTTACATCAGGAAACAGGGCGGAACCAGGTCCCTAGCGCTGTCCAAGGAGGCGCAGGACCTGTGGCATTGGGCCGTCGCCCAAAGAATGTTTCTGGTGCCGTTTAATCTGGCAGGGATAAAGAACACCATCGCCGACTCACTCAGCAGGGAGCTGCGCTCGTGCCACGAGTGGGAACTACGGCAGGATCTAGTGGATCGCCTCTTCCGACGGTGGGGCACACCCCAGATCGACCTGTTCGCGACGGCGACGAACTCCAAGTGCCGGAGGTTCGCCAGCAGGTTTCCCCAGGCGAGGAGCATGGGCGATGCTTTCTCGTTCCCCTGGGAGGGCCTGTTCCTCTACGCGTTCCCTCCTTTGCCACTGCTAATCCGGCTCGTCAACCAGCTCAAGAGGTCACGGTGCAGGATGATCCTCGTCGCACCTGCGTGGCCGAGGCAGATATGGTTCCCGGACCTTCTGGACTTGTCAGCCTCCCCGCCAATCAAGCTGCCGGTGGACGCGGATCTACTCTCCAGGGAAGGAGGCGCCATCCTCCACCACGACCCGAAATCGCTGAACTTGCAGGCCTGGCTCCTGCAGCGCTAGAGTTTGGAGGATACGACATACCGGCCGACTGCAGAGAGGTTCTTGCAAAGGCCAGGGCGTCCTCGACTCTTAAATGTTACGGACACAAATGGAAGAGGTTCTCTGTCTGGTGCCACGCACAGAAGATTAACCCTCTACGGATTACGGCTCCCCAGGTACTGCCGTACCTGCTGACGCTGGCCAAAGCTGGACTGGCACACGCGTCCATCAAGATTCATCTTGCGGCGATCTCCCGATACACCAGAACCACGGGCCGGACGTCCTTGTGGTCTCATCGTCTGGTGAAAGAGTTCATGAAGGGACTGTTCAGATCGTTCCCGCCGGTGAAGGCTCCGGCCCCGGCGTGGGAGCTCAACGTGGTGCTGACCAAGCTCATGGGACCTCCGTTCGAGCCTCTGCACTCCGCCCCGTTGAAGTTTCTGTCGTGGAAAACAGCGTTTCTTGTGGCCATCACCTCCGCACGATGGGTGGGAGAGATCCAGGCCCTTTCCTGCAAGGCACCGTACTTGACTTTTCACGACACGAGGGTAGTGCTCAGGACGCACCCCTCCTTCATGCCCAAGGTACCGTCGGACTTCCATCTCAACGAACCCTTGGTGTTGCCTGTGTTCTTCCCGTCGCCTTCGTCGCCGGCTGAGAGGACTTTGCATTCGCTGGATGTGGCTAGAGCGCTGAAGTTCTACGTGGACCGCACGAAGTGTTTTCGGAAGACGTCACAACTCTTTGTGAACTTTGGACCTGTCAATCAGGGGAAGGCTCTCTCGAAGGCTTCCATTTCCAGATGGCTCTCCGGCTGTATCATGTACTGTCATCGGTTGGCAAACCGACCGCTGCCTGGCCGTCCGAGAGCCCATTCCACCAGAGCGATCGCAGCTACCACGGCGTTCCTTTCTGGTGTGCCCCTGCTGGACATATGCAGGGCTGCTACGTGGAGGTCGACGCACACCTTCACGAAATTCTACTGCGTCGATCGGGATTCCAGGGATGAGTCCAGGGTCGGCCAAGCAGTGCTGCGCAACCTGTTCGCCTGAGGTGAGCCTGGTGAGGAGGTTAGATGCTTAATGTTGAGTTTGATGTACTGCTTAATGTTGAGCCTTTGCCACCTCCCGTGGTTGTGCATGTGTGTACTGCTATGTATTCTTTATTCATGAGCATGTGAATCCATGCCAGACCCCATGCTGGAGAAGGAACAAGTTACTTACCTGTAACTGTTGTTCTCCAGCATGGGTCTGGCATGGATTCACATGCCAACCCTCCCGCCTACCCCTCTGCGGCTCTTCACTTGGTCATACTGCCACTTCACGTGCTTCCAAATCTGAAGATGGCTGCCAGAGGCGGTGCTTAGGTAGAGGGCAGTCATTGGCTGTGGTCAGTATGACGCAGAGACCAGTGATTGGTTATTACTACGAAAGACAGATCAGAAACGAAACTGATACTGGTTTTTTCTTTACCGAGGATTCCCAGCCTGACGACGGGGAATATTCATGAGCATGTAAATCCATGCCAGACCCATGCTGGAGAACAACAGTTACAGGTAAGTAACTTGTTCCTAATTTGCAAATATTCATGACAATTGTAAATAGTTGTGCAGAGCCCCATATGTAAAGTAGGAACCAAACCAAGGTTGCATCAGGCCCTGGTATAACATAATTCCAATATAAAGAACCAATATTATAATGTATATAAAGGACAATAAAAACAACCAATCTCAAGGTTATTAAGTCAACAATTAACATAAGTAACCATAAACATTACCAATTGTGTTGCAGAGATGAAGGAGATCTGAAGAAATTGAAACAAAACTAAGATAAAAATCTATTAGTCACGTTGGAGGGCATAGCTATGTCTGTGCTCAACATTGTGGCGCACCAACACTAGCACTGTAAGTTAGATAGAGCAGTAATTGTATATTTACCAGTTCCACTTGTCTACACTGTTCAGGTCACTATAAAATAAATGTGAGTACCATTAGCCTCTTTGCCTTTCCTCTAAATTGCAATTAGTTCATCATATTATTATATCTATTGCAAGCATGTGTTGTTCGCCATAGACATACCAATAAAGTCGATTTCAAAATCGAAACCTTGCGTCTATTAAGATAAGAATAATGGAAAATTGAAATACAACTTATTACATGTTGCCAATCCATCTGCCATATATTATTATATTAGAGTCACTTCAATACTAAGTGTTACCTTTAATTGATGCTGTTGCAATGCCACTTAATAATCACTGACTGCAATGCGTACGAACCCGCCGTTGTACGTATAATTGTAATCATTAATCCAAATATCCGTGTTGACATCCGCATTGTAAGAATTTCGCGTCCGTAATAATAAACATGGAAAAGAAAAGCCGTAATGGCAGTCAGTTAGTTAATGGCCCCTACAAATTATCTATTACTGCCAATTAACATCTGTCAGGGACCATGTACAAATACAAGCGTTATGTGCTTACCAGCCTCTCAGCATCTAACTGATTCTTGGGAGAGCACGCTGCCGCGTCTAGTCCCACTATATAAGAACGCTGCAGCGTTAGCAACCGTATTGTGCTATGCATGTCTTTTAGGTCGCCATCTTGGGTGAGTATCCCGATTGGGAAAGCTCCTCCGTGTGAATGGCTAGCTCCATAATTCAATTTGCAGCTGGGGCCAAAATCTTGCTCATCTGAGAAGTATTACACACTTTGATTCATACGCTGAGCTCATCAAGGAAACAAATCTGATAATGACAGCGGTTAAAACGTTCGAATTGCAGACTTATATCTTGCAGTGCATTCACTGTTATTAACCATGTGATCTAATTGAAGGCTGAAGATGGGTGCGCCACGCAGGAGACCACAGCACATGTACTGCCTACTCCGCTTTAGCCACATATATCTACATTCTTATTATACAATATCAAACAATGTAGATACACATTTCCTTTGCGTCACTAGCAATTAAATGGCGGTAGTTCATTATTCAAGGTGAACGTTGTTGTCAAAAATATATCCAACAGAAACTATATTATGGCACATTCCAGACTAAGCATTTATATTGAACATAATATACATGAACATTTCTCTGTAAATCAGCTCAGTGTGTGCAACCATTAGCATAATTCTAGTCTACTTTGGTATAGCATACTAATTGTATTGGCGATCAAAAATAAACCTGTTGGCTTAGCGGAATACATGGAATTCATGGTCAGAATTTAAACCCCTGGTCACAGTTCTATGTTTGCAAATTAGGCGCGCTTCCAATTGCCTTAATTTGAGTTCAAGGTTGCCCCCCCCCCCTGGGCTAGTGCAATAAATCGGATGCCCTTTTTGCCATCCAATTGGTGACTTGTTGCCAATGCGTGGCAAGAGGGTATTTTGATTCTTTTTTTTTTGATAACACATTTTATTGTTTTTCATCTTAACATCATAAAACATACATTCTTCATATAAACATTCCACCTATATGACCAATAAAACAATTCTTGGTTAGGTGGAAGAAGAATAAAAGAGAAAATAAAAAAGAAAGGGAAGAAAATGGTCTTGCAATGTCCGTTGTATCTCACGCTATGTGCCAGGTTGGATTACTTTTGTACACTGTGCCTTATCATCCATTTTTCATGTTGGTACAGTCATTCACTGGGCCTCCTCCCATGTGTTCCATACCTTGTCCGCCTTCCTCGGGCACCCCCTGGCTGTATATACCCTACGTTCCATTGCAATGCAAATGTTGACGTCCGTCACCCATTGTTCATACTGCGGTGTTGTTTTCGAGCCCCACAATTGTGCAATGTTCCTTTTAATTATTGCTGATGTCGTCGATAGGAGCAACTTCTCGTATTTAGACAGGTCTCCCTCTTCCTCCACCCCAAGCAGGAATAGCTTCGGATCTTTGTGTATTGTTCTCCCCAGAACCTGCGAGAGTTCATCGCAACATTTTTGCCAGTACTGTTGTATATGGTTACAGTCCCACAGTATGTGGAAGAAGGTTCCCTCCTCCCTCTTGCACCGTAGACAGAGTGGGTCAGTTGTTTTCCCCCAGCGATATAGCGCCACACTTGGGTAGTAGATCCTATGTAATATTTTGAGCTGAATAAGTCTGAGTCTGGCCGAAATGGCCACCTCCCGAGGGAACATGAGAACCCCCACCCAGTCTTCCGTCTGTATAGGCCCTAAATCCCTTTCCCATTTGTTTTTTAGGCTGGTTAGTTCGGTGGTGGCAAAGGAAGTAATTACATTGTACATGGTGGACGTTACTTTAGTCTCGATGTTTGCCTCAACTATCTTTCTTTCTAGGGGAGTGCGTTCGGTCATGTCTTCTAGTGCTGGGAGGTGTGCTTGCAGGGCATGCCGCATCTGCGCATATTGGAACCGTTCTGTGCCTGGGAGGTGAAATCTGGATTCCAGGGTTTCAAAGGATACCAATCTACCCCCCTCCACAATATCGCCCACTGTATTGATATCATCTTGTAACCATGTGCGCCACCTCGGAAGCTTATTCACCTCAGATAGATTCCTGTTGTTCCACAGTGGTTGTAGTGGGGTGATTTTCCCTTCCCATCCCAGGAACCTGTGTGTATCTTTCCAAACTCGGGCAATGTGTGAATGCATAGACTGTGGAGTTGAATTACCTATTACTCTGTAAAGAAGTTCAGTTTGAGGTCTGCTGCGTCCTCCGATGCTTCCCAGTCTATTGTGTGGCAACGTGGTGTCCCCGTGCAGTAAGTCATTGACCACTGCCATTTGGCTGGCCCAGTAGTAGCACTGTAGGCGGGGGAGCCCTATTCCTCCCTCCCATATGGAGCGCTGCAGAGTGCTCAGTGCAATGCGTGGATGTCCATTGTTCCAGAGGAGTTTCCTTAGTGCGCTGTCTATCTTTTTGAATTCTTTCGCTGGGATGTGTAGTGGGGCATTTTGTAGTATGTATAAAAAACGTGGGAGAGCCATCATTTTGAATAACGCTGCCCTTCCTAGTAGGGTCAATGGGAGAGAGACCCAGTGTCTGGTATCTTCTGTGAATCTGGTTGCTATCGGGTGGAGATTGTTGGACACATATTTGCTTAAGTCATTAGTAATCTGAATGCCGAGGTATTTGAACTGCTCAGTTTCTAAGCGAAAGGGACAATTGGCTGGTGGTATAAAAGTTGTGGTGCCTATTGGGAACAGAGTTGATTTGGGCCACTTTACTCTTAGCCCGCTGAAGGCACCGTAACCATCTAGTATCTCTACAATCACAGGGCAGGCGTGGTGTGGGTCTTTTAAGTAGAGAAGCAGGTCATCCGCGTACAGGAAGACTCTATCCTCTCGCCCGTCTTCCCATTGAATACCGCGCCAGGCCAGGCCAGTGACGTTCTCAATGCCTCTGCTAGCGGTTCCATGGCCAGGGCAAATATCATGGCGGACAGTGGGCACCCCTGTCTGGTACCCTTCCCAAGCTTAAAAGTGTGCGATGGCCACCCATTCACCCTCATTTGTGCCTCGGGGGATTCATATAGGAGTTGTACCCAGCTCAGGAACTGGGGACCAAACCCCATCCGGCGCATTATTTCCCAGATTGCCTCCCAGTACACAGAGTCGAAGGCCTTTTCAAAGTCAATCGCCAGTACAGCCAGGGGACCTCGGGTGGTGGGCGCTTCCTCTATCACTGTATGCAGCCTGTGAATGTTCATGCGGGTGGACCGTTTTGGCATAAAACCGCACTGGTCAGGGTGGATTAGTGTCGTAATGACCTGTTGCATGTGGTTGGCCAGCACTTTTGCTAATATTTTGGTTTCACTATTTATGAGTGAAATTGGTCGATATGAGCTACAAAGGTCCGGGGGTTTGTCTGCTTTGGGGATCACAATTATCGTGGCTTTCCGAAGGTCTGCCGGTAGGCATCCTCGCTCTTTAGATTGTAGGAACATTCGTAGCAGGTGGGGGGCAATTTCGTTCGTACCCAATTTACGCCACATCTCAATTTGGCCCTGGTGTTTTCCCTGTCTGGAGTTCCGACATGACCGCTATCAATTCCTCCTCTGTAATATCTCTCTCAAGTAGAGCCTGCTGTTCTATGTCGAGCACGGGGAGGGTTATGTCGTTTAATACCGAACTGTTGATAGGCAGTGTGGGTGGCCTGTACAGCTCTGTGTAGTAAGCTGCGAATCCCTCGGCTATATCTCGGTCGGTCAGTAAGGGTTCAGCTCTTTCTGATCTTATCTCTCTGACCTGGCTGCTGCCTATTTCGCGTTTTTCTAACCAAGCCAGCATTTTGCCGGCCTTATCACCGGTCTCATATATTCTGGCTATCATCGTCTTATGCGCTTGTCTAGCATTATCTAGTGCCACGTTCTGTAAACGTTTTTGGGCAAGTATTAATGCTCGATTTGTTTCCGGTTGGTCTGCTGCCAAGACAGAATCTCGCCTCTCAGCACCAGTTTGAGCGCTTCCCACAGGATCCCGGGATCGTCCACCGATCCCGTGTTTAACTCGAAGTATGTTTTAGTCGCTTCTTGTATTTGTTCCAGAAAGTCTGGGAGGCCTAGGTAGTAGTTATTTAAGCGCCAGGAGGGAGGCGGACGTGGTCTAGCCATGTTAAGCTCGATTAGCAAGGGGGAGTGATCTGATATGCCGCGCGGCAGTAGAGTTGCCATTGCGGCCCTGTGGATCTCTGGCCCTGGCAGAAAGAAGTAATCTAGTCGCGATAAAGAGGCGTGTACCCCTGAATGGAAGGAGTATTATCTCGTGCCCGGATGCAGGTCACGCAGGTCACGCCACATGCCATGGTGAACGCTGCTAATTTGGTTCTGGCAGTGGGGTTTCTTCCTCTTAAGTGTGAGCGGTCCATCCCCACCACCATGACTTCGTTAAAGTCGCCCCCAATTATCATTAGGTCTGACTTATCTCCCGATATTAGAGGTGTAATGTCCTGTAGCAATGTGGTAATCAGTGCTGGTGGCGAGTAGATCCCGAGCAGGGCTATCGTCTGGTTCCATAGTGTTCCTGAAATGAATGTGTACCTTCCACTAGTGTCTTGGATCACCCGTGTCATGGTCAGGGGTAGGCGTTTGTGTATTAATATAAGTACCCCACGAGAGCCTGTGGTGAACCCGGCGTGTATTGCAACTATGTAGTTCGTAAGTTTGAACAAATTACATGTAGTACCTGCTAAGTGAGTCTCAGTTATGAAGGCTGTAGCCTTCAGTTATGAAGGCTACATCTGGTGTGTGCCGGTTTAGGAACTGTGTGATGAGTCGCCTCTTGATCCCGCCTCCCATCCCGTTAACATTCCAGGTTAGGAGTCGTAGGGTTCTGACATCTACGTTAGTGGAGGCCATTTAGTGAGGAGTAAGCGTTAGATACTGGTTCATAGCACCGTGTACACGTGTCATTTGCTGGTAGTGTCATGGTAAAGCGTTCTGGATATGGACCTTGGACCCCTTTCTTAACAAAACTATCGTTTAACAAACTTCCCATCCCCCACCCTATACTCCTTCCAACTCGGAGCATCTGTCGCCCGAACATTCAACTATAAACCTCAGCTAACCACAGCTGAGTGAGCCCGCTAACAAGTATCGCTGACACTCAAAGAAGGTAGGATGTCAACCTAACAAACTCTTAAACAGATTGAACTAAAGAAGTTGGGGGGGGGGTGCCGTAACTTTCCCCCAAGTGCGATGGCAATACTCCCCCGCTAGCCTCATAGTAAAAGGTGTAAACGCCTTACGAAAGTTCCTGTGGCATCACTCTGCACATTCCACCGTTGCAGCTCCGCCTCTGCTCGTCGGATCTGGTTCTTCGTTGGGGGGTGACCGATGTCAGTCCCCGACTTCCGGCGGCCGGTTCGGTGCGGGTGGTTGATCCGGCATCGGATGCTGGTCCGCTGGCGATCTGGGGTTTCTGCCCCTGCCGGTTCGGAGTGTCGACCAGTCCCCCTCGATGTGCTGCTCAGCCCATCGCCAGGCTTCCTTAGTATCTGTGTAGTGGACCGTCGTGCCTTTATGATAAATTTTAAGTTGGGCAGGGAAGAGCAGGCCATATTTGACTCCTAGTGCTTGCAGTTGCCTCTTAAGCTTTTCAAAGGATTGCCTCGCCTTCTGCACCTCTGTCGGGTAGTCAGGAAAGGCGGCTAACTTGGAGCTATTGTAGGTGATTGTGCCTTTGGTTCGTGCAAGGTGCAACAGTGCGTCGCAGTCCCGATAGTTTAACAGCTTTGCTATCACCGTCCGGGCACAGGTCTGCCTGTGGGGATTCGGTGTGCCCTTTCTATAGAAAAGAATTTAGAGAAGGAATGCTGGTCGAACGTGTCCGTCAGCAACTGCTCCAGAAAGAGCTCCATACAAGGGCCTTCGGCTTTCTCTGGAATGCCAAGGATTCGAATGTTGTTGCGCCTGGATCTGCCCTCTCCCTCTTCGACTCTGGCCTCCAGGATCTTGAGTTTGGTAGAGACTCCTTGGAGTTGTTGTTGCACAGCGTGTAGCCCGTCCTCTGTGTTGGAGATTAGCTGTTCCACTTCTCCAGTTCGCGCTGAGAGCTTCTGCAAGTCGTGTCGGAGGAGGGATACATCCAAGCTTATTCCATCCATCTTTTGCTCCATTGATGAGCGGGAGTCCGCTATAGCTGCCATGATGTCTCTTAGGGAGAGCGTGGGCTCAGGGTCCATCACTTCAGAAGGCGATGGTTGAGGTTCGGGGGATTGTGATGGAGGGATCGTGTACTGGTCGATCCTGTTCTGCACAGTGGGCCTCATAGTTTTGGCCTTCCCCATGCTTGCTGCTAGGCCCTACTGGAGTGTTTCTATGTCCAGAGCCTTGTCCGGTTGCTCGGGGGATCGATTTCCCAGACTTGTTGCCCAGCTCGGTAAGCAGTTGGTGACACTATGGGCTTGGTCAGACCCGCCGCAACGTCGTGATGACAGATCCCCGGGGTTATCCCGACTCGGATGGGAGAAGGGCTGCCGGGACACAGTGAAGTTTGATGGGTATAGCACGCCCGTAGGCGTTCCGTGGGTTCCGGTTCCAAGCTGCCCCCCTCAGCAGCGCCGGCGGGTGTTTCCTTATGGTCCGCTTGTCCGCCCGCCCGGCTATCTGTATGCCGTTGGTGGATTACCTCCCTTGGTTTCGTCCCTTGGTTTTGTATGCTCTGAATTTTGGCAATAGATCTGCCAATCAAGGCGACCCGGGGCAGTTTTCAGTATGACTATCTCAGGCCCGGTGTCGCCCCGCACAGTGTCAGGCAATGGACAGTCCGGTTCTGCTGATCCATTCAGTGCAGTGTCTAGCCC
The DNA here is from genome assembly GCF_040938575.1 of Ambystoma mexicanum. Classification (NCBI taxonomy): domain Eukaryota; kingdom Metazoa; phylum Chordata; class Amphibia; order Caudata; family Ambystomatidae; genus Ambystoma; species Ambystoma mexicanum. The sequence continues at coordinate 410,410,657 of NC_090930.1, read as the reverse complement.
CACATCCCAATTGGTTCCGCAAAGTCCCGTGCGTGGGGACTGGTCGCCTTTCTCCCTATTTTAAATTGCTTGGGGTTAGCCTGGTACCCGCCACACGTTGTCCCTCGTGGTGGGCCCAACTCCATTGCAGCCCTACCCGGTTAGACCGGGACCCAGGGGGAGGGGGAGGCAGGGTATGCTCTGCTGTACCTTGCTGCGGTGGCTCGCCGCCTCTTGATTCACTCCTGGGCCTCCTTGTTACGATCCGTGAGGCCGCCGCTGGTCATCCGCAGGGAACACCATTGCAGTCTGGGTTCATGTGTGTTTGTTTCTTCCCGCACCGCCGGGAGGACCGGGGTGCCGCTCACACGTCGCGGCTCAGCCTTGGCCGCTGCCGCACTTCGGCCGTGTCCACAGGAGTCACCCGCAGCTGGAGCCGGCGGTCGGGTTTGGATTCCCAATGGGGGGGAAGATGCCGCTCTCCACACCCTCGAAGGCCCCAAGCGGCTACTCCGGGCGCCACCCGCAAGACCGTCTAGGACCACAGGCGGTCTCTCCTTATGTCCAGGGGGGGCGACAGTTGTTTCTGGTGCTGGCGACCGCAACACAAGGCTGGTAGTCCTGCCTTCTCACGGGCACCTCGGCCAACTCTGCCGCTTCTCACCGCTGCGTAGCAGCCGCACCCCCAGGGATCCCCGGGCAGTGCGGGGGGGGGGGGACTCTCCACCGGTCAGGCGAACGTGGGTAAGCCCCGTTCAGAGCACCAGGGCAGTCGCTGTCAGTGCCGATCCTCCGCCCTAAAGTGCCACAGCAGAGCCGCCCCTCCAGCCCCCGCCGGCGCAGCCTCACAGACTCAGTCGCAGGCGCGAAAGTCCGTTGGTGGCCATCTTGTCCGCAAGGTCCCTCTCAACTCGCTAGCTAGCTTGCTGCGATTATTGTGCACTTCAAATTTCGATCGCTCCCCAATTTCATCCAGATATGCCGCAGAAGGCTATCTTTCGGTCAGTGTCTTTTTGAGCGGTTAGCGTTCACGTTAACAGGCTGTATCTCCAGGATATATGGCGCGGGAGCCGAAGGGACTCACGTCTGCATCTCGTCGCAGTTGGCCAGTATTTTGATTCTTGATTAGAGATTGTTGATAAATGTTCTTGAATCCGAATTTTCAAAGGCCTAATTGTACTGCCAATATAAAATAGGCCACATATACAAACTATACAATAGACTACAAATTTAGTGTTACCTTTGATAAAAGAATTGATAACATGTTTACCAGCTATTCCAAAATCTAATGTATCTGTTTCCAGTGCATGTGTAGACATTTTACAACCCCCACATTTGTGAAAGCCATTTGGTCAGCCATTTGATAACCATGTATCTCCACCCAATGGGTTTGACATATATGATGGACACAGATTATTTTTAAGTGTTGTAGCTCTGCTAAAAATGATTCCAGGATTGGGTTCTAGCCATTTCGCTAGGTCTTGATCTAAATGAAGTAAATGCCAGTGACGTTTCCGAATTGTGTAAATGTTATTACTATCAGCATTGTAGCAATTAATCAATCTGAGTTTGTTCATTTGCATGTTGGCACATCTTTGTTTCATTTTAGGTGTCAGTAGCTCAGCTCTCGTCATACTTGACACATCACGTTCGGCTTTTTGAAGTAACGGTTTCTTGTAGCCCCTTGCTCTAAATTGGCCTTGAATCAACACCATTTCCACCTCAAAATCAGCAATATCAAAGTAATTTCTATTAGCTCTAATATACTCCCCTTTCGGAATATTATTTATTACAGAATATTTATGGCAACTTGATGCATGCAATACTGCGTTAACTGATTTTGCTTTGCAAAATGTTTTGGTCTCGAAACCGTCCTCTGAAAATGATATGTTTAAATCAAGAAAATAGATTGTAGAATTACTATACTGGTGTGTGAATTGTAAACCCCAGACATTATCATTGAGAAATTCCACAAATTGTAATAGAAGTTCCACAGTGCCAGACCAAATCATAATTACATCATCGATGTAATGCTTCCAAATGTATTGCAATTTTCCATTTTTCTTATCTTAAAAGACGCAAGGTTTCGATTTTGAAATCGACTTTGGTAAGTCTATGGCGAACAACACATGCTTGCATTAGATATAATAATATGATGAACTACATGCAATTTAGAGGAAAGGCAAAGAGCTAATGGTACTCACTTTATTTTATAGTGTCCTGAACAGTGTAGACAAGTGGAACTGGTAAATATACAATTACTGCTCTTTCTAACTTACAGTGCTAGTGTTGGTGTGCCACAATATTGACCACAGACATATGTATGCCCTCCAGCGTGACTAATAGATTTTTATCTTAATTTTGTTTCAATTTTTTCGGATCTCCTTCATCTCTGCAACACAATTGGTAATGTTTATGGTTACTTTATCTTACTTGTTGGCTTAATAACCTTGATATGGTTGTTTTTATTGTCCTTCATATACATTATAATATTGGTTCTTTATATTGGAATTATGTTATACCAGGGCCTGATGCAACCTTGGTTTGGTTCCTACTTTACATATTGGGCTCTGCACAACTATTTACAATTGTCATGAATATTTGCAAATTAATATGATTTATATGTATCAGCCTCAGAAGAAGAGCCAAGCCTCGAAACATGTGTCAGGCTGATCTGATCAACAATTAAATATTCTACAACTGTACATATGAAATAACTTTGTTTGGCGCAGTGTAATTGTTTAAGCTTATCTTAGTATTTACCCAAATTGTGGCGTGCAGGGCAATGCATCCACACCCTAACAATTAACTGCAGCCGTTAACATGTAAGCGCTGTGGTTTTCTGTTTTTCTTTTGCCCCTTCTCTTTTTTTTAGTGTATAATCAGGCTATTAAAAGTGCCGTCAGGAGCAGCCACACAGGAGTGATTTAGCTTCTCTACAATCAAATTTATGTCAGTTATTGAAGATTTACATACTAATTTCTCAAATGGTATCAATGTCTCAGGATCTACTGGTATAATGGCACCCAATGTTGACTCAATATGTTTATGCTAATCACTCTGGCAGTCCCCTTTTATTTACACCCCTTATTATCGTCCATATCCCAACAGAATTACCTGCTATAGCTTGGTCTGCAATCTGATACCACACATCTATCTCACATTTTCGTCAATACGATTTTAGCCACCTACGATATTCACATTTCAGTTTTGTAATGCGCATAGTGATCGCAGTCTCAGAGTGCATACCAAGAACAGGATATAACAATGCAGCTATATTTGTCCTCAAGAGCTTTTTTTGCCATTATTCTCTTGTCATAGTTCTTCCTTTTCTTGGGTACCCTATTCCAACGTTCATACAAGCTTTTATACTGCCTTCTTTGTTGTATAGTTTCACTAATTTCTTGAGTGATAGCCATAACATCTTTAACCAAATCAGCTCCCTCACTGCCATTTCTAGTTTTATGGTGCAGTATGTAAATTAGAAGCAATGTCTCAGTAACTTGCCTTGTTTTTTGTAGGTTAGTCGCATTCCAATGTATACGGTTTAAACCATTATTCACATATATATCACCATTTTGATCATATGTTACAAGTTCATCATAGCTAAATTCCAAGGTTAACTGCACACAATGGCACATGGTCACTCTCCTGGCTGGTATGGTATCGCAGCCATATCTTTCACCATATGCAATGCCTCACTATTGACAAAAACATAATCAATAGTTGTGGCACTGTTGCTGCTCACCCGCATGAAAGCTGTATGGGCATCTCCAGGACAGTATCCATTTAGCCTGAACATGTGATGGCAATCTAGCAGAATATCCCATGCCTTCCTTTGCTGAAAGGGCGCAGATGCACCTACATTCATCAGTTCTACATTTTCTAGCCCTATCTTTGCATTGAAATCTCCCATTATCCTCACAGGGAAATTTGGGTCTATTTCATCAAGGATCATTTTTACTGTAGCAATATTTTTAGTAACTACGGTATTAGGAGGACTGTAAATATTGATCACAATCATCTTTTTTCCTATACTCAGTTTTCTTTTTTCTTTTTTTTTCTTTTTATTGATTCGGCTGAAATTTTCAACCTTTCAACAGAACTTACATAAAATAATTCATTTTACCATGAAAACTTATTCCTCTAAACATTGCCATTAATATTAATAATAAAAACAAGTAAAGACTAAAATTGAAAAGAAGACAAACCCATGAATCACATATTTAAACTATTCCCATCCAGACCGTTAGTTACATTATGCTTGAACAGATTTTATATCATCAAGATCATCAATGTCTAGATTTAGTACAGTTCAAAAATTTGCTGTTGCATAAACAATGGATTGTGATTGAATATGATAAATGTGCTATCATAAATCCTTGGCATCCATACGCATTGAGGAATAAAACAAACTTTTGAAATACTTGATGCTTAAGAGTAACAGGTTAACGCATTCACTAATAATATGTTCGAGGGGATTGGGTCCTCTGACGTATTCCATATCTATGACAGGTAATCACCACAGCTGTGCTGCTTCGGAAACTTTTTTCGGCGTCTGCGTCCTGCATCGATGACGTCGATGCGCCGTCGTCGAGGACCTCCTCCGACGTCATCCGATGTGATAAGTAGGACGCACAATGCCCGTAGCCTCAGTTCCGTTTTTTCCGCGAACGTGTTGCTTCGTGAATCTCGGTTAACGCCTCGACTCTTTGGAGTTCTGTTCTTCTCGGTTCTTCAAACCTGTTTGTTTTTGTGAGAAATCCTTCGTGTGAAGATGTCTTCTACTTCGTCTTCGACCCCGCGTCCGGGCTTCAAGAAGTGCGGGGAGTGTGGGTCCAAGATGTCGGTGACGGACTCGCACAACGCCTGCCTCTGGTGCCTCGGGGAGGCCCACGACACAGATGACTGTATCGACTGCCAGTCGCTCACGTCCAAAGCCTTACGAGAGCGTAAGAAGAAGTTGTCGGTAGGTCGGGTGTCCAAGCCCCGGAAGTCGAAGTCTGCTTGGCTTTCGACGGATTATTCGAGAGGTGACTCTCCGCGTCATCGTCGGAAGTCTCGTGGGTCTCATTCTAGGAGTCGGTCTCACCACTCCTCGGCCTCTTCGAGGCATTCTCGGAAGCGCCGACAGCGGTCATCTTCCAGGTCCTCTTCGGAGGACTCTGCCCGGCACGTCGCTTACCCCACCAGCCGTGCAACACCGGAAGAATGGGCTTCCTTCGGGAAGAAAATGCTGGCGATTCTCGAGTCGCAGGGTACTAAGCTGTCCGCGCCCCCGAGTGGCGTCTGGCGTGAGAGGTCGAGAGACACCGCTCGCAAGAGTGGTCGGCACGAGTCACAGGAGAGGTCCCGTTCGGACAAGGGGACTCGTTCTTGACGTACCCATTCGAGGTCCCGGTCCTCGACGCGTTCGAGACCGTGTGCACCTGTGATGTCTTCGAGGAAGACATCGACGTCTGAGGCGTCAAGGGCGTCGACAGGCTTTCTTGAGGCTCCGGCGAAGGACACGCTCGGAGCTCCGGCTTCGAGGACTGTGTCGACGCCGTCGATGCTGGCGGCGCTGCATCTGACGTCGACGCCGATTTACTCGACGTCGACGCCGATCCTCTCTGCGCCGATGCCTGTTCTCTCGGCGCCGGCGCTGGTTCACTCGACGCCCTCGACGCCTTTCGAGGCCGGGGTGTCTGAGGTATCCCGTGGCACGGGGGAACCCCCTAGGAAGGCTCTGGTTAAGAGCAAGCACTGCCTTCTTTACGCCACCTGGAATATATTTCGGAGGTGGATGAGGATTCTGATGGCCTGGTTCCTAGTCAGGTTCCAGATGAAATGGTCTCGGGCCATAGTCAGTTTGACGATTTGAGGCAGTCACTGCATGATGCCAGTGGACTGGACACCTCTCCGGAGGTGGAGTTTTGTAGGCCTGAGCCTGGCTCTCATGCTGATTCCTCATACCGACGCCTTATGGCTAGGGTTTCCGAGTACTTGGGATGGTCTGCTCCCCCAGGGGAGTTTGTGCGGGATGATCTCACGGACATCCTTGATGTTGGTCCCCCAACTGACCCGGTACTGCCGTTTCATATGGCTCTACAGAGAAGGGTGGCGGCGGCTTGGACTGCTCCGGAGAGTCTCCCGGCAGTGGGCAGGTCCTTGTCGCGAAAATACCGTCCAGCCAGTAGTGACCCCTGCTAATTGACCAGGCACCCCACTCCGGAGAGTTTGGTGGTGCAGGCGGCCACGGCCCCAGCAAAGCAGGCGTCGTACCCTAGCATCCCTCCTGATAGGGACGACAAACGTTTTGATGGCTGGACGAAGAAAGTGTTTTCTTCTGGTGGTATGGCGCTTCAGGCGGCCAACTCCATTTGTGCCTTGTCTCGTTTCACACACACTCTGTGGAACTGTGTTGCGTTAGCGGCTGAACATAATTCCGAAGGGGACGAACGGGATGGTTTCCTTGCTATGGTCCAGGATGGTAAGGATGCCATGTGTGAGTCCGTTCAGTTGGGTTTGGACATGGCTGAATGCGTCAGCAGGTCCATGGCGGCGAGCACTGTGATACGCAGGTTTGCGTGGTTGCGGAAGTCGGGGTTTGCTCCTGATGTGCAGTCCCGGCTCCTCAACATGCCCTTTGACGGTGAACACCTTTTTGGCAGCAAGGCTGACGAGAGCCTTGAGAGGTTGCAGACCTCCAAAGCTGCAGCAAAGTCGTTGGGTGCTGCAGTTCGCCAACCTCCGCCTTTTCGTCCTAGGGGACAGCAATGGAGGGGTGGTTCCTTTCGCTATTATTCGTCCTTCAGTAAAGCGAGAGGAGCTGGCAGTCAAAGAGGCCAACGGAGGGGTACCAGAGGTGGACGACAGGGTACCCGTGGTGCCAAGGCCGCTCGGGCAGTTGCCTCTTTGCCCTCAGGTAACGCCGCAGCCGCTACCACTCAGTCATGAGGCCATGTCCCATGGTTCGCCGGTTGGGGGAAGGCTGGCGCAGAATCTTGTAGAGTGGCGTGCCATTACTTCAGATGTGTGGGTTCTAGAGATCATAACCCACGGCTACTGTCTTCCCTTTCGGCAGAGGCCTCGCGACAATCCACCGGGGAACCTCTCTTTGCAGAGTCTGCTCCTTGCGCAGGAAATTCAAGCCCTGCTGGAGAAAGGCGCCATAGAACTGGTGCCTGTAGCGGAGAGGAACAAGGGATGGTATTCCCCTTATTTTTTGATTTCAAAGAAAGACGGGGGATTGAGACCCATCATGGACTTGCGCAGTTTGAACAAACTCCTCAGGAAGGACAAGTTCAAGATGGTTACTCTCTCTCAAGTCCTCCAGGCCCTTCAGCTTCAGGACTGGTTGGTGTCTCTCAACCTCAAGGATGCTTACTTCCATGTGCCGATCCATCCCAAGCACAAGAAGTGCCTGAGGTTCGCGGTTGGCGACTCGCACTTTCAGTTTCGGGTCCTGCCGTTCGGATTGACCTCCGCCCCAAGGGTTTTCACCAAGCTCATGGTGGTAGTGGCAGCGCATCTCAGGCAAGGGGGGATTCACGTCTACCCCTACCTGGACGATTGGTTGATCAGGGGGAACTCTCCCGTGCAAGTCCTGGATCATCTGTCCGTCACCTGCCACTCCCTTCACAGGCTGGGCTTCTCCCTCAATTTAAAGAAGTCCCATTTGACGCCAACACAGCGGCTCCAGTACATCGGAGCAGTGCTCGACACTTCCCTGGGGCAGTGTTTTCCTCCCCAGGTGAGGGCTCTTCACATTCAGCAGATGGTGCATAAGTTTCAGCATGCCCAGACGCTCCCAGCGTTCGAGTTCTTGAGGTTGCTCGGCCTCATGGCATCCTGCATTCTTCTGGTGCCGGAGGCTCGCCTGCGGATGAGATCTTTGCAGTGGGCACTCAAGATGCAATGGTTGCAGTCCTCCGGCAGGATGTCGGACCCGGTTCAGGTGTCGCCCTCGGTCGCCCGGGACCTTCTGTGGTGGGCCGTCGAAGGCAACTTGATGAAGGGGGCTCCATTTTGGCTTCCCTGGCCGGAGGTGACGATCGTGACGGATACATCCCTCACGGGATGGGGAGCTCATGCCAACGAGCTGACAGTCAGCGGTCGTTGGTCTCCGTCGGAGTCTAGACTCCATATCAATCTGTTGGAGCTGAGGGTGCCGTCAGGCTAGCCCTGAAGGCTTTTCTGCCGACTGTGCGAGGAAAGAATGTCCTGATCCTGACGGACAACACAGTGGCCATGCACTACCTCAACAAAAAGGGGGGGGCAGGGTCACTTCCTCTGTGCAGGGAGGCGATGCAGCTCGAGTTCTGGGCCATCCAGCAGGAAGTTTCGATCTCGGCAGTTCATCTGGCCGGAGACGAAAACGTGACGGCGGACGCTCTGAGCAGGCAGAGCACGATCTCTCACGAGTGGGAGTTGGCTCAGGAGAGTCTCCTGGAGATCTTCGCTATTTGGGGGACCCCTCAAGTGGATCTCTTCGCCTCCAGTGTCAACCGGAAGTGCGAGAGGTTCTGCTCGCGGGAATTTCCTCCAAAAGGAGCCTTAGGAGACGCGTTTGTGGTGGAGTGGTCATTCCAGCTGCTGTACGCGTTTCCTCCAGTGCCCGTCATCCCGCAAGTGCTGCAGTGGTTACGGAAGTTCGGTTCCCGGATGACCCTCATTGCTCCGGCGTGGGCTCGGAGGACGTGGTACCCGGACCTTCTCGACTTGTCCATCTGCCCTCCATGCCGTCTTCCCTATCGAGATGATCTGCTCTCACAGGAGGGGGGTCAGGTTCTCCATCCAGAGGTCAGATCCCTCAACCTTCACGCTTGGCTTCTGAAAGGTTGAGGTATAAGGATTGGGACCTCCCTGAAGACGTGATGGAGGTGTTGCTCTCGGCCCGACGTCCAGCAACAAAGTCTCTGTACCGTTGCCGTTGGCGTAAGTTCTGCGACTGGTGCAGAGTTCAGAATGTGGATCCTTTTGCATGTGACATCCCCATGATTCTGTCCTTTTTACTTTATTTGGCCCACAGGGGCTTGCAAGTGGGTACCATTAAAGGTTACCTGGCGGCGCTGTCCATCTTTAAGCGCTCGTCTGAAGAGTGTTCCTACTTTAAAATCCCTTTAATTTCGCAGTTTCTGAAAGGGCTCACTAATGTGTTCCCTCCGTCACCTTTCCTGGTGCCCGGTTGGGATTTAAACCTTGTTCTTAAGTTTCTTATGGGTGCTCCGTTTGAGCCTTTGCATTCTTGCCCTTTGAGGCTGTTAACTCTGAAAACTGGGTTTTTGGTTGCGGTTACTTCCGCTCGCAGAGTGAGTGAGTTACAGGCACTTTCGGTTAAGCCACCCTTCACTGTATTTCACAAGGACAGGGTTGTCCTTAGAGTTCGTCCTTCTTTTCTTCCGAAGGTGGTTTCGGAATTTCATTTGGCCCAGAAGGTTGTTCTTCTGGCATTCTATCCTCCTCCGCATCCTGGTAAGGAAGAGGAGAGGCTCCATAGGCTTGATCCTAGGAGAGCTTTGAGCTTTTATGTTTCACGCATGTCCCGGGTCAGAGTGGACGATCAACTCTTTATTGGTTACGCTGGAAAGCGTTTGGGACAGGCTGTGACGAAACAGACTTTGTCTCGCTGGATTATTTTGGCCATCTCGGAGTGTTACCGCTTGGCGGGTAAGGACCCGCCGGCTGGCTTGCAGGCCCATTCTACCAGGGGTATGGCTCCATCTACTGCCCTGTAGAGGGGTGTTCCTATTCGCAACATCTGTGATGCAGCCACCTGTGCTTCAGTACATACATTTATACGTTACTATTCCCTCGATTCCATCCGCGGACAGGATCTGGCCTTTGGCAAGGCGGTCCTTTGCTCTGCTATTTGATTGGCAATTCTAAATTTTGATTCTAAATTCTTTCCCTCCTCCTTGCTCTGGTACTGCTTTGGGAGTCTGTCATAGATATGTAATACGTCGGAGGACCCAATCCTCTCGAAGAACAAGTTACTTTCTTACCTGGTAACCTTCTTTCGATGGGATGGTCTGACGACGTATTCCATATCACTCCCTCCCTACCTTCCCCGCTGCAGAATTTCTTTTGCGATTGCAGCTTACGTTCCGCAAGGCTTTGTGTCTGACTGGCAGTTGACTAATGTCACACAATCTGGGGGAAAAAACTACAACTGAGGCTACGGGCGTCTTGCGTCCTACTTATCACATCGGATGACGTAGGAGGAGGTCCTCGACGACGGCACATCGACTTCATCGACGCAGGACGCAGACGCCGAAAAAGGTTTCCGAAGCAGCACAGCTGTGGTGATTACCGGTCAAAGATATGGAATACGTCGTCGGACCATCCCATTGAAAGAACGTTACCAGGTAAGAAAGTAACTTGTTCTTCTAAGGTTTCTAATGCTTTCCCACAAAATCGACACATATTTGTAATTTGATCTTGTGGGTACCACCTTGTTGTGATTTCCCTAGTTTTCCATAAGTTGAATCTGAGGCGCAAAAGATCTAAGCGATGCCACAGATTAGGGGACTTCAGAAGATATTGTTCTGTTAATCCATAAGTCTTTATCATAAATGGATTTGCAATAAATGTTTTGTATGGACCACATGATTCTCTGGTCGAGATCCAATCATTTTGCCATAATTTAATTTTAGCACGATCAGGATTCTGTACAAGCAATTCCTATGTTATATCAGCAGCACTTCAAAATTCCTGTGCCTTAGACCTCCAACTTTTCATAAATGTGTCAGTCAAAGAATGCATATAATCAGACAATATTCTCAATAACCCACTAGCATTTCTTCCTGATAAGCATTTTCTGTATAGGGCACAAACTTTCCATTTATACCCGGCATTTATCGAGATCAAGCCAAGTTCATGTCTAATTAAAGACATTGGCACAGAAGAGGGCAGTTTCAGCAAAGTTCTCCAATATCTAGCTTCCAACATATTCAAAAATTTGGGTGGCCTTACTTTTTTTGTATCGGCACCATACAGTAAAATAGGTGAGACTTTCTGTTTGTAAAAGACCAGCAATGGCTGGATAGTAAATTTACAAAATCTTCCATTTATAATTTGAGCTTGAGAAATAAGTGTGTTTACTTTCCTTTGTAAGCTAAATTCATACGGGAGATCTCGATTATCATTGTTAATGTTTACACCAAGATAGATGTAACTTTTTACTACTGCAACTCTATTGTTATCTATATGCCAATCCATGGTACAATTGCGATGTTTCCTTTTGTCAAATTGTACTATTTGGGTCTTCTTGACATTAATTGTAATTTGGTTATCATGGGCATACCTTTCCAAGGGTTGGAGCATGTTATTCAGGCCCATGGGTGATTTGGAGATACCCAGTTTTCACAACTTGTACCCTAGCGGTAGAGCCAGTCATTGAACTCAGAACCCATGGTTGGCGAGCTGAAATCATAAGTACACCTTTGGGTCTACCAACTGGGCCTTTGGTTTCCAGAATCTGCATTGTACTCCGACCATCAAATTCACATAATTCAGTCAACCATGTTTCTTGCAACACAATGATGCTAAATAAATCCATATATGTTAATAAACCATCTTCAGCAGACAAATGTGCGAATCCTCTAGTGTTCAATGAACATATTACCCTATGGTCATCGATTTAAAGATGTAAAGTGGGCTTTAAAGACTGAGGGTAACCATTGCCAGTATCCGTTCAAAGTGTTAGCTTCTCCTCTATGTATATCCTTTGTACCTATTTGGCCAGACATACAATGTTCATTAGTTGATTTTCTGGACTTCTCTCTATTGATGTTTATTTCACCCAAAGCTTCAGTATTTCTCTGCTTTTGACCTTTATCAACTTCTTTGTCTTGTCGCATTTTTATTATCTGTTTCGCTTTTTTGATTCATAAAGATTGATTTGTTGGCTGGGTTATTATATATTACTTTATTTGGTGCCATTTTCACTACCTTACAACTATAAACATATCTGTACAGTTCATCTTCATATCTCAAAATATAGTCTAATGTAGATTCAGAGGTAAACCAGATATTAGATACTGACAAGGCTGTACCTTCGACTTGATCAACAATCCTAATGTCACTAGAGTTTATTGTCCATAGGGCTACTATACAAATACACAAGAGAGCTGCCCTGTTTAAGGGTGGTAGATATTGAGTAGAGGATACAGATTATATTTGCAGGGCATTACATTTGCCTGTATCCTTAGATTCTATATACTTTGCTCTAATCCCATCTTGCGATTTTTCCTTACTACTCCAGCTCTCGTACGTCTGAGATTGTTGATCACTACTTAGTTGTTTAACCGTACAGCATTCAACAATATTCCCACAGTCAGTTTCAACCATCTAATTGCATATACCACACCCCTGTAGAGAATTGCTCAGAGGACACACAGTGGGGGCTATTTTGCTATGACATGTCCCACCTCACAGGTGTTACTGTCTGATATAGCCAATTATTTGGCTTTGGGCATAGGTCCAAAACTTCCTCATTTATAATATTAACGGTCACAATATTAAGGTTAGCATTGTCTTCACTAAGATACACTTATTCTTACTTAGTATAGCTTTTGTTGTATACATTGCTGCCTCTGATATAACCTTCTTTTTACGTTTGCCTCGTTCTTTGGAATCTTTTCTTGGCACAGCTGCACTCGTAATAGGGGATTTGATAGTTTGTATCGTTTTAACCAATTCGGTATTATCACCTGCATGTTCTTCTCTGGGTATCATTGTGTTAGTACCTTGTTCCCTTACTATTGTTCTACAATGATTGATACTTTTGTGTAAGAGAAGGGACTGTACATCCAATTTGATTTCTAATCGTTCACCCTTAGCGACCAAAGTGGAGAGTAGATTTTCAAAGACTCTAAACATGTCAGTAGAGTTCATACTCTCATTGCTCATATCATCATCATCTACCGCACATGTTAAAGTTGCTCACTATTCATACCAGGCACAGGGCACTTACTGCTAGGTGGCATGGGTGCCTTCAACATACTTGTAGTTCCACCCGAATGTACCTCAAACACTGCCTTTGAGTCTGAACATTTTTGGTGTGGTGTAGCTGTAGACATAGCATATTCTTCTACATCTCCATATGCAGTTAGCGAGTCTTCATAAGGAGCATTTAACTTCTCATTATTATTCTCAATACACATCATTCTAATGCACTCTTCATTATACATGCAATCAACCTTTGCAGTTTCACACACTATAATTCCAGCGTTTTTGTCTGCAGTACTCACTGGAATGGAGTTCTCTATAACATAGATTGAGTCATCAACAGCCACATGTAATCCCTCTTGGGTAATCTTTTGTTTCTTCTCCATATCTGCATTTACATTCACCGCCTTCATTTGTCTATCTCGTTTTATTACATTTGTTTCTGGTTCTTCTGTAACTTCTGTCATTAATTTGAATTGTTCGGAATTGACCGTCGAGCACGTCTGATCTGATATACACAGTTCTCTTGAATTGACCCTATATGAAGGACTAATAATATGGTCAGTGAGCTTTGTTCCTAAACAGCTAAGTGATCTATTAAGGTCTGCCACAATCTCTTTAACAGCACATTCTTCTTCAATTGTGCTAAGAGTGCTACATTTTAGGGGGGAAAGTGATCATTTTCTTAAATTGTACAGCTACAGTTGGTTTAGCAATATTTTTTGCATACCTGTTCTATTGCTACCACGAAATTGTTTAAGTTCCTATGGCTGCTTCCTCAAAGGCAAAAGTAAAGGAAGACTTTTTTCTAAAGAATTGTCTATATTCAAATCTTTGAGCTGTGGGATGGCTCATGTATTGTAACTATTGTTAGTTCTTCTCTGGGAACCTCATTCAAACACCCAATCATAGTGGTTGACATTTTCTTTGATTTCACAGTCAAGATAGTGCCAACTAAGTAAGCCAAAGTAAATTCAGCTCATTTAATCTCGTCTCATCTGGCTCCACTTGCGGCAACCTATCTAATCTACTGCTATTTGGCTCCAGTGAGATGCTAAACCTTCGGTCCAATGTATTTGCATCAGTGATCCATTTAACTCAACAACAATAATTTCTTTCGCTAATACCTTAACCTTCCAAACGGGACAAGCAGGCCACGACCCAGCAGCCCATGGAACAGCGAACAGCACTTGATAAAAGAACTTTGCAAACGCACGTGCGCGGCCAGTTCTTTATGAAGGCACTTCCAGGTTAGGGGGCAGAACCAATCCAAGGCATGAACCGCTTAACTTCTGCTCCAAGCTTCTGCCTTCACAGAGGAATCCCACTCACACAGCGAACAGCACTTGACAAAAGCACTTTGCAAACTTAATGTAAAGTAGAATTGACTCCCAGGTCCCAGAGATTAGATGCCATTGCTGTTGCATGGGTGGAAGAGTCTCAATGTTTGCACTCTTTTTGGGCCACTTCTCAGGACACCCTGTATTTTGCTAGCAATCAGGAACAGGTCCGATACAGCCTCCTCTGTCCGGGACTCCTCTCCATTCTTCTATAATCTGGTGTCTGTGGCTCTTTTACTGAAAGTTAATAAGTGTTTAGAGTTTGCGGACCGTAGAGCTTTCTCCCTGGGCGAATCACCTTCTACTTGCATCCAGCCGAGGAGGGACATCTTCACCAGAAAGTGTCATCCTGAACTTTAAAATTATGATCGCTGTCCAGCGGATTCCAGCTTTGAATTGCTGATATCAAAGACAGACATCTCTCTAGGATGAGTCCTGGAAAGATGTTGGTTTTGGAGTGAAGAAGATATGTAGCAAATTCCCTATAAGACAATACCCATTATCTCACAGGGAGCTAAAATGCAACTTTTCATTTCGTTTGCATACCCAGAGTGCATTGCTCTGTGGCTCTGAACTGGTGGTGAACTTTAAGGAATGGCTACTAGGTGGTGCTGTGTGTTAAAAACCAAAGGGTCTTTTCCCCCTTTCTGCCGAGCTAAGGGGAAAGCTTGTGGAAGAATGCCAAAAGAGGAGACCACCATTAGGCGAGACAGGGTGTTCCCCCTCCTCTATTCTAATGCCCTTGCCCGATGTCCCCTCAGATTTTGTAGAATGCTGTCGTTCTACTTCAACCTCATCCCAACCATGTCCTTCTCTGAAATGTAGAACCATCCCTACCAGACCTCTTGACAATGATCTACCTGACCTCTACCCTTTGAAATTAACATCCACTGGAAGGAAGCTAGGACGATCAAGGCAAGGAAGAAAAACACAAAACCCCTCTATTTCGCAATATACCTTCCAATTGTTTCTCTGACGCAACTACTTTTCTGCCTACTCAGGAATACTATAACACCCACCAGTCCGGTCATTCTTCTCCACGTCCCTCTATTATTTTCCAAATGCCATTCTGCTTTTATAAAACACTACAGTTCCCACAATCGCCCCTATTCATTCCACTACCCAGATACAAAACCTTTAGACAAAGCTAAAAGAAATACCTCTGGCTGTTTCCTGCGAGCCTGTCCCGCTAATGAAATCGGGCAGAGTTGGGTACCACACCTTGACAACAGACACCTGATCTCCATTTCTCTTCCCCTAGAGATAAAAGGTGAAACACGGAAGAACACACAGAGCAAGGCAAAACAAACGAGGAAGCAGCTCTTCTGAGATGGCAGTTTAATACAAGGAGAAGGACGGCAAGACCAGAGAGAGTTGCAAGGAGGGAAGTGCCCTTGACCTTTTCACAGAAAAAATGCTATTTTCACAAGCCCTCGAGAATAAGAAACATAAGACCTGGAATAAGAGCTGAAGAAAGGTGCACTGTGTCTCAGAGGTATCAGGGGCTCTCCTGTGTCGATAACCCAGGCGGGGAGGAGTTATTGCCGCAGTGGTACTGCCCTTGGCTCCTACAACAAAGCAGCGCCTGTAAAGTCAGCACAGCCTGCGAGTCGGGATGATTGATAGCAGACTGGTCTGTGTTAGAACCAAGGTTGCAAGCGGCAACTTTGTATAAAGCAATCTGAAGAAACAGTGTGTGAAGCGTATGTGATGAGCGACACAAATATAATTGAATATCCAATATCCATCTGAACATTAGAAGCTAAGATAGATACCATATATAGAGTGGTCCGGCACCACATGGGGGCCCATTCTAAGGTCTCTGTTGGGTATCCAACTGAGAGTTAGCAAATGTGAACTGTGAATTGTGAAACTGAAGTAGTCCTGCAACGGGTCAAGCTAAATCCTGTGCACATTTGAAAGTCTTCGATAGCTAACACGAACTGCAATTGGTCCGAGGAAGGACCCGAGCCCGGCTGAAGGGTTTCCGGCGTGAACCGTGAGTCACCCGAGAAAAGAAAATCTCTGAACATTGATGAAGGGGATCTGGGACCGGAAGAGGGGGATCCAAAGTGATGATTGTGGTATAAAAGGGATCTCAGCCTGGAAGAGGGTGATCCAGGGTGAAGAGTGAATCCCCTAACTTGAGTACTTGTAAGAGGAAAGGAACTTTTGTTTGTTTTTGGTACATCATACCCTCTGAATCAAGAGACGTTGATAACCTAAGAGACTTGAGCACAGAAGGCCCTGATTGTCATGGATCAAAGCACTGTATTTACAAAGTACAACAACCAAAGCATAAAGATCATGGGAGTGCTTCAAAGGATACAAGGTGTGGAGGCCGTATCCTGGATTGAGATGGTATGGGCTGTTACACGGGATGGTCAGGGTAGACCTTCCAACTGATGTCACCCTCTGAGTGGTAAAATTACAGCCAAAAGGAGGAATCAGTGGAAAGGGCGTGGAAGGTAACAACAACTCACCAGACTGTAACAAGAAAACACTACATTAATCACTGATATAATGTCGTTTTGATAAGGTATCAGTCGTTAAAAAACACACTAACCTGATGGCGTATAGAGTTTGAAGTAGTCATTCATGGAATCATCAGGCCATCCAAAGTAGAACAACGACAGGGAAAGGTAGGTTAGTAAAGGGAACTAATCCTAAACGGAACGAGGGGCACGCTAGTGTCGGGTTGGTGCACTCTGGATAGCGTTCATAAATGTTATGTACACGTATCCTAGAAATCTGGAAGTGGTTAATGACCTGATGAATGAAGAAATCCAACTGCCCTTGTTGGTTGATGTCTGAGGTAGCAAAAGTTCTTAGAGAAATTTGAAGTAAATAGCAGAATTGGATGAGTCTTTGGTAAGGTATTCAAGGCACTAGAGTAGAGTCAGTGGGACAGTGCCCAACGTGTCCCCTTCTCCTTACCACCATATGACACTGCTAAGCATACAGGAAGCACCGAAGATTGCAATGCTGAAGGCTAATCCTTTGAAGTGAACGGATGCAAGCCGTTCAATGCGGTGCTGAAAGAACGAAACAGCTCGGCGGGACATCGGTTTTTAAAATAAATCTGTATAGGAACCAAAAAGCAGCTTCGTAACGAAGCGAAAACAAACCTGATACCGCTATGATGAGGCAGGCAGTGGTTTGTATAGTTCTTGAACAGGAGCCAAAAGTCTCAAGGAGAACGCAGAGTTAAGGCACAAGCTTCCTCCGTAGAAACAAACAACAATCAGAAGCAGCGAACGGAAGCTTCTGCACTGCTAAATACGTAACCATGTGACAAGTTACGTATCACATGATGCGTCCGGCTTTTCTACTGGAGGCGCCGCAGATGTCTCTTTCCAGGTAAGGTATCGAATAGTCTCCACCTCGTATAGAACAGTCTAGCCGTTCTATATGCAGAGTGTGAAAGCGAAGTCTGGGCATTATGAAGATTCTGCAGGTTAGAAGGGGCAGGCCGCCTAGCAGTCATGACACTGATGCTGGTAATGGAACGGTGTCCTCGTGCCAAAGAAGCCCGAGAGTGTGCTATGCTCGAGTGAGCTGCCTTGTCCCGTGCTGAAAACATGGGGAAGGGAGGCCAACAGTCTTCTTTCTTTTTCATGAACACTACCCCACATTATTTTCATTTAGCGGTAAGGATTGGCAATAGTTATCTTTTAGTATAGGTCCTTTAATATTGATAAGACTCCACTAGGACTGCATTATTATTATTTGATGGTCATAGCTTGCTCCCATCTGTAGATCTAGGATTAGATGGGCGTTTATCACACCCTTGTTAAAGTTCAATAAACACCCTTAAACTGTGGTCACTTGTGTCTGTCTTACTATTGATGCCATGCCTTTCTTACATGTGGCTTTTTACTGAAATTGCCCTTTTCACTCTTACATAACAATCCTTGCGCTTTGTTTCAAAAATAAAAAACGTTTCCATAATATTGATGGTATTTGATGCCTATTGTAGACCTTTGCAGAACAATTAAGTTGGCTACTGTATGTCCCACCCCTTCTTAGGGAGCACCTTATTAAAGTGATGTTTATTTGGGGAAGTAAGTTCTCGAGTATATGGCAGCCCCTGTGCTGTGATGTTGTCTTCCTACCTCTCTTTAACATGTTTTCACTGGAATATATTTCACATATTGAGGCTCAAAAACCATTGGTACATAAAAGACAAATGTAGAATTACTTTCATGGTGACCTAGGTAATTCTAGTGCTCAGCTCACTCCTGCCTCATATCCCTTGTCTTGTCTCTTGTCCCTGTTGCTGTTGATACCTCTCTCTACGGTGCCTCTTCAGTTTCCCTGCATACCTGTTACATGTCAGATCACCTCATTTATCTCTGTGGTCGGACCTCTCCTCCTCCCTCCTGGACCCAACCACACAACTCTTCCGTCTTGGTGACCTCAATATCCATCTTGATTCTCCCTGTTCCTCGTCTGTACTCTTTCGTGGCCTCTGCGATTCCCTCTCCTTTTCTATCCTCCCCTTTGCCCGACTCACTCTGCAGGGCACACACTTGATTTCTTGATCTCCTCTGACCTCCCCCTCTCTGTCCCTCTGACCACTCCTCTCTCCTGGAGCGATCACTCCCTCTTCTCCTTTCTCACTCCCTTCCCCCCAGGCCAAGCCTAACCCAACACTGCCACCTACCTTCTCGGACATCCGTCCTATGAAGCGTGTCAGTTGAAGATTTTGCCCCACCTTCCCCCCCCCACTCCACCTCTGGCTGACTCACATCCTGACACAGCCCTGTCTATGCTCTGTCAGATGCACTTGATGCTCTTGGCTCTGTCATGAGGATCTGTTTGAAGCCCAAAGCCAAATGCAATTCCTGGTTTGACTCTTGAGCTTACTACACTTAAACGTAAGTGTAGGGCGGCTGAGAGGAAATGGAGGGCCACTTGCTCATCCTCTGACAAATTGGCCTGTCGCCTGCTCCAAAGGCAATACCGACCCTCTGTCCACACTAAGAAGAGAGCCCACATCCAAGCCTGGGTCTCTGTGGCATTGTACAACTCGGCCGAACTATTTCAAATTTGCAAGGAGCTGGCCAACCCCACTGCAGTCTCTACCTCTCCTGTCGCAGCTGTAAGGGATTTCAATCAGGCACACACCCAGGTCTCGCCTAGCAATGTAGTGCGCAAATGAAACCCTTATTTTATTTTTGTCTATAAGTTCAATATTCTGACAGATTTACTACTCATATCACACCCTTCTCAAAATACCCCCCAGATACCCCCCAGGTCACACTGAACCAGGAATCAGCCCAGTTTGTAAAGGTAAAGATTTATTTATTTAATATTCAATCACACATAGGTTTAATATAGATATATATGGGGCAGCATTCACCCAAAGGGTGACAATACAATTCAGAAAGATAAGCAAAACAATTGAATTCACTTATAAGGAGGCAAAATAGAAAACACAGGGAAAAAGAACAGTTTGTTTTGCACACACATATCGTTTAGGTTAATGTTCCCCTTGCAAAGTTTTGTTTTAAATACAAAGGAGCAATCCTACACCAATGTGAGTAATCAGCAGGTTTTCTGGAATTAAATACAATGTCTATAGTTGTAGGCAATTCTCCCTCCCAAACAAGAGAGAAAACCTTATTTTGGCAAATGACACTTTGAAAATGACAGGTGAAAATGGCTTTGTGAAATACTGCAAAAGGGTGCAAAAATGCTTAAATGGATAGAAATGCTAAGAACAGCAACACTAATCAGGTCCAAACATACATGAGCTATAGTATAAACAACAATACACACTTGAGATTAGGATGGGATGGAAAAAGCACTTTGAAATGGGGAAGTGACGCGTGTAAACTTGGGAACTTTGCAAATTTGCTGCAAACTTTTACTATGCGATATTGAATACACTGTTCCACGATGCGGTTTGAAATTTTGTTTCTATCTTTAAAATGGAGGGAGTTATAGAGGTTTTAGTGAGAGGCGTTTTTGCAAAATAGGCGCGAGAATGAAAACAAAAATGCGCTTCTGAAAATGACAGATGGGTTTGATTGCACTATATTATGACTATGAAAAAGCGAATGCCACAGATGGACCTTACAGTCACTTGATCAGCGTAACCCATCCTATTGTGGATACTCTACTTCTTCCTGGGATTTACTTTAGTTATTCATAATCACTATGGAGTTATGGTTTTGAAACACAGGTGAGTAAATCAGCACAAGAAAGATTCTAACAATACTGGAGTTCTGAATTAAAGATGGGATGGGATGGGTTGCGTTGGGGATAATACAAGGCAGATATACTATGGGTCACTGTTTTTTCTGTTAATACTTGCAGAAGAATTTATTAAATTGGACCGTCGACTCTGGTGAATGAATTGGATCTGGTCTACCGGCAGCAGGGCACCTCTAGCGGGATTGGATCAGCAAGGCGGTTCTGGTCACTTTGGACTGCACCTCAGCCTGGATTTGGAAGGGCCCCTTCTGGTTACTGAACACGGTAGACGGCCTGGATGCAAGTTTTCAGTGGGCCAGCCTTAGTGGTAGCAGGCCAAGCAGAATCAGAATTAAATACCTTCAAGTTTGGGATGTTTGCAATTGGGTCAGGCTAGCAATAATTTTGCAATGCTAGAGTCTGGATTCTGCAAAGTAATCTGGATCTTTCAAGAATTCTGGAGTCAGCTACAAGTTAAAAAGTTCTGCAATAAGGTGTTGCACGGACATCTGGATGGGTTCTGGAAGCAGTGTGTCCTGGAAGCAGTGTGTCTTTTGTATAGTGAGACTTCTATATTTGTACATTACAAATGCCAACCCCCAGTTTATGGTGTGGGCAGAACTTCAAAACACACCCCCATGTCTGCGAGTGGCTACATGGCGTGTGCTTGTCCTGGTTGGCAGTCTAAACAGGATTTACCCCAAACATACTTTTGCACAAACATACATTTCTACCATTATGTATCCTCATAGAGTTGTACACATATACTTTATACTCGATTATCTACATTTACATTCAATTCCCATCTTTGTGCGAGCTGTATTGGTCATTCTATGGATTTTTATCAATTTTACCCATAACACTTTGGATTAATCATTTCTAATTTGATACATTTCTGGGCGCTGATCAGGGGATCATGTACATACAATTTTAAGCTTGCAACATTAATAGTTTTGCCACAATCAGTGTTTTAGTGTATCTTTGGTTACTTATGTGGTAAGAACTCCTACCACATCTCCAACTGTCTAGCATGAGTTTAGATTTATAAGTTTGTATTTTTCACTTGTCTACTTATTTTGGCTGTCTTGTTAAATGTTATAAAGTTCTGAGGCAAAAACAAGTAATTTCCATTCGGTTTTTTTTGTTCTTACTTTCAAAGTGAGCAAGTGGCCAGTCCTTTGAAGTTTCCTGAGAAACCTCCTCCACATCCGGCCCTTCCTTTAGGAAGATGGGTTGCCAAGCCTTCCTTTGTCCATGGGTCAGCTAGGAGACAAATGTCTGAGGCTTTCTTTGTTTTCATTATGCGGGAACCATTAACAGCCATTAGCCTTCCTGTTCTCAAGGAAGTGTCAAGCAGAGATGTCAGTTTTCCCAGGCTACCAGATCAGAATTACATAGTGGATTGGTCCCAGACTGGGGCCTTTGACATTAAAGTTTTTTCATTTCCCATATAAAATAAAAGCACAGTTTATAAAGGATTTAAACATTTTAAAAGAATTAGCCCTTCATCAACAGAGGCGATTTTTGCCATTTTAATCAGGAAATAGAAACACTTTTAAACTGGGTTTGACAGCTAATTTTCTGATGTAGCTGTCAGTCAGTGAGGCCTGGATTCCTCTGACTGCCTGGAGAATCCATAATTTCAGCACACTTTTTTTCAATAATTCACTGGGGAAAATGACTGAATTTAGCACCAAAACAGCACTTTGAAGGTTGCCATTAATTAGGAAACTGTATTTAAGAGCATTTTTGGATTTTAACCTTGTTTCAAGTGACAGTGACAGATGACAGCAGTGATTCCTGTTTTTACACCAACTTTGCCTGTGTGTGTGTCAGGGTTTTCAGCTCTTTTAGTGGTTTAGGGTTATTTCCTCAATTTTTGACAGTTTTTGACAGTTTTCTTTCCCATTGGCAAAGGGCAAAGGGGTGCAGTGTGGCGCATTGGCGTGGATACAAATACTCCACACTTCCCAGGCCCTTTGCACAGCCCTTACTCCTTGCTTCCCACTTCATCACTAAAACACAGGATATCCTATCCACCCTCTCATCCCCTTCCCTCCCCTCCTCCTCCCACCTCCTTCTGTGAACTCTGGTGCTCCTACACCCCCCCCCACCTTCCTTCTCGTCTTTTCCTCTTTTCTCCCCTGATGAGGTCTCTAGACAAGTCCGATCTATGAAAGCCTTGTCAAAACAGGTTTTTCCTTGCTCTTCCAAAACCATCAAGGACCATATTGACACCCTTGCTCCTGCCCTGGCTGATTTCTACAACCTCTCCTTTGCCTCAGGAGCCTTCCCTTCTCTCCCTGAAGCACTCTTGTGCACCCTCTTCTCCAAAAACCGACAGCTGACCCGTCTTGCCCGGCAAACTATCGCCCAATCTCCATCACTCCCTTTCTGGGCAAACTCCTAGAAAAGCTGGCCATCTCGCAGCTTAACCTTCACTCTGATTCTGTTAGTTGTCTCCACAACCATCAATCTGGCTTTAGAGCTGCCAGAAGCACAGAAACTGCTCTCCTGAACATCCATAAAGATCTGCTCTCCAACCTTGACTCTAACATCCCCTCTGTCCTCATCCTACTTGATTTCTCTTCTGCCTTCGACACGGTCAACCATACCATCCTGCTCAACAGTCTCTGTGACAACCTGGGTATCACTGATCAGGCGCTGGCCTGGCTGACCCCTTTCCTCTCTGATTGACCCTACCAGGTCCAACTCTGGTCCTTCCTTTCTTCTATCTCTCTCTCTAACTGTGGTGTTCCCCAGGGGTCTAACCTCTCCCCCTGGCTTTTTCAACCAATACCTGGCAACTGTCGCTCATTGCATCGGCATTTTCTGCTCCCATTTTCAGTGCAATGGGGATGACACTCAACTCAATTTCAGGCTTCTCTCAGCAATCTCTCATCTCTGATTGCCTATCTGCCATTCAGGATTCGTGTGCCGCCAACAATCTCTGCCTGAATGCCAGCAAGATGGAGATCCTCCTCATCGGCACACCTTCACCATTCTTTCCTTTCGCTCTCTGGCCAACCTCCCTTGATACTCCTCTGGCCCCTATCTGTGAGGCTAAGAACCTCTGATTCATCTTTGGTTCCACGCTTTTCTTCTCTGCCCACATCTCTGATGTCTCTAAAAAAGTCAAACTTTCTACTGCACCTCCTCAGAGGTATTCTGCCTTTCCTCTCCTTCCCCCGGAAGTTCTCTGTCTCCAGAGCCCTGGTTCTCTCTAGGTTGGACTATTGCAACAGCCTCCTTCTAAATCTACCTGCTTCTACTCTCTGCCAATTGCAACTTATCCAGAACAGCACTGCAAGACTTGTCCTTGGCCTTAAGCCCTAGGATTGTATCTCTCCAACTCTAAAATCGTTCCACTGGCTCCCAGTGGCTGCAAGGATTAAATTCAAAGTCATTTGCATTATCCACAAGGCTTTCTGGGGCCTGGGTCCAATATACCTTCAGCTGTCCATGCATAAATACCTTCCCTCTCGAGCTCTTCGCTCCTCTACCTCTAACTCCCTCAGGGTCAGTCTTTTTTCAGAGAAACGAGCTGGGCGTAGATCTGTCTTCGGCTGTGGCCTCCCTCTGGAACAGCCTCCCTGCCGCTCTGAAACTTGAAGAAAACCATCTCTGGTTCCGGAAGCACCTCAAGACCTCCCTCTTCGTTTCTGCCTTTACCCCTCCTCTCCCCTGCTGATCTGCGTTCTCTTGGCACCGTGCATCTGGCCTACCTTTGGATTTCCGGCCCCAGGTACCTGCTCACATTGCCACCCACCCGCACTGCCTCCTGGCAATCCCTTGCACTGGGGCCTGTGTCTGTAACCATACAGTCCCCACCTCCTTTTCTTTCTGCACTTACCAGACTCACCCTGTCTGTTGCCTTAAACTTACCACTTGACACCTGCTGACTACACTTCCAATGTTTGTTTACTTGCTATTATGTATTTATTTATTTATAATTTATCTGTTTTACTTTGCTCTGCAATTTTCCTCTTCTCCCCCTTCCATGCACCTTTCCCCTTTTCCCTCTCCCATGCACTTGCGCGTTCTGAATCTCACTGGGCTTAGTAAGATTGTTGCTCTGAAACACGTGTGTACGAGCGCGATATAAATAAAATATCAATATCAATGTAATAATGCCTCTATCCGACCATCAAAATGAATCTCCCCGCCCCCATAGGCCCCTCCCATCAGTGTACATTTTTACCCCCCTCTGGATAGTGCCCCAGTCCCCACGTGGCATTTGACGTGACCCCTGTACTTGGGCTGGCTCCTCCTGATATGATCGCATTTCAGGCCTTTTGTGTGCAGCGGACCAGCGCCCTATCGAGTCCGGGATCTATGAGCTTATGAAGCATTTTAAAACTGTGTTTAGAAATGCCAGCACTAATCCATAACCAGATAAATTCCAAATCCTCAGCAGAGCAGGGAGCACAGTCCATCATATCTGTAACCATAGGCGAAGCACCAAGGGCAGCGTTTCTAGACCGGCCTTTAAACATCACACATTTTACATAAATGAGAAGGTAAGAGTCTGGCTGAGAATGCAGATCGGTATGACTTTTTGACTTTGAAGGATAAATGCCTACTCACAAGGTTTTTTGATGGTCTGTTCAGGGATGCTTGTCTCCGGGCTATTTAGAAGTACCAGTCTTGCATTGCTCACAGTGAGTAAGTATACACAAAACACAGGAACTGGTTAGACCACCTAGAGGTGAAGAAATCACTGCAAGTCTGGCTAAAATCATAGAGCTCAAACTTTTCCACTCCCCTCATTCTGTATTAGGGGACAGCCACAGCTGCCCAGCAGCACCTCAAAGGGCTGCCATTTGAGATTGTTTGTATTTGTGGCCTTGAAGTGGTGTGTACTTGCCTATGGAGCATCACAAATCGAAATAAACCTAGAGACATAAATAACTTCCGGGAGCCGAGCCTTCCATAAACGCAGCGTCGGGAACTGCAAGGCTCAGTGATTTGGTGATTAACAGAGTGGGCAGTGATCACAAGTACTCGATCATCTGGTGATTTGTTTGGTAGTAATTTCTAAATGAGTTTGTGAGTAGAGCATTTGCTAAATGGAAAGAGTCTACTTTTCCAGAAAAGCCACTACAACCGCTGAACAAGCATTGGCAATGCCAAAGATTTTGACTTTTGTGTAGGATAGGGATAGGTATTTGCCAGGTACTGCTATAATGGTACTAACTGTCAATTATTGGCAGCTGCTGTAAAATGAGGCTAGTACCTGGGCATATAACAGTATTGTCTGGCAAATGATTATTTAACATCTACGAACAGGCCAAACCTGTTGGCTTTGGCAATGCTTGCTTTTTACAGAACTTCAGTGAAGGACATTCACACTGCATATAAAACAAGTGGCTGAAGACACACTTGGTTAAGACATTTTTATTACACCAGTAGTGCATGTAAAGATCCGATAAAGCCATTAATGTGCAGAAGACTCAATTGAAATAACTCTGACGGGCATTTCAACCAAAGGTTAATGCTACTTCTTGATAAAGCTAGCACAAAGAGATCCCAAGAGAATGTGCTTATAGCGGGTAGAGGCAGGGTTAGCATGGCCATGGGCAGTTAATGGGTGAACAAATAACCAAACAACACCTACAGGTTTTGTGTCCCTCAACACACCCCATCATCATCCTAGCTGTTCTCCAATGCAATAGTTTCCGCGTATAGGTGGTGCTTACGATCACCTACTCGGAAAAACAAAAAATGCCAATGTCTTCTCTATTGACACACCAACAAGCAAAACCATGTGGCCTAAATAGGCTCAATTTAAACTAACGCGACAGTATTTGCACTCTGGTGCAGAGGGCCTTCTAGGGAGAATGTTGCTACATTTTCCCGTCCTCTCGATCTGCCACTGCTTGCAAGCACAAGATCCAGAACCACCATCCACATCCGTCCATACCTAGACTTGAGGTGTGTGCTACACATTTACAGTTTTCACTGTGGTGTTTTATCAGCTGTTCCCATAAACTACATTATAAATGCAATCCTGATTTTTCCACTGTCAATTTCCCAGTGTAAGGGCAGGAGCAGGGATGACTCTTGATCACGCATACCTTTAATACATTTATGCTGCTGCTATGCAAAATATGGTCACTCATTAAAGACCAGCAGGCTGGTTCCTCAGAGTGGGCGCACCCCGCCTGGGAAAAGACTATCCAAGGGTGGCTCCCTCCATAATCAACGTGGTTCCAGCTCCCACCCTGCCACTGTTATCTGCATCTTTTATTAAATATTGTGCCCCCTTGTGCCTGTCACTTTTATCTTTCCGGGTGTGTCCGAGGGATGAAATAGAGGGTATTGGCCCTTGATGTGGAGGGAAGAGTGGAAATATGGTACCCTGTGCTGGGAAAGACCTCAGTACTCACTTGACACTCTGGAGGGTTGCGATTTGTTGGTTTGGTTTTGGCACCCATTGCCTTACCTGTTTATCAGGCCACTATGGACTCATTGGCCGTCCCAAAGCCAGGCACGAGGCTCTGGACCTCACTCTAGCGCTTGCGAATGAATCAAGGGTATTATGACAGGGCTATTCAGTGTGGTCATGCACGTCATGTAGGAATGTTTTTCACAGAATTGCCTTGGGTGATTTTGGCTGGTGGGTGGCTGACCTCTCAGATGCTGTGGCAACAGTTGTAATTCACAGTTTATATTTATGTTTATTTATTTGTACCGCGCACAAGGTACCCTCAGGCTTACAGGCGCTGACAAACAAAACAGAAATACATAATATACATAACATAACAAACCGTAATGAAATCTATAGCATATTAATTGCAAAAGGTCATATATAGCCAGACACAAAAAGTGGGTCATCAAACATCATAAAGTACAGAGGAAAAACTTAATTTATCACAATTCTCAATTTTGTGTGAGGGGACATGTCCTGTACATTGGTGAGCCTATTTATAAATTTGGGCAAACTGCTAGACCCACAACCAATGATGATACAGTCAGTTTTGTGTACTTGGCACCAATTGCTGATCTGTAATCTCCGGAGAACTTTCAGGTCCTGCTATCTAACAAAATTGGAACCCACTTTATTATGAAGCCATGCTAAAATTTTATTTTTAAGTGACTCCCTAGATTTGGCTTGCTTCGGCTTGTCCACATTGATTAAAACAATGTTTCTTGGATCAAGTGCGAAGGTCCTCACATTGGAAGCAAGGTGGCTTTTTTCTGTCGAATATCCTTAGGTCGAAGGAGGGCCAAACGTGGCGCAAACTTCATAAGAGGTAATGTGCTCTCTTGTAGCACTGGAGTCCCCAGTCGAGTCATTAGCGGAGCTAACTTAGTTTGCCAAGAGGAATCCCTATGAGTTAACTCAATCGGCTCTGTTTGAGAATCTGCATCAACTCCAATCTCAGAGGTGGGCGTTTGAGAGGCCTTTTCCTCTCTTAAGAACTTCATCTCAGTGAGCTTCTGTGGAGGTGACAAAGGGGGCATAGACATTTTGGGTGTAACAGCATCTACACAAGCGTAGAATTCCACAAAGTTTGAGCAAATCGCTAGATCCCGTAGCATGTGATCCTTGAAACATAGCCAATTGGCTATGGCTTTGGGCTCAAAAGGCTCCTTCACAGCGCTAGCTGCGACTTCATATTGATCGCCTATTTTTAGGGCCTAATCTCGAATATCATGAAGGTCCATGGGAGCCAGGCTTACTGATGAATCAACAGTATCTTTAAACAGATCCCTGTTAACCCTGCAGTGTGCCATGTCAGAGGGAAAAACCTTTGACTGAGATTGCGAGGAGGAACCCATAGGGGAGCAGGTGAGGCTATCAGCGCTCCTGGGGACCTTATTACTGCGTAGCATGTTGGTGAGCATAAGATGTTCATTTTGCAATTTCAGTCTCCTCATGGCACTTAGGGCTAAGACTTCTGAGATTTGGCTATCCCTCCTTAGAGGAGTCTGCAGTGTTGACTGTGTGATGGTGGCCGTATTACTCAAGGCAGTGGACTGGCTACAATCGGACCCTGCCCCAGGGGTGGGGGCAGAGATGGAGACGGGAATGGGCTCAGGAGGAAACCCCGATCCATGGCTAAGAGTGGTAGGGGGTGCGTGGGCCATGTCTAGGTTCGGGTCACTATTGGGCATTACACACGTGGATTGCAGTCTCGTTCTAGGCATACTAATGCGAAATCAAGTTAGCCCAACTTGTCGCTGCACCGAGCGGTACAAAGGTGATCAGGACAGCAAGTGCTTACCCCCGAACGCCACCCCTCTGATTACCCAAACAGAAGGGAGCTCAGGCAGCTGCAGCACCTCGCCGGACCTTACCGCCCATTACCGTGCCACTCTGTGTCATCAGGGGTCAGGGGAAATGCTGCGCTCCGTATCCCGAAAAAGGCAGGATGAAAGGAAGAAGAAAGAACCGGCAGGCAGGCAGTCAAGCAGTCCGCTGAACTCACCGAGCAGAGTTGCGCCGCGCTGCGTTCTGCTCTGCCTACCGCTTCCGACACCATCAAGATCAGAGGAAAGGACCGTGCAGTAGGACACGCTGCGTCAGACCGCACCGCCTAGCACGGCCGCCTCAGATGCGAGCGAGCAATCATGGGTATTATGACTCTTGATAGTTTTGACTTATACCAGAGGCACTGCATGCTACGCAAATTAGGTGGTGGGTCTCAGGTTCACTGGATCTGACATCAGAGAGTTATGGAGCTGACTTTGTTCTACTGAGCACAGACATTGACACATTGCTCCTTTACCTTGGAGAACAGACTCCATGACAACAGAGCGATGTGTGATCTTGTGCTTTT
Source organism: Ambystoma mexicanum (assembly GCF_040938575.1). Taxonomy (NCBI): domain Eukaryota; kingdom Metazoa; phylum Chordata; class Amphibia; order Caudata; family Ambystomatidae; genus Ambystoma; species Ambystoma mexicanum. The sequence goes on along the minus strand of NC_090930.1, from coordinate 410,381,418 downwards.
TGCTGGCGTCACCTTTACAGGCCACCTCTGGAAACTTTGCCTGTAAAGGATTCTGAAAGTTCCCTGGTATTCCAGTGTGCTGCAAAGGTCGGGACATGAATTCTGACAGAAGAATCCTTGAAGCTGTAGGACACAGAATGAGGGTGACCTGATATTTAGAAAAGGTGTCATAAATGCACAGATTCCAGTATGAGGGCACATTAGGTCAACCTGAGGACATCCTTCACAATGAGGGCTTAAGGGTGAGGGGCCTCCACCGTCATCCTAGTTAGCCCTCCACCATCTCATCATTAGTTTTGGTTATAAGGTGGAACTGAAAGTGCGACCTACAAGCTGAAACATGTGTCATTGGAGGGGAGATACATGAGATGGATCCAGGGAGGAAGATATTTTGGGACTTGCAATCTGTGAAGGTACACACAACAAAAAGGTTATCATAATGAAGATAATGACATGTTCTTAACATAAACATATGCAATAAAAGTGCATAATAAGGAGCTGGACGTTTGTGACACAAATCTCCATACCCAACTTAGTTTATTACACAACGTCATTCGGTGTGTGTCTGAAAGTGGAGAAAGTACATTGGTTTTAAAAGGAATTGTTTCAGGCTTGTATTATTTTGCATTCTGGGAATATATATGAACCTACAAATTGATAACCTCAAATATTTGCACCAATTAAATCTTTGTAGGTGTGCGGCCAAGTGCTTAAAAAGCAGAGTGGGTTAAAATCACTGCTTCACGGTTTACCCAAAGTGTGTGATCCTGGACAACTAATTTAATCTCCCTCTGGCATAACTGTGCACAGGTGTCTAGCATGTATTACCACATTTTCCTACTGCTTGTAGTACCTGTATATCATTTACAGAAAGGATTAGATCCACATGCTCAGCATTACATTTGTTGTTGCTATAGTACCATTGACTTGTTTAATCAACCTGTATTTATGAAACACAGAGGCTTTAATTTGACTTCTAAAACCTAACACTCTGAGTAAATGTGAGGGTAAGCAAAGTGCAATGGGATCCATCCACAGCAGAAGACTTGAGCAATGTTTTAGGTGGAGGTAATGGGTTTGCAGCAATTGGTAACAAAATGAGGACAGTTGGTTGAGAACGGTTAGGATCTGGAGAAGAGTGTGGGGGAGGGGAGGTGCCAATTTGACAGTTTGCCTACGGTGGCAAAATTCCTTGCACCGGCCCTGAAGGGCATAGTATCTTTCAAGATTGTGATCATAATCATTTCTCTGCGCATACAGTCATCTGCTCTTATTTCCCCTATGTAGGACGGCTACAGGACACTGTGCGTGGCTTTCAAGGAACTCTCCCAAGAGGAATATGACAAAATTAGCAAACAGCTGGATGATGCTAAAATGGCTCTGCAGGACAGAGAGGAGAGGATGGCGAAGGCTTTCGATGACATTGAAACCGACATGCATTTGATCGGGGCTACCGCAGTCGAAGACCGGTAACTTTCAATGCACATTGGAATTAAATGAAGTTATTTTTGTGGTCTGTGAGAATGTTATAAAATGTTTTGGCTTACAAATAAAATAAAACTGTGTCGTGCTTGCTGTGTTTTGGGATTCAGCATTTAAAGTGAACATTGTGCATTTCACGTTTGGGAAATTCACAATTACAATATGTCACTTCTTTCACATAGTCAGTTTGCTCTTAAAACCAGACAGACCAACTAATTGTGTTGCTTTTTTGTCAAGTGAAGTATCGTTTTTGTTTAACTTTTTAAACCGATGAATTGTAAAATGTTTAAAGTTGTACATGGCTGGGTAATTTTTTAATTGGCGGATTGTAAATGTTTCCCACAAATATGCGGGGGCTACTGTGTGCAGCGAACAAGCCCGAACCCACCAAATAGTGCAGTTCTTCTCTGAGAATTCTTTTAAAATAATGGTTTAAAATGGTGCATATTACAGGATACTTTCTGTGAAAACATGGGTAGAAATCCAGTTTGTAATCGGTTTTGAAGGTAACTCATGGAAAACTCCAACAGTTGCAGGTCGCAAACCATGCACTTGAGCATTTTCATGATGCCTTTTCCCACAATATATGCCAGTGTGAAAAACATGTTCATTATGCTGTCTGTGCCTATACATTTCCATGCTGGCTGCACCGATAGGTGCCAGTATTCCCATTTAAGGACATACTACAGTTTGCTTTACGCATACTGCCATTAATGATACTATAATAAAACATTTCCATGCTGGCTCTGTAAATCATTTCAATTATGCACACATAAGAACATACTCCAGCTGGCTTTGCCAGCAAAAATGCCATGCTACAATAAGAAACTAAGTCCAGACTGGCTGCACCACTCGCAATTCAAGTGGAAACTTGAATTCCACGCCGGTGGACCGGTGGACCCACAGCACTTTTATAATACATTAATACGTCAGTCATTGCCTGATGCTGTCTATCTCCTTAAACTTGTTTTTCTTTCACTAAATACAAAGAGAACAGGAGTCTTTCAGGGAAATCCATGTAAGCAATAAACTGACACATGCATTACTTCTAATGGATTCCTCCCTCCCACAGATTCCCCATCTATGATATCCTAACCATAGTGCAGCAGTTCGTCTGAAACCTTTCCGCCACCAGGGGGCCCAGAGCCTATCCATATCGGTTCCATAGGAAGCCTCTAGGCACCCTGCGCCAGTCATGTCTGGCCGGTATATATTGAGGCACCACACCCTGTGACCACATTTCCTTTTTCCACACACTGTTCACTTCAGGAACACGCTCGTCAAGTCTTTTTTCGAATCTTCTTCAATGCCATGCCCAAGCGTATGAAGGCCTAGGGTATCAAACCTTGCACGAATTGCAGTGGGCTCATGTCGATATCTGATCTGCACCGGATTTGTCTCGACTGCTTGGGTGAAAACCACAGCACCCAGGATTCCGGGCTGTCCCAGTCCATGCACTGGAAGGCCCTTTGGGAACGAGCAGCAAAAATCTTCGCCTGCCTCCTCAAGACTAAGCGTGAAGTTGCACGGTCTCATTTTGAGGTTGTGCGGTGTGGAACGTCGATCTGAGGAGAGGTCGCCTCTGTGCAAGGAAAATGAGAAGGATAAGAAGAAGGATCACAAGAGATCCTGCTCTGGCATTCTTCTTCCTCTTGTAAAAAGAAGAGCCACCACTCCAGAGAATCTCCAGAGAAGGCAGCTCAGGCACCTTTTCCGACCCAGTTCTCCTACTCGGAGGAATGGGAACCGTTTTGCCTCAAGATGCTTGACCTCTCCAACACACCGGCAGATTGGGCCTCTGCACTGGTGGCCTCTTTGCTGACCCACCACATCTTCTGACGCATCTTCTGGCACAGGTTGGGTGGCCACTGGGGATCACTGCTGCACTCCTACTGGCGATCAGATGGCGATCAGCACCTTGGGAGTCTGGCTCCCTCTGGCATATGCTCCTCTTCTTTTAAGCCCTTCATGTCTAAGATGTATAACATCACCAATGAAGAGGGGGAACAGGTGCCCTATGGGTTGAAACCTTTGGCCCTCAAAGAAGAGAAGGACTTCCTGGAGGATTTCTAAGAGTAAGGTGAGTATGTCCAGGGACTGGCATGGGATCTTCATTCTTCCAGCCTCCACCCATGGTAAGCCTCAGGCATCTTTTTAGAGACTGATGGCTAAGGTGGGGGTTACCCTGGGGCTATCGGCTCCATCTAGGCCCAAAATTCTGTTTGGGGATAAGGCAGATGACACCCTCCAGAAATTCCAGTCATCAAAGGTGACGTCAGGAGGCGCTGTTGAGCAGCCAGCGCATGCAGACATGAGTTTCTGCTGCTCCGCCAGGGCTGCTATAATCCTCAAGAAAGATCCTTGTTGCAGCTTGGTAATCCCAGCAACTGCAACGTGTGCGGAGAGAGGAAAGTCTGCATGGTTCCCTGCGAAATCCAGAGAAAATGTATAGCCTAAAAACAGCAGATTCGTTGGCATACGCAGAACCCACCCGCAAATCTTAGAGGAAGCGGAAAGCGGACGAATGCCACTGCGCAACTGGACGTAATGGAGACAAATAAAGAAAGAGCTGGCCCGACGGGTGATCCCACAGCAGGAACAACACCAGTGAATCGCCGCCTGACTCCTGCTGCTGGGCCTGAGAGGTGGACAAGGTCCACAGAAGGATTGATGAACCCGGCCCGCGAAGGGCGTGACCCGGATTTCGTATAAGGGACGAACAGCAACATGGAGGGCAAGACTGCGACCTGCACTCGCCCCCTGTTGCAGGAAGTACCCGGCCCCAAGTGGGTGTGAGAGAGGCGCTCCCGAAGCTGGTGTGGGGCGCAGATTAACAGCAGCAACACCCCCGACCGGATAACTATGGAGTCTAACCCGAGCCCCAGGGCTGATCCGGTGTGACAATAGCAAGAGGGCACTTACCACAGGAGGTAAACAGGGACAAGCCGGCCCTGTGACGGTGAGCGCAGAACATTCCAGCGGGGGTGGGGTGAAGAGACAGAAACCGACCAAGGGAGCGCTTTTGTGGCCCTCACCCCCTCACCATTCCACAGAAGCAAGGCAAAGCCGGCTTTTCTGACCGCACTGAGTGCGAGGAAGCCTGTGCACCTACGGTGCAGCGGAGCAGACGGGGAGGGATAAAAGTAGAACTGCATAGGTCCAAGTGACCTGGGAGTCTTTAGAGACATCAACAAGGGCCAGGGTGAACACTGACCAGATTCTCCTCAATATCTCTGGGGGCGCCTCTCTGAACACAGGGACCCCAAGTGCCCAGCACTCCACCCTATATGCCCCTAGACCCAGAAGGGGAGCTCCACGCCTCGCCCCTGGACCCGAAGACCCCCACTGGTCCACCCCCTGTGTGCCTGATGCAGGTACTGGGGCCAATAATCCACAAGAGGAAGCCTGAAAAACTTCATACTCGTGGAGCTGCAACCCACACAACAGTGGTGAAGGATGTGCCCCGTAAAGGGTCTGCGCAGAGCAATATAGACCGCTACATGACAAATATTCCGGCAACGGTTTCCTCAGTACGGGACATGTTGGTGGAGGAGAGGGGAAAATGCATAAGCAAGCCAAGCAATATCACTTATGCAATTTGACCTTGGAGTGGAAGAAACGGAACAGGGCATATCGGACAGTGAGGACACAATATGGAAGATGGAGAAACGGCTGGATAGGACATCTCAAAAATGAACCACCCTAGAAAACCGGGCAGAAGACAGCCAAGGCAGATCCCGCCGTAACAATCTCTGCATACTGGGACTCCCGGAGAAAGAACTACACTCAATGGATCTATTTTTGGAGCGCTTGCTCTCAGACCTCATGGCACTGAGAAAACTTTCAAACTTCTTCTCAATCGAATGGACACACAGAGTCCCAACAGGCCGGCCGGAAACCTGGTGCCTCCCAGCGCACAGTGATAGCCCGTCTCATGAACTATCGAGACATGCTCCTACATATGGCAAGGGCGACTGGCACTTACAATGGCAAACAAATCGGCCTCTTCCTGGGCTACACAAGAGAAGTACAAAATCTTGACAGTCCTTAGAAAAAGCTAATGTCCCTCAATTTTAAATATGCACGTTTCTTTCTGGCCACACTCAAGCTCCACTATAACACTACAGTACACGTGTTTCATAGCCCTAAGGAAATCTGGGATTGGGTGGAGATGCACGTTCTCTCCGTCCAACGCCCGGGAACACCGAAGGATCATACAGCTTGGGGTGACACCACCGAAACATCCCTGGCCTGACAAGGGGTGCAGAAACCACGCATCGAAGAGGAAGACAGTGGATCCCCGGGAGTGGAAAAGCTGGCTGACTAATATCGGAATAACACAAACGCTCAGATATGAACTTGGGAATGCCACTTGACTTGCCTTCTGGGAGTCAAGACTACCACCTTTTCTGAATCCTGCATCCAGCAGCCCACGGCTGGGGACAGTGAAGAACAGAGATGACTCTCCTGGGCAACCCCAAACATGTTCTTTAACGGTTCCGTTTGTACAAGTTTGGGCGACAGGTACTTCTAGTTGGGGTTGGGGGGAAGAATGCAGTGTAGGGGGCGACTCATGTTTAAAGTTGTGGAAGGGTGGGGATGGGGCACGATTGGGTAGTGCCGAAGCTCAATGATGGAGATCTAGGAACTCTATTCAATCTACATGCGCTTCAGGCTGGGGGGACCACAGGGGACAATGGGAGAGGCAGGACGAGGGGTATGGGCATACACCATGTTGGCAGGTAGTGGGCGGGCGGGTAGGCCTGAAGACTCAGGGATTGGGGAGATGGACACTGACCTAGGGGGTACACAAGGCATTCACGGGAAGGAAGAGACCAGGAGTACAGCGACTGGCCCGAACCCCTGAGATACACCTCCAGGGTCTCCATGACACGTGATGGGGAAATATCTCTGTTGACTCGGAATGTCAACAGACTGGGCTCCAGCATTAGACGGAGGTTAGTACACAAATTCCTCAATAGACACTCACCAGACTTCGCCCTCCTAACAGAAACACACCTAGTCTGCACGGAGTGTAAGTTCTTCAGGAGGTCCAACTATGCACTGGCATACCACGCGGGATTCTCGAGAGGGACAAGAGGTGCAATTAATCTAATACATAAGAGGGTACCATTCAAACTGAGGGAGGAGCGGACAGATCTGAGAGGGTGATTTGTTGTGGTAACAGGAAATGTGGGGAAACAGCTGGGGCATCGTTGCAGTACATGCACCCCCTCCACTCATGCTTGAACTCTTGAACGATCTCCAAGCAATAATTCTTACTGAACATGCAGATTTGTCAGTACTGGGAGGGGATTTCAACACGGTCATGGAGGTAGGTATGGACAGATCACATAGGGGCAACAGGTACCCAGACCTTCCGACTAAGTTGCACTCCTTTGCAACAGCGCTGGGGCGTGTTGACGCATGGAGGGAACTGCATGGGACAGAATCTGGGTTCTCGTTCTTCTCCAATGCACATAGATCACTCGCCAGGATAGACTACTTCTTCGTACCTCAGGGCATGGTAACAAGGCTGATATCTGCAACATTCCTGGCTAGGGGTATTTTTGGAACACTCCCCCCTACTTATGGTGTTGAAAAATGGGTGAACAAAACCCAACACAACCTGGCGCCTCAAAGCATACTATCTGGGAATGCCCGAGTTAATGGAGGGACTATCCAAAAAGACTGCAGAATATTTGACCCTAAATGAGGGCTCAGTTGACGGGCCAACCACGCTATGGGAGGCGTACAAGACAGTGCTCCATGGTGAGGCGTTCTCTCTGGTGTCGGCTCACCGCCGACAACATACCCGGGAAATTGTAGAGGTAGAGGATCAGGCGTCAAGGAAAAAAGAACAGTTCCTTGAATCGGGGTCCCAGACTTCACAAGAGGCTCTAATCACAGCACAAGAGGTCCTAAGAAACGTGGCGCTGGACAAAGTGAGGGTAGCCCACTGGTCAGTACGTGGCCAAATATATGAAGCGGAGGACAAGTCCGGCAAAATCCTGCCTTGGTTGGAAAAGCGGGACGGGGCAAAGGGCATGTACGGGCCTTTCATGAGGCTGGGAGGGATTTACTAATGGAGGACACTGACATCGCAGAGGCATTCGCCACAATTTATGAAAAACTCTACTCTCCCCTCAGGCGAGGACAACTGAGACAGAGGGCTCACACATTCTCGACTCAATTGCAATCCCTAGTTTCTCGGAGCAGCAGACGAGAGAACTCGAGGCCGAGGTCAGGGAGGAGGAAGCGATGGCTGCGCTGTCCCAACTTCAATCTGGCAAAACCCCGGGACCCAACGGTTTTCTGGTAGAAACCTGGTAACGACTGGGGGAAACATTGATGGGACACATGCACCACATGTTCCTACAGAGCAAACAAAAGGGACAACTCCGCCTGGACCTCAGGAAGGCATGTATTGTACTGATCCCCAAAGCCGGGAAGCCTCCAGAACTCTGTGCCTCCTGCAGGCCAATTTCGCTAATCAACAAGTTCTGGCATGGATTCTAGCCAATAGATTACTAGGAGTAATAGACTCCCTCGTCCACCCATACCAATGTGGGTTCATACCCTCCAGATTCACTTGGATGAACCTATGCACGGTACAGCTTGCCATCGACCAGGCCTCGGCAATATCAGACCTACTAACACTCTTGGCTGTGGACTCTGAGAAAGCATTTGTTTCGGTGGGATGGGATGCTTTATGGGATATAATGGGCCGGATGGGATTCGGGAACAGCTTCATGTCCTGGGTCAGACTACTTTATGACTCTCCGGAAGCAGTGGTACGGGTGAACGGGGTGTCCTCCAGGGTGTGCACACTTGAACAGGGGACCAGACAGGGCTGCCCCTTCGCCCCCCCCTACTATTTACTTTAGCCATTGAACCGCTAGCGATAAATCTTAGGACGACTGGAGAATGGACCGGATTTACTCTGTTTCGGGCTTCGAGTATCTCAGCATTCATATTGGCTCAGACCTGGACGACTTCCTACAGCTCAACCTGCAACCAGTGATAAATAGATTCTCTGCCGATGTGGCCCACTGGCAGTCCCTCCCATTATCGCTGATGGGTAAAACGGCCCTCTTTAAAATGTTGATGCTCCCGAGATTTCTATATTTCCTTCAGAATGCCCCACTTCCCATCCCCAAAACGATGTTCACATCTATAGAAAGCATCCTCCCGGGTTGCTGTGGGGAGGAAAACAACCCTGCATAGCCCTCCAAACCCTGCAGCGCTCTGTTTGGGAGGGGGGGGAATTGGTCTGCCCTGTCTCTGTACCTACTACTGGCTAACACAGACAGGAGTGGTGAATGAATGGCTTCATGGGGAACCAGGGCTCCCACACATAGGGGCAGAGACTAGAAGAATGGGACCAAATAGACCCCTGCAAATACTGTATAGAGAAGACAAAGGGATAGCGTAAATGCCAAGGAAGACACTACACATCCTCCAAGCTTGGACGGAATCCCACCACTAAATCAGGTGGGGTGGGAGACCAACACTGGACCAAACCCTCTATAACAATAGGCATATCCCCTAAGTCCTATCTTCACGATTTGGGGGGAGGCACAGGATTTGCACGCTTGCGTATGTAGTACAAAAAGGGTGCTTCCTGGAATTTGAGGCTTTGTTGGAGAAGTTTGGGCTTCCATTTAATGACTACTACAGACACCTCCAACTAACGCACGCTATCAGCGCTCGGTTTTCTGTCTTGGAATAGATCCCAAAAAGTTCCCCCCTAGAGACCAACATTCTCCTAGATCGAATCCCAGCCAAGGTTGCTTCCACGCTGTAGCAGGTGCTTATCACTTTCGGGGGCCAGCAACTGTCACCACTCAAAGAAAAATGGGAGATAGTGGTGGGCCCACTGGAATCAGAGGAATGGGTAGAAGCACTAATGTTCCCACGCGACACAGGAATAGACGCCAGGCTGCGTTCAATCCAGTACAAAATCCGGCATACTACTACTCCTGCGCAGCGATGGCACAGTGGGGGGTGGTGGACAACGAGGACTGCTTGAGATGCAGGAGAGCGGAGGGTACCTTCTTCCACACGATGTGCAGCTGCAACGTAATTCAGAACTTCTGGAGGAGATGCACCCGTAAGATCTCTGAGGTTTTGGTGTCCTCTGTTCCACAGGAACCGAAATTGGTATTACTGGGAATATGGGGGATGTGGAATTCAACAAGCACAAGAAGACGTTCCTGGCCGTGACACTGGGATTGGGGAAGAGACTTACGGATGCAACGTGGGGCTTTGCAGACAGACAGAGCCTCAGCCGCTGGGCCAACGAGGTGGACAGATGAGCGTCCCTGGAAAGAATAATCTATTATACCAGGGGATGCCCTGGGAAGTTCCAGAAGGACAGACATGGCTCGATTGTGCACTGTAAGACCCATGGTCAGGCCCAATGCCCTCCTGGCCTGCCTGAGATACTTTTGCTCTCACATGTGTTGTCTATTGCCGACTGTAACGCTGTAGCCAAGCTTTGCAACCTTTTGTTATTCTGTATTTGGTTTTATTTGAAAATAATAAACAGATTTAATTTTAATAAAAGGTTACGTCCGAGTCCTTGGATCTGGCAGTGCAACACCCCTCTGCGGCTTCTGCAAAGGGCTGAGATTTTTGTTGCCTAGCCTACTATGTTCTGCGAGAGGAAGGGATAGAGGTACCCCAGAGGGGGACCGGATGCAGCCACCGTCCCCTCTGCACCCTAAGGAGCTGAACCTCTGTGATATCCTCTGCACTAATACCCTGTGGAGGGTGGGGGGCTTTCCCTGTTCAGCTCGGAATGGTCCAAAGCCATGTCTGATGCTTGGGACTTGCAGGTCATCCAACAAGGCTACTGTCTTCCTTTCGAGTAACACCCTCCTCCCCACCACCACGACACTCACACCGACTACTTACCTCCATATCCCATCCTCTTGGAAGAAGTCCGTCTGCTTCTCTGAAATACCCTGATGGAACTGACATCATGCTCAAAACAAGACAAGGGGTGACAAGGCACCTATTTGCTGGTGCTGATGGAGGACAGGGTTTGCGTCGATACTGGATCTGCAGCTGCTGAATTCGTTCCCACACAAGGACAAGTTCAAGATGGTTATTCTAGCCCATATCCAGCAAGCCCTCGACCTGCAGGACTGGTTGTATCACTGGTTGTATCACTGGACATTCATGATGCCTATCATCGAAAGCACATGAAGTACCTGAGGTTCCCGGTGGACCAGCAACATTATCAGTTCAAAGTCCTACTGTTCGGTTTTTCTTCAGCTCCCAAGGTTTTCACCAAGGTGCAAGCAGTGGTAGTGGCTCTCCTCAGGAGAAGAGGGCATTCATATCTTTAGCTACCTGGACAACTGGCTTTGGTGAGCTCGCTCCCTGACCTATTGTCAGAGCACCTGCTCCGCACATGTAGTCTGTTGCACAGCTCAGGCTTTTCCCAGAACTTCAAAAAGTCTCGGGTTTCACCATCCTAGTCCCTCTAATTTATCAGGAAGGTCTTGTCTTGGACACTCGCCTGGGCAAGGCATTCTTGCCCGAGGACCAAGTGGCAAACATCTCTCGATGGCTAATGTCCTCCAGTCTCAGGGACAAGTCCCTGCTTTCTACGCCTAATGGCCTCCTGCATCCTAGTTGTTCCAGAAGTGAGGCTGCGTATGAAATCGTTACGTTTCAGGGCCACATGCCAGAACTCCTACAGGTTTCGACCTAGGTGGCTCAAGAGCTTGCCTGGTGGGACACTGTACTGAGAGACATGTTGTTTCGTCAACATTGAAGCCAAGTGACGGTGGTCGCTGATGCATATCTGACAAGTTGGAATGCTCAGTTGTCGGAACTGAAAGTGAGCAGACTATTGTCTCCTTCTGAGTCTCAGGTACATGTCAATTTGCTGGAGTTGAGCAATCAGGCTGACCCTGCTCACCTTCCTCCCCTCTGTGAATTGCAAGACTGCTCATTATTATGGACAACACAGTAGCCATGCACTACCCCAACAAGCAGGGTGGTGTGGGGTACTTGCTGCTATGCAGAGACGCAACTGTCATTCTGGTCTCTGGAGAACAGCGTGTCTCTGACGCATGCCCATTTTGCCAGAAGAGACAATGTCACAGCAGACAAACGTCGGCCTCCTCAGAGTGGGAGTTCTGCGGGATATCTTTTCCTTCTGAGGAACTCTGAACAGGAAATGCAAATTATTATGCGCCAGGGAATTTCCTTGTCTGGGAGCTCTGGGGGGATGCACTGAGGGTCGAATGGACATACATCCTCTTTTATGCATTCCCCGTCATTACGCTGGTTCTCAGGAGATTGCGCCTGTTCGGAACAACATTGATTCTGATCGCTCTGGACTGAGCCCAGGGGACATTGTTCCCAGAGTTGCTGGACATGTCCACCTGCCCTCTTTAGCGCCTCCCGAGGAGAGTCGACTTGCACTCCCAATCAGAGGGGCGGGTCCTCCACCCGAACCTCAGCAGCCTGAACCTTCATGCTTGGCTACTGAAGACTGAGATTCAAGGACAAAGTCCATGATTTCCTCCTACCAGCTCGGGCAAAAGCATGCTCTAATGTGTAGAATTCAGCTCTAAATCCCCCTTAGGGAATATTTCTGGTGTGCTATACCTATTAAGCCGATTGGTCTCTAGGATGAAGGCTCAGCTGTTGTCTTTCTCATAGAAACCACTCGGAAAGAAGCTCTTAAATGTTGATAGCTGCTGTTCCGCCCACCAGTCATTGCATGCTTTGACAAATTCTGCAGGAAAACTATTTGGCCATGGTGTTTTTTTTATGTTTCTTTGGCATTTAATTGCTAAATATTGCTTTCTGTCAGTAAGATGATTTGGTTTGCTCTTCTTGAGGTTTGGTTTTATCGAGAACCTGAACAAGCACACTTGGGGATCAGAAACAGAAGAATGAAAAGGAGATTTTTGAATAGTGGTTGGTTCAGGTTCCTTCTGGTACTTTGTCTGTTGCGCCTGAAGTCTCCAGGGAATTGGCCACCTTTCGTAAAATGTGTTTTCCTTCCATGTTCTTCTGAGCAACCCCCATAACATTTTTCAATATAACTTTTTCTTTAATCAGGTTAGAAGATATTTTCCATAGGTCCTTAATCTCTATATAGTCCACACTCCTTCCCAATACAAAATTAAGTTTGTTTTTTATATCCATGGATTCAAACTAAAAGGAGCAGATTGGGTTTGCATGTATTCTTGCTAATTGTTGGGCTGAGGCCAATACTTAAATGTGCCTTGCTACCCAGAAGATGAATTAATTGATCAGTTCTTGATGGATAGCTAACTATTGAGATGGACCAAGCTCTCAGCTTTCCTTAACTGCTTTTTGTCCTCGAGAGTCAATATGTTGGCCTACCTGTTTGATCTAGTCACTAGAATCTCTTTAAATGTCCTCATCAAGTTCACCATTGTATCTGCCCCTGACTTTATTTGACACATCTGAATTTATGTTGTCCTGCGGAGGGTTATTTTGCAATGGCAGTGTTCCTTTTTTGCTCTTTTCACTTAATCATGAATGGGTTGCTGTCGCTTTCAATGCAGCAGACTATTGTGTATTCAGTAAATCGTGTCAGGTTTCTAACTTCTAGAACATTGAATCAATTATGGAGCCTTTTCCTCCTAAAGAGAAGGTTGGTTGGGGCTCTTTGTGCTCAAGTACCATTCCTCATTTGTGGGAAAACGGGGCTTGATATTTAAATCTGGCAAGTTATTATTTTCTTGAAAGATTTGAGCTGCAGTTTTTCCTTTGTCAGCATCTCAGTAGCCTGTCCGGGTTTTTTGGTTTATCTTTCACACAGTATGGCTGTAATTGATTTCAGGATATTCAAATCTGATCTGTATATCATTTCCAAATTTGGAAGATGTGTTTTAATGTTGGAGGGAGCGTGGACCACTCAGGACAATGGGACACCTAGTTTGATCTTGCCATCATATTGTTAGGCTCACCAGGGTTCCGCAGGGGTTTGTTGGAGCCCTTCCTTGAACTGGCTCCTCGAAATCGCCTTCCCCTTCTGAGAATGGTTGGACCTGCAGCTCTGGGGCTGGGTTTTGCCCCTGTAATTTCGTGATGACCAGCTCTCCATCCTGCGTTCCTTAGCAGGGGCGCGTAGAATGGAGCAAGTTACTAAACTGGTCCGTAGGGGTGTTGATCCAGACCAGCTGCGACCAATCCAAGTATAAGGTAAGTCTTTAGTATAATTGTAGTTCGATTAGAGTATTTGTATTCCATTTTAAAAGTAATTCTTGCAATGTCTTATTCCATTTCCATAGGTACGGGAGGAGAATCTGTATCGAAGAGGATCTGGGAGACCCTAGAGGCTGATAGAGTTCCAACAGGTAAGATGGTCTTTATAAGGGAGCTTTAGTCTCTTGTTTATGCGGCCATGCGAATGCATATGAGTCCTAACCTGTTTGTTCTTGTTCCCTCGTAGGTGCCTGCCAACGACGAAGAATGGTGTCCGGTTCCTCGATGAAGATTGCAGGATGAAGTCTCTGACTCTGACCGTGATGGAATGGAGGCAAGAAGAAAAGTCTGGCACAGGCCGCAATGAGTTGCAGGTGAGAGGCGCGCTCCGCGGTGTAGTGACTGGAACGCTCAGAGGTGAAGCGGCTGGCAACAGGTAAGAAGTGCGCTGCGCTCGGTGAAGTAGTGACTGGCTACAGGTAAGATATGCGCTCAGCAATGTTGAGGCTGGTAAAAGGCAGGATGCGCGTCCGGAGATGGAGCGGCTGTCAGCAGGTAAGTAGTGTGCTGCGTTCAGCGATGTTGAGGCTGGTAAAAGGCAGGATACGCGTCCAAAGATGGAGCGGCTGTCAGCAAGTAAGACGCGTCTGTAGCGATGGAGTAGCTCAAGTGAAGAAGCTTGCAGAAATGGGTGGAAGACTGCTGGTAAGAAGCGTTCTCAGGAGAATCTTCAGGATGAGGCTGAGGAAATGCAGAGAGGTACCGTTGAGTACATCAGAGAGCCTTATGCTGCTTGGAAGCAGAATAACGCGAAGCAAGGGCACGAAAATGGGCTGGCCTTATATAGGCCGGTTCAGGTCCCTCCCATTAGCTCCGCTTACTAACTCCAGCTTGCCCTTCTTTGGGCCTGTAGCACGTGCCTTCCAGTTCTGATCCATGGACACGCCTGGCCCAGCTACACACGCCCTGGGCCTAGAGTGTGCAGCGCACACTTTAAGATGAGCCTGGCACCAGAGGCGCCAGGACTGGGTCCAATGGGACCCCGGGGATGAGGAAGGACTGGCCCCACGACTAGTGGCCATGACACATATTCAGCGGTTTTGAGGGATGATGTTCTCTAGGATCTTGAGCATCCAGGGCTCCACTCCATTTCTTGCACTGATGTCTCTGCTATTTGGGGTGGAGGAAGAAGTCGCCACCTAAGGCTATCTTGGTCAAATGGTAGTCAATAGATCCTCCAAATTGATGATTAGGGGAGGGACTAGTGTCACAGATGTGCTTATTTGAGCGACGAGCCTATAGGAATCGCCAGTGGTACCCCAGATCAGATCGTATGTGCCAATTGTTCAAACAATATATCTAGACCTGACGCCCACCACACCCATGTTAATACCTTGAAGTACAGCCTCTTTATGAACATTTTATCATTGGTCATAGATGGAACACTGTGACAAATGGAGTGATTAGATCATGGACTATATACCATGCACAATTTATGGTATATGATTCTGCAGTGTGTAGTCTATGAGCCAATGTCCCGGATAAAGGATGATGAGGATAATGTGATTCTTGTGAATGGTACTTGATCACAAAGACCAATGACTAACCAACTCTTGCAGAATTGCCCCAAACAATGTTTCGATATGATTTAATGTTCTGTTTTGTTTCTTCTTTGGGTTTTGGTGGGTGGGTGGTGGTGTTTCAACGAAGGGATACAGACAATTTGGTATCAGTATTCTTCGATTTGTGTATGGAATAATTCTGCTGTATAACATGCGAACTGTTATACATCTGATGGTGTGGTTTTTCTACTCTCTAAAGTACACAAATTATCTTTCAGGAACACTTAGAATCTCTTATTGCATTTGTTGCCCTCGCTCCCATTGAGATAGTTTTTATTGGGTCATTCTGTTTCTTTTACTGTAGATTTTATATAGAGTTGGTTTGGGGCTGAAACGTCTTTATAATCTTGTCATTCGATTAAGTGCACTTGAAGACTATCTTCTGCTAAAGTAAAATATAGTACTCACCAATCGAAAACATTTGTTTAATTAAGACTAATTATACAAAGTAGTTCTACATTTTAATAATGTGGTCCAATATGAGGTTGAAAATGTTCAAATAAATACCCTCAATTCAGAATAAAAGATTGAGCTGCAAAAAGAGAATTGGGCAAACTCTGGCCCCAAACCTACTAAAGTTGCGACAATCACGTTACTGGAGGTTTTGAATGTGCACAACAAAACAAGTGTATCTTAAAGGGTACCTGATATTCAATTTAAAGTTTTAAAAAAAGATAGTCCTATATGATTTCCAGAAAACCCATGATGCCATTCCTTCGGTTATGCTGAGATAAACGCAGACTCAAAGATGATAGATTTATGAACACACACATATTTGACAAATTGTTACTTTTGAGTGGCTTGATCAATTTTGTATTTTTTCCTTGCTTGTGGCATACCCTGTTTATACTGTTTCCAAGTTATCGAAAGCTAAATGGATGAGATGCGTTTTGTCACATTGCTGACAAAGTGTTGTATTACAATGAAAGAAATCACTGTTTATTAATGTGGTGGGCTTAGGGGACGATATGGTAGTAATGAGACATTTATAAAGAATTGCGTCAAATTGCATTGTGTGGAAGGCTTGACAGCTGGGGTAATTGAAATAATTAGTAATCTTTGTGGGAACTAGTCGCTACCATTCCACTGAGCACCGCCTGGGCTCCGAGTGAGGCCGGAGTTGCAGTCTGGGCAACTGCAAGGACCCGGTAGCGACCGAGCCCACCAAATCGTTCTGGACTATTTAGCATCCGTGACCAGGCGTCTATGAAGGGGAATTGGATTTGTACAACATTGACTTCACTTATCTGGCCATGATTTCAATGTGTGGCTGCTGAAAACATTAAAAGGAATCTTATGGGCAAGCTGAACTAAGTGAACATTGTCCTTCGCTACAACTGTATGTAGAACTGTTTGTGACAGCCTCTGGTATACCTCTTTTCGTCTTTTCGTGCAAGACATTCTCCAGTGATACAGGGCCATGTCCAGGTATTGTAAAAGCCCTTCTTCCAGGTGTTCGTGGTGTGTGAAGGCTCTCTGCAACATGCAGTGTTTCTCCCAAGTATTCATCCAGACCTACAGGATATGTTGAAATTGGGACACAGTACTGGATGAGGTGCAGGTAGCAACGTCTAAAGGAATCCAAGTACAGCTTGTTCCTTGTTAACGAAAATATGGTATATGTTGAAGCATGAATAAGTCCTGATGCAGCTTCAGCGGCTAGGAATACTAATGGACAGATCTAGTGATCACAAGGTCTTCTAAAGAAGTCATGGGTAGCTGTTGTAGCGGTCCAGATAAAGAAACTATCCCAGATAACCATATCAAAGCAAGTTTAAGGTCATTAATGTGGATGATGATGGTAATGAGCCGGGTTCTGGAATAATGGAACTTACAGATTCCGAGCTGATCCTGTACACCTGCAAAGTGACTCTGTAAAATGGCTGTACTTACGTCTGGGCCGCTATGGTTATGATTCCAATCTCTTCTCCTTTGAGAGTGATCGAATGTGTGAAACTGGACAAGGAATATTTGCATTTAAGTGTGCCCGTTCAGAGGAACTGTTTAACATGCTGCAAGAGATTATGCAAAATAATAGCATCAGTGTGCTAGAAGAGCCAGTAGTTGACCGGAATCAACAGACTGAGTTGGAAGTTCCTAGAACGCCCCAAACACCAACACCACCTGGCTTTAGTGGACCAAGTCTACCTAATGGATACCCCAGATATCCGTCTTTTGGAGATGCTTCATCACACCCCTCAAGCAGACATCCCTCTGTAGGCAGTATGCGTCTTCCCTCTGTAGGTGAACAGTCCACACATCCATTACTTGTGGCAGAGGAACAGGTACACACATATGTTAACACTACAGGTGTGCAGGAGGAACTGAAAATCAGACCAACTATTCATGCGCCTCTGGAACTGCAGCTCTCTAATGCTGAGAGCAATCAAGCCCAAGGAGACCATGTTTCTATTCAGGACAACTACCCAAAAATTCTCATGGAGCCTGAAGGAGTGAAATTTGTTTTAGGGCCAACTCCTGTTCAGCGCCAATTAATGGAGAGGGAAAAAAGAGAAGAAAACAACTGGGATAATATAGGTGCCAGTACTGTTGGAAATTCCTCCAGCACTGACTGGGACACTGGTTATGATAGTGATGAGCGCAAGGAGGCCCCCTCTGGCAGCAAACTGGTTTATGAAAATGTAAATTGGTTACCTATTCCTGGTGTCAGGAGTCGTCGTCGCCTAGCCTCTGCTAGTGTTTCAGAAATGCAGAATGTCAACAACTCTGCTCTAAGGAGAACTGCTTTGTTAAAATATGAGACTTTACCATCTCTTCCTCCAGTTTGGTAAGCCCGTAAGCGTAGTAGAGATGAAGAGGACAATTTAGGACCCCATCAATCAATGGCTAACACAGTAACCTGAATCCAATGCATAATTAAGTCAACACAGAAAATGTAACTGTACCATTGAGTGCTCACAAGGTAGAATTTTCCAGGCGTCGCGACTGCTCCTACAGTATTCAACTTTGATGTCCAACGGCCCAGTTTAGATCACAGACAGCTAAATTACATTCATGTTGACTTGGAAGCTGGCAGTGACTCTGATAATCCTCGGACTCCAAAAACGCCTACCACCCCCTCCCTCAAACACCAACCAGACGCACAGAGTTGCATGCTGTGATAGAGATTGAAAGGACTGCTGCATTGTCAAACTTGCAGAAAGCACTGCCACGAAACGACGCTACTGCTCGCAAATACCAGACATAACCGTACTGATCTGCCAATGTGAGCCTGGGTAGCATAAACTAGACTGTCAGACGATCGTTTTCATTTGCAGCTTGTGATTTGTTTGTTTTGTTTTAGTCTCTTGAGTAATGCAAGTGTTCATTCCCATTTGAAAAACGAGCAACTTTTGTAGACTTTTGTTTTCAAAAATACGTTTTGCTTGTCGAAAGGGAATTGTTGAGCAGGAACTCATGAAATAACACACATTTATTCTACAGTAGTTGTATTTACTGTATATTGGCGGTGCCGTTCTCAGCGTGCCTATCACATTGACTAGAGTCAGTGACATGCCAATCTGCTGGCCCTGTGCCTTTCTTTTGCATTAGTCATCTTTGTGTTTGCATTACAAGGTAGCAAAAGTACATCAATGGCATTTGTAGTTATGTATTGTTGTTGTTGCATTTATTGGTTTGGTTGTAAAATGCAGCCTTTAAATAAGGTCATACTCGTTATAAAAGCGAAAATATACATATACATCTATAAAACACATCATCAATAAACATCAGAATTTGCATATACATCTGTATAAAAACATCATCAACATACATTCCAAAAATTAAAAATACATGCTATCTTTATAATTTACAATTCTAAAATGATCAATTCTAACCTTTTTAGTTGTATAATTTAATTTTCAGGCGAATATTAAATAATTTGGATGACATACCTAAAGTTGGCAAATCCAAGATTCTCATTGCAGCTATAATGATTGAGATATGTTCACCGTTATAAATTCTGCACCAGACATTTTTGGCTGTAAATATTCTATACTCCTTAAATACATGGTGCAAATGCACTTCCCTTAGTTCCTGGAATGCCGGACAAAAGACCAGTATATGTTTTAACCTTTCCAATTGTAACTCATTTTTGCAGTAGCAACATATTCTTTCATTATTGGGAACGTTTGCTCTAGAACCTAGGAGGTCCTGAGACGGCCATTGGTTTAATCTGAATCTTAAAAACATAGTCCTGTATTTAGGATCTGGGAATTTTATCATGTAGGGTTCTTATGAATTCAACTGTTTTAACATCGGGGATCCTGAATGGAAACGTTTATACTTTTCGCACAATTCCCAAGTTAAAAAAATAATTTAAAAAAAATAGTTTTGAGACGCCTGGTTCTTGCGCCACAGAGAAAATATAATTTATTCATACACTTGTAGGTTAAGGTTATTAGATTGCAATTTTATTCCTTGAGATAGTCTGTTCCTGCAAGCATGTGCCAATATTTGGCAGAATTGCCCCATAAAACCTTGTTCTGTGGCCAAGCTATTATAACAGGATTACCTTAAAAAATCTTGCATGCACTACTCGCATACCCTGTGCCATCTCACATCCAACAGTCTCCGTCTCCTGGCCCACAGACACCTGCAGACTTCACTCATACCTGTTCACATGTACACACATTCACATGCGCACAGGTACAAAATCACACATTACCGCACACACTCACACATGTACAAAAAGTTGTTTTTCTTTTCTCTGTTCTGCCAGCCTTGGGACTAGGTTCCACAGCCTTAAGCTCTCCAGAATGGCCCATCCATAGACGCTGCAGGTAGGAAGCATGTGCAGGTGTGGCGGGGCAGAAACGGGGCGGGTCAGAAGGACAGAAGCATATTTTTTCCATTGTATTGAATTTTATTCAGAAATGATCTCCTGACTATCGCTAAGCTATGGTTTTCCCTTGCCTAATAAAACCCTAACTCGGGTGCTAGTCAGTCATCAGTGATTCCAAAAGGATGATTCTGTCCTTTGTCCAATGCTAAGTTGTTCTGTCCCTACACTATCAAAAACAACCTAGGCACAGGAGAATGACTGATGCGCTTTTCAGCACAGTTACTTTAGTAACGTAAGCGTCGGTAGTAGTTGGCAACTATGTTGACCAGTTCATACAGTTCTCTCCTGTGTCCTTGACAGTTTGTTTTCTCCTTCGGAAGTTAATCCTCTCTTGCTCTTTTCATTAAGCTTGATACTACTTAATACTTCTATAGACAATGTCCACAGTTCATCGTAGCTGGGCCAGATATAATGATTCTTAAATGATTCTCACTTTTCTCCAGCATGGGGTCTGGCATGGATTCACATGCTCATGAATATTCCCCGTCATCAGGCTGGGAATCCTCGGTAAAGAAAAAACCAGTATCAGTTTCGTTTCTGATCTGTCTTTCGTAGTAATAACCAATCACTGGTCTCTGCGTAACACTGACCTCAGCCAATGACTGCCCTCTACCTAAGCCCCACCTCTGGCAGCCATCTTCAGATTTTTACCGCACGTTCATGTGTTGGGATCCTCGTGCTATTGCTCTCGAGCGTTAGTGCTATTTTTTCACGTTTTTCTCAAAAACTTCGTTTTTTTCGGTCAAAAGAGCCTCAAGCTCCACCGACTCTCCATCCGATCAACGGGGACCCGTGTCGGATTCGTCTGCGCCCCTCAAGGGTGAAGATTTCGTCGAGCTACGCTTTTGGAGGACTCTAGAAGTTTTCTCAGGCCCGTCCCGGACATGGCCCAGGAGAAGGGAAGCTCGACGCCCGGAAAGCTGTTCAGGGTCTGCCCTGGATGCCAGCTGCAGAACGTCTTTAAGGAGGACGAACACTCCTTTTGTCTTTACTGCTTACATGAGGACAAGACGCACGTGGAGAAGGACTGTGCGTTTTGCGGCAACATGTCGGAGCGGACCATGAAGGACCGCCATCAACGTCTCGCCAACTGGCTGGAAGGGAAGAGCCCGTCCGGCGAGAAGAAGAGGAAGAAATCCGTGCGGTCTTCTAAGACCTCTGAGGACGCCCCGGCGACGGGGGTCCAACACAAGGCCAAGCACCGCGAGTCCGCTGGCACCGGGAGCGCCGAACGGTCGGGCTCTACGGGCGCCAGGCAGGGCGCACCCTCCCCAGTACCATCAACCACGAGCCAACGCTCTGGGTCGGGTAAGAGGAAGGCCGAGCACCCGGCGAAGCTCCTGGAGAGGCCCCGGTCGAGCTCGAAGGCCCCATCGGAGGGGGAGCGAGGCAGTGTCCCCCCCCTCAAGGATAAGGCGGTGAGCGCACCTAAGGTGGTGAAGGCCTTAATCCATCCGGCCAAGGACTGTATCGAGACTGTCGCGGCGGCCCTGGCTCAGACTGTGGAGGCTACGCCAGTGGCGGCGACCTCGGGGCTCAGAGTCTCCCTGCCACCTCGGAGGGAGTCCTCTTTTATGCCCATCGATAGGACCCCCGTGAAATCTCCGGCGGAGAAGAAAAAGGGGGGGCAGGGTGTCGTCGTAGACTGGGCTTCAACCTCGGAGGAAGAGCTGATCGAGGTCTTAAGCCACGGCCTCGGCGTGGAAAAAGACCGGCCCGTCGGGATGGATCCCGATGCGGGTGACGACGACATCGCCGAGGGCACCGACGGGGCCCCTGATCGCCCGTCGGATTCCCCTCTGCCAGCGCCGCAAGACAACTCGGCGGCCATTTTGTTGGCTATACAGTCCTTATGCACGGAGATAAGGACGAGACTACCATTGCCAGCGGAGGAACCACTCCCGTCGGGGGACCCAGAACCGGGACCTTCTGGCGTTCCTCCTCCCAAGAAAAGAAGGATTCACCCTCCACCTCCTTTTCAGCCGTCGCGCCCCGTCCAGCCCTCCTCCCCGTCCACGACTCGAGGGGATGATACGGGGACTGACACTGCCGCGACGGGTACGGACGACGAGGTCTACGACGAGGATCTCCGTCCTCACCTCCCACCAGGGCTTCTCCGCCCGACAAGATTGGATCGTTCCACTCCATGATCGCCAGGGCATCCGATTTTTTCCAACTCTGCCCTGAGGAGAAGAAAAAGAGGGATTCCTTTATCAACGGCGCGAGGCCAAAAGGAAGACGGTCCTCGCGGTGCCTCTACTGGACGACATTTGGGATGAGGGCCTCGCCCTCCTCAAGAACCCTTCCACGACGCCAGCGAGAAGAGACCGGTACGAAAAGAAGTACCGGGTCCCGGACGCGGCCCCCCCTGTGCCTCCGGGCGCAGCCTACCCCGGACTCTGTCGTCTCCGCGGCGGCCAGGAAGAAAGCGGGGGGGGGGTGCGGCCTCCACATCGACTTCCCCGCCGGACGGCGAGGGAAAGAAATTGGACTCTATGGGACGCAGGGTCATCTCGTCTGCAGCGACGACGATTAAGGCGGCCAACGCCTTGGCTATCGTGGCCCGCTACGACAGGGAGCTATGGTACAAACGGACTCCTCTGCTGGACTTCCTACCGGACGACAAGAGGGCGGATGCCCTGGAGATCCTGCAGGAAGGTGAGGTGGCGTCGGACCACGCCTTCACTATTGCGACGGACATCGCCGATACGGGATTTCACCAGTTGGGCAACGGCGTGTGCCTTAGGCGGCGTGGATGGCTCAAGGCTACGGACCTCCGTCAAGACGTATAGACCAGAGTCCTGGACATGCCGTTCGATGGGAACAACCTGTTTGGGAAAACAGTGGACGATTCCCTTCAGGCCATTAAAGCGGACACGGAGACGGCCCGGGCCCTTGGGGTTCTGCAACAACGACGGCCGCCCTTTCGGAGCAGCGGAGGCAAGGGCGCCTCCAAAGGTTCCGGCGGCGGTTTCTCCACCTATCGTCAAGCGGCCCGCTCGTCGTCTCAGGAGGCCTATAGGGGACGAGGCAAGTCGGGCGGACCCCGCCGTCGTCGCCAAGGAGGTCAAGGCGGCAAAGCCTCGTCGAAACAGGATTGAACCGGCCGTGGGGTCGGGCCCCCACCGAAGCACCCCGGTGGGAGGCCGGCTGGCGAGCTTCGTCAGCGTGTGGGAGTCCATCTCCACCGACGTTGGGTGTTGGACGCCTTAGCCCGGGGCCACGCGCTCGAGTTTCAAAGAAGGTGCCCACGCGTCCCCCCATCGAACTCGTCCCAAAGAGGCTTCGGGGCTCCGGAGTCTACTCGAGATACTTCCTCGTGAAGAAGAAGACGGGAGGATGGCGCCCCATCCTAGACCTGCGACATCTGAACAAGTTCATCAAGGCTCAGAAGTTCCGGCTGGTCACCCTCCAGCACTTCCTGTCGTCGTTGGATTTGGAGGATGCCTACTTCCATATTCCCATCCTAAGGGGGCACCGAAAATTTCTCAGGTTTGTGGTCCAAGGGCGTCACTACCAGTTCAAAGCCCTCCCCTTCGGACTACGGTTGGCACCCAGGGTTTTCACCAAGTACCTTGCACCGGTGGTGGCGCAGCTGCGCCGAGAGGGGATCCACGTCTACCCCTACCTGTACGACTGGCTCATCCGAGCCAAGACGAGGGAGCTCGCCGTGGACCACACGGCAAGGACCGTCCAGCTTCTCACGGACCTGGGATTCTCCGTGAACTACGCCAAATCCCACCTGGTACCCGCGCAAGACGCACTGTTTCTGGGAGCGAGGCTCGACACAGTGTCCCTTCTGGCCTCCCCGTCGGAGGAGAGGACCAGGGCCATCCTGGGCAAGGTACAACGGATGTTGGTGGCCGACGCGGCCAAGGTGAGGTCCATCAAGTCCCTCCTCGGAATGATGTCTTCCTGCATCTACCTCATTCCCCTGTGCAGGCTCCGGATGCGCCCGTTGCAAGAGTTCCTGGACGCGCGCTGGATCCAAACGACGGGCAGCTTCGAGGAAAGGATCACACTCGACGAGAGTTTCCGACGAGCGATCCGGTGGTGGGGCACCCGCGCGCATCTGACGGCGGGCATGGACTTCCAGACCCCAGCCCACCAGGAGACAGTGACCACGGATGCCTCCCTGGAAGGGTGGGGAGCGCACACCGAAAATCTGCACGCAAGAGGCCTTTGGCTCCCGAGGGAGAAATCACTACATATCAACATCCTGGAGCTCCGTGCAGTGTTTTGGGCCCTCAGGTCCTTCCTTCCGTCCCTCAAGGGCAAGGTGGTGAGGATCTTCACCGACAACACCACCACCATGTTTTACATCAGGAAACAGGGCGGAACCAGGTCCCCAGCACTGTCCAAGGAGGCGCAGGACCTGTGGCATTGGGCCGTCGCCCAAAGGATATTCTGGTGCCGTTTCATCTGGCAGGGATAAGAAACACCATCGCCGACTCACTCAGCAGGGAGCTGCGCTCGTGCCACGAGTGGGAACTACGGCAGGATCTAGTGGATCGCCTCTTCCGATGGTGGCGCACACCCCAGATCGACCTGTTCGCGACGGCGACGAACTCCAAGTGCCGGAGGTTCGCCAGCAGGTTTCCCCAGGCGAGGAGCATGGGCGATGCTTTCTCGTTCCCCTGGGAGGGCCTGTTCCTTTACGCGTTCCCTCCATTGCCACTGCTGATCCGGCTCATCAACCAGCTCAAGAGGTCACGGTGCAGGATGATCCTCGTCGCACCTGCGTGGCCGAGGCAGATATGGTTCCGGGACCTTCTGGACTTGTCAGCGTCCCCGTCAATCAAGCTGCCGGTGGACGCGGATCTACTCTCCAGGGAAGGAGGCGCCATCCTCCACCACGACCCGAAATCGCTGAACTTGCAGGCCTGGCTCCTGCAGCGCTAGAGTTTGGAGGATACGACATACCGGCCGACTGCAGAGAGGTTCTTGCAAAGGCCAGGGCGTCCTCGACTCTGAAATGCTACGGACACAAATGGAAGAGGTTCTCTGTCTGGTGCCACGCACAGAAGATTAACCCTCTACGGATTACGGCTCCCCAAGTACTGCCGTACCTGCTGACGCTGGCCAAAGCTGGACTGGCACACGCGTCCATCAAGATTCATCTTGCTGCGATCTCCCGATACACCAGAACCACGGGGCGGACGTCCTTGTGGTCTCATTGTCTGGTGAAAGAGTTCATGAAGGGACTGTTCAGATCGTTCCCGCCGGTGAAGGCTCCGGCCCCGGCGTGGGAGCTCAACGTGGTGCTGACCAAGCTCATGGGACCTCCGTTCGCGCCTCTGCACTCGGCCCCGTTGAAGTTTCTGTCGTGGAAAACAGCGTTTCTTGTGGCCATCACCTCCGCACTACGAGTGGGAGAGATCCAGGCCCTTTCCTGCAAGGCCCCGTACTTGACTTTTCACGACAGGAGGGTAGTGCTCAGGACGCACCCCTCCTTCATGCCCAAGGTGCCGTCGGACTTCCACCTCAACGAACCCTTGGTGTTGCCTGTGTTCTTCCCGTCGCCGGCTGAGAGGACTTTGCACTCGGTGGATGTGGCTAGAGCGCTAAAGTTCTACGTGGACCGCACAAAGTGTTTTCGGAAGACGTCACAACTCTTTGTGAATTTTGGACCTGTCAATCAGGGGAAGGCACTCTCGAAGGCTTCCATTTCCAGATGGCTCTCCGGCTGTATCATGTACTGTCATCGGTTGGCAAACCGACCGCTGCCTGGCCGTCCGAGAGCCCATTCCACCAGAGCGATCGCAGCTACCACGGCGTTCCTTTCTGGTGTTCCCCTGCTGGACATATGCAGGGCTGCTACGTGGAGGTCGACGCACACCTTCACAAAATTCTACTGCGTCGATCGGGATTCTAGGGAGGAGTCCAGGGTCGGCCAAGCAGTGCTGCGCAACCTGTTCGCCTGAGGTGAGCCTGGTGAGGAGGTAAGATGCTTAATGTTGAGTTTGATGTAATGCTTAATGTTGAGCCTTTGCCACCTCCCGTGGTTGTGCATGTGTGTACTGCTATGTATTCTTTATTCATGAGCATGTGAATCCATGCCAGACCCCATGCTGGAGAAGGAACAAGTTACTTACCTGTAACTGTTGTTCTCCAGCATGGGTCTGGCATGGATTCACATGCGAACCCTCCCGCCTACCCCTCTGCGGCTCTTCACTTGGTCATACTGCCACTTCACGTGCTTCCAAATCTGAAGATGGCTGCCAGAGGCGGAGCTTAGGTAGAGGGCAGTCATTGGCTGTGGTCAGTATGACGCAGAGACCAGTGATTGGTTATTACTACGTAAGACAGATCAGAAACGAAACTGATACTGGTTTTTTCTTTACTGAGGATTCCCAGCCTGACGACGGGGAATATTCATGAGCATGTGAATCCATGCCAGACCCATGCTGGAGAACAACAGTTACAGGTAACTTGTTCCTTCTCTTTCACTCGACAGTTACTGGGTCTAGTACGTGTGTCCAATGATGATTCTCTTCTGCTTCCACTTCTTTTACTTTTACTGATATGAGTATGAGGATGCCAGTAGTGATTCTCACTTCTCTTCACTGCTTTAAAATATTATTGGGACGAGTATGAGGGTGCCAGTAATGATTGTCACTTATTTTCCACAATTTAGCCTCACTGGGACAAATAGGCAAATTCCAATAATACTTCTCGTTTAGTTTCAACTCAACCCTCACTATGACCAGTAGGAACGTTCCAATAATGGTTCTCACTTAATCTGAATTCTTCCCCCTCACTGGGACGAGTATCACTGTTTTCATTCAGTTTCCACTCCCCTCATGGGGACGAGTATACAAATTCCAATAACACTTCTCATTTAGTTCCAACTCTTCACCCACACTGGGACAAGTATCAATGTCCTCATTCAATTTCCACTCTTCACTCTTACTGGACGAGTAGATTCATATACTCGTTATTTTCGTTATCCCTCCCTGGTCTTCGGCTTTCCACCTTACCTCTATTCTTGGAGTTCAGATTGTGTGGTATGCGGAACTGCTTTCTACATTTACAATTGATTGATGGCTTTTGCGTCAGAAGCGGCCAGTTCTCAGCTCTGTGAGCGTACGAACGTGGTGCGGCTTGACGAGTACAGCCCTGCTAGGGTCCCTTACTCTAATCGCGCGAGGGTGGCGAAGGCTATGAACACTAGCTCCCTGCGCTGCGAACCTCGAGAAGGTGGTGACAGAACTTTTTACACGGCCACTTACACCTGGAGCCGTGCAGTGCTGTGTCACCTGGAACTGCGCACGGACTGTGAGGGCTGAGAGCTGCGTTGTGCTGAGAGCTGTGCGCGGGCCGTGAGCAGCACCTGCGCCAGCACAAGGGCCACTTAAAAAACTTGTAAGGTCTGCGGTTGCTGGGCTGTTGGTCTGTTGTTGTAACGCTCACCTGATTCCCGTAGAGGCGCCGGTCTTGACTGGGCGTATACCGTATCTTCAAAGGTGATGTGTAACACACGGCTGGCTCTTTGGGCTGGACCTCTGTGCACTGTATGTCTGACTCGAAGGGTAAGATGTCTGCAGATAGAAAATATGGGATTAAGGAACTGGGTTATTGAATGTCTCTCTCTTCTTCCCTTTCTCTTCTCCTGTAGAACCCCAAAGGTTAACGCTCTCACCTTAGGTAAGTGAACGCCGTGCTCTCCATCTGCCTCGGGGCAGGGTGCTGTAACCAGTTTCTTCACTGGATAAGGGGAGCAGGCCTCTTGACTTCAGAGGACTGCTGTCCGTCGTTTACTGCACGAACAGTAAGTTTCGAGTAATTCTAATGTCTTTAAAGTCTTTAGTAATGATGTTTCTTGTTTTGCAGGGTTCCGGCGATGGCGGATGACGGGCTGAAGTGAGTTGAAGATGGAGCCCGTGTGATGAATAGAAGCGCCTGGAAGCACGTAAGTAAGCGCTTGTTGCCTGCTTCACGATGCGCTTTAACTGTCTTTTTATTTTGCAGGTACAAGTTCGGAGCGGCTGCAGGGTGCCGGAATACCCACTGGGTTAGATGTGGAAAGGAGTAATGGCACGTGAGTATTAAAGTTCCCCAACGTCTTTAAACGCACCTTGTTTTGTCTTTCAGATGCGGGATGCAGCGCCGAAGGCCTCCGGAGCGTGCGAAGAGTTGGTAAGCTTTTGTCTTTCAGATGCCGGAATGCAGTGTGAAGACCACCGGAGCGCACGAAGAGTAGGTAAGCCTTTGTCTTTCAGATGCCGGAATGCAGCACGAGGCGTTGGTGACAGCCGATGGACCAGGTAAGTGAAGAGCTGTCACTGGAGACCGTAATGCTAACCTGTTCTTTCTTGTCTTTATAGGTGTTGCTGAAGACTGGATTCAGGATGGTAAGCCTTTTTCCTTAGGCCCAGGATCAGATGCAGAAGACACGATGAGCGTTCTGCTGCAGAGGATGCAGAATAACGCAAAGCAAGATTCATCCATCGGGTGTGGTTTAAATAGCCTCCTGTAGTGCTTAGGTGTCTCCTTCCACAACCACGCCTAGGTAAGAAAAGAGTTCCTGCTTTCCAGAAGAGTTCCAGTGTTCTGAATCTAGGGAGTGGCTCCTGCCCCACCCAACAGGAAAAGTAGTTCCAAACAGAAGAGGATCAGAGGCTCAACTGGCAGTCAAGTAAGCAGCATGGTCTGCTGCAGGTAAGTCCACCCAAGCATTATGAGCCCGGCGCTTCCAGCGCTGGGACTGGGCATATTTATGAGCCTGGTGCCACTGGCGCCAGGACTGGGTCCAAAAGGTCCCAATTGGGACTGGTTGGCACTCGGAACCTGGGTTATGGATCTGCTTCCAAGGGAGTTGGGAAAACCCTGACCTTTTGGAAGCAGAGATCATGACAGTTGTGAGAGACTGCCGGTACTTGGTACTTGAGGTACTTGGGGTTGCCTTGACGCTGGCTGGTGGGCAGTGAAGTGTGCCCCTGAACCTATATGGTTCGCCTACTTAGGCCCCGGATACGCCCTGCCTGTACCTCATTAACGGCTAACTGGGCAATCAGAGAGCAGACCATAGTTGGTAGACTGAGGCTTGGCACAGACAGCTTTAGATGTGTGGTGTGCGCTAAGCAGAGGGGAAAACTGTCGCACTCCCTAGGCTCCATACTGTGACTTGCGATCCTATCTACTATCTACTTGAGGCCCCAGCATTTTTGTGGCTCACCAGGCGCAGAGTGTGAAAGGCGCCCTACAGACATATTTATTCCCACTTTTCAATCACTTCCCCTGGGTTCTCCTTGGGCTCCCGCAAAGAACAGTATTGCATGGAAGAAAGCGCAGTGACATTATAAGTCGGAAGGAACAAGGAAGCAACTTGTCACTGCGCACCACTGCTAGGGGAATTAGCCAGACTGTGGGTAACACCTTTGATCCTGGTATTACATACACACAGCTATATTCACAAGCACTAGACTTTTCTTTTAGGGAGACTGCAGAGTCTGCCCCGAACCCTGAAACGGGACGTTAGGCGCACTTGAAACAAGGACTAGTCACCTCACAGTAACAGCAACAGAAGTCAACAGACTCCTACTATCAGCACTGCCTGTTTTTGCCTGGTTTAAGGGGAAGGGGGCATTTAAATCTATGATCTGTTAGACCACCCTGCAACTCAGCCCCTCAATCAGAACTACATGTGACTGAATTGTGAGATACTACCGTACTGAGCAGTGGCACTAGACTCACCATGCTTACAGTTAAGAAGTGTTCAGCAATGAGATATAATCTTCGCAATCAGAGGAGCAGAAGCCCAACATCAAAAATGAACGGATTCAAAGGATCCAAAGTAGCTCCTGTGGAGAAAGGTGCAATGACTGATTTTTTCTCGCTCCCTGACACCGCAAATATAACAATTTCACTGCTACCTCCGGAAAAGGTGATGGCTGGCCAAAGTATGAATAACTGCACAGATGCATTAGGAGAAAGTGTAATAGACAACAACTCATTACTGGACTTGTGCTTATCTATGCAGAGATCTATGACTCCCCTTTTAGAAAGCAATCCGGGTAACCAGATTGACAGCTATCAACAGCTGCCTATCCACTCACAACGAGAAACATATAATAGACTATCTGCCTCCCCCAACTTGGATGTACACTTGGAATCCCCAGAACCAGACTGTAGCAGAGAGCAAGGGGAAAGTGAAACGACCCTGGGGGATTTGCAATCCTCGGTTGCATCTCTATAGTTTGCGTTAAATATCCTGCTGAAGATGTGTGGGAGGATACTTGAAGTCACTCTTACCTTACCGACAGGAAACAAAGCAAACAATAGTAATTTGGAGTCTGTGCAGAATGAAGGAAACACCATTTCGCCAGAATGCCCGGAAACAGAAGATAATGAATTAAACACTACGACCAATGTTGATGTTTATTTTTCACGCAAACAACGAAGAATGGCCAGAAGAGCGATTGCAGGGAAAAAGTGGCAAGTTGCAACTGTAATACTACCCGATACAGCAGAGCCAGAAGAGGAAATATCCAGACCCACAAAAGGTAGTACCCCCAAACAGCACAAGTGAAAACTCAAACGGAAAGTGGCACGAGCAGGCAAAGGTACTGCGAGCAGACAGGGCAAACTGACTAGTTGGCTCATTCCCAGTAAGAGTACCACCGGAATCCCTGCTGAAGATGTAGATCTGAATAAGAGCATCACCTCATATCCAGCAGATGAAGTAGACTTAGAGCCTTCATTTTGCCCTAGTGTGCTGGAGGAGAGCCCCGTATTGAATACCACAAATACTGAATTAATCAATTTACCACAAATGGATATTGCACCTGCCCAATCAACTGCAACACCACACGATGACAAAGGTAACACTATACCACTTCAAGGCAGAAGGACTTGCATAATCAAGAACCTGTACCAAAATAGTGACCATGATTTGATCTCCAGATCTGCGCTGATTACCAGATTACATTCTATCCCACAGCTGAGAGTGCTGAGATCGGAAGACTTTGAATTTGTTGAACCTTTTGAAAGCAAGGAACTCCAATACATCAGCAATACATTGCAAATTTTTAGCAACAGCTAATTTGATACGCAACTTTAAAGCCAGCCTTTGGGAAGTGGACATTGAAGTAGATGCTGACCCTAACATAACTGATCCACAGTGGCCAATGCAAATGCCGAGCACCAAAACTATAGAAACTACGGCGGAAGGACCTGAATAAGAGCATCACCTCATATCCAGCAAATGAAATAGACTTAGAGCCTTCATTTTGCCCTAGTGTGCTGGAGGAGAACCCCGTACTGAATACCACAAATAATGATTTAATCAATTTGCCACAAATTGATATTGCACCTGCTCAATTAACTGCAACACCACACAATGACAAAGGTAACACTATACCACTTCAATGCGGAAGGACCTGCATAATCAAGAACCTGTACCAAGATAGTGTCCATGATTGGATCTCCAGATCTGCGCTGATGACCAGCTTACATTCCATCCCACAGCTGAGAGTGCTGAGATCGGAAGACTTTGAATTTGTTGAACCTTTGAAAGCAAGGAACTCCAATACATCAGCAATACATTGCAGTTTTTTAGCAACAGCTAATTTGATAAACAACTTTAAAGCCAGCCTGTGGGAAGTGGACATCGAATAAGATGCCGACCCTAACATAACTGATCCACAGTGGCCAATGCAAATGCTGAGCACCAAAACTATAGAAACTACGGCTCCGCCGTTACCTAAAGGCAACACAGTACAACAAGCAGATGTACAGAATATCCTCAAATGGCTCGCTGAGTCTTTCCCTGCACTGTCACTAACCCAATGAGATCAAAACTTAGTTACATGGAATTGACAGAGATTTAGCCATCTATTATCTGAAAATGCTCATTCCCCATGTTGGCAGGTAATACATGCATTTGTCTACAGGAGACGTGGCTTACATCCCGGGCCCTTTTAAATGGCTACTCTATTCACCAGGAACTAGCCAAAAAGGGACCCAGAGGAAGACCATATGGGGGTCTCCTGATTGGAATTTTACATCCACTAAAATCAACCAGGATCCATTCTAACATGGACAAATGTGTACTAGCTGTTGAGATAGAACTCCCTGGCAAAGACAAAGTGGACAAGATGCTAGTGATCAATCTTTATAATCCACTTGCAGAGACCACATTCAGGAAGCGTGTCACGACCTGATGATTGACTGGACGATTGATGCAGAACATAACCTAGTAATAATTGCAGGCGATTTTAACTGCCATATACTGTGTCCAGCGGGCAAAAGTAATAATCCCCCTACTGAAGAGCGTATGTAGGATGTGGCATGCAGAGGCAAACCCTGAGGGATTGCTATGGCTCAATTTTCTTAATTCATGGGATTTTGAAATCCTAAATGGTAGAACCAGCAGTGACTGTCCAGGACAACCCACATGGAGTAATGCTAGATCCAGAAGTATACTAGATTACATCTTTGTAAGTCCCTCAATGGCTAAACGGGCCGTTGATATGAGGGTCAACAATAATGATTGGAGTGACCATGCCTCTCTCACGCTATCATTCAACTTCTCGATACAACATGCTTGGCCCAGACCTATTGGTGAACTGAGAACGAACCATACTTCTTCAAACATCCGCTGGTCCGATAAAACCATCAAGAAAGCAGTAGAAGCCATGAGTGACATGATAAATATGAGCCGCGATGTCCTTCTCACTATGTCCTGCAATGAGATTGAAGAGTGGATAACTTCTTTTTCTCACAGTTATGCCACTGTCAACACAAACTTACTAGCACCAGATGCCAAACCAACTAATGCATTTGACGTTGAAATTAGAAATGCTAAAAGAAATGCTATGAGTAACATGACCAACAAGATCGATCAAACTCGTGGCGTAAAGCAAGGCTGTGTGACGGCACCGATATTATATAATCTCTTTGTGCACGACATACCGAAAGCCTTATCAAAAGTACATAATTGTCCCCCTAAAATAGGCTCTGCCCACTGTCCGGTTTTGGCCTATGCTGACGACTTAGCCATCATGGACCATACAATCAGTGGTGCCCATAGAAATGGCCTTACAATCAATCTGGACAAAACCCAGATGATGGTCCTTAGCGGCAAGAAGATAGCACGAGTGAGTATTAAAAAACATGGGTCTACAATACTACACACACCCTACTATAGATATCTGGGCATTGAGATAGAGCCCAAGGGTCAATACACTATGTGTAAGCAAGCTCGAATCACGAGAGCTGCTCAAATCAGTGCCTTGATATATTCTTTTTCTACTTCCCACTGCGGGTACACAGTCTGGGCTGCACGACAATTATATCAGCAGGTCTTAACCCCCATGACTACATACGGACTAGAAGCTTTGCAGCTGATGGATTTGGGATGGCTCCAGATATTAGAGGGGAAATTCTGGCAGAAAATTCTTGGACTCCCGAACTGTATACCAATGCCTATCCTCAGACTGGAATTAGGTCTTATTGAAAGCTCAAGTACTTAGAAAAATGGCCGAACTTTACTTAAAGATGTCTCCGCAAGCAGAAAACCCTCTGCTGAAAGCCATGTATTATGAAATCAATAAATCGTCCACACTTCCATATATGAAAAAACAGATGGTTGAATATCTGGAAAATATTGGCTGGATTAATAGGCCCAATGGGGATCAAGCCAACACACTGTGTGCTCTGTCTAAAAAATCTTAACTAGACGATTGGATTGATAATGTTGCACATTTGGAAGATTTGAAACGTTACAAAATTGTCCAACATATGAGATACACCTTCAAGAAGCCAGCACCTTATCTATCTCTATGCCCTTCACCCCGACTGAGACGATTTATCCTATTGCTGAGGATTGATCAATTACCTGTACTGGCTATCAGCGGGATCTTGAGCAATCTTACCAAACCAGAACGTTCCTGTCGGCTCTGTATGAATAGAACTGACATTGAAACTGGTAAACACGTACTAACTAGATGCTCTTCCATGTTAAAAACCTATGCAACATAGGGGCGTGGCCAACATGCAAGCGCAGAGGACGTGAGCTCCGTGAGCTCCTCTTGCCGCCGACAACATCCTGAGGAAATTATCCTGTTTGGTGGGGCGATACGATTTGCAACTTCAGGATTAGCTGCATGAATGCCAGAAGAAGCGCCGTGTGCATTCTCACCCTAAGAACCCTGCTCTGGGCGAAGGAGAACGGCAGAGAAGATTCGGCGCGCAGGGCGCGAATAGCTGACTTCAAAATGGCCGCCGCGGCCCGATCCCTGTGTTAGACCGAACTCCTGAAGGGGGAGGAACCCTCGGCTGCCTAGCCCGGAGCGGTGTGCCATGCTGTGTCCCGACACCCGGTCGCTGGGAAAAGGAGAGTTGTGAGACTGTCGGAGCTGTCCCCGAGAGCGAAGGGGCCCGGTGGCGCCTTGTGAGCGGGAAGGACGCTCGACTGACGGAGGTCGGGCTGTCCGCACGCACCGGCGAGGAAGACCCACGGGGCTAGATCACACGAGAAGCTAGAACAGGCACCTTCTGGCTGGTCTCCTGCACACAGGCACCCCAGCAACCGGTGCTTACGTAACTTGGAGGGCTAATCACTGCGGACAATTGGCGGCCCTGGTCCAGGATGGCCTGCGGTGCCCGGTGACGCCGTACGTAGGGGACCCCGCGTGAGGAGTGTGCCTGCATCGGAAAGCGCCCTCTGGAGCAGCAAGCAAGTAAGTGGGACTTTCCCACCCCAACCACCCCATCTATCCCGGGGAGCGCCTGGGGTCTCGCAAGCCAACAAAGGGGAAGGGACTACACCGAGTACTCTCCGCCGGACCCCCGGGGCACTGGCCCTTCCCTGCGGAGCCACGGAACAGAGCATAACTGGGGTAAGAATCACCGAGGTGAAGCACACCGCCGGCGCCCTGCCCCGCCAGGTTTTCGCCGTTGGGCCTAGTGGGAGACGCGGTCTTCGACGCACGGCACGATGGGGAAGGACAGGCAGAGAAAAGCATCTACCCAAAGCAGTATGGATCAGTTTGCGATAGCCACGGCCCCGGCTCCCGCGGCGTCAACAACACGAGCGCTCCCTCAACCAGAGGATGAACCTCTCTCACTGCAGGACATTATGGCGGCTATTGCTAGCTCGCGCTCCTCCATGGAGATTAAGATGGATAGTATAGCAGCAGATGTCTCCTTCCTGCGGCACGACCTACAAAAGTTAACTTCCAGAACGAGTGAGGCCGAGCACCGTATCTCAACAGTAGAAGATAACGTCACTGGGATCAACAGGCAGATGTCCCAGGCACTGGCCCGCCTGAAGTCCCTAGAGGCCAAGGTCGATGAGGGGGAGGGAAGGTCTCGTCGCAATAATGTTCGCATCCTCGGCCTCCCCGAGGGGGAAGAGGGGCAGTGCATGGAACTGTTTCTAGAACAATGGCTCACTGACATTTTCGAACCCTACTCTTTCTCAAAGTTTTTCTCGGTAGAGAGGGCACACAGAATGCCCTCGGGCAGACCGATACCGGGCACTCCGCCCCGAACAATAATTGCCAGGCTGCTGAACTATCGTGACAGAGATGCACTCCTGCAATTGTCCCGCTCCCAAGGGTCGATTACACATAATGGGTCGCGAATAGCCTTTTTCCCAGACTACACCCGAGAGGTGCAACGCGCAAGGCAATCCTTCGAGCCTCTCAAAAGACAGTTGGCGCAGTTGAAGGTGAAATACGGCCTTCTCTTTCCGGCCCAACTAAAGATTCACCATAAGGGGACGACAGTGCATTTTACAGACCCACAGGAAGCCTGGAAATGGGCCGAGGCACACATTGAAGGGGATTGGTCCACGAGACCACGACGACAGAGGGGCAGGGTCCGACCCGGGTCACGGCAAATCTCCCCGAGGAGAGCTCCGGAACGAGGGGAGCAGGAAGCTCCGGAGCAACAAGCAGAGCAGGACGCACACTGAAAACGCTCAAAGCCGGCAGCGAAGAGAAAGAGCGTTCAAACGCAGCATACGACTGAGCCACGGGAGACACCCCACCATACAAAACACCAACATACGGCACAAGAAGGAGAGCCCCCCTGGGTAGGTCCCTTCTTGGAGTTTCTCTTAAACTTAAAGTCAAGCCACACCCGCGTTACAGGTAGACACCTGTACCGTTAAGGTAGTTTGTTTCATGTGAGTTGTCCAGTTGACA
This sequence comes from Ambystoma mexicanum, assembly GCF_040938575.1. Classification (NCBI taxonomy): domain Eukaryota; kingdom Metazoa; phylum Chordata; class Amphibia; order Caudata; family Ambystomatidae; genus Ambystoma; species Ambystoma mexicanum. Next base: position 410,345,113 of record NC_090930.1, on the reverse strand, counting down.
ACTTGGTTTCTCATGTTCGGGCGACAGATGCTTCTAGTTGGGAGGAGTATAGGGTGGGTAGTTATGGGTTTGTTATGTTTAGTTATGAATGGGGCCAGACAAGCAGGGGAGATACGAAAGTTCAAGATAGGGGCAGCACTAAACAAACACACGGAATCCCGGCGCCAGGCGTCGCCACCAGTGGCATATACCTTCTCGTCTACAAATAGTCATGGCCTCCAATAGCTTTGGGACCAGCAAGACCAAGTCACTTAACCTCATGACCTGGAACGTCAACGGACTCGGCAATGTAATCAAACGCCGACTGGTAGGGCAATACTTGAAAAGGCACACGCCAGATATAGTTTTTCTGGTAGAAACACACCTCGCAGGCACAGAATGCTCTTTTTTCAAACGCACTAACTACAGACTTGCACTCCATGCGGGCTTCACAATGGGTTCACGAGGTGTCCTGATCCTGATACATAAAAACCTCCCCTTCCATCTGAATACGGTGACTCAAGACACCGGAGGCAGGTACATACACACGACAGGCACGCTCTGGGGAAACTCCATCACATTGCTCGCTGCCTACGCACCACCAACTTTGCTAACACCACTACTCACCGACATTTCCCCCATGATTACGGAGGATAACTCCGACATCACGATACTTGGAGGTGACTTTAATGAAGTCATGAACCCAACCCTAGACCGCTCACACTTACGCAATAGAAACCCTGAGACACGTACCAAACTCGCCACGTTCACGAACGCCCTAGGCTTGTGTGACGTGTGGAGAGAGCTCCACCCCGACTTCAGGGAATATTCCTTCCACTCTGGGGCGCATGCCTCGCTCTCCAGACTGGATTATTTCTTCATTCCTTCAACAGACCTTCATAGAGCACAAGAAGCTTACCTATTACCCAGGGGAATCTCTGACCACTCCCCAGTGGTGCTGAAAATTATGACCTCTAGACCGACACCCCCGCCAAGTTGGCGCCTGAATAATTATTATTTGGGAAACCCAGACCTGGTAGAAAAACTCCAAGGGGCGACCGAAACGTATTTTGAGCTAAACACGGAGTCTGCAGCAGATCCAGGGTTACTGTGGGAGGCATATAAAGTAGTTCTAAGGGGGGAACTCATTTCATGGACTTCCGCACATAAGAAGAAACACCTCCTCAAAGTACACGAGGCAGAACAACAAGTTAAATTGGCAGAGGAAGCCCACATTGCCCAGGACACGCCTGAGACGAACCGAGCCCTACTCCGAGCACAGAAGCTGCTCCAGAACACAGCACTTGACAACGCCAAACAAGCACACACAGCAATGAGGGCACGTGTTTATGAAACAGGCGATAAAGCTGGCAAATTGCTAGCGTGGCTGGAGCGTAAGGAGCAGGGGAGCAGGCACGTGCATCAGTTACAGGGGGGGAGTGCAGGGCCACTATTATCGGATCAAGCCATTTCACAAGGGTTCGCTGACTACTACGCTGATCTCTACAAAGAGCCCACAACCTGCATGAACACGTCAATAATAGATGAAATTAACCTTCCCACTTTGGACGAGACCCAACAAGAACTATTGGACAGGGATATAACGGAAGAGGAAGTGGCTTGTGCGATGTCCGCCCTCCAATCTGGCAAATCCCCAGGCCCAAATGGCTTTCCGATCGAACTATGGCGGAAGGTGGGGACCAACGTAATTGCCCCACATCTCCTGAGAATGTACCAGCATGCAAAAGAACGGGGTACCCTATCCCCAGACCTGAGAGAAGCCACGATAATAGTATTGCCCAAACCGGACAAGCCCCCGGACAGCTGCAATTCGTACCGGCCAATTTCACTCATAAACAGCGAAGCGAAAATTCTAGCTAAGCTGCTAGCGGACCGTTTACAGCAGGTGATAACAGCGCTGATCCATCCGGACCAGTGTGGGTTCATGCCCCAGAGATCGACGCGCATGAACCTCCACAGACTGCATGCGGCACTGGAAAAAACTGACAGCATTCAAGGGCCGCTGGCCTTACTATCAATCGACTTTGAGAAGGCCTTCGATTCAGTGAGATGGGAGGCCATCTGGGACATAATGAGACGCATGGGGTTTGGAGAAAACTTCATGAGCTGGGTGCAGTTGCTGTACAGCGGGCCGGTGGCCAGGACTAAGGTTAACGGTTGGCAATCTGATCCGTTTAGTCTGGGCAGAGGCACAAGACAGGGCTGCCCCCTGTCAGCAATGATCTTCGCAATAGCCATAGAACCCTTGGCTATCCTCCTACGTGAAACGCTGCTCTGGGAAGGGTTCCGCTGGTCGGAGACATGGGAAGACAGAGTATCTCTCTATGCGGATGACCTGCTGATATATTTGAAAGACCCGTGCAACTCCTGCCACTGCGTCACACAGATGTTGAAGGAATACGGAGACTTCAGTGGCTTGCGGGTAAACTGGTCAAAATCCACCCTTTTTCCCATCAGCAACGTGGCAGCTGCTAGCCCCGCGGATTGCCCTTACCAGGTCGTGACAGATCAGATTAAATACCTGGGGGTAATCATCACGAAGAACCTGATGGACTACACATCGCTGAACCTACACCCGGTTGTGACAAGGTTTGCGGAGGACACTCGCCACTGGTCTTCCCTGCCACTAACGCTGATGGGCAGAGCAGCCCTATTCAAGATGATTGCACTCCCAAAGTTTCTGTACATCTTGCAAAACGCTCCACTACACATCCCACACCAGGAATTCCTGAAGATAGACCGCATCCTCAGAAAGCTGTTGTGGAGCGGGGGTCATCCGCGGATTGCCCTCTCTACCCTGCAAAGGTCCATCTGGGAAGGGGGGATTGGGCTGCCCAGACTGCAAACTTATTACTGGGCCAGCCAGATGGCGGTGGTGAACGACGTGCTCCATGGGGACAGGAATTTGCCGCACATCAAAAGGATCAACTCCCAGAGTGGAGCTGCCCCCTTGGAACTTCTGTATCGCGGCCGGGGCCGCAGACCAGCTCTAGATATGGACACTAGCATCACAAGCATCTGGTCGGAAGCGCATCGCCACATAGGATGGGACGCGAAACTGACTCTAGCCCAACCTCTGTGGCACAACAAATTTCTCCCCGAAATGTTAAAACTCCCCAAATGGCACGCATGGGCCAGTAGAGGTATCACCAAAATTGGAGACGTAATAAGGGAGGAGACACTGGTCACATTTGAAACACTATGTTCTGAATTCGCCCTCCCTCCTTCTGAGGAATACCACTATACCCAACTGAAACACGCACTGCACGTCCACCGTCACACCATCAGCGATATCCCGGAATGCACCCCGATAGAACGAAACATTGTCCAAGACCGTATACAGCGCAAAGTCACCTCAACCATGTACAACGTGATCACATCCTTTGCTACGCCTGAATTGCTCAGCCTGAAAGCCAGATGGGAGCGCGACGTGGGCTCGCTCCAACCTGAGGACTGGACAGAAGCACTGATGTATCCCCGGGAAGTGGCCATCTCATCGAGACTCCGGCTGGTGCAACTTAAAATCCTACACCGCATCTACTATCCCAGAGTGGCACTTTTCCGCTGGGGCAGAATCCCGGACGCGCGTTGCCTACGCTGTAAACGGGAAGAGGGCACCTTCTTCCACATTATATGGGAATGTGACAAAATACAGCAATTTTGGAGGAAATGCTGTGACAAGCTATCCAGAGCCATGGGCAAACCAGTGCAAAGGGGACCAAAACAACTCCTGTTAGGGATCTCCGACGAAAGTGATCTGACCCGCTACGAGAAATTGCTCTGGTCGACCGCAACAGCAGTCCTCAGAAGGAACATTGCGCAGCTATGGGGATCCGAGAGAACACCCTGTTATGACCAGTGGGTCACAGATGTGGACATTTGCGTGATAATGGAACGCAGGGTGTATGCTGCAAGGGGGTGCCCGCAGAAAGCAGACAAGATATGGCAGAGATGGGAAGAGGATGACTGAGTCCCAGACGAGATGTAACGAGTGTAACGAGTGTAACGAGACATATCGGCGGGCGACGCCAGGCTAGCGAACCTGGAACGCACAAACTGCCTCACGAGCCTCCTCACCGCAGAATTGATGACCCCGAGAATTAAAGCCCCATTCTTTGTTTTCTTTGCTTTCTTTTCCTTTTCCCTTTCCCTGGAGCTATTTAGCCCCTCTCCTCCCCCCCCCTCCCCCTTCTTTGTTATGATGGGATACTTGTAATGTTATATGCATGTTTTCAAAACCAAATAAAGTTTTTGATTAAAAAAAAAAAAAAACCTATGCAACATATTATGGGGACTTTATCCACCGAATGGACCATATCAGCAGCGAGGATTTCCGGTTGAGGGCGCTTAATGCTACTGGAATGAAACTTTATATTGCATTGTACAATGTGTGGTTGACTGTTGAGAAACTTTTAGACATCTCCATATAGATGTTTTCTTCCTTTAAACTATTGATGGGACTAAAATTAGTCTTGAACTATTGAGCGCCTGCACTAGCTCTGTGTACGCAAGAATTATTCATTCTCAATATGAATTTGGTGCAAAGTATTGTATACAGGTGAACACAAGATAATGTTACATGATTGTTGAAACATCATTATGATGACATTTTAAATGCATTTTCCATTCCTGATAATTTTGATACAAGGTGATTTATTCTACTTACTTAGTATTGTCAGTCTCCTTTTTCTTCTTCTTTGACTGATTATTGCATTGAATATTGTTCTTTTTATTATGAATGTTTTATGAAATTATACTTAGTATTTTACTTTTGTAATTCTTATTGAGCTATGATATGTGAAAAGCTTATGTTAAGCTATACCACATTAATAAATAAATTAAATTATTCTTTGGGGTTGGGGTCAGCATCACCGGACCTGTTTTCAGGATGCGAAACGCTTCTTGCATTGTCAGGTTGGCATTGGCTTCTCGCTCTCTTACTGTCTCCGCTCTATGATATGAGCGGATTGGTGATCTTGGCATTGTTACCAGACTGAACAGTTCACTGCCTCTCGGTCATGCCACCACTGTATTCTTGGCAAATTCGTTGGACTTCCTTTCCCCAGCTTCTCCTGCTTCCTGCTTTGCTTGTGTCTCCGTTACACGCCAGTTTTCTTCCAGGTCTACAAGCTGCTTGTTTTGGTCCTGGTCAACTTCTCGCACACAGCTGATTTGAATCTCCCCGGCTTCATCTTTCTATCGGACGACTCCTACTCTTTTTATGACGTATTGCTGGGTACTCCCCAGCAGAGCCTCGCCGCGCTTCTTCTTTGTTATTTAAGTGTTCTGTATCACGTGTGCACCCTTCTTCTTCTCAGTACTACCATTACATGTTTCTTCAGACTGAAACAATGGTTATATATTACAATAACAAACAGTAGCTCGTTCTTCTGGTCTTCTGTGTGTTGCAACGGTAGGAGGTGGACTGTGGGTGAGTGACTTAGGGAGTTCGCCTTCGATATGGAAGTCCTTGTCCCCAAGGCGGCAGGAGGTCTCTCCTGGTGAGATCCTGGTTGCCTCTAAACCTAAGGGGGGTATAGCGTAGTGGGTTCACCTCCCTAGCCTACAGGCAAAGGCTCCCCCCTGGGAAGAAGTGACTGAATGACGTGAGTTGTAACACCAGCCTCCATATTTGTTAGGCACAGTAGCACCTCCCTTACTAACACATGCTTGCCTTGCCCCAGCCAGTTGAAAGGCTGGGGAAGCACAATACCCCCATCCTTACATGGGTCAATGTGGGCAGTGATCTTCCATGCTGAGAGGAAACCAGCTCGTTCCATTACACTCACTGCAGCTGAGGGCAGGCTCAGGTTTTTCATAGGGCCTTTTTTGGCTCCTCATAATGGTTTGCAAGACATTGCCCTGTCACCCACTTTGGAAGAGTTAGCACTAAATAGTGAAATACAATTTCTGAACAGACGAAATTATAATTGTATGAGTTTCCTATTTTAATGCATAGTGAAATAAAGTGCTTGGCACATTTTACATTCATTTGGTCCTTTTTCCAGGCTTCAGGAGAAAGCAGCAGAAACAATTGAGGCTCTACATGCTGCAGGTATGAAAGTGTGGGTTCTTACTGGAGACAAAATGGAGACTGCAAAGTCCACTTGCTATGCCTGCAGACTCTTCCAGAACAACACTGAACTGTTGGAACTAACTTTAAAAACCACTGATGGTGGTGAAAGAAGGGAGGATCGCTTGCATGAGCTGCTGCTCGAATATCACAAGAAGTTGGTGCAGGATGTTCCAAAATTCAAAGGGAGTATGAAAAGGTAAGGGATGCACATCAACCATTTAATCAGCCATTAACATTATTATACAAATGCCTTTTGCAATGCATTTACCTTTCAAATGAAGGCAATAAGAACATGTGCTCTGGGTATTTTCCTTTTATAGTAGAAGTGTGGGCCAGGCAAAGGGATTTGTATCCACCCTGATTTTACAACCTCCTAATTGCCCTTTCAGGATCTTTTTTTTTCCCCGCTGGCCATGTACTGCTTGAAATGGTCCATTCAACCCAAGTCACCAATAGTACATTGCGGGAGCGTTGTAGTCTGAACTATTGTCACTATTTTTAGGACATTATAATTTTGGAAGCTCCATTTAGCACCTGGGATGCACGTCAGGTGACTCGGAATGTAACCAGGCATTAAACTTGGGTTTTGGGCAGCATTCTATGCCCTCTGACTTTTTTAAACACTTTCCTCTTCTCTCAACCTGCATCCTCTCCCTGATTCTCACTTCTTCCTGGCTGCCACTGGAAATAGAACAAAGACTGACTTGTCACATAAGGAGCCCTTCTTTCCTTCTCCAAGTTGGCCATCTTTGCTTGGTTTTCATTTTATAAATATCGAAAGCTGTCTTGAGATCCCTGTGCATTGCGTTCACAGCTCACACAGATTTCTCTTTCTCACAGTAACCAGGCTTTTTGTTGTGGCTCTGACAGCCTTCATGCACAATAATGGCTTATAAATTAACCCAAGTTCACTATAAAGGCATTTGATCAGCTTGGTTACAAAAATAGAGACACTCTCTAGCAGATTAATTCTGGAATAAAATGGAAGTTTCATATTTAAGTTTTTATTTTTAACATCTTCATTATCAATAAAACAAGCCATCCCATACCTCTCGTATGCATTTAGTCACTTTACCATAGTAAACACAATATCCCTATTTGAGTTGGTCTTTCAGAATTCAAAGGCTTCTGAAAGGGTCCTGATTCATTAGCTTTCACACACAGACATAACCATTGTCTCCTAATTCTCAATATGAAGGGCCTCCCTGCAGCTTTTGACACAGTCAACCACTCCTCTCTCCTCCTCACTCTCTAGTATCTGGGGTTCTCACATCTGCTCCAGCCTGGATTGCCTACTACCTTGAAAGTCGCTCCTTTTAAAACCTTCTCCCGGTTGGCATTCCCCAAGCATCTGTCATTGGACTGCTTCTCCTTACCTCTATGCTTTTGCCCTCTGTAGACTTACCTGTCATGATGCCTACCTCCAAGGAGCCAGGCCGGGCCCAGCAACCCCAGAGGCAGACATCATTTTCCCCAGGGAAGTCTCAGCGGGCCCAAGTCGGGGCCCTTTGGACTCAGTCCTGGCGCCTTAGGCGCCAGGCTCATAGCGGACCCCAGTCCTGGCGCCTTAGGCGCCAGGCTCATAGAAGAGGATATGTGTTTAAGTGCTTGGGTGCACACTTACCTGATGCAGACCTTGCTGCTTCATCCAGGCCCTCTGGAGGCCTGAATGGGACTACTTTACCGGTAGGACTACTTCACCACCCGGGTGTGGTCGGGGAAGGATACATACCTGATTGGTGGAAGGATAAATACCAGGAACTTCTTCCAAGGCTATTTAAACCCCACCCAAACAGCCACACGTGCTTCGCGTTGTTCTGCACCTAGCAGCTGGACGCTCACCGTGTCGGCTCCTGCATCCTGACTTCAGCCACGCCTGCCAGCACCCTGGAACACCTGCAAGGGGAGAAAGGAAGAGAATAGGAGAAGAAAAGCCCTTACCTGCTAAATCTGCATCCCAGAGTCATTTCTCCAACGGCCCTGAAAAGGAAGACATCATTTTAAAGGCATTTTGTTTCGATCGCTGCAGCGCTGCATTTTACTCACCTTTGCAAGGCGCTTCCATCTTCAGCAGCGATCTTCCGGATTCAGCAACGCCCCGGCGCCTAGAGGAAAAAAGACCAGAACAAAGGTGAGAGGGAGAAAAGGAATAAGGAAAGCTCAGTTTCCTTTTAAGTCTTACCTGTTGGATTATTCCCACTGCATTTCGGGTCCTGCCGCTTCCTGGCATCTCCGGACCCCGGCCCCTATGGGGAAAAAAGACAAAGACATTGAATGAGCGAATGCAAAGACATTACCTGAGCGCTCATCCAGCGCTCATCCAGCTCATCACTTCGGGTCGGCGCCATATCTCCGGCACTCCGAACCCCGGCCCCTAAGGGGAAAAAGACATAAGCATTAGCGCTTGCTGCAATTAGACAACGAACATTATTATTAAGCTTGAACTTTTGAACAGAACTTTTACAGCGCCTTACCTGAACAGTCAAGCTTACCTGAACTCCCATCAATCCTCAATCCAGTGAAGTAACTGGGTTTCAACGCGCCCCTGCCTCAGAAGCAGGATGGAGAGCTCATCCTTCCAAACCCTAAGGAGAGTATCCAACGAGCCAGAGAAGCCAGAATAGAGGGGCCCTTCCTGTCCATCTTCAGAGTTCTGCGCCTTCGACGCCGCGCCTCCGTGGGAACCAGGTGAGCGTTACAGAACGCGAAGCCATACCACAATTTCCCACCTGGGCGCTATGGAGACTTCCGAGACAGATCAGCTGGCCCATCTTTTAGGGGAATTACGGGCAGAAGTGCACTCAGCCCGCCAGGAGACTAATGCTCTCAGAAGGGAGCTAATCCTATCCAAGGAAAGAACTGATGATCTGGCCAAAAGGTTATTGCAGGGCCAGGCAGAGCACACTCCTTTACCTGTTTCCGGAGATATTTCTACAACAATGGGTTCGAATAACCCGGTACAAATCAATCTACCTGGACACATGCCTTTGGCCCCGCCGGAACGTTTTGCGGGGGATCCCAAGAAATATGCCGTTTTTATGAACCAATGCCGTTTACACTTTTTATGCAGGCCCGGGGCCTTCCCCAACGACCAGACCAAAGTAGCCTTTGTACTATCTTACCTCAGTGGCTGTGCTGCCGATTGGTCTATTCCATTGGTAAATCAGGATGATCCCATTCTCCGGGATTTCCAGGGCTTCCAGGCCAGCATGGAAAGATTGTTCGCTCGACACTCGCAGGGACAGGCCCTTGACAACGAACTGCTATCCTTACGACAAGGTAATCAGGATCTTTTGTCCTATATCGCCACCTTTAATAGACTAGTTGTGGAAACCGGATGGCCTGAAAATAAAAGGATCACATTGTTTCATCGAGGCCTGCGCGGAGAGCTTAAAGATGTTATAGCTCAGATAGTAGATCCACCCCAGGCCTGCGCAGACTACATAGACTTAGTGGTTCAACTTGATCACAGACTTCAAAATAGAAAAGCAGATCGGCTCAAGTATGAAACCAGAGTACCTATCAAGACCCACGTTAACTCCAAGAGTACTGACGTTTCCGAACCTATGCAAATTGGCAGTGTTAAAGGACCATTAACGCAGAAGGAACGAGAGAGAAGGCGACAAATGCAACTTTGTCTGTATTGCGGAACTTCCGGTCACTTTCTTCAAAGTTGTCCAGTTAAACCACCCAAGTAGGTGGTTGGAGCCACTGATAACGAGTTATTGACACCTGGTTCGGGAAACGACCTAGCCCGACAAGTGTAGGGGTCAGCTTGCTGAGCTTGAAAACAAACTCTTTGACCTCGCATTTTGTCATGCCAATGGTGCTTGTGAACCCAAAACAGCCTCAGCAGTTGCATGCTATAAAAGCATACATAGACAGTGGAGCTATTGGAAATTACATAGACCGTGAATTGGCTTCCAGGATTAAGCTTCCTCTCCGCCCGAAAGTAACCCAAGATGTAATTACTACAGTTGATGGAACCGAAATAGCCTCAGGGCCTGTAACGCATTCCACAGTTGAAATCACTCTGGTGGGTCAGGACGGACATCGGGAAGCAATCGTGTTTGATGTGATCAAGGCCCCACAATTTCAAGTACTTCTTGGTATCCCTTGGTTAGAAACACATAATTCGAGAATAGACTGGCGAGCAAAGAAGATAACTTTTCCTGATTGTGAACCAACCTGTTACCCAAGGAATCCAGCTATGGGTCTAGCCTCTGTAACTTCCACCCCTGTACAGCTACCATCTGAATACCAAGAATTCCAAGACGTTTTTCAGAAAGAGCAGGCTAACACCTTACCTCCCCATCGATCTTACGATTGCCAAATCGACTTGGTACCCAATGCACAACTACCTTGTAGTAGGATTTATGCTCTTACTGAACCTGAGAACCTGCATTTGCGCCAGTATTTGGATCAATACCTGGCCAATGGCTTCATTCGCCCATCAAAGTCACCAGTCTCTTCCGCTTTGTTCTTCGTACCTAAAAAGGAAGGAGACCTTAGGGCCTGTATTGACTACCGCGCCCTAAATCAGATAACGATTAAGAATCGTTACCCTTTGCCCCTGATACCTGAGCTTATCGACCAAGTAAAAGATGCTCGTGTGTACACCAAGCTAGATCTCCGAGGAGCTTACCACCTGGTACATATAAAAGAGGGCGACGAGTGGAAGACTGCATTCCGCACCAAATTTGGGCTCTTCGAATATCAAGTAATGCCCTTCGGTTTGTGCAACGCACCTGCCGCCTTTCAGTACTTCATGAATGATGTTCTTCGGGAACTTATCGATGTTTGTGTCATCGTTTATATTGACGACATCCTGGTGTATTCCTCCTCAGAATCTGATCACAGAAACCATGTTAGGGCAGTTCTTGAGAAATTGCGCCAGCACAAATTATTTGCCAAGCTCGAAAAATGCGTTTTTCATACCACAGAAGTGGAGTTTCTCGGATTCATCCTGACACCTCAAGGAATCCGAATGGACTTGCGGAAAGTGGACGCCATTCTCAAATGGCCATCTCCTAGCTCTGTGAAGGGAGTGCAAAGCATGCTTGGCTTTGCCAATTTCTATCGAAGGTTCATCCCGGAATTTTCTCGAACTGTTCAACCCATCACAGCTCTCCTAAAGAAAAATAAACGCTTTGAATGGACTCTTGAGGCTGAACAAGCCTTTCAGGACCTGAAAACCAAATTCACCTCTGCACCTGTATTGAAGCACCCGCGCCCAGATCTCCCTTACATCGTGGAAACCGATGCATTCAGTTCGGCCATGGGAGCTGTCCTGTCGCAAAGAGACCCAGAAACTAACCAACTACACCCTGTAGCCTTTTGGTCCAGAAAATTCTCTCCACCTGAACTCAATTACGCAATTACCGACAAAGAACTACTGGCTATTAAATCAGCTTTCAAGGCTTGGCGTCACTATCTTCTCGGTGCAAGACACACCATCACCGTAATTACGGACCACAGAAATTTGCAGTATTTAAAGACGGCCAAAGCTCAATCTTCGCGACAACTCCGATGGGCTTTATTCTTTGCGGAATTTGATTTTGTAATTACCTATCGCCCTGGCTGCAAGAATGGTAAGGCAGATGCCTTATCCCGGATAGGCATGGAAGAACCCAATTCGAGTTTAGAACCTGTGCCAATCATACCGGAACAAAGAATTCTGGGCTTGACTTCATTGCAAACCATTGAGGACATCCAAGCTCAAGTAAAACAGCTTTTTGACTCTTCTGCCTTACTGGAATGGAGTCAAAAGGGTCCTCACTACACCGTTAAGGATGATTTACCCTACTTCCAAGAGCGGTTATTTCTGCCAAGTAAAGAATTGCAGGAACTTGTCATTACCCGTCATCATGAATCATTAATGGAAGGACACCCCGGTATCGCGAAAACAGAAGAAAAGATCAAACGCCACTTCTGGTGGCCTTCTTGGAGAAAAGACATAAAGTAATTTGTGTTGTCTTGCGGAATCTGTGCCCAAAATAAGAGTCAAAAGAAAAGGCCAGCCGGCCTACTTCAACCTTTGGACATTCCACCAGCACCTTGGCACACCTTGTCAATGGACTTTATAACTGACCTGCCTCCTTGTGGTGGTTACAACACGATTCTCGTAATAGTGGATCTATTCTCCAAAATGGCCCATTTTATCCCTTTAAAAGGATTGCCGTCAGCTTCCACCTTGGCCAAGGAATTTATGGAAAATATAGTGCGGTTACATGGTTTCCCTTCCATATTAGTCTCAGACCGTGGAAGTCAATTTATCTCCCACTTTTGGAAGAAATGTTGCCAACTAGCACAAATAGACGTGCGGTTATCCACCAGCCACCACCCCCAGACCGACGGACAAACCGAGAGAACCAATCAGACTCTCGAGCAATATCTGCGGTGCATGTTACACCAATCCGAGTTAAATTGGAAAGACATCCTTTGGATTGCAGAATATGCATACAGCAATTCAGTGCATTCTGGAACCGGACAGACTCCTTTTTATACCCTGTATGGTCACCATCCTCGGACCTCTGACCTAGATCCACCTCTGACCCTGGAGATGCCTGCAGTAAATCACCTACATTCCACAATAACCCAAGCCTTCAAAGAAGCTACAACCCACTTACAGCAAGCCAAGAAAAAGTATAAAGAAAACGCTGATTTGCACCGAAGTAAAACTCCTCCTTACCAAGTAGGAGATCAGGTATGGCTAGCAACTAAACATCTACCCCTCAAGGGTCAGCGAACTTTTAATCCCAGATTCATTGGGCCTTACCCCATCAAAGCTATTATCAACCCAGTGGCCTTTAAACTCGATTTACCATCCAACATGCGGATTCATCCCGTTTTTCACGCATCTCTTCTAAAACCAGTACAACCTGGAACCAGACTGTCTGAGCCCCCAGGCCCTGTTCAAATTGATGGAGAATTAGAATTCGAAGTGAAAGACATTTTAGATTCCAAGATAGTTAAGTCGAAACTCTTCTATCTTGTTGATTGGAAAGGATATGGACCTCAGGAAAGATCTTGGGAACCCAGTAACTATGTTCACGCACCACGATTAATTCAACGATTCCATCGAAGATTCCCGCACAAACCAAAACCCCTGGAGGAAAAGACCTTGGGAGGGGCCTTGAGGGGGGGTACTGTCATGATGCCTACCTCCAAGGAGCCAGGCCGGGCCCAGCAACCCCAGAGGCAGACATCATTTTCCCCAGGGAAGTCTCAGCGGGCCCAAGTCGGGGCCCTTTGGACTCAGTCCTGGCGCCTTAGGCGCCAGGCTCATAGCGGACCCCAGTCCTGGCACCTTAGGCGCCAGGCTCATAGAAGAGGATATGTGTTTAAGTGCTTGGGTGCACACTTACCTGATGCAGACCTTGCTGCTTCATCCAGGCCCTCTGGAGGCCTGAATGGGACTACTTTACCTGTAGGACTACTTCACCACCCGGGTGTGGTCGGGGAAGGATACATGCCTGATTGGTGGAAGGATACATACCAGGAACTTCTTCCAAGGCTATTTAAACCCCACCCAAACAGCCACACGTGCTTCGCGTTGTTCTGCACCTAGCAGCTGGACGCTCACCGTGTCAGCTCCTGCATCCTGACTTCAGCCACGCCTGCCAGCACCCTGGAACACCTGCAAGGGGAGAAAGGAAGAGAATAGGAGAAGAAAAGCCCTTACCTGCTAAATCTGCATCCCGGAGTCATTTCTCCAACGGCCCTGAAAAGGAAGACATCATTTTAAAGGCATTTTGTTTCGATCGCTGCAGCGCTGCATTTTACTCACCTTTGCAAGGCGCTTCCATCTTCAGCAGCGATCTTCCGGATTCAGCTACGCCCCGGCTCCTAGAGGAAAAAAGACAAGAACAAAGGTGAGAGGGAGAAAAGGAATAAGGAAAGCTCAGTTTCCTTTTAAGTCTTACCTGTTGGATTATTCCCACTGCATTTCGGGTCCTGCCGCTTCCTGGCATCTCCGGGGACAAGACAAAGACATTGAATGAGCGAATGCAAAGACATTACCTGAGCGCTCATCCAGAACTGTTTCACTTTGGGTCGGCGCCATATCTCCGGCACTCCGAACCCCGGCCCCTAAGGGGAAAAAGACATAAGCATTAGCGCTTGCTGCAATTAGACAACGAACATTATTATTAAGCTTGAACTTTTGAACAGAACTTTTACAGCGCCTTACCTGAACAGTCAAGCTTACCTGAACTCCCATCAATCCTCAATCCAGTGAAGTAACTGGGTTTCAACGCGCCCCTGCATCAGAAGCAGGATGGAGAGCTCATCCTTCCAAACCCTAAGGAGGGTATCCAACAAGCCAGAGAAGCCAGAATAGAGGGGCCCTTCCTGTCCATCTTCAGAGTTCTGCGCCTTCGACGCCGCGCCTCCGTGGGAACCAGGTGAGCGTTACATTACCTTGCACTTTAGCTATCCCTTCCTCCTTTTTACTGATGACACTCAAATCTGTTCTCTTTTCATTCCCTCGTCTCACTTTAGCTCTCCGCTGCCTTTTGCTGAACTTTTATAAGATGGAGGTCATCTTTCTTTTTGCTTCCAACGCCAGCCCTACGCTCCCCTCTCCTTTCTCCTCCCCCCCTGACCTTCTTGATCACTCGCCCGATACTTTGCAGCTGTGGGGTACTCTATGATAGTGACCTTCAACTGCAAGAACTCATAACTACCACCACCTCTGCAGCTCATATTAACCTTCTCACCATTCAGCTAATGTGTCCATTTCTTACTCCCTACTCTACGGAAACTCTAACCACCACCCGCGTGCTCCTCAAACCCAGCTACTGCTCATGCCTACTGCTTGGCTTCCTTAGCCTTCTTTGCCAATATTTCCTCCCTTTAGACAAGGCCTTCAATTTAGAAACTTGGTTTCACTTATGGCCTTAAGAATTTAACGATATAGTTTGAAATGTCAAGACCTTTACTGTCAGATTGCACAACTTGGTTGACAATGGACTGCAGGAAGGCCAGACTAATGGACGGCCCTGGTCTATTCTTCCTCTCTTCCCTGTTGACCAGGTAGTCAGACAGGACAAGCGACAGGAAACCCCTGCTATTTCATGCTATCCTAGACTTCAGGTGAGTGCCTAAAGGACATAGCTTTATCTATTTCACTGCCTCTGGGGCAACCTCTTATTTTGATGATGTTGCACAATATATTTTTCCAGGTGTGCCTCTTTCCCGCCCACACATTTTCTCTCTCTCCTCTCCCTGCTCTTTCTCCTTCTGCCTTCTAGTACTTAACCTACTTCCTCCTCTTTCTCTCCTGTCTCTCCACACATCCTATTCTTTTCTTTCTCTCCCTCTACTTCTTACTACTCCCTCCTATCTCTCTCCCTTCCCATCTGTCCCTCTGATCTTTCATACTCTACTCCTGTCTCTCTTCCTCTGCTCCGTTCTATTCTCTGAAAAGCGATCTTTCTCTCTCATCCTCTTTTTCCTCAACTCAGCATCCAATATCTGTCTCTACCCTCTACTCTCACTCTCTCCTATCTCCTACACACACCCTCTCTCTCTATCCACCCCCTTGTTCTCAAGCTCCCTCTCTCAACAGTTTACTTAAGACAGAGGTCCAATTATGGCCCTCATTACCCACACATGACTCTCAGCCTGAAGACTGAGACACGACAGATGCACCTCACTCTTAGGCCCTTCACCGCCATCATCGATGTATCGCAGATGTGAGAAGCGTTACTCTATTAGGCAGCCATTCCGGCCATACCCAGTCGATGATCTGGGGGAGATGGAGATATCCTCAATCGAACAAGTCGACCGACTGCAAATCAAGAAATCAATGACCACATCACTGACATCACGACGTAGTCGCACTTAGACATAAAGTACATAGCCATCCATTCACGGAAGTTACACAAACATGCACTAGTTTATTGCATATACACACGAAACACATGATGCAGTTACATAAGACACACATTCTTATCTCTATATAATAGATCAGAAGAAGAAACTGCCACATTCTTAGCTAAAGCTGAACCGCAAGACGATAAAGTATACATATACCAAGCTTGCACATGCTTGAGTCTACTAACATGGAAAGCCATACGGACAAATATGGAAGCCCCAGGCCAACTGAAATGAATGAGGAAGGGGAGACAGGCTTCGAGTACATGGAAGCGCTTGCATGAGCGCTGCAGCCAGAGGCAAGCAGAAACGATGCACCCAGAGAAGGACGAGTCGAGACAGAAATTCCTGGTTACCAAGTTGATCAGCCACCTGCAGGCTCCATTTCGTGGTCTCAACACACGTGACCCAGCAGAGCAAGACACAGCCCATCCAATCTAGGTAGACTGAGAGAAGCTGTTTCCACTAAATCAGAGGTGGAATGATACAAGTGTTGCTCACAAGCTGCCAACTAAATGCACTCTCCCAGGCTTAAGTTATCAGAGATGGCAACATTAGGGAACACACACCCCCTCCATGTGCATTCTCATTGCCTTGAGAAGAAGAAACACTGAGCCTGGTAACCGTCCAGGGTCACAGGACTAGGAGGACCAAATCTGCCGAATCCAGATTCACCTTTCACATGAAGATTTAATTTGTTACAGGAGCCAATGGTCTCCCTGCGACCCAGCAACATTGTATATTGAAACATGTAGAAGTGGTCCCAGGAGGAGCCACCAGATATGGCTCTCCAGTAATAGAATGAACCCCTATAGGACACATACATAGTTCGCCTAAGCTGACCAGTGTGAATGTCCGATAGGTTTCGGGGCCAGAGTTTTGGTTTTGTGATATCAGACCTGGATAAAACCGGGTGACACACGCTCAGAAGACGAGATCCCAGGATAATTCATGTTTTTCTATTGTGACCCCTAGATAATAAAGACAGTAAACTTTGCCCCATGGCTGAGTCTTCCGTTCTTGCAACAGGGAGATTTTGATGTGCCAGAGTGTCTCTCTGCTGGTAATTGGGGTGACTCCTATAGAGCGCCTGCCGTTACTTAACATCACTTTCTCTTGATTTCTACCAGGCTCTCACACACTATACTCATGATGCCCTCTTTCCCAGTATATCCAGCAACTCCTTAGCACTCTGCTTCACTCCTTCCTTCCCTGTTTCTCATGCCGCCAACTCTCCTTCTGGCCATGCCCAAATACCCTTCATTAATGTTTGTGCACAGTGGCTTTATATACATAGGCATCCCATCTCTATTGACGCTTTCTCTTACCCATTGCTCCCTAATGTCACCGCACCACTGTGGCAATTTATCCCTTACTTTTCCCCAAGGGGTCAGACCAACTGTCCTATAATTTCAAAAGGCTCACTCGGCCCACCCTTTTTTCTTCTCCAGTGTATATAGCGTTTCCACGTCCTAGTCTTGTGGGCGTCTGTGGTTATGGTCACCTTCGTGCAGCCCCAGGAAGGTTATGTCCGTGATTGCAAGGTGATGTCAGAGGATCAAGACCCGTGTCGGGACGCCTGTTTTTCTCTCACTCAGCTGTATTCTTCTGCCAAAAATTCCCCTTGGGCAAGTGGTTCTGCGAGAAAAGAACTCTGGCCAGACGAGAGTCTGGAAGGCATGGTGCGACACACAGTGGTACCACTACTACAAGTAAGGGGGTTCTGGGACTGCACAAAACGCTCTCACTCCACATCTGGGGTTGGAATGTCTTGGTTATGTGCCGTGGTAGGCCGCCTACCCCAGGTTGGGAAGGGTCCTGGTGCCCCTGTGATAGGATCAAGCCCCTACCACTGTCACAATGCACACTCTACAACTTAGCCAGGTCCTGCCCCAATACGACAGCATGCTGGATCGCCCTCTGTGTACAACCTCTCCCTTTTTAAGTACCTTCTCGTAGTCTTCAAAGCTATCAGCGACCTTGTTCCTCAGTACTTGGCAGGCTGTATCTCTTTCTAATCATCCTCTCGTTCCCACTGTTGCAGTCGATCTTACTCTCTCATACCCCCCATTTGCCTCCTCTCGCTTCTAATCCTTCTTTTCATCCGGCTCCATTGGAAGCCGCTGCCCATCTCAATCAAATCCAGTCTGACTCTGGATCTCTAAGCTTGGTTTAAACTTCGCCTACTGCCCAAAGGGGATTTGGTTGAGGAATTTCTTGTAGAACATGTTTTTTTTTTAATAACAAATTTTAGTGGGTTTTTGTGCATGTATACAAACCAAACAATATCCAATTAAGACAAAGAAAATAAAGAACAAAATTGAACACAACACTAAAACATAAATTGCATACATATGGAAAAGGGGGGGCAATGCGCATGAAAACTGAGATTCGTCCGGGCGCACACGCACATCCACTGCGGATAGACACATATATACAACACCAGTTGTATTATTATCCGGCTTCACAACCGGTTGATGGCGAGGCAGTTCTTTGTGTTAAAGTCCTGGCTTGATTGCAAGACTACGTAATGCATTTCATTCTCCCAAGCATCGCTTGCTCATAGTATTTGTTTCCATTTTCCCCATATTTTATCTGCCTTGCAAGGGTAGCCCCTCGCTTGGTATACTCGACAGTCCATCAGACTGACCGCATCCACGTTCGTGGACCATTGGTCATAGCTTGGGCAGATTTCAGACCCCCACAATTGTGCAATGTGGTAGAACATGTTTGAGTACCGCAGGGTAAGGGGGTGGTGGGGTTGTGAGGTTCTTCCCTGGCATGAGCATGTTAAGACTGTGGCTATAGGTCCAGGAAGACAGCTTATTTTTTGGAGCAGCCATCAAGAACAAGAAGGAAGTGTCCTGGGCACTGAGATTGCGAGTGAACTGAAGGATACAGCCAGGGTGCAACAGCCCTGGCATCCTATTGTTGGAGTAGGGAATGGGACTAGAAACGTAGGTTCTCTTAGAAAAGACCCTTGCATAAAGTTTATTTACTCCACCATCCTTACACTGTTGATCATAGATTTTCAATGATTAGGTTTTAGTGTTTATATTCCTACGTTCTCTAGGAATTTCTCTAACATTAACCATGACCGTCGGTCCCCAGGCAAAGCTAACCCAAGAGCATGCAAGTTTGAAGAATGTAGCAGAAGCAATCTGGGCCAAGCCTATCAAGGCAGAGTGAAGGGGGGAGGGTGCAGAATGGTAGGATGGGTGAAGGGAGATGGAGGGGTACGTGTGAAGGGGGTGTGGATTGTCCATGTCATTTTGCTTATTTGTAATACCATTAAGTAGGTCACCATTGTTTATTGTACCCCACCCCTTTTCCTACCCCTTCCTATTTTAAACCACAAATACATTTGTTGTTACTCTACTTAATGTGTGTCGAGTGCTTTGTTCCTCTTCCACCCTGACACAGCACAAACATGTGCGCACCATTCATTCACAGTTAGCCCAGGAAAAGAAGAACCTAAAGAGCATAGAAAACGGTCACTTTAACTTTGATTTGAACACAACAACCCCTAAATTATCTATACAAATAATTTCAGATGCCCGATTTCCCATGGCACTCAGCACAAGGGGAGACATTATCAGCATTGCATGGCAGTGTCTTGAGTTATTGTTGCTTTATGATTGCAGTGGCAGAGTTATGATTCTTTTTCAATCATAACTGATGAATGTGTTTCTTTTGGTGTTTTGCCTTGGAACCATAGTTCCCATTTAACAAAGCCTTTTCACTGATAAAGAAATTCCTTTTTATGAATACAGCTAAGTTACTACATGTTTATACAGAATCGCATAGGGCAATGGCTCTATTATAGGGACGAACAGGTAGGGTTGTGTGTCTACACCCTGGCCCTATTCCATTCCTGATAGTCAAACCCAAGAGTCTGATTTGTAGTGAAGTATAATTCAGTCACTGATAAAGTCTTTTTAACTCCACTTATAGAAGCAAGCTTACTCTCCGGAATCAAAAGTCTCAAGTGGACGTCAACTTGGTGATCCTTTCAAAGAGTCTGCTCACATTTAGTATAGTGAACAGGCACGTTACACGTTATAGAACTGGCCCATTCTGAGTGAACCAATATGACAATGTATGGCCTCTGGATTTTGAATACCATTTCAGACAGAATACTATTGTCAAGATTATGGAAAGTGATCGACACAAATCACTTTTTGCTTTTACTTTTTCAGCTTTAATAACTGCATATTCACTGTTCCTCATGTGGACTGTTGAGGACTTCAAACTGTAGTGCTTCATCAAACATAGCTAATAAAAGTTGCACAATTGTAATTTAAGTCTTTTCCTCCTATTCCGACATAAAGACATAAGCGGTCTTGACTTGGGAAGACATTAATTGCTACATAACTTTTGCAGGCATTATTGGCTTATTTTGCATCCATCTATGCATGCAAATCCCACCTGGTTAAGGATACATTAATTCCAATTTCAATGTTTTGATAGTACAAGCGAACGCTGTGCTTCGTAATGGTGACTGTCTTGATTCTTTTTTCACTGTAACAGTAGTGTCCCGTATTCTCTAATTTCAGACAGTTTTGCGAAGTTTTGTTTCCGTGCACTTTGGTTTTGCTTCATTTCTACTAAGATCCGTCCTCATCAATGTATCATTTCAACCTCCTTTGATAATTGAACCCTACAGATAAGGGTGTTGCGCTTCTCCCAAGCAGGCAATATAGTTTGTAAAGAAAAACTGATCCAACATTTACTCCTGAAAGACATGGAGCTTGTTAGCGAAAGTACATTTCATTCTTTATTGGTGTGCTGTTTGAGTTCAGTATTCCTACCAAAACATGTAATATAGTAGTTTTACCGCCACTCATGATCGATTTAGTTATTGCTTATTGTGACTTTGTAACTTCTTGCTGACACCTCTCTCTCCGAATTCTTGTGCTTTCACAAAGCTAGACTGTTGAGATTTCAATAAAGGACCTGTAATTGAAAGAAATGTTCACACAATTCAGGATGCAACCTTCATTATGTTCTGCAGTAGCCCATGGGCAAAGTAGGACAGACATTCCACTAGGCTCTTTCAGTTTGCATTAGTCCGCCACAGAAATATGTCAAATACGAGACCGATAACAAATGAACAGGTTTTGTTGGTGGCAGTTTTAACCGTGAGGTGATTGGTGTTTTGAAAATGCCTGCAATGTCACAAACCAGAATGTGCCTGTACACCTTTTTCACTAAATGTAACCACCTTATTCCACAAATTCTGAATGGTGGCCGGGGTGGAGGCTAATGGTGTTGTAGACCTGTGAGCTCCATAGCCCTGCCGAGAAACGAAACTTTTTGGTGCCCCTGCCTAATGTTCAGCCTCTGAGATAACAGGTTTTGTGGTTGGAAGCCTGCATGAGCAGCTTGATGGAGTTTCAGCGGGGTCACTGTGTGTGTGTGTGTGTGTGTGTGCGGGGGGGAGCTGCAACGGTGGCTTGATCCCAGTGCTGCGAGAGGCCCAGCGGTTCAAGGTGGCCATGTCCTCTTAATGGCCTGAGAGAAAGGGTCCAAAACCACTGGGGCAGATGGATCTGCTGCCGATGTTCAGGCGATGAGCTACTAGTGTAGTGGGGTTGCGGTGGTCGGAGGCCTGCACTGCATTGTGGGGGTCCCCACGGTGTTGTCAGACTATTGTCCAAAGTTTAGAGCAGCAATTGCTACATGGGCGCAGCATACCGAGGGCTCTGTGCAGAGTGCTGATGGAGCGAAGCCCTAACTTTGTTATATCCATGGGAGATCGCCCATCTGCCCCGCCAGAGGTGCCTGCCGGAACATAGTTTGGCAGATTGCAGAAGCCTTGCTCTGTGCCGCAAGGAACAGTAATAATGGTCCGTCACCGCCCACCCGCCATGAATGTGCTTCACGAATTCCATGGTTGACTACGTCTGCAGTTTCGATGAGCTCTGGGTGCAGTGCCAGGGGCCGCTTCCCTGCGCCAGTGCTGGCTGTAATCCATATATGGAGTTCCCAGAGTGCCAGCTTGAGGTAGCTTCGGGGCTGGTGTTTAGCTTGGGGACTGGGATATTGACTGATACTGGGAGTGCCCTTTGAAACTGATGATGGCAAACAATGGCCACACATGATGGAGTATCATAGGATGCTGGCATTACAAGTTTCCCAAGGCTGAGTTGTTGGCTTCAAATCGAGGGGAGACATTGAATGATGGCTCTGAAAGGAAGGCTGGACACAACAGCACTGTACCTTCACTTTTTTCCGATCTGTGGTGCGTGATTCTGCTTGTTTGCTTGGCATTTACATGGCGAGAGACTACTGGGTGGCCGTTCCTGCCCCTGAGTTCAGAGCTTTGGACCCCAGATCTACCCGTGGGTTCCTCTTCTTGTTTGTGCTTATACAAGCTGAGTCAGTGTCAGTGAGTGTGGTAGTGCTTTACCATGAAGGCCAGCAACTCCAAGGAAAAGTCAACAACCTCCATTAAAGATTTGCTTTAATACTCCAAACTGGCTCCATCTGGTTCGCTTAACATGGACCAGCTCCCTGCTCCAAACTTGCTGCTGGCTACGAAGGGTGATATTGTGCAACTAGTCCAGTCCATTTAAAAGAAGATGGCAACTACTCTTCAGGAGATGAAAGGATCTTTTCAGGAACTGTCTAATAGCGTGCAATAATCTGAAAACCGACTAGGTGAGCTTGAGACTGACTTCTGCGCCCAGGCTACTTCCTATAATCAGCTGGAACAGAGAGTAGCCGCTTTGGAGATGCATAAAGCCTCTACAGAGGAGCGGTTGGAGGAGGGTGAGAATCTTCAAGAAGACATAACGTCCGGATTAAAGGAATCCTGCGTGAGATTTTAGACCATAAATTGGAGGCATATGTACGTGACCTTTTCTGCGACATATTCAGTGCAGATGATAGAGCAGATCTCACCTTAGACTGCACAGATAGGGTCCATTCTAATTTTCAGCAGCATCAAAATCCTCTCCCGGATGTCCTGACGAGACTCCGCTTCTACCAGACCAAGGAACACATTTTTTCAAAAAAACAGAACACAGCGCAGCATACCATTCAGAGGGAGAAACTTGCTGATATTTCAGGATCTAACACTGGGAACTATCCATAAGCGCTGACAAATGAGACCACTGACTCAATGGTTGACCGGTAAAGCGGTCCAATATAAATGGTTATCCATTTTGCATCATGTTTAAATATGAGGGGGTGCAACACCAATTCACATCCCTTCCGGCAGCATTAGAAGTGTTAAAAATCCCCCAAGATGATCTCCAATTGCCAGAGTGTTCTGTACCAAATGCCCCTCAGAAGGATTGGTCTAGAGTAAGATCCAGGAGGAGCTGGCGCAGGGATTGCAGGTGGCCTTCCATGGACAGGTGAGAGCGAAGCAGTGATTCAGAGGGCCCCACATGACTGAATTCATTTGTCTTGATAATGGGGGCACTGTTGCCCAGAAGTGCTATTGAGACTGTATTGCATACAGGGATACTGAAGTTCTGTTCATTTAACTTTAGGGCATTCACAAAGGTGTTCTTAAGATTACACTTTTAAGTAGGCAGGGCAATAGGAGTAACCACCCACACTTAAGTTTTCTAGGTGACCTAATGTATATCCCACATTTTTTTTGTTGTTTTTCTTCTTTTTCAAAACACGTGCAGCACTGGTGTTTTAGGACTATGGATGGTTTATGTATGTATGTCTCTGGCAAATGATTTAGATGTGGGACGAGACACTGTTGAGTCCAATCCCCTGTGTATATTATATTCTATGTATTCTGGCGTGGTGGTTGGGTTCTCGAGATGGTCAGGTGTGTGCGATATGCTTGAGATGGGGACTCTTAAGGTGATTTCTTTCAATGTACAGGGGCTCAAGAGGGCAGGGGTTGCCATTTTGTTCACCCATTCCCTTAATTTTCCATGGTAAAGATGACTAAAGAGCCTCACAGTAGATATTTAGGCCTTCATATTCACTTAGTGGACTAAAATCTCCCTCTATTCTCAATATATGGCCCAAATCAATCCCAAGATGAACGTTTGATTTTTAATGTGCTTCCACATATTGTTTTTAATGTGGTACCGGATGGGAGGTTGGACAGATCAAGTTCTGCACAATTTCTGATGGGGCTAGGTCAGAATCCCTTAAAAAAGCAATGGACGAATTACAACTATTAGATGCTTGGAGGCTGCAGCGCCCTTTAGAGAGGGATTCTACTAATTTTTCTAGGATTTACTTTTTCTCTGCCCTTTTTCCAAAGGTCGCCCAATCTACTATAGGATTGGCTGTGGTTTCTGATGATTCGGGTAGATGCATACACCTTAAGGACTAGGAAAACCTCTCTATGGAAAATGAAGGACTCTTTGCTCACTGATATAGCTTATTGTACTTCCATTTCGGAGCGGATTTCCTTATATTTTCAAGAAAATATTTCAGATGACACCCCAATAGCGACTGTCTGGAATGCTTTTAGGCCCAATTTATGCCGTGAATTTATTAGTTTAGCCTCCACTAGGAAACTGATTCTTATGTGCAAGAGGGAGGAAGCTGAGCTGAGAGTGCAGGAGTTAAACCTACAATACAACAGGGAAGGAGCACCTAGGATCTATAGCCAGTTGTAAATAGCAAGAGTGGATCTAAAAGCACTTTGGGCAGCCAATGTTTCCCATTAATTGCTCCAAACTAAGCAATTTTATTTTAGCACTTTTAATAAAGCCTATCCTAGCTTATAATTTGAAGGCTCACGCAGCTAAGCATACTATTACTCAATTTACTCGATTGCAAGATGAAAGGGGTACATTATGCAATGATGAATCGTCCAAAATGCGCATTCTGACAACCTGCTATACAGCATTAGTTGGTGCAGAAAGTTGGGATATTTCAGCACAGAAAGATTTTATCCGAGAGGCAAACGTACCCTCAAACTCAGCAGAGGATCAACAGAAGCTAGAATGTCCGATCAGCGTGGAGGAGGTCATTCAAGTTATTTGCGCACTTCCTAATAATAAAGCCCAAGGGCCAGATGGCTATTCAGCCTTATTTTATAAGAAATGTGCAGAGTTACTAGCCCCTCTTTTGGCCCATGTAATAGCTATATCGACACTGGACAGATTACACCCACGATGGGGGAGTCCTTATTAACATTGATTGTGAAACCAGGTAAAGATCTTTCCCTTAGTACCTTTTACAGGCCCATTGCAGTCCTAAATTATGATTCTCAATGTATTTGAAGACTCAAGCGGCCTGCTTGTCTGCTATTCTTCCAAGTATTGTCCAGAATCCCAGATATGCACTGCCTCCTGTGAATCCCTTCTAGTAAAACTATCTCTACCACCGACCTTCACCCACAGCTTCCTCCTCATCTACAGACCCCCTGGATACGACAGACATTTCTCCAACAACCTCTGTGATTCAATAGCTACCATTCAAGTAAATAACCCTTCTCTTGCAGTCCTAGGAGACTTTAATATATGCTTTGATATCCCCACTAACCCCAGGACTCATCCGCTGGTTGACAGTCTTGATGCGCTCAACCTATCATACTACTGGTCCAACCCACTCAGGTGGGCATACCGTTGATGCAGTTTTTAGCTCCCATTACCTGGTTTACTTATCCTGTCCCAAACCACTCATCTGGACTGACCACTATGGCATCCCTTTTTTTTATCCACAACCCCCCCTACTGCTCCCAGCCCCTCCCTCTCAAATGCTGAAACAAAGTCAAGATCCTTCCCGACCTAGCCGGAGCCCTGCTTCTTCGCCCCCCTGCAATGCTCCCCCTGATAGAGCCTTAACCATCGACTCCTGGCTTAATGACTCAATTAATTCCTCTCACACCCTGGCGCCCCGCTTCCTCACGCAATGGACCGTCCCCCAAATGGTTCGCCCCCCCTCCTGAGGAATTCCAAAAAACAAAATACCTCTCTTGAATGCAAATGGCAAGCATCTAAAACTGATCTCAGCAGATCCATGTTCACCCTGCACCACCCTAACTACATAGCTGAAATCCAAAAGGCCAAAAAAGCCTATTACAATAAACAAATTCTCAACTGTGGCAACCGCAGCAAAGAACTCCACATGATCATCATGATTAGTCAAACCCACTTGCTCCTCTACCCAATCCACCCCCACACAATCACTCTGCGACTCCCTCTCCCTACACTTCTACAACAACGCTCTTGACAGGACGACATCCCTTAACACCAAACTGACCTTACTCCCCCACATCACCGACCCCTCCTGAACCCATATCCCAGATGCCCAGTTTCCCTACCTACAACTCCTTCAAACCAATCCCCAGAGACGAGTTCCTTGACCTACTAACAGCCAGCAAACCCCCTGGGTCGCCCCTCGACCCATGCCCAGCCTCTGTCCTGAAAGAAACATTCTAGTCTACCTGTGCAGAACTACATGCAAGAGCCATTTTAAATAAATCCTGTACCTCTAGCATCTTCCTTGATACCTTCAAAATAGCGCTTGTCAAGCCACTTCTAAAAAAGACATCCCTTGACCACAAGAATTACAGACCGATCTCCAACACCAGATTTCTCCCGAAACTCATCGACCGGACTGCATACTCCCAGCTGAACTTCTTTGTAGAATCCAACTGCCTCCTCGACCCCGTACAATCAGGCTTCAGGCCGCGACATGGAACTGAAACCACTCTGATATCGATCTCAGATGATCTCAAGGTCACTGCAGACTCTGAAGGCTGTGCAGCACTGATTTTTCTCAATCTCTCCGGGGCCTTTGACACGGTTAACCACTCAGTCCTCCTTGACCGCCTTCACTCCCTAGGAACTTGGGTCACTGCTCTCAAATGGATTGCCTCCTTCCTCAGCAACAGGAAACAAATAACCCTCCTTGAAGCACCAGAAAGCACTGTTGACTGGAGGGACCCGCTGTCTGTGTGGCTTATTTTCGTTCTTCTACTTTTGCTGCCGTGCCGCCAGGAGGTTGTCTTTGGAGGTGACACTGTGCTGCCTGGAGTGAGCGTCATTGGCTCCGCCCACAGTGTATTACAAGCTCTCTTTTCTTTCTACTAATATCACGGGTGTAGCGCACCTGCGCGCGCACCGTGAAGCACCAGAAAGCACTGTTGACTGGAGGGACCCGCTGTCTGTGTGGCTTATTTTCGTTCTTCTACTTTTGCTGCCGTGCCGCCAGGAGGACGTCTTTGGAGGTGACACTGTGCTGCCTGGAGGTGATTACCTTATGCACTGTTTATGCCCAAAACTTTTCTGGACTGATACAATCTTGTGTATGGGCATATGGACTCTTTATGGACTTTGATGATTAGCCTTCTCTGACACATACGAGTCTTATTTAAGTAGCTTACCTTTTTTCTTTTGTTTCTTTTCAGTGAGCATCATTGGCTCCGCCCACAGTGTATTACGAGCTCTCTTTTCTTTCTACTAATATCACAGGTGTAGCGCACCTGCGCGCGCACCGTGAAGCACCAGAAAGCACTGTTGACTGTTCACTGTGCACAGTGCAAGGTGTATGGGGTGCTTTCTGTTACATTACACGTTCTGTGTAACATATATGGTGATTTAGGATCAGGATAAAATTGGAGGCCATAAGCGGGTAAGATCAAATCTTCAAAAAAAAAAAAGTTCAACTATCCTTGTGTGTGTCCTCAGAGTTACAATCTGATCCCCTATCTGTGTGCACTGAGGGTCACAGTCTAAGTGGGTCAGAAAGTGTGTTGAAAGATGGGGAGAAAGAAAACAGGCCTACCAATAAAAGACATAAGAGCTGACTTTTTCAATGCTGTCAGCACGCGTCGTGCTAGTCTGGCGCGGGCAGCTGCTCTTCCTCTCCCAATAATCAGTGATGAGGAAGAAGCGTTATTGCAATGTGCGCAGGACTGTTCCCCTAATTGTAAAACAATTGAATAAACCATCGATCCTTCGCAACCACTCTTTGTAGACGAAGAAACACCGGACTTTACTGAGGGGAGGGACAACAGCATTGTGGGAGATGTAGTATCGGAAGTTCTTAATGGACAGAAAGAAAGCAGTTTTTGCTATGATAATTTTTCTGATATGCCATTTATTCCCTCGATGGAGTCTGGGCAACTACCAGCTCTAGACGCGACTTGTGGTAATCGGGCTGCCGATAGGGAAGTGGGCTCTGATGCCATTACTACCTTAAATATATTCAATAGACTACTCCTATTGGAACTGAGAAAACAGACAGAAGCTTTGAATAATCTAACCAAAGAATTCTCTAAATTACCTCTTTACCTAAACGATTCTTTCTCTGAGGCTCTAAATAGAGAAACCCCCGGTATTCTGGCTCAGGTTCTTAAGTTATCAAGGGACGAAACCAATACTGCCCAGGATAAGCCTGTTTTGGTGAATGAGATAATTATTATTCCATCCACTCAAACGGTGGGGGGGGATGTTCTCTCTATAAATCCTACCAAGGAGACACAGGGTGAGGCTGGAGACATGGCCAAGGATATAAATGTACCTGACAAAGATGTCTACGAGGTAAAAATCTCCAAATGACAAAGTAAGAAATTGGCTAAGCAAAATAAGAAAAAAAACACCAATGCGGCTAGAAATAAAATGTCACAAAAATTTATGAGAAAAGTTGATCCACAACAGTTAGTCACCGAAGATGGTGCAATGTCTGTAAATCCTACTTTGATCCATCCTTATTCAGAGCCTTGCACCCAGTCAACTGCAAATATGTTGGGACGATCAACTGATGCAGAAGGTGTTCAGAGAGGTTCCTTTACAGAAGGGGAAAACACCTTGAGGGAAGAATTAAAAAGCAAATCTGATGTCATGTATCAAATTTGTAAGGGTCCCCACTCACTAGATTTTGGTAAAGGCAATGCTAACCTCAATGGCGTCTGGGGAACCAATTTTTATGAAGTTTGTCCCTCTACTAATGCGCCTAAATTTGCCCAGCTAATGCACCCTGTAGTTACGAACTCTACTAGACACTTATGTGAATCGAACTATGACAAACAAGCAAAAGCTAATTCTGGTCTGAAAAAATCAGAAATTGCCATGAATACTATGCCAGGTGGTGCGGCTGGGGGAACAGACTGTAATACCAATGCTAATCATGACACGAATGTCAATGTCAGCTACGCGTCTAATGTTGGGTCTCATGGTGCCTCTGAAGAGGGTAAAGAACAAGAATTAAGACGTATCATTTTGAAGGTTCTGGATGAGAATCGTATTCCTACGAGTAACTACACTTTAGGATCCAACCAACAGAGCTTGCCTCCGGGCAAGGAGTCTGTTTCTACCCAGGGCCTTGTACCGAATGGGTCGATAAGAACAGATCAAGGAACTGGAGGATCTGACAAGGTGGTAAAATCTTGTGAATAAGAACTTGAAAATGGGGCACCGTTCTTTGATAATATGGGCATTGACTTGAAACAACCTGCCTTCCCGGAGATACCGGGTTTGATACTAACTGTTCTATTTCAAGATCAAACTCCCATCTCACTGAACCGATCATATATCTTATCCCTTCTGGCCACTATGCCGGAACTTAGTCTGATTACCTCGGCCGACATTACTTTGGTAGACTTTATTCATAAGTTTAGATATGACTACGTTAGACTTGTAATACCCTCTGCTTTGATAAGATCTGTTCTATTGAAGGAATCTGAACTTTTTCAAAAACTGGGTTTTGACATCTATGAATATAAGTCCCTAGCAGTTGTACAACAGAAACCCAGGCCGCTTGAGCAAGGGCAATTCCAATCGAGCCAAACCACCAACTCTATTGATGAGGAATCAAACCTGAATAAGCAGGAATGGAGATGGTTGGCTTTGACTCTGAGGGAATCCATTGACTCATTGAGGAAACTTGGGCAACCTCTCTAGCTCGTGCTCGTTCTTTAAATTTGTGAGCTGGAACTCACGTGGTTGTGTTAATCTTTTGAACAATGAAAAATGTATGAGTTTTCTCTCACAATATGACTTTTTTTTTCTCCAGGAAACTTGGTCTAGGGAACAGTTATGCTGGGAAGGGTTTACTGTGGTCAACATCAGTGCTTGGGGTTCCAACAAGGGTCGTCCCAAAGGAGGACTATCAATAGCCATCAAACAAATGTACTCATGGTCCAAAATGGGGGAATGGCGTTTTGAACATCATTTTCTTGCTGCTGCTTTCAAATTAGATATAATCAAGGAGCCGCTTCTTATTCTGTTTATCAATATTTATTGGAATCCGAGTGAATTGACCGACGCACAACTTGGAAAGGAACTTACAAAACTGGGAATGATTATTGAATCTTGGCGTGAGACAAATCACGGAGGTCAAATTATTGTGGCTGGAGATTTGAATGCTAACTGTTCGTGCGAACCGATAGTGGGGGATGAAATGTTGGCTAATGTGGAGCAGCTTTTACAGAAAGGCGGCTATGGTATCCTGCGTGGTAGACTATGGATGCATTTTGCGGAATCCCTGGGGTTAGAACTTCTAAGTGGGAGCCAGCATACCTGGAAAGCCAGGGGTCTAGAATCCACCTTGGACTATATCTTTGTGTCGTCTGGTATCTTTAGGAGTGTGTATGATTTTGAGATTATTGACTCCAGCTCTAGCGACCATTGTTATCTCTCATGTAAAATTGCCTTTAACTGCCCTAACCCGACGAAAGAAAAGTACACCCACGGGGTAATGATAAATCAGCAGGCAAATAGAATAAAATGGTGTCACACCAAAAATGTGAAGTTTACAACAACTATGATAAGTGACTATTTTGCTATGACCGAGCTACACCGTGATCTCTGTTATTCTTCCTCAAACTTTTCTATATATATCAAAGACATAATTGATAATTTTGCCCCTCGCTTAGTGACGGGGACTAATATGAAATGAAAAATGAGACACCGTATGGACATAGAGGTCCATACTCGGAAAATATTATACAGAAAAGATCTTAGACAATTAAAGAAGGAAGCCCTTATACCTTCCGAATACAATATGAGGAAAAATAAAATCAAGCAAACCTATAAAAACTGGGACATACAACATAGAGCGTTGCAAATGCAACACGACGGTGAGCTTATGCTGAGAGCTCTGCGTGGGCATGGTTGTACAAATTTCTGGCAACTAATAAATGAAATTGAAAAACCGCAACAGGAAATGGCGGTGAACGTGATTGATGAGGAGGTTTGGAAGGGACACGTCACTAAGATATATATTGTTAACAAAACGAAACCCAATTTGATTATTCCAGAAAGCCAGTCTTCGTCTTTGAACTTTTCATCACATGATGTTACTGAAATGATTAAGAAATCCAAAAATTCTGGAGCAACGGGTCCGAACAACCTATCCAACAGACTAAAATTTTTGACTAAACTGTTCATTAATATCTTAGAGACCAAGGTTATACCGCTTTCTTGGAAGGTCTCCATTGTTATTCCGGTTTTTAAAAAGGGAGCATGTATGTGCCCCGCCAGCTATAGACCGATAGCGATTGCGGACCCCGAGTCTAAAATATTTGGCTCCTTAGTCCTAAAGGAATTACAAGAATGGATTGTAGACAGATCCATTCTTGATCAAAAACAAATTGCTTTTAAAAAACATATTGGAACAGACTGTGGTGGTCTAGTTTTGAAAACTTTAATAGCTAAATCCAAGAAGAAGGGACAAGACCACTGTTTGTGGCTTTGATGGAACTTAGTTCAGCCTTTGATCTCGTCGACAGACAACTCCTGTGGCAGAGACTTCAGGAACTTGAAATTCCTGTATCCTTACTTCAGATTATTATTGCTTTGTATACTGATACAAGCTTGAAGGTTCGCTTGACTACTGAAGGTTTACTCCCAAATGCCATTATCATTCCGAACAGTTTAAGGCAGGGTTGTATGTTGGCCCCTACGGTCTTTAACTTGTATGTAAGTGGTGCCCAAAAGGCACTCAGTGGTAAAGGTTTGGTATGTCCTAAGATGAATAATATGTGTATTGAATGGTTGGCTTATGCTGATGATTTTCTATTATTGGATAACACAAGAATTGATCTGCAGAGGCTACTTCGAGCTTTCGAGATATTCATAGAAAATCTGAAACTGAAAATCAATCCGGCAAAAACAATCATTGTTCGATTTGGCAAAAATAGTAAAAAGAAGAATGCATTAACTTGGTCTTGTGAAGGTAAGAGAATTAAGGCACACCCCTCATTAAAATATCTAGGCTTTTATTTTTCTGGACAGGATTCTCTAGCTTTGATAAAAAGTCAGTTAAGCCTGAAATCGGACATAGCTATCAGACAAATGAGAGTTATTGACAACAAATTCAGTAACTTCACAATGGTTCCGCTAAGGGATTTTTACATTAAAAAGGTCATACCACGTTTAATCTATGGTATTGACTTATTCACTAATGAACTACATCCTCATTTGACGGCTATCGAAGGGAAAATCTGGAGTGCGGTGCTATGGTTTCTGCCTAAATGCATACCCTTAGCTCTTATCAGGTATGAATTAGGTCTGCACTCACTCTCTTCTTATGCGGTTTGGAAGAGACTTTGTCTGTGGAAAAGATGCAAAACTAGCAAGGATGATACTCTGCACAAATGTGTTTATGGTGAATTAATGAATCCTTTTATGAAAGCTTTAAAAGCTGAAAGTGAGACCTGTTTGAAAGAGCTTGGTCTATCTATGACTTCACTATGCAACAAACCTGGTAAAGTGAAGTTCAGTTTAAGGGGCACGGATTGGCAAACAACAAAAACAACAATCTCAGAAACTAAATTGTACAAATCGGCCTGCTCTATTTGGAAATGGCAGGCTGATATGGAAAACTATTTGAAAAAATACCTGAGCAAGAGGTTGCCTAGCGATTTCATGCGCTTTCGTTTTAATGTACTATCCACCAAACAAGTACTAGGTTTTAGAAATTGTCTAATTGAGGGTGATCCCTGGTGTAGATACTGCAAAATGGCTGATGTTGTTGAAACTCTCCAGCATATTTTATTGATTTGCCCTGGTTTAAAGGCTCAGAGGATTAAATATTTCTCAAAATTTGTAGTTTCGATATATGACGTACAAAGAGATTTCATATGGCATAGAATGCTGCATGATAACTACAAGCTTAAAAATAGCTGTGACAACCTTTTTGAGAAACGTCTGTGACTTAAGCTAATATGGGTAAATGATTTTATTGGTTTTGATTTACACAGACTAGGATCTGAGGAAATTGTTATCATCTGTGTTCTTTTCTTCTTTTTTTTTAGCAAATGTAATGTAATCTAAGTTTACTTTGATATGCATTAGTTGATACAAAAAGGATCAATATGCATTCTAAGTTTGAAACTCTACTGTATCTTTTCTTTTAAAACATTTTTTTTTCCTTTAAACAGTTAATGTTTGATAAATTGTGTGAAATTGTTTAATGATCTTTTTTACGACATTGTAAAGGTTTGTAAATAAAACAAAACAATAAAAAAAAATAAATAACCCTCCTCTCCTCTTGTGTCTCAACTGCTTGCTCAGGGAACACTGGAGTACCCCAAGGCACGTTGAGCCCATCGGTCTTAAGTGATCATCTGTTTCTGGGATATTTTGAAAAAGTCTTTGAACAGGTTTCTTTTCTCCATCAATGCAGGGGATATCATGATTACATGGAAGAGTGTCTCTTTAGTATTCTCAGTCTTACAGAATCGGCAATCAGAAGACTTTGTGTTTGGATGTTTTATCATAGTTAGTCACAAGTCGGTAGAATGTTTAGTCGAAGACGTAAAAAGAGATCTCGAGTAGATTGATCTGGAAAACATGCTAGGTAAGCCCTTGTTTCAATTGGCATTTCACGAATCGTTTGTATTTCGTTTGTTCTGTAATGTCTTTAATCCAATCGTTTCTCTGAATTTTGCGTTTTGCATATTGTGGTCTGTTTATTAGCATGTCTTCAGTAATTTATTCTTCTTTCATTCTTTTCTTTATTTCGTTAGACCAATATTGAGAGCTGCCACATGTAAAGCATTGTTTTTTTTCTTTAGAATTTCTAAAGATGGAATTCGGTCTTGACAAATTATTTTTCTTAAAAGATCCATTTGTTTCCAAACAATTAACGATTGTAGTGATTGAAGAGCCAATTCAAATTGAATTCTCGGTATCGGAAAGGTTTTAGGTAAAGCCAAAGTTACTGCAATTGTGGATTTTATAGAATATTTCCCGAATTTACAATGGAAAAAACGACCTTGGCGGGCTAGAGATCTTGCTTTCCTCTCGATATGGTCTTTCCATTCTTGTTCAGTTGGAGACGAATTTATCATAAAACCTAGATATTTAATTGTGTTTATCGCTTCAATCTCTTTGCCTTTGAGATGGAATTTCAGGTTTGGCCAGTTCTTTGTTTTTTGAGTTGATAGCTTCATTAGCTTGGTTTTGTTGGTGTTGATCTGCAACTCATTCTCTTTAATAAAAATGTCCACTTTCTCATGAGTCTTTTGTAGACCTGACACTGTTTTGTCCATGACAATGATGTTGTCAGCGTATATTAGGGTTTGTATTGTTTCATTGTTTATCTTTGGAGGATTCGAGAGTGGGTCTTGGATTGCTTTTACAAAATCAAATGTGTACAGGTTATATAGGCAGGCAGCCAGGGGGCACCCTTGCTTCAGTCCATTCCAAGTAGTAATTGGGTTAGTTACTATACCGTCTTTGGTTAGTCTAACTTGGATAGAGGTGTTAAAGTATAGTTGCATGATTGGATTAAGAATGGATAGCGGGCAGCCCCATGATGTTAATTTCTTCCATAGATTTAGTCCATTAACAGAGTCAAATGCCATTTTTAAATCTATGAAGACAGCATATACCTGCTGCTTTTTTAAACTTGCTTCATATTTGATCATACTCAAGAGCAATAGGTTAACGTTTGTTCCTATTTTATTTACAAACCCAGTGTGTCTTCTTTCTTGTTTGCCATTTGCCGCTGCTCATGCATTGAGTTTTTTTAATGCATTGAGTTTTTTTAATAGAAAGCCTGCGAACAGCTTTCCCAGCGGGTCTCATAGAGCTATGGGTCTGTAGTGCTCTGTTTTTTTCCTGTCACCAGTTTTGAAAATTGGAATCAAGATCGCCAGAGTCCAACTACGCGGAATTTGTTGTGTTTTCCCAATAAGAATAAGAAGGTGAGCAAAAAAGGTGGCCCATTCTTCAGGCGCTGATTTTAGGTTGGTGTTAGAGAGGTCATCTGGACCAGGCGCTCGGGACGGGTTCAAAGAGCTGATGGTTTTTGTGAGATCTTCTCTTTCCCATTTTAGGTCCCACAGAGGTTTTTTATTCTCTTCTTGTACTGGCAGGATATCTGATTTTTTGCTGTACAAGTTAACTAAGTATTCTGTTCAGGCTTGAGCTTCTACTTCTTGGATCATAGTCGATCCTTTAGAGTTTTCATTTAGGATTGAAAACACAATTGTTTTGTGTTTTTCTGTTTTAAGGCTGCTAAAATTGCCTCTGCATCTGCTGGGTGCTTTAACGATTTGATTGATTTCATTGAGTTTGAATATTTCTGTTTTTTTTAATCTCAGCTGCAGAAGTTGTAGTTTTTTGCTTTTTTAATAGTCATATTCTTTTGTGGAGGTTTTTTTTTCATCAACTTAATGTCATTATTGAAGTAATGCTTATGTTTGATATGGGAATTACCATTGTTTTAGTTAAGTTTTGGATAGTCTGGGAAAGGAGAGGCCTCAAACTTTCAAAGAAGGTCAGCCATTTGAGATTGTTTTATACAGAGTTTGTTCAGGCCATTATTTAATTCAAAATCTGGAAGGATTAGACGTGGAACATGGCTTTGTGATATATTCCATGTTATTAATATTTGGTGATGATCACTGTTTGATTGTGGATGATTGGCAGTTGCTGTTAATGATTTCCATATACCTTCTGAAATGTAAATATAATCAATAATTGAGGCAGATTTTTCATGAGTCCAGGTTGAAGGCGGTAAACCTTGTTCGTTTAATGGTTGTTCTGTCAAGGTTAAGTTTCGAATGGTGATTTCTTTGGTCCCTTTTTTTTTCTCTTTGGGACAATTTAAAGAATTCTAATCTAGTACCTTCTGTACTATATAAATGGATGTTAAGATCTTCAGCTATAATGAACTCTGCCTGATTATAAGTACCAGCAATTGCAACAAATTTGTCGCATATTGAATCAAGGAATTTATTGTTGTTCATTGCTGTTGGGTTCCAGTAGATATTGAAGATTGTTAAGTAGGTAACATCCGGATCTCAATTAGACTCCTTTGTTGAGGACGTTATATGGATAGTAATGTATTGAGACCAGCAGTGGATGTTTTTCTTAGCTATAACTGACCAGTTTGGATCTATTTTGATCAAGATCATCATTCCAGATGACGGCCTACCTTGTTGGGAAGTAATCGCTGGGTTCATGTAGGTAGAAAATCCCTCACAGACTACTTCGTTGGAGAGCCAGATTTCCTGGAGACATATTATGGCCATTTCTTTTTGGTTTATGGAACCTTCATTGAAAAGGTGTTTGAAGCCTCTAGTATTCCAGGAACATAGCGCGATTCCGCTAGGAGAAGACTCCTTAGATGTTCATTTTTATAAGTAGGTCTTAATTCGTGGGCTTTGAAGATCACCTTGGATTGTCAGGTTTCTTTTGTATTGGGAGTTATAATTCATATCACATCGCAAGTCTTTCATCCTATTGGTCAAGTGTGAATTCAATTGAATATTTTTATTTGTGCTGTCTCTGCGCCACAAATCATTATTCGATGGTAGTCTCCTGATGGTCGGCTTTGAATCAAGTTTATTCTGTTTTTTCTGATCAAAAGTTTCATGTACGGCAAGTATGTTTATTTTTTTAAGAGCCATAGATCTTGTTACAAAGATTTCTTCTATCGTAAAGCCCCATCTTGCTAACTGTACGTTTGAAGACATAACATGTTGCATCTTTTCTTGGTTGTAGAAATCAATGTGAACTATTTCCATCCCGTTCTTATTAGGGAAGTGTATCACATCAATATCTCTCAAGCTAATTTGAGCCAGATGTGGGATAGCATTGAATAGACGTAGAATGTTAGCTCTATTCATAATTAAAGATTCAGCAGGTTTTAGACTGGTAGCAGTCAATGACATTTTGAATATATTGGATACATTTTGCGGATTAACAAATTTTGGTCTAATTAGTGATGTTTCGCCTTGGACCGCAGGCGTTTCAGCAGTCTTGGAACAATGATCGGCTTCTGACAAAGACCAGACTTCTTCATTTGATACAGTTGAGTGAACAAAAGAAATATTAGTAGATGTATTTATTGAGATTGAGTGGGAGGAGCCCGACAGGGTCTCGTAGCATTCGTCTAGCACTATCAATAATTCGTCTTGAGGATCTGTTGTCATGTCACTCAGTACAGTTAAATGAGCAGCAGATCCTATAGATATGTCAAGGGAGTTCTTCGACACTTGGGTTGTTGTGTCTTGATCAATCACAGCTAGTAGTGCATCAAGAGGTTCATCTTCTAGTGATCTTACTTGAACAGCTTCGTTTGGTCGAATTGAGACATCATCTTTTTTATCATTGTCATTTCTTTTTGTTGTTGTCAAGGCAGATCGAGACTGTTGCTGTTGATCAACTTGAAGTTTCCTCAAGAAGGCTCGAGAACCTGTCTGTTGGTTTTTTAAAATTTCTTTTCTTAGGAATCGAATGATGCCCCAAGTGGCCTCGTTTAGTTAGGGCGAAGATATCAAAGGGAGTGCATATTGAAGGTTCAGTATTAGCAATACTTGGTGACAATGGTAAATCCAAAGGCTTTATAGGGTGCACTTGGGTTTCATGTTGGGTGGTTTGGTCTGTTTTAGCTATGTATGTTTGTACTGATTTCTCTGTGGGAAGGAGCATTATAGGCTGCACTGATTTCGAGATTGGGTGTGGGAGTTTTTTGACTTTATCATCCATGAGTTTCTTTGTGATTGTTGCCAGTGTATCTGTCAAATTCTGTTTGTCGACTCGGTCAATTCTTGCAATTTCCGCGAGGCGAATTTGCCATATCCTAGTGGCTTCAGCTTCGTAGTTTAATCGTTCCTGTATGGTGCCTATGAAGCCTTCTAAGTTGGTTTGTTTTGTCAGAATCATGGCTAGTAAGGTTGCTTGATCTTTTGTGGAATATACCATTGCTTCTTGAATCTTGAGAAAAGGTACCATTGCTATTGATAGGACTGCAACTAACGTGTTCTGGAGGTCAAGCATCGTAGTTGGAATTCTTTCAGGTACCCCTGGACTGTTGGTCCTTGTTTCATCTTTTTTTGGTTGAAGTGAGGATTCTGACTCAAGCTGTTTATGACCAGCCGTTAAAGACTTAAGTTGTTGATCGTGTTTGGGAGAGTTTTTAGGATGAAGTGGCTTCCTTTATTTGCAATAGGCGTAGATGTATTAGTTGTTACTTCAGGTTTCTTGTTATGAAGATCTCCGAAGATTTCTTTTCTTCGTTCTTGGGAATCCATAAGTGCGTCTATTTCTGTTATGTCCAGAGAAAGCCGAGCTAACCGTCTTTCCAATTGTTTGTTTATGTTTCCTTGTGGGGAATCTGGAAGGCAGTACATTGACTGCCATTGTTGTTTAGCTGTTCGTACTCTTTGCTGTAAGGATGGGTATAAGAAATGTTCGTATGCGCATTTGGATAAGTATTTTCAGCTTGCAATTGAGAATTTGCTAGTAAGGTAAGTTCTCGTTTTGGGAGAGCAGAGGGTTGTACTTCACAGGCGGGTTGAATACAAGGTCTGGGCGGCAAAGTCCGGTTTCTCCCTTGTTCTGACATATAGGGAGAATCTTGATGTTTCGGAAAAGTCAACACGTCATTTCTACAGCTAGGTAGAAGCTGTGAACCGTCGGAAAGTAAAAGAGGTATAACAGGCTGTGGAGCTTGAAACGGCTACCCGTTTAGTTGAGTATTCTTCTTTTCAGGCTTTGATGTTAGCATCAATGAGAATTGACCTTGATTTGCTGTAGAACAAAATGAGGAATTTCGGTCTGTCAATGGTGCCGAAATCGACTTAACCTAATTTTTTACCTTGCAATAACATGCAGTGAGGCAGTCTTGATAGCTATTTTTTTAAATGTGTTAGATGGATCTTGCAGAAGGTTTAAAGGTAAGTCTGTAAGATTGGTATTTTTTGTGATGTTTTCAAATGTCTCTTCGAGCTTCTCTTGCAAACGAGTGCAAGGTTTTTTAGGGTCCATTATACTTTGTGAAAGTAGTTAGGTTTGTGTGGTAGGACTCGATAATAAGGGACCCTGTGATCTAGGATGTTTTGATACTAAATACTTAATCACTTACCACGCAACCAGCCGTAAACAGCGGAAAACAGTAGATGAACGGTGCCCTTGACACCCCGGCGGGCTTAAAGCTGCAAGGGCAGCTGGGTCAGGATTTTATGCCGCCTTCCTGTGGGCGTGGCTTAAGGATGTCACGTGACTTGTACAACGAGTTTGATTTAGGCCACGCTCGCTTTAACTGCTGTGGCTCCAGCCAACAGTCTAACGCGAGTTGGAGCGTGGCAGTGAGGTAAGCAGGTGATCAGGTCAGTGTAGCACAATTGCAGGAAACACAGCGGTAAACAGTAGATGAACGGCGCCCTTGACTCTACAGCGGGCTTAACCAACTCCCTATACCTAGCATCCCAGACATAGCAACTCAACAAACTCCAAAGAGCCCAAAACGCTACTGCAAAACTGCTCCTTGCCCTGGGTCAAAGAGACCACTTCTCACCAGCTCTCCGAACCCTCCACTGGCTCCCAGTCGGATGAAGGGCCTCCTTCAAGACCCTATGCAACAATCACCAAGCAGTTCACAACACCGGCCCACTATACCTACAAGAAAAGATAAAACCATACCTCCCATCCCACACCCGAAGTACTGCCATCCTTCTAGTGATTCCAACCTCTAACTCTGTAAGGATCGGAGGATCCGCCTTCTCAACCTTGGCCCCAACTCTGTGTAACTAGCTTCCCCCTCATATTCGACACACCCAAGACTGTGTAACGTTCCGCAAAGCTCTAAAAATGTCTCTTTCCGTATTACCAACCACAACCTTCTGAAGCGATTGAACACTAGCAACCGATGACTAAAGCTCACTGAGATCCCAAACAATGTCATCACTGAATACGCTTATTAGTTTGATATTAAGCAACCGCATGCCTGAAATGTAGAATATAGATCTCCTTAGATCATAACTCCACGCAAACACTCTCCTCCCATATCACTATACTTACTCTCTACTCTACACCATCACACAATTAGAGTGCAGCTACACCCCTCGATCAATTTCGGCCTAGCTGCTCATAAACGAACATTACCCCATGATCACCTCAGTATTCGAATAAAACGCAGCTATATCCCATGACTACCCGGCCTAGCTGCACACACAAGCGTCCTACAGGCCTAATGCAGCCAGAACCCAGTCTTGGTGTCCACCCACCAGACTGCACACATTCAACCGATATCAATACCACTGCACCTAATGATAGGATGCAACTACCATCAGGCAATTACATCAGCTGCACACATAACTGGTGCACCCAAGTACTCTACTACACCCTACTCTCTCAACTGACCTGGATTACGGTCTCTGAGGGCGTTCAACCTACCAGCGCTTTGAGGTCATACCAATGATTTATAGAATGCTATATAAATGCCAAATAACATAGCGTAACAGATAGACGAGACAGGATTTATTCAGTTAGGGTCAAGCATATGATAATATTCATAGAACTTTAGATGTTATTGAGAATGTACGGCAGGACAAACAGGTATTCGCTATATTATCAGTCGATGCTGAGAAAGCATTGGATCTAATGAACTGGACATATCTCTCTGAAGTATTAAGCTGTTTTTCTTTTGGTCCTACCTTTATTAAAAGGGTGCATGCCAATTTTGTTCATCCAACTAATCGTATAAAATTAAATAGGGCGCTATCAGTACCACATCCAGGAAGACCCACCAAGGGTCTCTGCTATCCCCTCTTCTATTTGCGTTGTCCATCGAGCCCCTGGCAAGTAAGGTTTGTATGGCAGACGATATACAGGGAGTTGAAATAGCCGGATGTTGTCATAAAGTGCCACTCTGTCGACGATCTTCTCTTTTTTATGCACCACTCACAAGTGACCTTGCCTCAAAAAGTTTCTTTGTTGAAGCCATTTTAACGAGTCTCTGGTTTTAAAATTCATTTAAATAAGTCAACTATCTCAGAGAGTGCTGAGAC
Organism: Ambystoma mexicanum; assembly: GCF_040938575.1. NCBI lineage: Eukaryota > Metazoa > Chordata > Amphibia > Caudata > Ambystomatidae > Ambystoma > Ambystoma mexicanum. The sequence goes on along the minus strand of NC_090930.1, from coordinate 410,303,975 downwards.
AGCGCGTGAACTGGAGGGGGCTTTTGAATTTAGATGGGTCACATGTTCATTAAAATATTTGGGGGTCATGATCACACCTAGAGATTCCAAGATGGCCACCGACGTGTGAGGATGTGTTCCTAGTCCTCTGTCGGGGCTAGCACTGCAGCACGCCCTTGGGAATGTGCCCCCCCACCCACCCCAGGAGAAGGTTCAGCGTGATCCTCAAGAAGGAAGGCGAAGGAGCCGCAGTAGAATCTCGGCGAGGAGGAGCTGTGGTGACCAGCGTGCCACCCGGCGAGCCTAGCAGAGACACCCTAGACATGCAGGAAGATCAGCCAGCTAAGAGAGGTACGTCCAGAGCGGCAGCGGCAATGGGTGAAGAGGGAAGTACTGAGCCACAAGGAAGAGGTCCTCCCCCTTGCCTACACATAGCTGTATGGAGGGCCCAGGGGGCCAAGAAGTAAACAGAGGGAGAAGCGGGGGCTCGAAGAAGGCGGTGGTGATTGGTGAGCCCTAATCCAAGGCGGTCCCGGCAGACGGAGCAAGAAAGGCAGAAAGGGCCCCTCCCTGGAAAGCAATAACACTTAAGTGGCCGCAATAGCGCGAGCCCAAGAGACACATATAGGGGTCAGAGCACTCATAGGGCCCCTTATACTTGATCGGTCCCATTAATCACCAGGCACAGCAGCCCTTTGCAGGGCACTGTAGAAACACAGACATCGCCTAAAGAGAGGAGGGAAGGCACAAAATAGTATAACAGAAAGAACGCAGAAGAAGACAGGAGTAATATTCCAGATGCCAGGACCCAAAGCGAAAAGCCGCCGGCCAAACTAAAAGGATCTTCCAGGGGGGCCAACTGGAACGTTGTTGGAAACGGTGTCCAGTCAAATGGTCGAAAAAAAAGGATCGAATGACCATTTGATCGACAGTCAAATGGTCGAAAAAAAAAGGTTGACTTTTATTTATTTATTTATATATATATATATTTTAGTTTGGGATGGTAAAAAAATGTTTTTAATAAAGAAAAACAGGTATTGGGGGGAACCCCCCCTAAAAAAATAAAATAAAAAATAAAAAATCGACCCTTTTTTTTCGATCATTTGACTGTCAATCAAAAGGCATTCGATCCTTTTGTTTTCGACCTACAACCGTTGGAAACAGCAACAGGAGGATACCCAAGGAACGACCACTGAACAGTAAGCTAGATGAGGGCACAAAGCGGAAAGCACACAGCCCATGGCACTAAATAAGGAATATCTGTAGGAATGTCTTAGGGGGATGGAGGACAGAATGGTTAACTCTTTTCAATTGGGGAAACTAAAAGATAAAAAATCGAGACTTGCTCCAGGAAGTCAGGAAGAAATCACTGACTTTGGAACTACAGTGAACACAACGGAACAGGGTTTGTCCGAAGTGTCGGGGGAGGTCAAGGACAACGGAATCTTATTGGAGCAGGTAGCCAGGCCGGCCCAGGTGGAGGACCTAGAAAATGGTTCCCATAGGTCCAACATAAGGGTGAAAGGCTTGAGTGAGACACTTTGGACACTGACCTGAAGGACACCATGCAGAAATGCTTTGGAAGTCTTTTGAAAGACACCCAACGGGAAGAAGTGAAAATAGACTGTGTACACAGAGTGGACCCAAAAATGAAATACCCTGGAGTGAGACCCAGGGACGTCCTGGTAGCCCTGGCCATGTACACATTTTACACTCTGCAAGATATCAAGGCCTGACTATTAACGGCACGCAAGTCCAGCTCTACCAAGCCTTAGCACTGTCCACGCTAGAAAAGACGAGAGCGATGCAGCCAGTGACCAAAGCGTTAATAGCCAAGAACATTGCCTATAAGTGGACGTTCCCCTTCAGTCTCCTGTTCAAATGGAAAGGCAGACAGCAGCGAGCAACAACACTTGTAGAGGGGCTATCGATACTGAATATGGAGGAGGAAGAAGCACATCCAGCCGGGGGCCGCCCCCTTAGAGGATGGCATCAAACCTTGGGAGTGGGGTGTAGAGGATGGGAGGAGGAGAAGGGACAGGGATCTAAAACTGAAAGGCACTAGAGATAAGTGAATAGTATCATGAGTGACCAGTGCTTAGAGTAGACAGCATGTTCGGCTGCCAGACGCAGCTCAGTTAAGCTGTTTGCGGGGGTGGGGTCGGTGGTAGGGCAAGTTCATAAAGACCCATGAAGTTCTGGAAGAGTGGGTCTGGGCGGGGAAGTCGGTGGGGGTTATGTTCGAATCCACTTTTAGGTGTAGCGTACCTCTATGGCGGAATTTACCGGGGTTATACCAGGTCCAAGGCCCCAGGTTAGTGTCTGGGGTGGTTCAAGGGAACTTGGGTCCTGACCGGGAAGGGAGACGGAGTTGGTGGGGAGAGGAGAGGGTAGAGGGAGGGGGGAAGAGGTTGGGGTAGCTTAATGTGGGGAGAGGTGGGGCAGTAGAGGAGAGGAAGCCGGGGTCGAGAAGTAAAATGAAGGGAATCTGCAAGGATAGGGTAGGAAGGGATCACACCTTCATAATAGCGGGGTTTGAAGGAAGTGGTCACGATACAGAAAATGTCAGTTAAAATCACCTCCTACAACGTAAGGGGATTGAATTCCCCTGCCAAACGAAAGAAAGTCAAAAGGTTACTTAACCGTAATAAACTGGACATAATCATGTTACAAGAGACCCATATAAAATAAGCAGACAACAGTCCCCCGATTTCAACAATTTACACACATATACACCAAGAGGATGGCAGGGGTACTGATAGGCATCACAAACTGCCTCCAAGCAAAAGTGCTACAATCATTGGATGAAAAATTGAGGAGATATGTCTTCATGCAAATAAAAGTGGGACACAAATATCTAACTCTGGGAACCGTATATGCACCAAACTCCAATCAGGCTAGTTTCCTCCGGAATGTGCTAACGAAACTAGAAAAATTTGCTGTAGGAGAGATTATACTGACATGTGATTTCAACTTGGCTTGAAACCCCACAAGGGACCGTAGTTCACATAGTACTCAAGGCGGCAACCCCCCTGCACGCCTCTAAAAGCCTAACAGTAGCCTTTGAGAACGTAACCCTTATGGACGCTTGGTGAGAGGTGAAGATAGTGGGTTCACATATTTTTCAAATGTACACCAGACGCTATCTAGAATCTACTACATTTGGGTCTCAGTGGCCCTGTTGGGGGAGGTCGAGCACATTGTCCTGGGGACAATATCTTTATCGGATCAAGCACCACTGACCATCTCGATACGTAGATGGGAACCACGTAGAGGACTATGGGCATGGTCGTTCCCTAGAGAGATTATGTCCGATGAGGTTGCCCTGAGGTTGCCCTGGGAACCTTGTAGACAAAGTAGATGGATATTTTGCTGAAAACGAGAACTGCAGGGTGTCATTGGAAGGGGTCTGGGAGGCCTTAAGGTGGTACTTCGGGGGGAAATTATAACAATACAGTCTCAGAATAAAAGACAGAGAGAAGTGATGGAACGAGATATAGATGCCCAGATAAAGGAAACTATGTACTCCCTAACAATTGACAAAAAACGGTCCACATATAAGAAACTGAAAGAGCTTAGTACACAGCTGGAACTACTCGGTTTGTGCAAAGCGGAGAGATCCTTACTGTACACTAGACAGCGTTATTATGTCAACGCTAATAAAGCACGCAGCCTTCTGGCCAGGCAATTATGGCAAGAAGAGGCTAAGCATACCATCACGGCTGTGAGGATGAGGGATGGAACGTTGTCAATGGAAACAGAGAAAATAACCAATAAATTTGAATCGTATCAAAACAGTACATAAAATGTAGTGCAATGCTGCAGGTGGCCGATCCAGAACAGGGCTCTCCTGGAAAGGGAGATAACTAGTGAGGAGGCGGAGGGGGTAATTAGAGAATTATCAAGAAATAAATCCCTGGGCCCTGATGGTTACCCGTCTGCCTTTTGCCAAACGTTCCGAACAAAGTTGAGCCCCATACTAGCCAGACTCTACAACACGTTCACTAGCAAAGACAGGGTGACCCCCTCGATGAGGCTAAAGTTATTGTGCTGAGCAAACCCAATAAGGACCCGATGCTATACGGATCCTATCACCCCATAGCGCTGCTAAATTTAGACGCCAAGATTTATACGGGAGTGTTGGCAGCGCATTTGGCCCCCCTCTTACCAGGGCTACTGGGAACGGACTAGGCTGGCTTTATAAGAGGGAGGCACACATGGCACAACACTACAAGGGTATCCCACCTGATAGATAAGGTTGAGCGCTGTGGGGTTCCCGCAGTACTGATCGCACTCGACGCGGAGAAGGTGTTTGACCGCGTTGAATGGCCATTTTTAATAGAGACACTTAAGGACATGAGGGTGGGCCCGAGATTTGTACACATGTTAAAGGCCGTTTATAATAACCCTACATTGAGAATCGCTATAAACTCTTGCCTATCCGACTCTATACAACTATCCCATGGGACAAGACAGGGATGTCCCTTGTCGCCACTACTGTATGCCATATACCTGGAGCCTTTCCTCAGATTCATTAGACTAAACCCGGCTATACAGGGAATTCCCTTTGGGGCTGAGGAAAACAAGGTGTCAGCCTTCTCTGACGACATTCTGATGACAGTATCACAGCCAGAAACATCAATTCCGGCATCAATACAGGAACTTACCGATATGGAGCAGGTTTCTGGGCTAAAGCTCAATATGGCCAAATCGAAAGTCTTAAAACTAGGGCTCACAGTAAACCAGAAGGCGACAGTGAAGAACGGTTCCCCGTTTAAAATGGCTACAGACTCAATCCCCTACCTAGGGGTGAAATTAACGAAGTCAATCTCGACAATGTATGGGGCAAACTTCCCAAGCATTCTCTCGACAATTGAAACGGATCTAAATATCAAAATAAATGGACACCACTCCGAATATCCTGTTTGGGTAGGATAGCATCAATAAAAATGGTGGTTCTCCCCAAATTATCTCTTCCAATCGCTTCCCGTCAAGATCCCACAAATATTTGTTAACTCTGAATAAAATGATCTTGCAGTACATCTGGCAGAGGAAGGCCCTGAGGTTAGCGATGGCCCCACTGATGTCTCCTAGAAAGAAGGGGGGTTTTAACCTTCTGAATTTTGCAAACTACTATGCAGCAGCCCAGTTGAGTCTTAAGGGAAGGGTTCTCTAGTGAGGGCACCAAGCCATCGGCCAGAATGGACCACGCGATGGCGGGGGTGCCCCTGGCTGGGTTGCTGTGGTTGAACAAGCTAGATAGGCCTAAAAACGCAATATTGAGCCACATATTGATGGAGGTGTGTGGCATCTGGGATAGGTTGATAAGGAAAGGGCATCTCTCCACGATTCCATCATTGGTCACCCCATTATTCAGTAATCCTCAATTCTCTCCGGGAATGAGCTATACCTCCTTTACAGCTTGGAAGGCAGTGGGATGCGAGAAGGTAGGGGACATGATGACGCAGGGGGAAGTTAGATCCTTCTAGGAGTGTAAGCAGCAGTTGGGGGTATCAAAAAAAAAAGAAAGAATGGATTATTACCAATTAAGACACTGGCTAAAACCATCTATCATGAGGCAGACAACACAGAGAGAGTTCACAGGGTTCGAAACATTTTATAACACGCAGGGGATAAACTGGTATCAAACCTCTATGCAATTATACAAGGGGAAGGCCCAGACCGGACTTGGCCATAAATGTCGAAATGGCAGAGCACACTAAGCGAAGATATACTGTTGCAACAATTCAAAAGTCTCTGGGCACAGACTCCCAAACTTACCTGATCCATTCAAACTAGGAAGACATGTTACAAGATGGTAGTTCAGTGGCACTGCACCCCGGAAAGGCTACATGCCATGTACCCGGGTGTAACTCAGGAATGCTGAAGTGGGTGTTCAGGGAGGGGGATTGGAGACATATTTGGTGGGAATGTCCGGTGGTGCAGAAGTTTTGTGGGGAGGTCAAACTGCAGATACAGTATATGGTGCAAGGTCCCCCATCTTACTCAGTGAGGGAATGGATGTGCAACCTCTTCGATCCGGAGTTCCAAATACCATTAAAAACTCAACGCAAAGCTTATGCTATACTACTGATAGCTGCATCGGTAGTGTTATCAAGGAAATGGAAACAGAAAACACCCCCCATCATAGTCGAATGGCTACACAAGGTATGGGATATAATTGCCATGGAGTGGATTACATATAAATTACAGGGAGAGGGTGACAAGTTTCACTGCGAATGGGGGCGGATACTAGATTATATGAAGGGAGATTATATGATACAATGGCATCCCCAGAACCTGAAAATACTAGACATATTATAATACCTGATGCTTATGTGAAGCAAGACCACAAATGATCTGACCCAAATGTACTGCGGATTATGAAGCAAAGAAGGTGTGGGGAGGAGTAAGGGGGAGGTTGGAGGGGATTAAAGTTGGGAGAAAATTACTTACAATTTGATGGTATGTCATGCTTACTTTGCAATGCCAATAAAAAGAAAAATATATATATATCGCACCTAGAAATGATCAGCTACAAGCAAAAAAATATTCCAGACCTCATCTCATCTAAAGCAGATTTAATTTGTTAGGAAAAATCCGATATCTCATGCCTGGGGAGAGTGACGGCTCTCAAAATGGCCCTATTTCCAAGATATTTATATACCTTTCAGGCCCTTCCTATTTGGATTCCAAAATCGGTGCTTAAGGATCTTCAAACTAACACTTTTAGATTAACTTCGTCATACATTTATAGCAGCTAAAGAAATGGGGATCATACAATTACTCCGCCATTTTTACGGCGACCACTGATAATTTTGACTTTCTTTTTTATTTCGATATATATATATATATTTGGGAAAAACATGAAGGAAAGCTCTGTGACTTCTCATTTTCTGGACTTAAACAGATAAACATTGGACCGAGAGGAGGAAATAGGGAAAAAATATTGAGACAGCATGAAACACAGTGTATTATAGATTTTGAGAGTAAGACCCCTTCAGGACACAATATCGATGAAGAACTTTACACCTTTTTGGGAGAGTGATGACAATCCGTGCCTGATTTTAGGAGCAAAATGATAGTCATGAGTGAGATCCAGATACTTCATATATCGAATATTGAAGTTCTCCACATTATAGACAACCATGTGGGGTATATCCAAGAACATGATTAGAATTATGTATGAATTTTATCTATGGGAAATAACTCTGTTACTCTGAAAGTAATGGTCATGTGAGACAAGTATTCGAACCCTTGCAGTGTATAACTATTTTCAACATATATTCCACTCTCTCAAGCTTGGTCTAATGCAACTGCATATGATTTTAATACCTTCCGTCAATCGGTCAGATTGACGGTAGCTTTTTAAAGACCATGGTTAACGGCGACTATTTGAACCTGTGTAGATTTGGCTATGTATGTCGGGCCACATAGAGTGACTAAATATGTACTGATACAATTTGAATTTTACTTTGAGTCTCCACAGAGCGGTATCTGTTAATTCACCACATAGGGTCAAAACCTTGCAGGTCCATGAGGGCACTGTGCTGAAGCACCACATGAGATCACATCTAATGTATTGGTTCATAAATTAATAGGTAACTACGGGGAGTACAATTAATGGACACTTGTAAGTTATGCTGTGTAATCAATTTGGATTTAGCTTTATGCATTATAGAGCAGTAGACACATACAGGTATTGACAATGGGCCACATGGGACCTACTGTACAGGAAGAATTGCATACTGTCTTGGGAATGGTGTCCTGACAGAATAGCACCAGCTTGAAACCTCATTGTGTAACTCAAACAACAGTGTGAAATTTACCATCTCTTGCCTGTTGAATCAGGAATTGTGGTTTATAGTAGATACCATCCATCAGAACAATTTTTCCCACTGTGCACTTTAAATGGACAAGAATAATGGATTGCCTAACCGAATGACTGATTAGATCTATTATTGGATCAATTGACAATAAGAGTATGAGAGGCACTTGGCACTTTATGTCCGAATCATTGTAAATAGCGTACTATGTATGTCTTATCGGGGCCAAAAGCGTGGTTCTTATATCTGTAACATTATGTATAATACTATACATGCCTACTACTACATGATGAGTGACACACGTAAACATGACCATAGTTGTTTTTATCAAATTTCGAATGTTTATGCATATGATGAGCATAAGATATTAGAGACTCGTTGATAACTACAGTCAATATTACCATTAGTGTTGAAAGTGTCACTGTGTTAGAAGCATTTCAGTCAGAAAAAAAGGTAATGTTATAGTCCTCTTTCTGTGTAGATGAACGTGAGAAAACGCAGAGTTCAAATATGTGCCTAGACCAGGGGGAAACCATGTGATCAAGCTACAGGAAGTAGCGAAACGCGTCATCCCATTGATGGCCTCCCGTGAATAGATGCTGGGTGCGGGTTGCAAACCCACGTTTTAAACTACATTTTTTGCTAAATAAAGGATTGCTTTTTATACAATGGAACTGCTGGTTTGCAATGTTATTTGAGGAAACTCTCCATTTGAAACCGAAAACCCTGATTCTGTGAGTGCGGCTCAATTTTCCAAAAAGCTTGTTTGGCGGAACGAAGTTTGAGATATATATATATATTCAGTGAAAACAACTTTCTTTTGAGCCGCATGTTTTTTTTTTTTTACTGCATTTCATAGGTTTTTATTAGTGCAATTTAACCATAAAGTCTACAAACATCTGACTTCATTGCAGTCCTTCCGGACAGTGCCACATGCTGGCGCGCGGCATGATGACGTGTCCAAGAACACGTACGCACTTCTTGATAAGATCTGTGCTGTCAACTTCAAAATTTCCCTTGCACAGCTCCAACACCTATTCCTACTCATCCATTAACAGTCTAGTACACAATACATACTTTTACCAAACTGCGATTTATCTTAAAATGGCATCAGCTAAGGCCATCCCTCCTCCCCAAGAGACACCACCACTGCTGTATTCAAGGAGCATGAGAAACACTGCCCCCTACCTTAGAAATAACACACGCACAACATTTTCCCCTGTCCACCTGCCCCTCCATATTAGTGTTTGGTGCCTCTTCCCTCATTTCCCTCCCCACCTTTCATTCTTAGCTCTCCTGCCAAAAAAAAAAAAATACATCCAAAAACAACAAAAGAAATGTTCCTTTAGGAACCACCTTTCACAGTTAAAAAATAGAACAAAAAAAAACGTATAGACTCCATCTACTTTATATTTCTCAGTAAAGTACATAGACTCAACATTTCCATTTGCATTTTCTCTTATACTAATGGCAATATTGGGGCATTCATCCTCCGTTCCAGGGACTGGAACAGTGGATACCGGCCCAGCAACCAAAGTTATCAGCCCAAGCGAAGCGAGGGTGGATAACTAGGTCTCTTGACCATTATCCCCCCATTCCAGCCCCTGAAATGGGGGATGAAGGCCATCAGCAGCCTAGGTTCCCAAAGCGGGAACCTGTGGTGCTAAAGAAGAGATTTTTTTGTCCTACAGGCGTCCCGGTTTAGGAAGGAAAATCCTTTTCCAAGATGGCCACCAAGCAAAGGGAAGGCGAGCGTTCCAAACAGGACCCCTCTTCCCTTTCCACGGCAGCCTGCAGAAGGTAAAAAGAACACCCTATGACCATATTACCACGAGCAAATTTTTCTTCCCTTTCAAATCTATCCTAATTTCGAATAACGTTACCACAAAGCCAGTCCCATGTGGACATGGCCACTTTAATCCTATGTTTTGCCCCTTCTGGTTATGGCCAGTAGCCAGATTGTCTGGATCACCACCTTATTCCATGACCCGGACATTCTGGCCACTGGCCATGGCCACAGGCTACCCCTCAGTCACTAAAGCTACACCGCTATTTTTTTTAACTAAGAAAACACTGCCACATTTGAAAAACCATGCTTGTAGATCCTTGCCAATGCGCCTTATGCAAGTTTGCTGGAAATCCACCCACGTTTTATTTTTTCAAAAGTGTCAAATGAATGCACATACAATCGTCATATAAGCTCTGCACAAAATCCCACCAAACTTTGTAAACTCATTCGAAATCAGGTCAGAAATATTCCATCCCATCCTCATCACCCCTCACCTCCCCAGAGATTATTTCATAAATTTGACAGGTGCATTGCTCAGAAAATATTATTGTCTGAGGGTTCGGCCATGTATTTTTATACATACGTTGATCTATCGCAAACATTTCCAATTCACCTTACCTCACTTTTGCTCTTTTAGAAACGTGAAATCTGCAGCAGGGCACGGCTAATCTTGTGCTAATCTTATCCATTGCTGCATCGGCCTAAGGTATACTGCCCTGAGGTCACTAAATCATATACCCGCCCCTGAGCCTCACATCACCAAACCCAGTGATATTCTCCACCTTTCTCGATGACGTTCCTCGTCAGCGTATCCAAACGCCCCCATAATCACCTGCGTGACGTGACGCAGAACCCGAAAATCAACACACATCGACTCACAACACACCACGTCACAATTTAGAATATTAAACCGTACTTTAAAAGAAAACAACAACACTGTACAATTTGTAAAGTACTTTAATTTCACAATAAACTCTCCGAGAACATCCGACTATTGCCATATTCAATCAAATTGAAAACTTGTTTCTTCGCTTGCAATCAGAAATGTTTATCGTGAGGCACGCATTGTTCTTTTTGCGTAGACAAGGTGTTCGTTTTCGGTGAAAGAAGCGATTGGGTCGCACAGAGAATTCCAGTGCTTCTGCATCAACTTGGGGCTAGACCACGGTAAAGGATGTTATGTTGCTCCTAATCGCTAGTACAGCGTAAGGGCATATCGGCGATCGTTTCAAAAAAGAGTCACTGTGATCCAGGAGTTCACAAATATTTTCAGCTGCTGGTTAACAAAACCTTCAGTTGGCATCTGGAATCTATGACAATCGCAGAATGGCAGGATGTACCTGTTTCGAAAACATAATAGAAATGTGTCTCAGTAGCCGATCTTTATTAAAATGGATCTATTGACTTATTAAATCGGCATAGAGTTTAAACTAACGCTTACAACAGACATGCGTCAATCTGAACAGAGAGAAAACAAAGTGGAAAGTGGTACACAATTCGAGATGGTCATACATGACATTTTAATAAAATATTAGCGTTGAACCTGGGGGTACCGAGTCGTGGTCTACATGCACCTCGATGCCGTTAGAAAGACCACTACACACAAAGGTTGTACTTGCGTTTCATTGCAATACATACATACCAACTCTCCCGATTTAGACGGGAGACTCCTGATTTTTTTCATTAAAAACAGTACTATTTGTTACTGTCTCCCGCCTAAAAGAACAATATCCCCAATGTATTCCTGTGGGGAAAATGCATTCTCCTAATTTCGGTGCTAAAATCTCCCTCTCAGGGGCTTCAGAAAGTTGGCATGTCTGGCAATATGCCACACAGAACAAACAAATAAAATATAACGTAGAAACAATGTTCAAATAATAATAAGTTAATGCTTGTTCGGTTATACAATCGTCGAAAATCAAACTTACATTATATTCACCATTTCCATTCTCTGGGGTAACTCAGACCGTAACGCACACTGCATTCGCACCAAAGATTTTTCATGAACTGAATTTACATGTTCCTTAGCCTACTTTTGGAAGGCATAACCTTATCATATCTTCATTATTACAAAACTCCTTTAATTCAATTCCTTTCGGAATGGTCCCTTTCTCTCAAGGTCAAAAAACAATTGAACCTTATACTGTGTGTCCGATGTGTGGGCTTCCTTACTCGCAAGCAAAAATTCAAAGCTGGCGACCTTCCTTCAGAATAAAAAAAAACTGTTATTCTGATCCGCGTGCATCAGGCACTGTAGGTGGCTGCCTGAGGTGCCAGCCCTTTATTTGCCGCGCTCTGGGTGTAGCACCAACATATGAATTTATAAACATGAAGCGTTTTATTTAAGAGTGTAAAATAACCTGAAATTGCTTCTATTTAATATTAATAATTATTGGGAAACCAATATAAACAATATAGAGGAAAGGGCATTAAGAATGTAGTATTACATCTCCATCCCTTGAATGCCAAACATCTCTTTCGCCTGTACTTTAGGCACATATTGTGGAACACCTCCAAATGTACCGTGTGACTTTCACGACAAAAAAACACCCGTCTTTTGCTGCTTGCAGCCATATCCCATCCCATCCTTATCACCCCTCACCTCCCCAGAGATTATTTGGTAAGTTTGACAAATGCAATGTTGTGTTTTTTAATTTGTTTTTACTGCGATGTCCGCGAACACCAAACACGGATCCAAGATGGCGGGCGCATCGAAACAATCCGACGCACTTCGCGCTCTTCACCATCCAATTAGCAAACACGTCACATGTCCGTGGACATGACGTGAGCCGATTAGCCAATCGGTGCCCTGTCCGCAGAGCGGACATAGATATCACTAATTTTTTGTGACCTACTTTTTAGTTGTTTTAAAAAAACTACTGGACGGATTTTCACCAAATTCACAAAAGCACGCTTTTGGGACCACGTCGCTGCTCCTGCCACAAATTTGGTCAAAATCCGTCCAGCGGTTTGGGCTGTAGGCGTGAGCAAAGTTTTTTTTCCCCATTCAGTCTATGGGAAAAAGACATTTTGGGACCCCCCCTTCAACTTTGCCCCCCCCTGGACCAAAGCTCACCTAACTTTGCAAATAAATTCAGAGTGGGCCATATACTTTTTCTGAAAAGTTTGGTGAGGATTCGTCCAGGGAGAGCGAAGTTATAAGCCGCCCACAAAAATGCTCTTCCTATGGGATTAGCAACTTAACCATAACTACGCAGCCACTACCTTAGTATATATATATATATTAAGGGGGTGAGTACAGTGAATAAGGAATGAAGGGGGAGATGAAGGGTTGCAGGGGTTTCCCCCGCCTATAGCCTATATATGGGGTGAAAAAGTGTCAAAAAAAAAAATAAGGCACCATTATTAGTGGTCGCAGTGAAAGCGGTGCAGTGATCACATAGATAACGGAGGCTTAGGGGTTCCAGATGTAGAGAGCTATTTATATGCCACACAATTGGCTCCTCTGATGGATACTTTGGGTGCATCTTGGAATTCCAAACATTGGATAGTCTGATGACTCAAATGAACTCATCACTTTTTTCCTGGCGGTGACCTCCCCCCATGTGGCCAGGGGATAGAAGCCGCTACCTGATCCTGACCCTGACCCTGAGAGTGGCTGTATGAGGGAGGATCACATGGGTGGAGACGGCCTCCTGGGAGATACCCTGACTTCATCGGGTGGGACACGGTATCCCCCTTTCACCTCAGGGTGAATTCCCCCATTTGCATCAATCTAAGAGTCCATTGTAGTATCTTCCCAGGGAGAGTAGTGGAAAGCTTTGGTCACATCTCAACTAACAGGCCTTGCACCCCAGTTGCTCAAGGGGAGCTGAGAAGTGCTGGAGGAACCACTTTTTTAATTTTTTTTTATTGTACCCCTTTTTTTACTTACCTGACCCCAAAAATACATATAAATAAATAAATAAAAAATTCAATTTTTTTTTTTTTCGAGATTTATTTTTCGAGATTTTTGTCATTCGATATTTATTTTTCGGCCTTTTGACTGACCACCGGTAAAACGTGGCAAGCAATCAAGGCTTAGCTCTCAGGAGGTGATGCAGGCTGGTTCTTAAGTACAGTGTAGTCCCCAAGCAGCCACAAAGGAATGTCCACACACTGTTGGTGAAAGCACAGTCTTTATACAAATAAGATTTACCTTATATACACAATCGCAATAACATTGTACTCTGGCAATACTATAAAGGCAAATATATACAGGTCTACGTGGTACCACACTTAACTATCGATTCCTTTGAAATGCGACCACAGGTAACCGCCCCAAATAGCATACGAATCAGATTGTAAGATTAATCAACGAAAGACACAGAAAGAAAGCAAGTGTAAATCAAGCAATGGCAGAGCAGTCTATCCCACTGCCATGAGACCGTTCTGTGTGAGGATCCCCCCACCTGGGGAACCTGTAAATAAAGCGTATTTGACAAGCCCAGTCCAATTATGCTTACTATAGTCTTGAGTCCTTTCGAAAAGGTTCGGAGAGTCGTCGACGGGCCCTTCTTGAGTGCGATCCCTTTCAGACTGGAGCCACGGGTCGTCAAGAGTCGGTGAAGAAAAGGGTGAGCACTGTCGTTGCAGCAGCAGCTTCGGTTCTCAGGGTGCTCGTTGACTATCGGTTGAAAACGTCCTGAGTGACGAGTGTTCGTTGCCGCAAAAAGCTAATGAAGAACTTTGGCCCAGCAAGGTCGTTGAGTCGTCAGCATCTCTGCGGTCTTCGAGTGGCAGGAAACCCACTGGTGAATTCTCCTCGGTCGTTGGCGGTCTTGACTTTCTCCGGTCAGGACGAAAGCAGTCGACGAGGATGAGCAAGGGAGTCCTTGTTTCAATGTTCTTAGGTAAAGGAGCACTGCAGCTCCTGTCGGTGACGGCGGTCGTAGACGGTGGTGGACTTCAACGTCCGGGCGCTTCTCTTCGTGATTTTGTGGCGGTCCCCGCCTCTGGTCGGCAGCCTTTAGAGGGTCTGACATCCATGGAGCTTTGGCAAAGATCAGCTGGTGCACGATGGTCCCTCGTAGCTCAGGATGAGGTCTCCTAGCCAGGTCCTCTCTTGGATCAGTTCCTTGAAGGCACAGCAGCTTTCAGATTAGCGAAGGACAGCAGCAGCCGTTCTTCTTCTTCCAGTCGGCTTTGAGGTTAAGCATAAGTTTCAACTTCAGCTTCTGAGCAATTTCCATCAGTGAGGTGTCCCCAGATATACTGTTGATCTCCCATTCACTCTGCTGGCTGGGTCACACTCAGCCAACCAATCATTCAGAAGGGCATTCAGGCAGCCAGGCAGCCAATCAGGCTCACGGTGCATTCAGGCCATTCTTCTCCATTCTTCTCCATCCAGACACTCACAACACGGAATGTGGATCCAGACAAGCAGTCTGCCATTCAGCACTCCACACTGCATTCATACCAGTTTCGGGCAGGGCTGTCTCAGTCATTGTGTCAACCACCAGATACTAGGCACCCATAACATGAAATGCGTGTTCATCAAACACTCCATTCACCCAGGTCCCACCCCACGGGCGTACTTGCAACACAGTCATTGGGAAGGCTCCAGCTGGTCTGGCCTGGACTTCCCCACAATACCATATATGGAACTTCCACCCAACAGCCAGTCAGGGGTAAGGGACAGAGTCCGGGGTTTCCCGGGACTTCGGGAATACAAGGTAACCGGCAATAGAAAGCAAGAGGCCACAAAGGCCAGTTTGTTTCCTATCAGGAATCAACTGATTCCAATAGCAGGGTCTGGGTATTCCAAAATGGAGTATACTCAGAGCACCTGTCAATTTCAGCATGGAGCGGCCACCAGCTCATACCCTGCTCTGTGGGGCACACACAGGTGCCCAAAAACATACACTAGTAGTACAGGGTTGTACTCCCACTCATGGGTATCATAAGGGTATCCCAAGGGTCTGTTCACCTAACCAAAAAGAGGAAGAGCCGCACTGCACGGAGTCCCACATGAACTCCTGCGCAATTCCAGCATCATACTGCAGGCTTCCTGAAAGGTGGACGGAGGCTGTAGGCACAAGTCGGCGTGCAGAACCTGGAGGTGCGAGTCGGTATGACAAAGTGAAGAGGCTCGCCGGCAGAGAAGAAGAAAAGAAGCGTGGTGCGAGCGAGGCATGCCGTGGAGACTCCAGGAACTGCAAGAGGGTCCCTTGACGTCCAGAAGCCAAGGGAAGCAGCACTGTCCTTACTGCAAGCCAGAGAGAAGCCAGCGTGCAGGAGCAAAACCACGAGAGAGAGCCAGGAGAGATGTCGGAGCCGTGCAGAGTGGAGAGCCGGTAGCAAAGGTATGCTGCATGAGCGCACCTCAAAACGCTGCAAACTACCGGTGGCAAGACCGTGGGGCGTTTCGGCGACCACGCTGAAGATTTTTTAAGATTGTGAGATTGCGGAAAACAAAGTAAAATTAAGAATTGTTTATCAGGTAGATATACCAAGGCAAGAAGACTGGTATGTGCATCTTGAACAGTAAAGAGAAGTCCTGGCAGTTGGAAGTACATAAAGAGTCCTGGCAAGGACATATACAAGACAAATTGCAAACCTACGATATTTGACATGAGGACTGAACTCCAAAATCAGTGCCATACCAGGTCTATTAAGAACCAGAAGATATTTGTCTCGACACAACAGAGTTGAGGCCATGAAGGTGCTCAAGTCACCAATAATGTCCCCCCCCTTTTTTTATTTTTTAAAAGTACTGGCACAAGGAAAATGAAAACACCTTAATCGTTAAAAGAAATGTATACACAATGGCTGCACGGTCCCCACACAAGAGGGTCCTTTATTCGATGTCCCAGCCGATATCCCAGTTACTTCCTGTTGAACATGTCAATACGTGCAGAGGTCCTTTCCTCTCACATGCGGCCTACAGTCACCAGCTCCACACCATTCAAATGATGCCAGCCTCTGGTTCTCCTGCTGGGCCCCTCACCTTTACTTGGAGCTCCACTGGGCTGGCTGCCCAGCCATCCGTGTGCAGTAGACCAACGAAGCTGACGTTCCTCAGCTTCCTCATAGAGCACTGTGATCTGCAGTTGACAGCCTCGGCACCGCAGCCCAATGATGCCGATGTTCCTTTACTACCCGTCAGACTGATGAAAAAGCTGCGTTAGGCAAAACAGCACAATAGCACAGGAGCAGACCATCACAGTACCGGTCATTCACAGCAGAAGCCCCAGAACCGGGCTGAAAGCACATCAATATCCCAACAGCAGGATTCTCCTCAGTCGTCCACTCCACTGCAGCCGGGACAGCACTGGGAACTCGTTGCCAGTGTACTAAGGATGAAACTCCAGCAAGATGTGAGGTAAGTCATTTTTATTAAGATAAGGAGTATTGAGACTGCAGCTTCTCAGCTATCTCTCCAACTGTTGCTTCCTGTTCCAAAGCTTGGTTAATAACAATTCTAAAATGAATGCGGTGGGTATGATTCTATGTGGAAGTTCTAATGGACAACTGATGGGTGGAAAACTAGATACATAAATCATTAATTATTTAACTTTACAACATGGGGCAGGAAAGGGAGCTGCGGGGGCGGTGAAACCCCTGATTAAAAGTAAATTCTGCATTTGCGTGATTGGATGGGCGGGGAGCAGGGGTGGGGCCATTGTTTAGGGAGCTCGGGAGGTAGAACCACCCAAAACTTCAATTTTCCCACCTGTTCAAGGCAGCAGCAAATCGACCGAATAAACGCAGACTTTCGGTATGCAGCCTTCAACAGGCAGAGTTTAGACATAAAACCTCTGATCCATCAGAAGCACAAGACTTTCCAGAGGTTTGTAGTGGTAAACATCCATTGCAAAACCCATTATCTGTTCCAGGCCCCCTGCCATTAGGTATTTCCTCAGCTTGTGTGTCTTCACTATGTTTTGGCTCTGGTAACTGCAGATCTAAGGATGACGAGGGTTGAGCTCACACCGCAGATCTGATTACAGCACAACTGCACCAGACTTGTCATCTGCTGCACAGCTTGAAATTCTCCTGGAACTTAAAGAAGTCCCCCGTTTTGCAATCCTGTTCACTCTAGTACACAGGGAGGGTTCTGAAATTATCTCGGGCAGGGCTTTTCCCCCCGAAGATTTAGTGGCAAACATCTTACAGATGGTGAATGTTTTTACGGTTCATGTTCTGATTACGGCCTTCGCACCTCATCCACCACAGCCTGTGGTGGACCAAGCAACAAACCCCTAGTCCCATCTTGCCATAGTCCCTTATGGCTGCTGGAAAGGTTGGGGTGCACACCTAGGAGATCTGACAGCGAACGTGCTTTGGTCCCGACCTGCAACTCTATAACACTTCAATCTGCACATAATGAGGGACATCAGGATGGCGCTGGTGGCTTTCCTTTCCTTTCCTTTGTTCGGGGGTGTGTGTGCCGGTTTCTGATGGACAGCAAGGTGGCCATGCACTACCTCAACAAACAAGGTGGGGTGTAGGTCGATGCTCATCTTGTGGGGATGGAGAACATGGTTGTGCATGCCCTGAGCAGTCAGACATCCACCTTCCATGAGGGGGAGTTCTGCCAGGAAGCCTTGGATAACATTTTTGCACTTTGGGGAACCCCTGTAGTGGACACTTTGCGTCCTGTTTCAACCTGAAGTAAGTTGTTCTGCTCCCGGCTATTTACTCAGCTGGCAGTTCTTGTCGAGTGGAACTTTGAACAAATGTGTTCCTGACAATTCCTATCCTTTTGCTGATTTCAGTAGACTGTGGAAGTTCGTGCTCACCAATACCATGATCGCCCCAGACTGGGGCTGGTGCACGTGGGTACCAGAAGTTATGGACATACCCATCTTTTCTCCTTCGCGCCTACCAGTAAGGGTGGACCCACTCACCTATTCGGAGGACACTCTCTGTACCAGAGCTGCAACCTTAATGTTTATCTACCGTGAGGCTGAGGGATCTGTATGATGATGTCCTGGATGTGCTCCTTTCTGCAAGGAAGGCCCGCCACTAAGTCCATCAATTCCTGCAGGTAGCATGCGTTTTCTGGTATTTGGTGCAGGGAGCATGGCTTTGATTCATTAATCTGTCCAACTGCAGCTGTACTGGATTGTCTGCTTTCCTTGGCCCAGCAGAGCCTTCATATTAGCACTGTGATGGGGTTGCTGTTATTTTGGTCTTTAGGAGGACCGCTGAGCAAGGGCTCATTCTTCACTACGCCACTGGTATGCCTTTTTGCAGGAACTATGTAACCAGTTTCACCCATGCCAGTTTATTGTTCCTGCTTGAGATTTGAACCTTGTTCTTAGTTTTCTTATGGTGGCTTCTATTTGACCCTTTATGTTCAGGTTCTTCGAGATTGCTCACCCTGAAGGCCACTTTCTTGGTCACCATCACTTTAGCTAGGCTGGTCAATGTGCTCCAATCTCTGATTGTTAAGCCCCCTTTCTTTGTTTTCTTCAAGGACAAGGTGACATTTTGGGTCAAACTGACCTTCATGCCTAAGGATATAGACTGGAGGACTGCTGCAAGTATTAGATTGATTTCTGGACACACACAATTTTTGTGATGTTGCAAGTTTGGGAATTAATAACATCCTTAGAGGGAACTACTTCCTGAAGAAGACACTTATATTGTATTTTTCCGTGGGTTGAAAAATGCATGCTGATGATTGTGAGGTTTGTTTAGGATTTTGTATTTGTGAGACCATTTTAATTCTTTGCTGCTTTTCTTACTAAATGTATGCACACTCAGGAATTTTGTCTTTAGGCACGGCGTTTCACTTTTTTTTCACACACTTTTATTTTCCCCTCAAAAATATACGAGTGGTGAAAGGATGATTATTTGGAATTTTTTGGCATAAATTATATTTTTGCTATTTAAAATAAAGATTTTTTTATTTTCGAAGTACATGGTCCTTTTACAAGTATATTTTCTGTCTGTACATTGGTGTATATTTCTTTACGTGGTTGCCTTAAGGTACAGACAAGTAAGAGACACCCCCTTCATTTTGTTAATAGATTGTGTACAGCACATTGCTTAAGGATTGATTAGAATACGTCCTTATCAAATATGCACCTTTCCCAGAAGAACCATCTTCCTGTTTTTTCCCTTAGCCTCATCTTTTAAGTCAAAGAAACGGTTTCTTTCGCGGGACCCCATATAGGCTCTCAGTTGTTTTGTCTCTCGGACGAGGGATGTCAGGAAGAATGACCAACTCTTTTTAGGTTATGTTTGTACCCATGCAGCTAGGGGTGTTACCAAGCATACAGTTCAGGTGGACTTTCTTCTATATCTCAGAATGCTATGATCTGTTTGGGAAAGGTGTGCCTAAGGTCTCGGGACTCTTTCGACCAGAGGGGTCAAATGCTGCAGACGGGTTTTCCCGATGTTTAACATTTGGCAAGCGGCTACATGGGCCTCCCTGCACACGATAGCCATACATTATTGCCTGGATTCCTTGTCAGGTCAGTGTGCTCTCTATGGCCAGGCGGTCCAACAGAGTTTTTTGGTGTAGGTAGTAGTACTTGCTCTCCTCAGTTTCTCTACTTCTATGAAAATCTGTCTAAGAAGAGGAATATGGGGGGGGGCGTGGCCAGCAGCCATGTGAAACAGTCACACTCACTTGGAGCTCCTGTGGATCCGACAACGAGAGGCTTCGAAGCACAAGTTCCAGGGTGAGAGGGGGTGAGCCGGCGCACAAACAGCGTCAATGGTCCGATAAGAAGCCCCCCCGCCCCCACCTCCCCTATAACACTATTGAACCATGATAATAGCACCGAGTGGGCAACGCCGCCGGCTGCTTGACTGTAGCTCCATCCTGGAGGATTCCGCAACACCGGGGAATCGAGTAGACAGGCTCGGTAATCCCAATTGTAAAACTTTAAGAGTGGAGCGTGCGGCCGGCAAACATGTGGCTGGGGAAGGCTGTGGCGAGGCACCTTTAAGAGAGGGTAGAAAGCAGAGACCTCTGGTCTGTTACCCCATAGGATCATGGGAAACAACGTTGATGAGGGACTTGCACATCTGTGTCCTTAACAAGTGAAGTGGGCAAAGGCCTCAGGAATAAGGCCTATGCAAAGCAGCATAACTGAGTAGGGGCAACATAACAGAGACCCTAGTAAACCAAAACTGCTGCGTATCAGTACGAATACCTTTTGTGGACATGCCCCTGGGAGAGTGCATAGGAGCCGTTGCACCCACGATTGGCACTGCAACAAGGCATGTATTGTGAAACGATTTGCAGTGACTGAATGAAAGGGGCATTGCGTGCAGTCAGGGGAAGCGGGCAAGACAGCGCAGACCGCTGAGGCCAGCCATTAAACAACACACCCACCCTGGGTCATCGGAACAGGGAGGACAACCTTGGCAAGAGGGGGTGCAACAGGTAGATGTGTGGTGCACTGAAAAACTCCCACTGAGAAGAAGACTGCAACGCGCACTGTGCCTGAAGCATACAGCAGAGCAAGCTGCCCCTCCGCTAAGCGAGTGGGGAAAGTGGGTACCACAGAGTTTGCGTTGCACAATGACAACCAAGAGTGGTAAGGCCAAACAGAAGCAAACCACACTGGAAACCTTCGCAAAAGGCCAGCCCAACCGTCAGGTAGAAGGCAAGGGGAACACAGATAGGGAACAAGCGTCACCTACGGGAACTAATGTGGAAATAGAGCAGCAGCAGATCCTAGAGGCCATTGCAGCACTTCAAACAGTGCTGGAAGCCTAGATCAACGCAGTGGCTATCGATGTGGCACTGTTGCGGCCAGATGTCTGAACCATAGCCGACTGCACCGGGAAACTGGAGGAGCAGGTCAAGGAAAATACAGAAGTGAGGGTGCAAACAACGTAAGACATCGACATTATACAGCAGAAATTGAAACTACTGGAGGACAGGGCAGAGGAAGCCGGAAGGTCGGGCACGAAGAAACAGCATCAGGATCGTGGGGCTGCCTGAAGGGGCGGAGGGGTCCTACCCCACCACGTACATTGAGAATATGTTGATCCAGGAAATAGAGGCGGAAGAGCTGATGCAGGGGTTCACAATAGATGGAACACATTGTTCCCTCATTATGAAACCACCATCTGGTGCCCCGCCGAGACCTGTGATAGCCAAGGTGCTAGACTATAAAGACAGAGAAAAGATCCTGGCTTTCTCCAGGTCAGGGGGGACGATGCAGAGGGCGTCAGCAAAGATCTCGGTGTACCCTGACTATACATCCCAGGTCCAGAAGAGAAGAGCCCAGTACATCACAATCGAGGCCAGGCTCAGGAAAGCGGGCCTCAAGTATATGTTGCTATAATCGGCGAAGCTGAAAGTGGTACACAATGGGAAAGATTTCTTCTTTGAGATGCCGACAAAGGCACAGGACTGGATGGATGGTGCCCAGATACCGGATATGCTGGAGCAGAATCAACGTACCTAGGCGGGATGAGTGCCCGGCACAGGCCGCCATAATAGGACTTATATTGTGGGGAAGATGCGTAGATCTGGGCATAAGCATGCTTTTGCCACATAGTAATTGGAATTTACGAGTATTATGGAAGCGATAGGATAGGTTAAGAAGGTAACAGGAGCAACGCAGTGGGCGCAGACGCCCGTTTGGCGGAACGCCGTGGGCAGACCCACTACTCCGCCCGAGTAGCAGTAGGTTCAGGGCCACAGTACAAGGCCTGCCCATAGGGCACAAGGAGCTTGGTCTAGCGACTAGGCGGAATGGAGCAGAAACGGGGAAGTCCCTGCATGCTTCGCATAGCAGGACAAGTTGAGTTTGGTTTGGAGTGGGGTGGGGGGAGGGATGGAAATGGGGAGCCTGACACACATGGCACAAAGTTGCATCAAACCTCTTCTGAGGCGGGCAATAGGCTGGTGGTCTCATTCATGCCCTGGACCCAATATCACAATGGTGGACAAAGTTAAGATCATGACATTGAATGTCCAGGGGTTGAATAACTATGTGAAACGTAGGAGAGTTTGCATGTATATCAAGAGGAACAAGGTGGGGATAGCCTTGTTACAGGAAATGCACCCAGACGTACAAAGACAGAAAAACCTAGCAAGGGCATGGGGAGGGGTGATGGTGGGCTCTGTTTACTCAGCATATGCAAGGGGGGGTCCTTATATGGGTAGACCCAGCTATCCCGCTTAAAGTTTTGACCATGAAGACAGATAATGAGGGCAGGATGGCAATGTTGCACAGTATAATGGAAAACCCCAAGATATGTATTGTGAACACATATGCCCCCAACCATGACACCACAGTATTTTTTAGATCATTGTCTGCAAGGTTGGGACCTTACAGTAGTCGGAAATTGACTTGGGGAGGGGACTTCAACTGTACATTAGACCCTTCTGTAGACATATCGGATGAGAAGCACAAACGGCTGTCTCCTCCGGCCAAGGTGCTAAACTCACTTCTGAATCATTATGAACTGCAGAACATGGAAGAGAGGCTAAAGGCATAAGAGGGAGAGGTGAAGGTGCATAAAGAGCATGTGAAGGAAGTAATAGAAGTAAAACAAGCATTTCTTGAGCAATGGGATAGATAGGGGAAGTTCAGTCATGCGAAATACCTGGAAAGGAGCCATGCTCGGGGTGATAAACCGGGAAGAATGTTAGCATGGCTGTGCAAGCGAGACACACAAGCAGGGATCATCAAGGTCTTCACGGATTATTATAAGGCACTCTACGCAAAACCCTTAGTAAGTGAGGTTGGAGACCTGCCGGACGTACTGGATCTGATTGCCCTGCCCCGATTAGATGCACTGCATGCAGAGTCCCTGGAGATGCCCATTACCACAGAGGAGGTAGTAGCCACCATTAGAACACTGCCTACAGGCAAGGCCCCAGGCACAGATGGACTCCCCACTCAATTTTATAAGACCTACGGTGATACGCTGGCGCCACTGATGGCTAAGGTGTACAATGAGGCCTATGCCGACCAGTTACTCCCGGACAGTTTGCGAGAGGCCTTGATAGTACCACTACTGAAGCAGTATAAGATAAGCACGGACTGCGGATCCTAAAGGCCACTGTCGCTACTGAACCAAGACAGCAAGATCCTTACAGCGATCCTGGCAAATAGGCTTCGCAGAGTGATACATGTGCTGATACACCCAGATCAGACTGGGTATGTACCAGGGAGCAACATTACAGAGAACCTTAGGAGATTGCACCAGGTGATGTACAGTACCAAAGATTACATGGGAGAGTGCGCGGTCGCTTCACTAGACGTGACCAAAGCATTTGACTCAGTACATTGGAATTGGTTGCATGCCTCAATGATGAAAATGGGGATAGGGCCACAGTACATGAAGTGTGTGCAGTTGATATACTCAGAACCAATGGCTGGAGACTGAACCGGCAATATATATTCACACAAGTGGCACCTATACAGGGGCACAAGATAAGGCTGCCCACTGTCCCCACTGTCCCTTATAGCGGCAGAACCGATAGAGGCATATTTTAGGCAGGAATGATAAACTAGATGATTGAGATACGGGCATAGAGACGGCAGGGGGGTGAAGCATGTAGTGCTTATGTATGCGGATGACATGTTACTGTATCTGAGCAACCCAGAAGTGAATCTGCCATACATTCTCGAGATGTTGTATAACTCTAGCGCACTTACGGGAATTAAGATAAATAAAGGTAAGTTGTGCTTATTCCCGCTAGCTGCCATGTCAGCGGTGGGGGAAAGGGAATTGCCAGTCCTCCCACTGTCGTGGAGTAGGAACTGCTTCAGATACTTGGGGATCAACATTCATCGAGACCCTGCACAGGCACACACATTTAATACAGTAAGGGCTAAAAGTGGGCTACTGAAATCCTTGGAGTTCTGGAGTAAGCAACCCTTGTCTGTGATGGGAAGAGCAGCACTGCTGAAAATGGTGGTGCTGCCGAGACTCATGCATTGTTTTGGCAATGTCCCATATAACATCACAAGGCAGTTCTTCCGAGATCTGGAAAAGATATTCCGTGGGTTCCTGTGGCGGGAGGGGAGGGACTGGGTTGCCCTGGGCACACTGCAAAGACCGTACGAACAGGGGGGGGGCTACAAATACCAAATTTTGAGCTTTACTTCCTGGCATGCCAGCTGCAGCATGTGGTACAGTGGATGGCAGACAATGCCTGACAGAAATGGCACTGTTGCAGCCAGCTACCAAGGGCAGATACCTAAGAGACCTACAGTGGATTCCCCCCAGGCCATAATATGATAGAACTGGCCATCCCAATATGGAGAAGGGCTTGCGGAATCATGGGCCTGGCAGACCCCCTCTCGCCGCAGGCGAGGTATTCTGGATGGTAGATCAGGAATCCGGGGAATGGTGAGAACAAGATGGGAGGAGTGCGGGATAGCCACAGTCGGGGACCTGCGGAATGAGAAAGGGTTGATGACGTTTGCTGAGTTGCAGGAAAATACGGGTATACATGGGGGCCAGTTCCTGCTGCATAGCACAGTGGTGAAAGTGCTGTGGGATAGATAGCCACATAGCAATGAGACCATAGGAAGCAAGGACATTGAAACTCTGTTTTTTTTTAAACGTATTTTATTGATTTTGGTGAGAAAAGAAAAAACGTGCAATACAACGAGAAATCAAACAGTGGTTCAAACAAGGGAGGGGACGGTGCAAGGGGGACAAGGGAGGGGAAGGGCCAAACAAATCAACAACAGTCTTCATGTTGCAGCGAACTTACAGTGGACGGATGGGTTAGGGCCTGCGACCCGGAGTTTCAGGAAGCAGGAGGGGTCGCATACAAGGGCTGTCCTTCCAGTGCTGGCATCAGGGGATAGCGCCAGTGTGATGCTACGAGATTTCAGGGGGGTTTGTGGTCCGCGCTGAAGCGTATGTCTCTGAGGAGGGCCTTCCATGATTCCAGGGTGCCGCACTCGGTTTCGCCGCTTGACATGATTCCTTCTTGCCAGGCCCTGGTTTCAGCTACTGTCCATCTCTCGAGTTCTTTGAGCCATCGTTCATGCCTGGGGCCCGACGGCGTCTTCCAGGCCATCGCAATTGTTCTCTTAGCCAGGATGCATGAGATGTCCATTAGTCTGACAGTATGCTTGGACTTGCTAGGTCTCGGGTAATTCCCCAGGAGGCACTCTCCGGGGGTCCATTCGTACCTCGTCATTCCGGCGTCCATGCAAGTCTGTTTGACTTTGGACCATAGTGTCATCGCCTTAGTGCAAGTCCAGAACATGTGGATCATGTCCGCTTTATCATTCCCACACCATGGGCATGCAGGGGAGGATGTCTTATTGAAGGAGGCGACCCTATGTGGGGTCATGTATGTCCTATACAGGACGTTCAGTTGAATCTGGCCGAATCTGGTATTCCTGGACACTTTTTTGGGAAATATTAGCGCTCTCTCCCATTCTTTATCCGTGATCGGGGTCTCAAGGTCCGCTTCCCATTTCGCCCTCAGATCTTCGCCTTTAGGGTTAGGTTTGTCGCATAGTCTGC
The DNA here is from genome assembly GCF_040938575.1 of Ambystoma mexicanum. NCBI lineage: Eukaryota > Metazoa > Chordata > Amphibia > Caudata > Ambystomatidae > Ambystoma > Ambystoma mexicanum. Next base: position 410,277,962 of record NC_090930.1, on the reverse strand, counting down.
TGTAGAGCCTGGAGACTGGTCTCCAGCCATCCGAGAGGTCATGCATTTCTTGAAGTAGAGGATCAGGGGAGGGTTCCTCCGGCCAGCCGGTCCATTGTTTCTTGGCAGTCTGTTTAAGGCGGTGGTACCAGAGGAACTGGCCCGGGGGTATTCCTTCGGCAGCCTTTAAAGATTCGAAGTCCCTGAATTCTCCTTCCTCGTACATGTCGCCCCATGTGTATATGCCGGCTTCTTCCCACCTCCTTGCTGTGGAGAGGTCTGCATCCGTTCGGCAGGTGTCTGCTAAAATGGGGTTATCCGGAGAGTATGGGTGTTGTACTCGCCTGATGTAGCAGGACCTGGCCCATATCTTCCTTCCCAGGTCAATCACTTGTGAGGTGACCAGGGATTGTCGTGTGGGGTGCCACAGGGTTTCCTTGGGGATCACATTGTTCGAGGATTGCCTCAGTAGTTCCGTCTCAGCCGAAGGTTCGTCCGAGAGCCATTTCGTTATGTGACTCAGCTGGGCAGCCAGATAGTATAACTGGAGATCCGGTAGCTTTATTCCACCCTCTTTGTGTGGCAGGGAGAGAACAGATAGCGACAGTTTGTGCCTGTGGGGGCCCCAAAGGAAGTCCCTGATAATAGCCTCCAGCTTCTTGAAGAAGGGCGGTCGAACGTAATGGCAAATGTTCACGAAGAAATATAGGAATCGGGGGAGTACGATCATCTTGACTATCGCTGCCCTGCCCACCATGGCCAATGGGAGCTTGGACCAGAATTTTATAGAGCGTCGAAGACTCATGATGGCGACCTCAGTGTTGTGTTCGTGCGTGAGTAGCGGGTTATGGCTTACGTTGATCCCCAGATAACGGAACTTGACCAGTTGCCAACCTATTCCTATCACTGGGAGATTGCTTTCTGGAATGTTGCGTAGGCCCGCCAGGGGGAAGGCGGAGGACTTGCTCCTGCTGAATCGGATCCCCGAGTACTTCGCGTAATTATCTAGTACCTCCAGTGCTGTCGGTGCATTAACTTCGGGAGTGCTTAGGTAAAGGAGGACGTCATCTGCGTATAGAGATATTATGTGGTGTACAGTGCCCACCTTGATACCAGCGTCGAAAAACTGCTGCCTGAAGTATAGTGCAATCGGCTCCAGGCCCAGTATGTACAGCATGGGCGATAGCGGACACCCCTGTCTCGTTCCCCTTTGTATTTCCCAGGCTGCTGATACCGTTCTTCCCGTTTTCACTCTCGCCATTGGGGAATTATAGAGGACCTCGATCCACCTGATGAAGCCCCCTCCGAAGCCAAATCTTCTCGGGACCTCCCTGATCCATTCCCAGTATATGGAGTCGAAGGCCTTGATAGCATCGAGCGACAACACCGCTAGGTCCTCGTCCCTCTCGTGTGTTTCAGCCATTACATGCTGTAGCCTCCTGAGGTTAGCAGTGGTGTTGCGCCCAGGTACAAATCCGTTCTGGTCTTCATGGACGATGGATCCCACCACTCTGGCCAGCTTGCGAGCTAATATGGATGTGAGGATCTTGGCATCGTAGTTTAGCATGGCCAGAGGGCGATAGGACTCACAGTCGGTGGGCGATTTGTGTGGCTTGAGCATAGGGACGATTATGGTTTCTTTCATGGTGTTGGGGAGAATCCCGTTCGTGTATGCCTCCTGGTAGACCTCGTGGAGAACTGGGGTAAGGATGGGCTCATACGTCTTGTAAAACTCAGGTGGGAGGCCGTCGCTGCCAGGGGCTTTGTTGTTAGAGAGGGACCTGATCGCCCCTTGTACGTCCTCAAGAGTGATCTCCATCTCTAGTTCCTCTCTCTGCTCGAGTGAGATGCGGGGAAGTTCTATCTCCTCAAGTGTGTCTATAATGTCTTCAGTAGGAATTTGCGTCTTGTGGGCATACAGTTCGGTGTAGAATTTGGCAAAGGCTTCATTGATCCCCAACTGGGTCGTGTGGGATGTCCCATCGGCGTCCCGTATCTCCACTGGGAGGTGTTTAGGGTGTTCCCGCTTGCAGAGCCAGGCCAGTAATCTCCCTGGTTTGTCCGATTCTTTGTGGGATCGGGTAGTATGCGTGGTAAAATCGAATTTCTCCAGTCTTTCCCATGCTTGTTGGCATTCTGCACGGGCTTCCTTCAATTTATTCTCGGCCTCTGTGGAGTTGTCGTGAGCAGACTCTAGTCGGGAGATCTCAGCCTCCTGTGCTTCGAGCGTTCTCTGCAACTGCCTGCGAGTACCGCCGGCTCTCGATATAATTTCCCCTCTGGTCACCACCTTCATAGCTTCCCATAATGTGCCCCAGGAGGATACCGACCCCATGTTGATTTCCAGGTATTCTTCCAATTTTTCGGCAAGGTCTTCCCTGAACTCGGGATCTCCAAGTGCTGCAGTCGGCATCCTCCACATGGGGATCGGGGGTCTGGGGCCCCTCAATTGCCATAGCATGGTCAGTGGGGAGTGATCGGAGATCGTTCGCCCCAGGTACTCTGTAGATGCAGCGCATGGGGCGAGCTCCTTGTTGATAAACAGGTAGTCAATTCTTGTATGGACTCCATGTGGGGCTGAGTAGTGGGAGTAAATCCTGTCGGCCGGATGGTGTTCCCTCCAGATGTCGACTAGATTGAGCTGCTCCAGAGTTTCCCTCAGGGCACGGGATGCAGGGTTGCTCGGGTGTGGGGGGGGGCAGCGATCTGTCCGCGCTTGCGTCAGCAACACAATTGAAGTCCCCTCCCCATATGAAAGTGCGGTCCCGGTGCCGAATCAGTTTTGTAATCATTGTGGAGAAGTACGCAGGTGTTCCGTGATGTGGGAAGTAGGAGTTGACCAAGCAGACTGGGGTCTGTTCCATTGTGCCCCAAATCACTACGTATCTCCCTTCCTTATCTTGTTCACTTCCCTCCATCTGGAAGGGCACATCCGGGCTTATCCATATTAGCACCCCTCTAGCGTATTTGGAGTAGGGGGACCCTCTCACAGTCCCAGCCCATCGGTCTGCAATCTTGGACATGGCCTCCGTCGTGAGGTGAGTCTCTTGAAGGAGTGCAATCGAGACTTTCTTCCTTCTGAGATAGGATTGTATACGATTGCGTCTGAGGTATGAGCCCATACCCCTCACATTCCATGTCATCACAGTGAACTGTGCCGCCATCGGGTCTGAGTTTCGAATTTGATGCGGGACTCGGTCTCCGGAGTCCGGCTCTGCTTTAGTCCTCCGTAGGTGGGCTGCGGGGGGAATATCACTGAATTCCGGTCGTCGGGGCCGCGTCCTGGACCCATCTCGGTCTTTGTTGGCGAAAGAAGCATGAAGACTGTATAACTAATGAAACTAATAACAAAACTCAAACTGGTGCGCCCAGCGACTACAACATTGTTGCGGTGCTCAGGCGCTCTCGAGCCGTCGGAGCCCATCCGGGAGTCGGGCGCGAGCTGGGTCAGGCAGGTGCCCAGACCGGGTGAATTCTACGCTGGGGGTGGGGCGAGGGTCTGGCGGCGGAGCCGAGCAAGGCCGTTTCCAAGTGAAAAACTGAAGTTGGATTACCTTCTGTGTTCCAGCGTCATGTACGATAGTTCTTACTGTTACTCGGGGGTCGCTTGTGGGATCAGGGGGGGTTAGGCCTCATTCCGTGAGTTGTCCTTGCCATCCGCCAGGTTATTATCCTCTAGCCACATGTTGGCTGCCTCTGGATTATCGAGGAATACCACTCTCTCTTTGTAGACGACCCTGAGGCGTGACGGATATAACAATCTATAATTTAGGTTCAGTTGTCGGAGCCTAGCTTTTATCGGGACAAATGAATTCCGCTCTCTCTGAACCTTCTGCGTGTAGTCCGGATAGATGGAGATTTTGGAGTCCCCTATTTCGATGGGGCCCCCCTCCCTGGATCGCCGTAAGATAGTTACTCTGTCCTGAAAGTTCAGTATCTTAGCGATTATAGGTCTGGGGTGCGATCCAGGGGGAGGGCGCCTCTGGAGGGATCTGTGGGCCCTCTCGACCGAGAATCCCTGGGTCAGTTTGCCGGCCCCTATTTCTTGCAGCAGAAGGGTTTCGACGAAGGATGTGGTATTTGCCCCCTCGTTCCCCTCTGGGACGCCCAGGATCCTGATGTTGCTCCGTCTGGCCCGACCTTCGGCCTCCTCCGCCCTTTCCTCCAGGAAGGCAACTTTCTTCTTCAGGAGGGCAACTTCTGACTTCATGGCTGTAGTGGCCGTGGATGTTTCCTCCGTCGACTGTTCGACGGTCGTGACCCTCTCCGCTAAGTTGCGAGCGTCTTGTCGGATCAGTTGGATATCAATTTTGAATTCGTCAATCTTAGAGTCTATATGCGTTTTTAGGGAGGCTATGGCATCAAGTATCTGAGAGTGGTTATCGGCGGCCACCCCTTCGCCCGTCCGGGCGACTTCAGAGGAGCCGGCCCCGGCTTGAGTGAGGGTCTTCACCTTGGTGGAAACAAAGGAGTCCATGGTGGCGGCTCTGGTCTTATTCTTGGCGGCCATCTTGAGGTGATGATTGTGGATGTCCTAGGCCTCAAAGGATAGATCGCTTGCAGGGTTGCTAGTGAGGCCCTCTTCTTAGCCGAAATTTCGGGCCGTGAGCTGTGTTTTGCCCCTGTGTCTGGTTGTGCGACCCACAGAGTCGGGTATCAGAAGAGTAAGGGTAGGCGGGAGGCCCCCCTCGCGGGTGAAGCGGGATCCCGCGCACCCTATCTTGTGGGGCTGGATCGGTAGAGTGACCCGAGCCAGGCCAGTCCTCTGTCAGACGGGCGGCACCCGGGGAAGTCGTTTTCTTTTCTCGTGCTTCCGCTTCTCCCCACCCGACCTGGAAGTCCGTTGGGGGAGGGATACCCCTCGTAGGCTCCGCTATGCGATGCGAGGCGCCATCTTGGATCCGATCAGGGCGGCAGGGGGGGAGAGCCGTTTTAGGGCCGCAGCTGCGTCTGGGGGGGTCCAATTCGGCCCAATGGTTATTCAGATGCAGAACCGCTTCCCCCAACCGCACATTCCTCTGCAAGGGCTGGGGCCGCACATGAGCCGGAGAAAAAGGATCAGGAAACGGCGTCTCGGCCGGAGCTCGGCAGATCAGCTACCGCTCGCCATCGGCGCCAAGCCACGCCCCGACATTGAAACTCTGTTAGCGGTGGCAGAAGGCGGACACGCCGTCTCTAGGATCTATGAAGTACTGATGGATCCGAATTCGAGAACGGAATTGAAGTGCAGGGAGAGATGGGAAACGGAATTGGGGAAGGTGTTATGGGATAAAGAATGGAAGGAGGTGATGCTATACCACAAAAAGGTCTCTAGGAATGCCAGACTACAACTATATGTTACACAAAGAGCATACCTTGCGCCAGCCTCTATCGCAACCTTTTAGGGCGGAGAGACGAGAATGTCCTTGATGCAAGATGGTAAATGCTGGGTTGGTACACATGTTTTGGGGGTGCCCGGCAGTGCAGAGGTTTTGGGAAGAGGTAGCACGCAAAGCACACCAGGGTAGCATAGAACTGGATATCCTCAACCCAGAGGCTTGCATGCTAGGCAGGTACAAGAGAAATGTGAAAGACAAACTGCTAAACCAAATTAAAGATTTGATGTACATTTTGGCTAAACCTAGTATAGCTATGAAGTGGAAAGATGCTAAAGAGCCGAGCGCAGCTGGTTGGTGGAGGGAACTGGGAAAGTGGGTCACTGCGGAAACTGGAGCATGGTAAAGGGCACTGAATGAGCAAAAAATCAAGATGGGAATAGATATTCAGCGATGGATAGAGTTGACTGTAACCCTGTTTGCATGCAATGAGGAAAAGGAGACCACACAGACATCATGAGGCGGATCAGATGCAAAATGATTAAGAATGTGTAGCATGACATGTGAGGCGCAGGCTGGGTTCGGGTGGTGGGTGTTTGTAGTAGAGTAGTATAACGAAAAGCTGCAAATATGATGTATAACATTAAGTATAACATAAAGTGTTCTTGTTTGTTGTGGTATAAAAATGCAATAAAAATAATAATTTTTTTTTAAAGAAAAAGAGGAATATTTGGGAGGAAGAAATCCATTAGAAGAATAAATTACTTAACCCTTGGTAATGTTCTTGTTTTGTTATGTTATAATAACTTCTAGAGCGCACGGTCACCCGAAGGTATCTTGGCGCTTTGAGAGAGGAGGGAGAGGGTCACTACGAGACAAGCCTAAAATAAGTACGTTTTCACCAGCCTTCTGAAAGCTAGGTAATTGGATGTTTTCTTTATGAAAAGCAGGAGGTCATTCCATAGAGTCACTGCAGCAATGGAAAAAGCCCGGCCACCACCCCGAGACCGTTTGTATCTTGGAACTACAAGTTGTTCAGCTGTGGCAAAGCGAAGACTACGAGTAGGTTAGTAGCAGGCGAATTTGGCTTGAAGATATTCAGCGCCCTGATTATGAAGGGCGCGATGAACTATACATAATGCCTTAAATTCGACCCGCTGGGCCACAAGGAGCCAGTGGAGACTCCGAAGCACGGGGGAAATGTGTGCACCAAAGGGCGTGCCAGTTGCCACCCGAGCGGCTAGATTTTGGAGTCACTGCAACCGTTGCGTCAAGCCTTTAGGTTGGGCTAGATACAGGCAGTTGCAATAATCTAGCCGTGATATAACCACCTACCGGAGGGTGCTATGGGGCAGGGATCAAGGGCAGCACCTTCCTCAGAATTTTCAACTGGAAATGACCAGCCTGGCACACTGCAGTGACCTGTTTATCCATAGAGAGTGATGCAGAAAGCACAACACCCATATTTTTCACACTTTTCTTAACAGGATAGGAAGAGAGCCTAGAGATGAGGGCCAAAAGGTTGACACAAAGAGCGTGGAATCAGGGGGGCAGCTGTCATGATCTCTGCTTCCAAAAGGTCAGGGTTTTCCCAACTCCCTTGGAAGCAGATCCATAACCCAGGTTCCGAGTGCCAACCAGTCCCAATTGGGACCTTTTGGACCCAGTCCTGGCGCCAGTGGCACCAGGCTCATAAATATGCCCAGTCCCAGCGCTGGAAGCGCCGGGCTCATAATGCTTGGGTGGACTTACCTTCAGCAGACCATGCTGCTTACTTGCCTGCCAGTTGAGCCTCTGATCCTCTTCTGTTTGGAACTACTTTTCCTGTTGGGTGGGGCAGGAGCCACTCCCTAGATTCAGAACACTGGAACTCTTCTGGAAAGCAGGAACTCTTTTCTTACCTAGGCGTGGCTGTGGAAGGAGACACCTAAGCACTACAGGAGGCTATTTAAACCACACCCGATGGATGAATCTTGCTTTGCGTTATTCTGCATCCTCTGCAGCAGAACGCTCATCGTGTCTTCTGCATCTGATCCTGGGCCTAAGGAAAAAGGCTTACCATCCTGAATCCAGTCTTCAGCAGCACCTATAAAGACAAGAAAGAACAGGTTAGCATTACGGTCTTCAGTGACAGCTCTTCACTTACCTGGTCCATCGGCTGTCACCAACGCCTCGCGCTGCATTCCGGCATCTGAAAGACAAAGGCTTACCTACTCTTCGTGCGCTCCGGAGGTCTTCACACTGCATTCCGGCATCTGAAAGACAAAACAAGGTGCGTTTAAAGACATTGGGGAACTTTAATACTCACGTGCCATTACTCCTTTCCACATCTAACCCAGTGGGTATTCCGGCACCCTGCAGCCGCTCCGAACTTGTACCTGCAAAATAAAAAGACAGTTAGAGTGCATCGTGAAGCAGGCAACAAGCGCTTACTTACGTGCTTCCAGGCGCTTCTATTCATCACACGGGCTCCATCTTCAACTCACTTCAGCCCGTCATCCGCCATCGCCGGAAACCCTGCAAAACAAGAAACATCATTACTAAAGACTTTAAAGACATTAGAATTACTCGAAACTTACCGTTCGTGCAGTAAACGACGGACAGCAGTCCTCTGAAGTCAAGAAACTGGTTACAGCACCCTGCCCCGAGGCAGATGGAGAGCACGGCGTTCACTCACCTAAGGTGAGAGCGTTAACCTTTGGGGTTCTACAGGAGAAGAGAAAGGGAAGAAGAGAGAGACATTCAATAACCCAGTTCCTTAATCCCATATTTTCTATCTGCAGACATCTTACCCTTCAAGTCAGACATACAGTGCACAGAGGTCCAGCCCAAAGAGCCAGCCGTGTGTTACACATCACCTTTGCAGATACGGTATACGCTCAGTCAAGACCAGCGCCTCTACGGGAATCAGGTGAGCGTTACAGCAGCCCACCACCATCACCTCAGTTTTATCTCCATTTAATGTGAGCCAATTGTAGTTCATCCAATCTCCAACGGCTGTCAGACACTCCCCTAGGCACGACGACACATCAGCTGGCTCAAGGTCTAGTGGGATCAGAATCTGAGTGTCGCCTGCGTACGAGTAGCATCTGACGCCGAAGGAGCGGATAAGACATACAAGGGCCCAAATATAGATGTTAAACAAAATAGGAGATAGGGAAGAGCCTTGCGGCACTCCACAGCTGAGGTGACAAGGAATAGATAGAAAGGGTGGCATGGAGAGGGTCTGAGTACTTTCCGCCAGGAGTGATGTGAACCAGGCTAGTACCTGCCCTGATATACCAAACTGGGCAAGACGCCATAACAGAATAGAGTGGGCGACAGTGTAGAAAGCTGCCAAAAGGTCTAACAAAATCAGAGCTCCCACTCCATCTGCATCCACCAGCCTGGTCATTTAATCCTGAACGGCGACCATAACACTCTCTGTGCCCCTACCGGGACGAAAGCCAGATTGAGCAGTGTCAAGGAGATTAGAAGGTTCTAGAAAGGTAGACAGCAAAGAGACACCAATAATTCTAGAAGTTTAGACAGAAGAGGCAGAAGTGAGATAGGACCGAAATTAGATAGACTAGTAGGATCCAGGGATGGTTTCTTCAGGAGAGGAATTACCCTGGCTGCCTTCAATTCCTGTGGGATTCTTGTGATAGACTATTCCTTCCACAGATTTCTCCTCCTCTATCCAACCTGCCACTCTTGGCAGGAGGTGTGTACTACCTATCTGCCAAGAGGGGCAGGCACACAACTTGCTGTTTTGCGATCCTTCAGCTCAGGGTGCTAGTGAGAACTTAGATCGTGGGATGTGACTGATCCATATATACTGCCCCTGACGTCATGTCTGGCGTCTTCGACACCCAATGATGCTGAGTGGAGTCACACTGCGGCCCCTGGTTTTTGAAAATGTTTCCAAAAAATCATGGCGCTATGAGAAGATATATCTAGGATGAAGAAACTGTCGGAGGAAGGACTAATCCATTAGAGAGAACATTGCCAGCAGTAATTTGTTCCTTAAAGTAATAGGTTTGCCTTTTGATCTATCTTGCAGAGATTGCAATGATCATCTGAATGCAAACTCCTCAATTTGTGCTATTATATGCAGATTTGAGGTTTTAGGTGATGTGACCAGAAAATCTGCGGAAGTTGCCATGTTTGTTGAGAGAGGAAGTATTGCGCCTTTTTGGTTCAACTGTATTAAAAGTAGATTCCAGTTTCTGGCATAAATGCTGTAGGTGCCTGAGAAATAATCAACTCTGATAACGTTGAATAAGCAGATGCAAAGACGTTTGGAGTAACTGATGTTTGGTTGCACACTACAGTTTGTGAGTATTGTACCATGGGTTGTGAGACTATGTTCTTCCACACAATAGGAATGCATAAAGGAGGATTGCAAAGAGTAAATGGCAAGATTCCCCCCCCACCTTTTCTCCCCAGCACGGTTATACAATTTGCTTCAAAGGCAACTTACAATAAGTCATTCATGAAGGCTTGGCTAGCTGAAGGCAACTAAGCTCAGTTATAGACATAAGGTGAAAAGGGTAGTTTTGCAACAGATTGGGTAAATAGTACTACTGCAGACAGATTTGGCGTCAAGTAAGAACATAGTGTTATCAAACTGTTCTGTTTAAATCTTTGTCTGGTTGTCCCTATGAGTATTAACATTTGCCATCCTTGTTACAAGTATAGGTGTATGTGCTGTAGTCTTCTCAATATTAATATTTGTAAAGCAAATAGTGCATTATGCACATGCTTGCGTGGTGGCAAGAGACAGATACTTTGTAGACCCTTCAATGAAGGCTAATACATGCCTCCCTTAGTTCTTAATCATTGTCCTACGGATGGACCTCAGGCAGGGACACCCATTGGGAAGGAAGAGAGAGATTTAGCAAATGTCTGAATGCATGATAAATCACATGACCCTCTCTCTGCCACACACATCCTACCGGTTGGAGGAGGCAGCATTTTGTGAGGAGAGGGTCAGCCTCACTGGAGTCCTCTATTAGATTGCAGTATTCGTTTAAATGATTCAACCAACTTCTAGACCTATCTGTCTGTATTGTGTAGAAGACCAGATGGTAGAATAAAAGTACTTTACTCTCAAAAAAAGTCCACGCCTACAGACAACAATTTGTATATGATTACTCAATTACCATGCTGAGGTATATGGGTTTGTACCTGGCTGAATCCTTCCATGTCCACTGACCTATACCTATCTCTGTGCAAGCCACAACACTCCTATTTAGTTTCTTGTTATCTGGTCATATAAAAAAGCAAAACAGTACTTTGAGTTTTCAACAATAGTCTTAATATGGGGGAAGCCAAGATGGGTGAATGATTGCTGCCTGAGCCTGGAGCCGCTGCATACATGTCATGATTCCTGCCCCTCATGTCCCCAGCCCTCCAAGATGTCAGGCTGGAGCCAGGCCACGATCACCTACATGGCCCTCAAGGGCCTCTCCATCCCTCCAAAGACCCACTTGGAGTCAGACTTGGCGCTTGTGGCACCAGACTCACTCACTCCCATAGGATAACATTGGGGATTGGACTTGTAGTGCTTTGATGGGGACAAGATGGATGCCCCCACATATTTCGGTTCCCAGCACTGCATGTGCGGTCTAGTCTTTTGTATGTGGTTCAGCCCAGAGGCACCTGGGATACCCAGAGACTATTTAAGCCACACCCAGGCTGAGAAACATGCTTTGCGTTTTCTGCACCTGCAGCGTGACACTTGCCGTGTTCAGATCGGTCTCCAGTATGCCTGCATCTTTCTTCTGCGCTCAGCTCCTGCAAGAACAAGAACACCGTTAGGAACAGCCTTACCTTGCGGCGCTTCTGCCCATCAGTCATCGCTCCTTCTGTTCTGCGGGCATCTTCGGCGGTGTCATTCCCATCTCGGAACGCCGCTTCCTAAGGAAAAGGGAAAAGAACAGAAAAAAAGGAATTAGTAAGCATTCTGCAAATCTTCGCTTATTTTTAGATACTGTAAAAGCTTCAAACGCTTACCAGAATCCCAGCCGCTCTGGGGGAACTCTGTCTCCGGAACTTCTCATCCATCTGCAAGAGGGAAAAGACACTCCAGGTTAGCGTGGAAACATCTAGAGGCGCCACATACTGCGCTTACCCACCGAATTTGTTCTTCATAACCGGCATCCACGCTGAAAACGTCGCGGCACCTAAAAGACACAGAAAAAGAACTCAGTTCAATGCAAATACGAAAGGGGTGCATCGCGCATCATGCTCTCACTCACCTTCAGCGCTACTCATCTCAGCAGCACCCCGCCATCCCCGGGCACCGGCCATCATCTAAGGAAGGAAAGGAACGAAGTTAGAGAACTGTTCAAAAGACTCATTATACTTACCTGTCAGACTCTTGCCAGTGAAGTAACTAGGCAGCAACGAGCCCGCATCAATCAACGCGCCCCTGCGCTGAAAGCATGACGGAGAGCACACTATCCAAGAAAACAAGGTGATCTGTGGATCAAAGGGAAGGGTTGGACCCCGGGGAAGAAGGGGTTCAAGAACACAGAGACAATAGGGAGTTAAACTCTACCAATCCTGTGTTTCAGGCCCAGTCTCCAGTCGAATAGCCTCCAGGGAAGGGTTTGAGGTCGAAAGAGGTTAGAACAGGCTGAGTGACGTCCCCGTGGATACCAGGTGAGCGTTACAGAACATCCATTAAATTAACTGCTCCAGTGCACTCAAGAGGTAGTGGACGCATGGAGGGTCCTCACTAGAAAGCCGTGGGTGTACAACTGTTACCCATTGTGCCCAGTTGCGAGGGAGGTTGCCCATTTTACCTCCTGTGATTGGAGGGCACACTTCGCGTTTGCTGAAATGGGGACAGAGCTGCCCGATGCTTCCTTCCAGTGCAGACTTCACTGTGGAAATTAGTCAGCTACAGAGGCAGATGGTGTCTCTGGTGACAACGTTCTGTGATTTGGAGCACAGATTCAGGAGTAGTAATATCTGCCGGAAGACACAGAGCAGGGAAAAATTGAGAAATTCCAGCAGAAGCTCATTCCAACCTTATTCGATGAAGATGATGGGTTTACACACTTGTAGAATGAAAGTGCTCATGCCAACATGAGCAATGCCACAGGCAACCATTCTCAAACTCATCAAATACCAAGACAAGTTTAAGTCATTAACTGTCAAATGCAGCATGTAAACTGTAAACATGAAACAATATTTTAGAATCGATTAAAGATTTCCTATACACTAGATTTTAGTGTGGTGAAGAAGAAGTGGAAATCGTTTGAGGCTAAGAAACGTATGTACAAATATCCAATATGCCCTTCTTTCGCCTGCAGAATTGTTCATTCAAATTAAGAAAGAGAAGCAACTCTTTGACAACACTGATGCAGCTTTTATTTATATTGCAAGTTTAATTTGAGTGTATTTGGTCTTTAAGTTCTTTTAAAGTTAGCCATGCTGGCTCTCCTTGCTGCCCAGCACACTCTAACTTCTCAATCTCTTTGCCTGTTACAGAGAACCTGGTCTGACTTTGTGAGTAGCCCCCCACTTGCTGGTCCCATTCTTGAATGTGAGATAGGTTAATGTCTGGCCCATGGTATTAGTTCGGGGGGTAGGATGGGAGGGGGGAGAAAAATTGTACTAGGCCTTTTATTGTTGCACCCCAGTTGAGGAGTTGGGAGCAGGGTTCATCAAGGATTCTGAGATTGTTTTCAGATGCATTGGATTGTAGCATTTATCCCATTCTTAGGAGTCCTGTTGTCCAAAGGTGGTGCAGTCCAGGTTCCAAGTGGCTGCTACATACAAGATGTTTTGGCTAAATGATCAGTTGTGACAATGCCTTAATGTCGTGGAATGTTAATGGTATAAGTGGGGTGGTGAAGAGAGCAAGAATTGTGTCATATGCCCATTGTAGAAAGGCCTCCATACTAATGCTACAGGAAACGTACCTTATATTTACTTGTAGAAATAATTGGAACAATTTAGGCTAAACCTTATAAATTACTCTGTGAATTCTGTCCCAAGACTATTTTGTAGCTTTCTCCATTTGACTCAGAAGATATTTTGACCCTCCTTTCGACCCTTAAACCCACAAATCCCAATTTTATTTTTGTCCTGTTAGTCTTGCGTGACGTCAGGCTCAATTTCATCACCTCCTTAATCTTTCTCTTGCACAGAGAATTGTCTCCAAGATCTTGAAAATGTCTACTTTAACTCCTCTTTTGAAAACTCCCTCAATACCATCACTCTCCACAGAACTATTCCCAGAGTGCCTTGCCCAGCAGAAATTATTGAGAAGTTAGTAACCCACCAATTGCAGAAATGTGTCGAACAACAGCAGCTTCTTGACCCTATACAGTCCGACTTTAGACCAAGTCACGGTACTGAAACTGCTTTGATGATTGTGTGAGACGATTTCTCAAACTCAAACGATGGAGCTTTTACCCTGCTGATTATGCTTGATCTTTTGGTGGCATTTAACACAGTCGACTTTGATATTCTGCTTCTCTAGACTAACCAATGTTGCGTGTGTCTCTGAACTCAGTGGGGTTGAACATGTTCTTTTGGACTGATCGTACGTAGCAGGTCAGGCTTGGAAATTACTATTCTAATCCTATTCCACTTACATATGGGGTACTTGAGGGTTCCTCCTTATCCCCACTACTTTTTAATATGTACATTCTGTGCATTATGCATATTTTCTCCAAAGTTAACCTACGCCGCCATTCATACGCAGATGACATTCAAATCTATATGCATGTCAAAAATCCTAATTATTCTTTCAAGCTCATTGTGGACTGTGGGGTCCAAAGATGGCTCACAACAAGCTACAACTTGATCCATCCAAAACAGGATCTTGTCCTCTTCGGCCTAAAACATCTTTTAAGTAACCTCTCACATCTTCCATTCGCCGTACTTTATTCAGACTCCCCACTTAATTCCCTTCCAAGGTAAATGTCTGAGATGTCATGGCAAGCAAACCTGGGTCATGAATCCCAGATCAGTGAAATAGTAAACTCTATTTAGTTCCCGATTTGGCTTCTGCATCCAGTTTTCCCTTTTATTCATGCATCCGACTGGCCAACATTTGTGAGTGCCCTGATCAATTCCAAATTGGACTATGGAAATGGCTGGCTTCTTTGAAAAGTAGATGACATGCCTCCAGGTCGCACAAAATGTGGCTTATAGATACATCTACCATGTTCCTATATTATCTTCAATCTCACATTTCCGCTGCTCCCGCCACTGGTTACCAGTTGAGCAGATAATCCTGTTTATGATACTCTGCCTGGTATTTGATTGCACTAATGGACTTGTGCCAGCATATCTGTGGAGAAGTTCCATGTCTATCGACCAACTCGGCTTCTCTGCTCAGACAACAAACGTCTGCATGTTGTCCCAGTAGTATCCTACCATATCCACAGTGGTGGTAGCCAGTTTTCAGTTCTGGGGCCCTGTCTCTCGAACTACCTTCTTATCAGCCTAAGAACCTTCGACGCATTTCCACTTTTTTGGAAAACTTTTAAAACATGTTTTTTTTTTTATAGACCGGAATGCCTCTGTACACAATGTGTTAGCAGTAACCCAATTAAAATAACAACTGCGCTCAGATGATGTTCAGTTTGCTTGGTTTGTATCCTCCTCGGAGGAACGTTGTGCTATACAAATACATTCAGGTCAAATCACTGTGAGTGAACATCAAACAATGTGTCCTAAATTAGGACGACAACTGTTTAGCTCTTCATTTACTTCCTCTACCATGGGAGTATTAATTTGGGTGAATGCCTCTACCCCATTGTTGGCTGAAGACCACAGAAAGACCCTCATGGACATTATATGGGAGTAATGGGTTTATTATATGCTAAACCAACCTTTGTGTTCTTTCATTCATTAGCAAATCTAATGAAGGAATATCCAGGACAGTTGCTGATTTTGGTGGGGAGGGTTCAGTTGTATTTTAGACAGCAATTTAGAGACCAGGTTCCTTTGAGGGATCTGGGTAGAGCTTCTAGTACTATACTGTAATGCATGGATGAACTTTGTCTAGTGGAAGACAATTCCATCATGAGTGGAGATGGATGTTAGTCGTGTTTTTCCCCAGCACACAAGCTTTAGGGTAGAATTAACTCTAAGTATCATAGGTAGGGCCACGTTGATAGCAAAATATTCACTGCGGTGCTAGCCAGTAGAATGAAACGGGTCATAAGCAAATACACCCAGACCAAACTGGATATATCCCGGACGGAATATCTCAGATAATCATAGAAGATTACATAGGGTCATAGAACACACAAAGGGAGACCCAAACGAGATAGCAATTGTCACTCAATGCCATAAAAGCATTTGACTCGATGAAGTGGCCTTAGCTAAGTGCGGTCTTGACGAGTCACGGGATAGGACCGGGATATCGCAAATGGGTCAGATTATTGTATAGTGAACCGCTAGCAAGAGTCAAGACAGGAGCGATCATCTCGGAGAGATGGCAAATAAGCAGGGGCACTAGACAAGGATGCCCCTGGTCACCAATGTTATACATACTAGCGCTGGAACCGCTAGCAATATGGGGAAGTAGGGACCTGTGTGAAAGGGACACCTTAATTTCGCTGTATGCGGGCGACATGCTACTATACCTAAGATACCCAGAAGAAAACCTCCAATACGTATTAGAAGTGATGGAGCGCTTTGCGGCATTATCCGGCTTTGCAGTGAACCCTAAAAAATCATGTATATTCCCTTTGGGTGGGTATGTTGGGGTCCCCAACGAAAATCGACCAGTCCTGCCAATAAAAGGAAAACAGATTTGTTTAGATACCTATTACTAGACATATACCATACCGTAGAGGCGCAGCATATACATAATACAGAGGAGGCGGTAAAGAACATTAGCAATAGCATGAGGTTTTGGACCAAGCTTCCCTTGGCAATGATGGGGAGGGGGGCATTACTGAAGATGGTGGTACTACCGAGGCTATTGCATTTCTTTGGGAACTGTTTTTTTACTAAACTACAGAGTATAAGCAGAGAATTCCTGTGTCATGGTACTAGAAGCAGAATCGCCCTTTGGAAATTGCAAAATGCATATGACAAGGGGGGCATTAAATTACCTAATAATAAGGTCTATTACCTGGCCAGCCAATTGCAAAAAGAAGCAAGGTGGCTGTCAGAGGAATCAACCTCAGAATCGAGACTAATAAGGGAAGAAAGTGCCCCTTTCTTCCTGAAGGAAATAATATGGCTTCCTATAATACAACTGAAAGGGCGCTCTGGTATGATGCTATTGGGGTGGAAAATATGGCGGAAGGCGTGCCAGGCTATGGAGAACCCGACCCCGTGCTCCCCGCAGGTGCCGTTAGTGGCGCTAGCGGGAGGAGATGGGCAACTAATAAAGACGATCCGTAGGTACTGGGAACCAGTGGGGATAACAACACTGGGAGACATATGGCAGGAAGGAGAAATAAAAGGATTTGAAGCCCTGATAGAGGAAATCGGGCTACAGGCAGGGCAATATATTGCATATAACTGTATTATACCACAGATCACAGAAACATGGTCCGAAATAAGATTGGGGGAGGGACCTGATATGGCCATTGAAACGATATACGACATAGCAGAGGGAGGGCACGAGAAATCCAGATTATACAAGCTTCTGATGTCTAGGGGGGGAAAGGAGTTGGCCCGACTGAGACAAGATTGAGAAGAAGAAGTAGGGGAACCCATGAGCGATGGGATGTGGGAGCGAGCGCAGAGTTATCACAAGAAAGTGTCCAGAAATGCAAGGCTACAGCAAATACAATTATATGTCACCCACAGGGCGTATATGACGCCCCAAAAATTTGCCAAGTTTAAAAATGCAGAACAACAAAAATGCCCCAAATGCAGGGATGATGCACATGTTCTGGGCATGCCCGGAAATTGGGAAGTTCTGGGCAGAAATAGCACAACGGCTTTCACGAGAAAGGAGTCAAGGTAAATGTGGAATCGGAGGGTTCCCTAGACCTTGCCAAATGAAACATGTAAGCAAACTGAAGGATCTATCATATATACTTGCCAAGCGCAGTATAGCCATGGGATGGAAGGCATGTACCAGACCAAGGGTAGAAGTCTGGTGGGGAGATCTGCAGAATGGTCTGAGGCTGAAACGGTAGTATGGCAAGAGGCGGGAGATAAAGGATGGGAAGAGGAAACAGAATCCCTGATGGCTTGGAAATGCTTGATAGCCACCCTGTACGAGCCCAAAAATGGCCAGAACGAAGTAGGCTCCAG
This sequence comes from Ambystoma mexicanum, assembly GCF_040938575.1. Classification (NCBI taxonomy): domain Eukaryota; kingdom Metazoa; phylum Chordata; class Amphibia; order Caudata; family Ambystomatidae; genus Ambystoma; species Ambystoma mexicanum. The sequence continues at coordinate 410,260,437 of NC_090930.1, read as the reverse complement.
TTGGTGGGTGGGAATAGGGTAGGCAGTGGTCAATGATCATCATAAGTAAAGTATTGCAATATTGAGATATACGCTGTAAGTTTTGTTTTTGATTTGTTTGTTGGTTGTAGAAAATAATAAAAAAAATGTTTTTTTTAAAAGTGAATAAAGCAGGCAGAACTCTAGCTTTGCTTGTTAATAAGGTTATGGGCTCTAATCCTAAGGTTAAAGGTGCTAAAGGTGTGCTAGTACGTGACCCGACGGGGATCAACCAGGCCTATTCTAAGCAGCTTAACTCTCAACAGGTTAGTGCTGAACCTGAGCAGGTGTTGGAGCTGTTGAATTTAGCAGCACTCCCAACAATAGGGGAGGCAAAGGTTACATGTTTGAATGTCCGATACAGATTTCACATATTGAAGCAGCGGTGTGTATGTTTATTTGGGGCAGTACTCCAGGCTGCAACGGTTTGCTGGTTGAATTTTACCAGTTATACATTGATTTACTGGTGCCAAAACTTCTGTCGGTGTGCATGAAGCTTGTTTAGAATGGCTATTTGCGGCAGTTTGTCAGGAAAGTAGTAGTTGTACTACTATTGAAGACTGGTAAAGATGTCGAGTGTTGTGACTCATATAAACCGCTATCAAGATTAAATGTTGACAATACATTTCTGGGAATGATCTTGCCAGTCAGGTTGGTATGGGTGATCAGCAAAATGGTGGGAGAGGGTCAATTGGGATTCATTTCACATTGAAACAAACACTATATACAATATGCGTATGCCAATATCCCAGGGCCAGGGGGCGGTGGTCAGTTTGGATGCACACAAGGCTTTTGATTGTGTTGGCTGGCACTATATTTTTGATGGATTGAAAAGGCTTGGTATGGGTGAGAATTTCTTGCAGTGCATTTCTCTACATTCTAGGGACCCACTTGCTAGGGTTAAAACTAATAAAGAAATATCTCCTAGCTGGAATGTAGGACGGTGTCCCCAATAGTGTTGTCCTTTTTCCCCGCCCTCATCTATGCTCTAGTCATGGAACCGCCCTCATCATGAAAGAATTCCGGGAAATTAGGTACCAAGCGGGGGGTCAGTCTTATATCATTTTATGCTGCATTTTATCATACATTAGAAATCCATATCTTCCTGCGATCTTTAAACAGAGAATTGTAGCCTACAATTAGGGTTAAGTATGAATTGGTTGAAGTTGCATTGAACCACATGCAGCAGAACGTGCAATTTTAATTTTCTTACACTGGCAATTCAGACTGCCCTATGCTTTGGTTGGGGTAAATATGAATGAAATGTAGAGCAGAATGTTGAATTGCTCCTGGGCAGATTTCACAAGAACTTTGAAACCGGGTTAACGTATCCAACGTCCTTGGTGGCATGTAGCGCCCTCTCAAAGATAAAGTTGCCCGGTGCTCTGTATTCATTACAGACCTTGCCAATGGCCATACCTCATCCGATTTTCAAGAGACTTCATGCATTGCTACTGAGATTATACTGTGCTGAACAATTGCGTAGAATTGGGCTTGAACCACTGATGCAAACATTTGATTGTGGAGGTATAGGGGCACTTTGGGGCATGCTATTTGGCAGCACAGTTGCAATGTATTTTTCTGTGGTTCACTGAGGAAGGTAGTGTCCTCTAACCCTTACATGTACAGACACTAAAAGACATTTGGTCTAGGATCACAAAATTGTTGGCCCATAAGGAAATGTCATCCAAGTTTCCCATTATTGCACAATAGATTTTTGCTGATGATCTGCCCTTGAGGTCTGCCGTTCGTAGGCCCCTTGCAGAATAGGCCAGTTGTATGAGGATGGGATATATATTTCTTGTCAGACCTTGATGGCAGTTAAGACAGGTTAATTCTTGGAATATACTAAAATCAGTGCAAAGTTCAGACACACTTGGGTGGGATTCCCATTCAGGCTCTTATTTGAACTTGCATACATTTGATCCCAAGTGGCTATTGACATTTATTGGCATACGTAGCTTTGAGCAATACATCAGGACCTATCCTATTATTATCTCTTCACTTGTCTACATTACATTCTTTATCTCCCTTGGTGATCTGAGCTGTTTTACGCCATGCCCTCGACCAGGCAATGAAAGGGTGAGTTGGCACTTCTGTTGCCCTTAAAGTGATTAGCTGATTGAAAAGAAAATCTGCTTCATTAAAATCAGGAGTTGTGGAGTAAGGGCACTATCACCATGGTAATCGGGTATCCCATGTTTTCTTTATTTATTTTGTTATTTATAAAGCGTGCCAAACCCAGGGGCATCTGGGCTCTGGTTTACATGAGGACAGTGGTTACACCTGGTTACAACATGGTTACAAGCATAGGTTGTACATTAGTTTACAAGTAGTGGTTACAAGCAAAAATGGTAGATACATGGTGCCTAGATCTGCGTTTCAGATCCGGGTGGAGGTGGCAGAGTTGGGTGGGTTCAGTTACTTTTCTGGGTCTGGGGAAAAGAGCCAGGTTTTGAAGCCTTTGCGGAAGGACCAGAAGGAGTCCTCAGATCTTAACGCTGGAGGGGAGGGCATTCCAGTGTTTGGCCGCGATCACAGGGAAGCTGCTGCCCCCTGCTTTCTTGCGCCTGTATCTGGTAATCTCGAGTAAGTGCGAGTAGGCACCCCCGGTAGGTCTGGTGGATTGGGTTTTGGAGATTTCTTTGGACAGGTAGGTAAGGGCAGTGTTTATATATTTATGGGTCAATGAGAGCGTTTTGAACATGTTGTGTTCTTGTACAAGGAGTCAGTGGCTGATTCATCTAGCTGTAGAGATGTGGTCTTTTTAGGGATGTTTAGTGCTGCTCTTACAGCTTTATTTCGGAGGATGACCTGTAGTTTTTTTTATATTGCGGGCTTTGGTGCCTGCCAAGAGGGAGTTGCAATAGTCTACCCTGGATATAATGAGGGCTCTAGCAAATGTGATGCAGCTGTCAGTGAATAGGAATTGGCTGCAGGCATTGATCAATTGTGCGGTGTATGCTGCTACTGATGCAATAGTTTACCTGTCTACTTAGTGATAACGTGGAGTCTAAGTATACTCCCAGGGCTTTTACCTCTTTAGCAACGGTGAGGATGTTCCCGTCGATGGAAAAGGATTTGGAGGAGTCATTGAGTTTGTTTAGCCGAGATTGTGTGCCAATAAGGAGTAGTTCAGTGTTCTCATGTTTCAGTCCTAGTCTGTGTTGTGCCATCCAGGCCTGAATGGTTTGGTATAATTCGCTTAGTGCGTTGGAGTCGGCGTCATAGTTGCCAGAGATGGGGATGAGGATTTGGGTGTCATCCGCGTAGTTAGTGTATGTGACACCCAGGTCATCAAGGAGGTCAAAAAGGGGTTTGGTAAAGATATTGTACGGGGTCGGTGAGGCTTGTGGCGCTTGGGGGGGCTGCCACTGAAGTGGAGAACACTCTCATTGTGCGGTTACATTGGAAGGACTCTATCCAAGCTATGGCATTGGCCGAGAAGTTGACAGCTGAGGAGAGGTGTTGGCAGAGGATTTTGTAATTGACCAAGTCAAAAGCTGCTGAGAGGTCAAGTAGGAGGAGGTTGGCCATGTCTTTCATCCATTTGGATTTTTAAGTCCAAGACAGCGGATTCCGTTCCGCGACTGGGGCGGAAGCCAAATTGGCGGGGGCTGAGGAGATTGTGGGTTTCCAGATAGTTTTGGATTTGCAGATAAGATTCTCTGTCAAGTATTTTGAGGAGGAAAGGTACGGTCGTGATGGGGCGCTAGTTGGTAGGAATGTCGGCACCTAATGTAGGGTTCTTGAGGAGGCGGGAGTACCCAGGCTTCTTTTATATTCTCTGGGACATTGCCAGTTGAGAAGAAATTATTGATTAGCGCCGTGCTGAAAGGGGCAACCTCTTCGGCACAGTCCTTCTTAAAGGCAGCTAGACTTTGGCATTTGGATGGTTTCAGGCCTTTAATCATTTTGGTAGTTTCCGTGGTCGTGACCAAGATGAATTCGAACCAGGGAATGTTGATAGGGGTGGAGAGGGTGGCTGGTCCAGAAGCTGGCCAGTTGGCGGGAGTTTTTTATTTTTCGTTTGTTGCAGTGATTTTGGTTTGGAGTAGGGAAATGTTATCAAGGAGCATTTTGGATGTTCTTGCACCAGCTCAGATCTTTAGTGCAGTTATCTGGTGAGGGAGCAAGTGTTTCAAGTTTGCGTAAGATAGCAAAAAGCTCTCCTGTGCCAGAGCTTGCTTTTTCAATTCTCATGTTGTATGTGGCGCTTTTAGTTTGCAGAATGGCTTGTTTGTACTTTTTGGATCGAGCCTTTAAGTGCTGTTTGTTCACGTCTGAAGGTAATTTTATCCAGGCAATCTCTGCTGCTCTTTTTGAGGAGCGTAGGACTTTAAGACTGGTTAAGGTGGGCACTTGGTTTGGTTTTACGGTTGCTTAAGGGTGCTACCTTGTTGATGGCATCGACTTTGAATGTGGTTTGGTTATGTAGCTCGACCATTGAGGTGGGGCAGTGTTTGCATGTGAATAGGCTGTTGGAGGTAGCAACCTTGAGGATTGAGGAGTTGGTTGGCTGGACAAATGTTACGTGAGTTTCTCGAGAGGGAAGCCGGTGCTGGTTGGTATGAGACCTCCGAGTGAGCTGTCTCTGTAATATTGAAAGTGATGACATTGTGGTCTGACCAAGGGCAAATAGCGTTAACTAGTATGTTAGTGTTGCAGTTGAAATCTGCTAACCAGTCTAGTGTGTAGCAGCCTTTATCATGAGAGGGGCTTGAGATCCAGTGGGAGAAGCCTAGGGATTCAATGGTATTGGCTAGGGCATGTGCATAGGGATCAGATGGGTCGTTTAGGTCTAAGTTAACAAATGATTTTGGAGGAAGGCTTTCTGAAAATGGCAGATTTTGCATTTTATGTTGCAGACTCAACTCTCCTTTACATCTGATAAAGATCTCTGGACCCGTATTGTATCACTTTGTACTAGTGCAGTGCAGTTTTGCACCAAGATGAATATTGTTCAATTGAAAAAATGCATTGATTAAATGTAATTTCTGTTAATAGCTGGTAAGATAGCTCAGCGGGTTGAGCGCGCGCTGCTGCGATCTGAGCGTGATCTGCAGGTCGCAGGTTCGAATCCCGGCAAGACCAACTCAGCCTTTCATCCTTCCGAGGTCGATAAATGAATACCAATTTCGGTCGGGTGATATTGTATGTAAATATGTGCTCTGTAAATCGCTTTGGATTAAGGCGCTGTGTAAATAACACATCATTATCATCATTATCATTAACAGAGCTGGTTCCAGTATTCAAAAACACCATAGGGTCCGTCGTTTATTTTTTGCACAGATGTTTCTTTTAAAATATCAATCAATCATTATTGGTGTTCTTAACCACAATAAATGCAAGATTTGTTGTCCTCAACTTATTATGCGAATCCTTGTGCTTACCAGGTAATTTTCATCATATTACTTAATGAATGCTGTCCCGGAGGTTTGGGCCCATGGAGCGTGCAAACATATGACAATGATTGCCCAATTTCTTACTGTAACACCCACAGAAGGGTTGAAACGTATGTGAATTTGTTATATACTCGGATACACAGGTTTAACTTGCCATATTTACTACATTTAATACATTGATCTGTTTTTTATTTTTGTTTAGGAGCTGGTCAATAAACCAAGAATATGGCTTGATAATTGATGGCTTCACATTATCCCTAATATTAAATTCAACTTTGAACTCCAGTTCCAGTAATTACAAACATATTTTTCTACAAATTTGTCAGAAATGCACTGCTGTCCTGTGTTGCAGAATGGCTCCTTTACAAAAAGCACAGGTATGTATGATGAGTCCCTAATGTTCTCTCTACAGCCTGTTGATGTCAAAGTGATGTGCACATATGCCTTTGTTCGGCCAGATCACCTGAGTTGTACACTGCAAAGCCATTTTACATTCTTATGCTAAAATACCACTTTTTGAGGGCAGTCTTGTACATAGATTCCATTTATCTAACTACTCTATCTATGCATGGGGAACTAGCCTGACTTCAACAGTGGGTTTCGGAGGTTGTTGCATAGACAGCTTCTAACACTAGAGCAATGCATATTTCCTTGATTCTAGCAGTAGTCTGTGGTAAGTGCTGCATTGCGATCTACGTTGAGCTCCTGACCATGTCTATCTCTAAGTTCCAAAGAGTTCAGAACTATGCCACTCTCCTCATCTTGGGCTTAAAACACTCTTACCACTTCAAGTAAGCACTAAAGATGCCACTGGTTGTCAGACAAACTGAGAAGTTACTTCAAAACCTGTTGTCTACCCCATAAAACCCAGTTCGCCCTGCTCCGCCCTATGTCTTCAACCTGATTGTGTCATACCAGCTAGCTAGACGCCTAAGGTCACCAATCCAAAACAAGCAGACTCTCCATCCATGAAGATAAGAGTTTTGGTGCACTCAACCTCATGGAACTCTCACCCCTTTCCCCTTCCGCTAAAACACAATTTGTAAAGTTCCTAAATGATCTGAACACATATCCTTTCCATCAAGTGTTTGGAGCAAACGTATTGCATTCATCAAGCTATACTTTTGTTTCTTGACGAAACTTCAGCCTTTATCCCTCACCTCTACTCTATATTGCATCATGAAAATGATCAAACAACATATGTTATGTTATAAGGAATTTGTGTTACACGCTTCACCATTTCAATGGTCTCACAAAAATAGTGTATCGTGACCAGCATGGGTGTTACCAGACCTTGGTCTGAGGGTAAGGAAGGGTGGAGCTACAATACTCTAGAATAGGAAATAGGGCGAGAAGGGTTGGTAAACAAAGGTAATGAGAAAGGGTGAGAATAAAATAAGATGAACAAATCCAGACAGAACGTAAAAGGGTGTTGGGATATGGTGGAGGTTGTGTGATAACTGAAGGCAGTTATCAATAATGTGTGAGTAAAGAATTGGGTTATGTTTAGTTTGGTTTACTGATGGCTTATTTTAGGCCAGTTAAGCCTGGATACTAGCTCTAGTTGGTTATTGGTTGTGTGATGGAGAAGTCATGTAAAGTTGTCTTATACAGCACCCTTCTGCCAAAAATGTTGGCCTCGCTGTGCATGGCTCTGTAAGAAAGGAGAGCACTGTGTGTTAGTCGGATAGAAGGAAGGCAGATGCAGAAACCTGTGGTGCTGATGGATGCAGGTCGGAAGTACCCATTACCTGTGTGCTGATATGAACATCTTTGTTGTTTGTGGTTGGTACAGACCGGCCGGGTTAGCCATAAGGACAGCCCTCTGATTGTTAAGTGCAAAAGTGGGCAGTATGGTTGTTGATGAGATATATAAGATCTGAATCCGTTAAGCACACAGGACCTGGTAGTCATCTGAAGAAGTGTGGGAGGTGTAAGGGATGCAAGATAGTAGTATTGAGGAGTTAGTTAAGGGATAATGGGGAGGAGAGAGAGGAGGGTAGGGTGGAGTTGAGGGTGTTGTTGCTGCCTGGCTCTTGGTTGTAGATTTCATTAAGATTACGGTGCAGACCATGCAGCAGTGTTTTCATGAATCAAATTGTTTTTTCATAGATGGTAGGGGCAAGAGTTTTGAAAAATGCTGGTCATAAATTAGCCCACGTTTCTGGTACACAGTCTTTAGTCAGCTGCTATTATGTTTTATTTCATTCAAAGTGGTTGGTTTCCAGAAAGTCAAGTGGTTCACTTCCAGCCGTAGAGGTGTGGGTAGGGTTTTCCACAGTTTCATGGCCAGCACGTGAAAAGAGGATCCTCCTTGCCATGTTTTGTTGAGGTTGGGGGCTAGTAATAGTGCTGTATTGCTGGACCGAAGTGTTCTGTAAGGAGTGTAGTGTTAAAACCTACTCCTGAAGAAGGAAGGCCCCCGCCGATGGTATGAACGATATGTGATGGACAAGTTTTTGATATGAACCCTTTTTTTGATGGGTAGCCTTTGGAGAATACGTAATGCCTTTGTGATATGTTCAAAACACTTAATTCTGAGAAGTAGCATTGATGCTGCATTTAGAACTATTCAAAGTTTCCTTATTAGGTAATCTGGGAGTCCGAGATAGACTGTTTGTATCGTCTACTTTGGATAGTATAAGAGAAATGATGTCTGTGGCCCTGTGGGTGAATGGAAGTAAAGTAAGATGCGGCGTAGCATGCACAGCTGGGAGAAACCTCTTCTATTGCCTTTGACGTGTGGATCAAGAGTCCGATTGTTGTTTCAAGATTCCTTACTGTGGTTGACTGGTTTGGGCAAGAGCCCATCTCGTCAGGCCAAGGAATTGTGGTGGCGTTGGAACCTGTAGGATTACAGAGCATCAGTTCTGTATCATTAGCTTTCAGTTCTACTCTGTTTGCTGTGATCCATGTGTCCACCTGTGCAGGGTCGTTTTTAAGGTGTTAGGCCTTTGATGAAGGGGTTGGGTCTTCACAGATGTGTTGATTTGTGTCATCTGCATACGTGTAGCAGGAGATACCAGATTTATTTATGTCTAGTAGGGGTGTCATGTAGACGTTGAAAGGTGGAGGTGAGAATGTGAATCCTTGGGGTACTCCACAGGTAAGTGGGCGAGGCCGGGAATTGTATGGCTCCGTGATTCAATGAAAAGCTGTTTAATTAATACCAATATATTCCAGTCTTTTTGGGAGGATCTTGTGGTGCCAAAAGCGTCTGAAATGTCTAGCAGGATGAGCACACAAGTTTTCATCTGTATTGTTTTTAAGTGTATCCCAGATTGAGCACAGGGACGATTATGTGCTCCTAGAAGGTCTAAATGCGTGCCTGTGCCTCATTCAGGAGTTGGTTAGTTTCGATCAAATCTCAGAGTGGACGATATAGGAATTTATCCAGACATTTTGCGATGAAAGACGAGATGGGGTGATAGCTGGCGTGGGTCACCTGGGCTTTTTACGCAAAGATCTGATGTATTCATATTTTAACTAAGCTAAGACTCTTCCTGTATTGATGACGTCATTGAGGAAGATTGGTACCAAGCCTGGAAATGTCATGATTGATTTGTGGAGATTAGGGTGGGCATGGATCCTCAGGAGGTCCTGATGGGTTGTACGAGTCATTGGTAGCTTGAAGGTCCTCTGCAGATACAAGGCGCAAAGACAATAAAGCGGAGGGAGTGAGAGGTGTTGGTGGGATCTCGTTGGCAGCATGTGGGAGGGAGCATCCTTTATTGTCCTGGTGATCCTATATGTCAAGGATATTTTGGTTGAAGTGTGCTGCGATCTGGTCACATAGCTCTTGTGGAGGGGGTTGGGTTGCAGTCTGTCGGTTTTTGAATTCTCTGATGATTTTATACATTTCCCTTTTGCTGTGATTTGTTGAATCAATGCTTTTGAAGTAGTGTGCTTTCTTTGCTTTGAATACTTCAACTGTCCATGTCTTATCATTTTGAGTTAGTTAATTTTTGACGATCTACTAAAATCCAATAAAGTGCCCACAGGCCATGGCTTGCACATGTCTGAGATGCCCTAATCATGATTGGAGCCTCTGAAACACTGGCCCATCCAAAGTCTGTAGCTAAAATGGATATTCAGAACTTGAAAAATTCTTTACTGAATCTTTACTGTTCCTGATAAAGAAAGGATGGGAGAAGAAAAGTCTTCGTATATGGCTCAAACTGGAAGAGTGGACCTTTTCCATATTGAATCATATCTTGAATGGACATTGCACAATCACAAGTGATTCCTTTCATGTGTTTGTATTTAATTGTCCTAAACTTAGCCAAGAATAAAGGAGAGGTAATGACTGTTAAGATTGTCAATGTCCCTTTTGTCCAAAGGCGATAGCAATACTGTCAAATGTTTTTTTTTTTGCCCATATTAATAGGAAATATAAAAGACAGAGCTAACCTTTTAATTGATGTATAGGACCTTTGTTCACCACGGAAAAGCGCCTCTTCCTCTTGTAATCATTCCTGGTTTTTTTTTCTTGGGTTTACTAAACACATACAAGAATCACACAAAGTCAAAGAGTCTTCTTTCAGGAAGGCTTTGAAAATATCTGTCTTTTTAGCACTTAGTACTTTGAGATTGCTTTGGATTGACTTTGTAATATGAATACTTTAGTCTGTAATGAAGAAACATAATGTGTTCTATGTGAGCTGGAGAGTTTTGACAACCATTTAAAAAACAGTTTTTTACTGGAAAGTCTTGTTTTTTAATGATCGAACAAGAGCGTTGTGATGAAACTCACATTTGGAGCATTAGATACATATCTACAATTCAGAAATGCTGATAAACACATCTTGTGATAATTTCCTTACAAGACTAAATAGCCAAACCAAATACACCATTCACTGCTACATTGAAAACCCCCAAACTCATGTTCAAGCACTGGCAGTAAGTTTCGATTTAAACATGTATGAGCCCTGGAAATGGAGCTTAAGGGTGTGGGGGTAGGGGGGCACTGAAAGCGAAGTACCTTGGTTGGGCATGGAAACTGGTCCATGCCAATGCTGAAAAACTCACTTGTACAGTACGAAGGATACCAGTGAGGTCAGAGCAGATCCAGGCAGGTCAAAAATCCCAGATGAATGGACTGTAGAATACCAGACGGAAGGATTGTAAATTAGGAAAGGAAATTATCTACATGGCTGGGGTCTCATTAAGGATATATACAGGTTGTAAATTAGACCTTCCAGGTTACAGTGCCTTTGTGAAGATTACTCTTAACAGACAGTCACTCTGTAACCATAAAAGCAGGTGTGGATGGTATGCCTGGAACTTTGAGGCACAAAGAAAAACTATACTTCATGTATCAACCTTTGGTGGATCCAACATGAAGAGGGCAGCAACGAGCATACCATTAACATGATGTATATCAAGACAAAGGAAGAGGCAGACCCTCCTTGGAAAACGTGGATCCAATATCTGTATGAGGGAAGATAGGAGACCCAGCTGAATAATAATATACTTGCCAAACACGAACATTATGAGAACATTTCAGACCCAGTCTTGCGGTACCTCAAGTGCACAAAAACAAAAAACACATGTTAAGTGCTCGACTTTGAAAAGGGAGAAGTTTTGTGAGCTGGGTTCCAATGACTCATTCAGTGTTTTTTAACGTGATCTGTTAGTACTTAAAATGGACAACAAATGGCCTACAATTAAACCAAAATAATATGAACAGTTATAAAGAAATATAGTTTACGTCTTGACAAAGGAACAATGACGAAGACTTTGAAAATTAAGAAAGCAGTCATGGGGGCTAAGTCTGAACGTTTTTTTTCCTCTTACTTTCTTGAATGCAGTCATCCTGTGTGAAGGGGTGTCAAATGACTGATTAGGCAAGGCCAGCATTGAACACTCATGGCACCATATAAACGACGCTCCACCTTGAATTAAGAATTCATAAAAGGCTTCTAGTGTACACGAGGATAGTTTGCGATGAGTCAACTATTACTGAAACCTTTCTTAAGCAATGATTGTGCAGACCCATCTAGCAGTGACATGTAATGGGGGGTGCACCTTCAAGGCATGGATTTACCTTCCAAGGCAACCATTTCTTTTGATTTGGGATGCAATGCAAGTTCAAAATATACTTGAGCAGATGGTAGAGGTGAAGGTAGAAATAACTGTACAGCAGTCAGTTAAGATGGCATGCCCAGTACACACCAGTAATCTTTATTAACAATGGATGGAGAGCAGGAAGAGTTGTTCACCTCTGCCTGCCAGTTCTCCCCCGCATGGAATTGTCTGCTCACCAGGAAACTCAAGATGCTTTATGCATCTACTACTCTTTGGAGTTTTGCTTTCCAGGGTGAAGTCAATCTAAACCCACCTATTTTCCTGCAGCCAATCCAGAGCTAAAGGTGTCCATGTCTAAACTTAATCTTGATCTGTTTTACCAGTTGGCTGGACACATTCCTGTAGCGTAACCATTTTGTGTGTGCAAAGACTGGAAATGTAGGTCATGGTCTTTAAAATATCTATCTTCCGCAGAATTGAGCTGGCCCACAGCAAAGTTCAGGCTGCACACAGTGAAAACTGAATTAGAGTTCAGGCTGCACACAGTGAAAACTGAATTAGCAGGCTGGTCCTTTTCCCATCGCCTACCATTTATTTTCGAGAAAAAAAGTGAACATGTAAATCATGGCAATGCCAGGGCCTATGCTTCAGGTCTCCTTCCATGATAACTTTTAAAGCAAGCAAAATTCCACTAGCTATCTCCTGCATAGGATTGACATGTGTGATGAATCGAGGGATTGTCACTTTTCCCCAGGTGGTAGCCTTCTTTGGGTGGCTAGAGAGGTGAGCCCGCTACGCAACATTCCCCCTAGGGGTGGCGGTAAGCGGGACCTCACAGGGAGAGACTCCCCTCCTGGGGACAAGGACTCCTGTTCCGATGAGGAACTCCCTTTTCATTACACTCAAAAACAACCCAAGGCTGTATCGGCTCCAGAAAACCAGAATCCTCCTACATCTGTTATAGCAAAGCCTCTGAAGAAGATAAATACTCATCTGACACGGAGACAAGTAAAAACTTAGGAGTAAGGAATAATACAGAATTGCCTTACACTGGGAAGCGCTTGAGCTACATGGTGGTGGCTGAGAAGGAAAACGAACGTCAACACCTTTCCATGCCGAGGCCACATGGAGAGAAAGACACTGAAGCATGTCAGAACAAGGAAACAAAGTGAGAGGCGTAGCCATTCTGACGAACTACGGAGGATCGCCAAAGGCGAGTGCTCACCCAGTGGCGCAGCCCTCTTACACAGCAGGTAACAGAGAGAGCGGCAGTCCTGGGGTACAAGCACATATAACAAGGGATTAACAAAAGGTGAGGAACCCTTCAGGGTGGGTATTCCTTAGGTTGGATCTCTGCGCCCTTTTGAATTAGTGTTTCGTTGTTTCCTTGTGTCCAGTCGCATGGAGGGGTAACCTCGGAGTATCTTATTCCTCAACTCCGTTGATTAGTAAGTGATTCCAGATGGTTACTAAAACATATTATATCTTCAAATAAGAGGGCACTCTTATTTGAAGAGTGAATTGAAGAACAATTAAATCCATTTACATTGAAAAATTGAGAAACGGCTACTTGTCTTTTTTCTCAAAGGTATATGGGCGCATGGGTAATATGTTTTAGTAGCCATCTGGAATCACATATAACAAGGGAACTCGGCCTACTCCTCCCAATGATTGTGAATGTGGTAAGAAGAGTTAGAGTTACAAACTGACTCAGCCTACTCGTCCCATTGAATGTGAATACAGTAACAAGGGGGAGAGTCGCAAAGGGACTCATCCTACTTGTCCTAGTCAATGTGAAGACATTAAGAAGAGTGAAAATTACACAGGGGAGCAAAATACACATCTCAGTGATTGTGGAAACAATAAGAAGAGTGCAACTTATTCAGGAACTCAGCTAATCTATCCAAGTGAATGGAAAACACACAATTGGAATGAAACAGGTCCCTGGGTTCATTACACCGATCCCAGTGTGAAGACAAGGATATTACAAAGGATAACCAGTAGTAATCAAGAAACATTTAGAGAGAGGAGCTTGAAGGATCAAACATAACTTAAGAAAGAGAGGTGGAAAAATCCTTTGGATTGGCCACCAGGGGCGCAGAGATGTAGACATCTCTCTGCGTCGCTCCTCACCAGTGGGACTGTAACAGGACCGGAGCCCCCTCGAAAAGCCCCAGTTTTAGGTGCTCACCGCCCCTCCGCCCTCCCCGTAGCGCTACAGTATGGGGTACTCCAGCGTGCAATCCTGACTTCCAGGGGCCTCCAGATCTAAGAGATACACCCCTGAGTTCCCACGGCAGAGTGAACCTGCCCCCGGAGCCGTCCACGAGAACCGCACAGCTCGCCTGCACAGCACGCCACCAGATCGCGGAGGCAGGAGCCCGACTGGGCTGGAGGACACCGCAATCATTGTGCTAGCCACGGCCCCCCTGGCCTTGGACCCCCAGCGCCTGCCGCCCCCGGCCCTGGTGGAACCGAGCGCCTGATGCTGGGAAGGCCGCTTGCAGGCGGACTGCAGAGGGAGTTCCCACTCCCCCTACCGAGATCCGGATCATCGCGCCAGCACCCACCGGGGAGCAGGCGAAGGGTGGTCCAGCCCCCAGCAGGTACAGCGCTCCCCGCCTCCCCATGACATTAGTGACATTAGTGCTAATCACACCCCCTCAAAAAACAGCATGAAGAAAAGTTAAGTAGGGTAGGGGTATGTTGGGGTTGTGGGTGGGGGTGTGGGTTTGTAGATGCGTGTTCACATGGGAAATGTCTCTCTCATGCAAACATTTCTGTCGCAGACATTTCCGCGATGGAAAAATCACGCAGATCCATTAAAACCACAAACCGGCTCGAACGGGCCACAGAGCAGGAGCCCGCAGCCTCATGGGGCCTATCCACTAATCTCCTCGCACCAGCTGCAAGTCTCCATCCAGCCTTCTCAGACCAGTGCTGGCCTCAGATCACTGCAGCCTCCAGTGGGGCCGAGCCACTTAGCTCTTAGCACCAACTGCAAAGGGCCAACCAGCCTCCTCAGACCAGCACTTGGCCTCAGAACACTGTGCCCTCCAGCGCTCGTTGGCCTAGAATGAGACCCTGGAATAGCACCCCAGACTCCCCACTTGCAACCAGGTGTGCCCGCATCTAGGCCCCATAGGGCCCTCTCTGCACATCGGCCCACTGGTTAAAGCGGTGCTAAGGTGGGGAAGCCTTAGGGAACACGCTCCCCTGACAACTTTGGAGGTTTCTGGAGAGACTAAAGAAGCCAAAGCCTACTTACCCAAACTGGTGTTTCCTGCGGAATACCCCTGAGAGCTGAAAGAAGCCTGCAGCCCACCCCACTACGAGACAAATACGCCCCTGGGGGCAGCCCCCCACCCTTTTGCTGAAGCTTGAAAGATCCTGAGCTGGGGGACTTCAATGCAGACCGCCCAACACTACAGCAATACCCAACAGCTGGGCATCACCTCTCCAGAAATTCAAATATGATCAGCTCCCCATCCTGCTCAGGACACCATGCCCACCACCGCACCACAAGGCCTGGAGGAGGTCAATTTAGTGAGCAAAGGCATGACTGTGCTTCTAGAATAAATAGGGGGCTTTAGAGAAGACATCACGAAAAGACTAGATGGTCTCGACAAGAAAGTGGACAGCATGGAGGACGCATCCAGGGTCTCGGAGCTAACCAATCCTCGATGGACATTTTAGAGTCTCAAATCGGCATGTGCCTCTAAGAGCTGGAGAGAAGAGAAGTGCTCACTAAAGATGGAGGACTTCAAATACCGCAAGCAAAGAAACAATCTACGTTTTTTCGGCTTCCTGGAGTGAGAAGGCGAAATGCAGAGCGACATCGAGAAAGCCATCAATGATGTTGGGAAACTCTTTAATGAGGGAAACACCAATGAACCTACCATTGACATGGCCCACAGAGCGGGCAGGAGGACTGTCCTTGCCAAGTTACACTTTTACACAGAAAAAACGAAAATCCTGTACATGGCAAGAAAGAAGGGCCAGGTGGAATGGGAGACCTCGCAGATCACTGTATTTCAGGATCTGTCAGCCCTTACTCTTTCCATAAGGAGACTCTGCGTTACGCTGACAAAATGGCTAAGCTCCAAAGGAGTCAGTTACAGATGGGGCTTCCCCTTCTCTCTCTCCACCGAACACGATGGGTACAAATACCACCCAGTGTCGAAGGATGACATAGGCAGAGTCTCGCAGGAATTCCTCTCAGACACAGCCCCAAGGCCCACTGCTGAAGCCCAGGGGGATGCACAAGGTGGCACAGCGACGGCCAGAGACTTTGTAGATAGGCGCTGAGTCGGGGGTCATCGCAAATTCAAGAAACTGAACCCAGAGTCTGTGCCGCAACCGTGAGGGATGGCCCTCTTTCACTATCCAAATCAAGAGGAGTGATGGGATATACCCAGCAATGTGCCTATGGGGAACGGAGGACTCCTCTTCCCACACGAAAGCTGAACTTGGAGAAGCAGCTGATTACTCTGGGGAAGGTCGAGGGCCAGCGATGGATTGAACCCAAAACCGAACTCCAGATAGTGATTTAACATGTTGTAGTGTTTTGGGTGTGGTTGGTTGTGAGGGGAGATGAACAGTGAGTAGAGCATCTGAAGAGTTGGGCTGGAGGGGGGCTCCGAGGTGTTAATCTGTGCTTGATAGCCCAAAGGTGGCGGAGTAGAAGGTGGTCCGGCCCAGTGACATTGTTAATGTTTCACAGAACTCGGGTGCCGGAAGGGGTGGGGGTTAGTACGTTTTAAGGGTGTTTCACGCAATCATGGTCTGACAGGGGTCTGGAGAGAGCTGGACAATTCTTCCCGGGTGGATCCTTCATTGAATATGAATCCCATAGCAGAACCCTGGAGAAAAAAACCTGAATGTGTTTGAATACCTGTCCCTAAAAGACATCATGTCCGACCCTAAATGGCTCCCGGAGATCTTACGTCCCCTCACTCCCTTCGAGAAGACCCTTAGTGAAGCCCCAGGTAGGAAGGGCATATTGTCCAGGTTATACAAGGTGCTGGTAACTGCAGAGCTTGATGGTAAGCAAAGATTCAAGCAATTCTGGGAGTTAGGAAAAAACGGGAGGGGAAATCCAGACACCACTTGGAAAACCATATTCAAACTGATGTTCTTGGGAAATGTATACACTGCAGCGATCGAACACAACTTCAAACTTCTTTTCTGCTGGCACTTGCCTCTCCAGAGATTGTCAACGATGTTCCCGGGATCCTCCCCCCCCTTTGTCCTAGGGAATGTGGTCAGGTGGGGTCATGGTTCCACATGAGGTGGGAATGTCCAAAGGTGAGAATATATTGGCCAGAAGTTCTTAGCTGGACCAGAGACACAGTAGGAATTGCCCCGGACCTGGACCCCCTCCAGATCCTGCTGGGCGCCCCCGACATGCAAAATGTTAAGTTCTGACTCCCGAAACTTGCAGATTCAATGCTGAGAGCGCGGAAGGTAGACTTGGCCCAAAGCTGGAAGGACAGAGGCACCCCTGTCAAAGGAACAGCTGATGGCGAAATTATGGGTCATTTTTACCTACGATGTGGATGCATTCTCGCTGGAGTGGGGATCCTTCGTGTTGAAATGGGGTTGTGGTAACACTAGCTTTTGAAGTAGCCCTCCGATTCATTGTGAATGTCACCCTGAAAGCTCCTCGCTCCTCGCTGGGAGAGCTTAGCGTTGCACTCAGTGACGTGCAGAACCCTTGCCTGGGCCTGAATTGGCACTCTTGCCTGTGGGTGTATCCATGTTGACCTGTCTCGTGGAATGCTTATTGTCACCGTATTTGAGGGGGAGGGTAATAGGGTGGGGTAGAGGGGGTATGGGGAAGGTTGAGACTGTTTTTCATCTACTGACTTGTTGTACTTGCATATCCTTTTGAAAATACCAATAAACATCAAAGTAAAAAGAAAAAAAAGAAAAATCCTTTGAAAGAACTGAATGAACTGGTCCAGGAAGTAGCAAGAAGCTATTTAAAAAATCATATATTGTGAAGTACTGGCTGACAAAGCAACCCCCAGGAGAAGGGAGTCATTATCCTGATGTTTAGTTATTTAGTACAAGTGGTAGGGTCTGTAAGGTGGACGGAGGACAGACTTACTT
The DNA here is from genome assembly GCF_040938575.1 of Ambystoma mexicanum. NCBI lineage: Eukaryota > Metazoa > Chordata > Amphibia > Caudata > Ambystomatidae > Ambystoma > Ambystoma mexicanum. The sequence continues at coordinate 410,242,873 of NC_090930.1, read as the reverse complement.
TGGCCTTTCAACCAGACGACATGCACCCTAGTTTAGTTGCGTTAGGTAGGGAAGTCCTTAGAACAGGGAAAACTAAGCATTTTCTTTATTGTTTCAATAAAGATCCTTTAAAATTGAAAATATTAGTCTGCCTCCTTCTTCTGACCTACCACACATTGTGAACAGTGTAATATTCCTATCCAATTGACGTTTTCAAAATGGATGAAAATCCAGATTTCTCTTCAGAGCCATCTTTATGATGGAAAATCGACTGACTTGTGAAATGTATTCTGTTCATTGCCCAGGTATATGAGATGCGTACACCATGAAATATGAATACTGCTTTTACAACATATCTGTGATGGTCCGCTTAATTATTTCTATTTACAAATAGTTTGTGTTCTATTAAAACAAAACCTCCCACTATTTGATTTGCTTTCTGAACACGGCAGCCACCTGTGTGTACAAAAGTATTTCTGACAAATTAAATGGATTACTTATCCAAATGAATACAGTCTAATGAGATTTGTAAATACTTAAAGTTGTGCATGTCAAAACTAGGAGATATAAATTAATTCCCACACATTTGCTTCGTTTAGCTTTGATTTTGCAAATAAAAATACAGACGAAGCTACTTGCAACTCTCAGCACTTTTTAAACAATACTGCAGAGCAATGTAACTTTAATATTTGAAATCAGTGAGTGCTCAGACCACTCACTCACTGGTGCTTGTCAGATAAAAGCCTTTTCAACCAAGTGTAGCTTTTTAATAATAACACTTGTGTGTGTTCGTGCATGTTTGTGTGTGTGTCTGTCCCTCTCTCTCTCTGTGTCTGTCCCCCTCTCTCTGGATGCAAAATGTCAACCCTATTATTAAGTAGATTGCGTATGGTCAGACAAATATTTTGCTGTAGCTTGATTCTGCTTACATAGAATATTGAACAATAGTAAATCTATATTTATGATGACTTTATGTGGGTTGAACCAGTTAATTGACCAGACTTACAAAGGAATCATAATGCAAAATATTTTCTTGGGAACAAAGATTTCAAATACCCCTATTAAAATGTATTTAATAGCTTTGTATGTCCTGGTTTATTTGTTGAGCATGACCGTCACCACCAAGGCAGTCTCTTTGTACTAAAAAATCTGGTTGTGCTTAAAAGAGGAACACAGTTTAACCTAGATGGACCTTTGACTAGGTTTCAGTTTCTTTCTAAATTCTGAATGATTGGCAGTGTCCCTTAGTCTAACGGGGGAGTTAATTCCACATTTTTGTAGTTATGGAAAACAAACTGTCGTCCAAGCTGCGCACATTTAAACCTCTACTTTCATCAAAAGGGAATTGAGTGGGTCTGAAGGCGTGATTAAGAATATATTATATGAGCTTGCCGCTCAAGAAATTGGGGCTGATGGATCAAAAGCTCAAAGCGCAATGCATTGAGCTTTGCATTTTACTCTGACAGTGCAATTCGTGAAGGTCAGGGGAAATGTGCTCCTGCTGTTTGAGATCAAGAATACTGAGTGAAACAGGAAAATATTCAATAATAATATATATCAATGTCTTTATAATTCACTTATTATATATATCATGTAAGAGATTATTTTGTGAAAGGTTTGTAAATAAACCAACCATAAATAAAAAATGAATTGCATTGTTGAGGCCGGTACTACTAACTGTTGATTGATGTAACCCAAGACTGCAGGTTTCATAATGCATTTGGTGGAGAAAATGAAAGCCTGACTGAGGGTGTTGTAGAGGGCACTGATCAGCAGTGGCTACTCTTATGGGGTCAGGAATGAAAGCCGGGCACAACGTTGACATGTTTTGGTTTAAAGACTTTTATTAAAATGAAAATGGGTTGGGAAAATGCCTCTCTGACCCTTTCCCTACTTAAAAACTAAGGATCCTGTCTGTCTCAGGATGTCAATAACGGAGAAGCACACCTTGTGTTGTCCAAAACGTCCTATCCTGGCCCTCACACTACAAACAAAACAATAAAGCGTGCAAGGAAATTTCTTCAACCTGATATTGGCAAAAAAGTGCTCACAACCGAAGATTAGAATAACTCCAACAAAAATGTTCTCCAAGGGGAAATACCTTAGACCCAGAGGGTGGTTCCCTTCCCCAGTATTCTTAAATATGATGGCAATGTCTTTCTCTAACAGTTCCTTTTGTGTCTCTCCTGGATTCACAATGTTCCTGTTGGGCAACAAGTTCTGCAAGTCTTTCTTTAACACACGTCTCTTTTGTCTAGCAAACACTGATGCTTTTAGTATTTCTTGTTGCTTTTTAACTCTCCTGGAATACTCCCCTGGCAGGACTCATTGCGCAATTCCAACTGCCTGGGATACTCTCCTAGAAGGACTTTTCTTGTGGTTTCACTTGCCTCGTATCCTTCTCTTGTCAGGACTTCTTAGGTGTTTCAAATTCCTAGTATTTTTCTTTAGCCAGGACGTATGTGTTTCACAATTCCTCTGTATCACTAAAATTGCATATACCGGCTTTGGCTCGGTATATTTTTCTGCGGTAATGTTTGTCCAAGCTTTGCCCCGCACTTGCATCTCATGCATCCATATCTCATTGGGGTTTGAATCTGTACTTTTCTGCATTGAAACAAGCATCTTGTATTCTCTGAATAATCAATCACATTACATTAAAATTGTTGTTGGCGCAGTCGCTGGAACTCCCCGGGGTCCCCACTTGCTTCGGGGCGACTCACCTGTTCTCTTCAGCATCTCCGGTGTGCGGCCCTGCTGCTAGTTTCCCACTCTGGATAATACAGACGTCCTTCCGGCTTCCTTTGTGGCTCTGCAGTCACACGCCTGCTTCCTTTCATGTCTCGGTCTGGAGAGCGCTGCCTCTTTGAGTTGCCGAGCACCCAGGAACTCTCTTGCGACTCCCCACTTCTCCACAGCACTACCTGCTCGTGCACTGTGTTTCACCTTCTGCCTCGACGGAATCCTCTTCTCTGCCACACCAGTACTTGTCATTCACGTCCAGAAGCCTCTGCATAGGAGCCGATGTCTTCTCCTGCACTGTCACTCTCAGTAGTGCGGTTGCCATCTTTAAACGTCCTGCGCATAGGTGATTCAGAAGAAAACTACTAGTCTGCACATTAAGCTTTGCACTCCTGTTACCTTGGACCAACACCTTAATCTTCCTTGTCTCAGTACTGCAGTGATTATGGGAGTTGGAGTCCATAGATTTGATCAGACATATAACATGTTGGTGATTTTTCTCAGGGTTTTTATATGGGAGAACCCTTTCACATAAGGGTATATCAGAAGCAAAAAGGATTTTGTTGGAGAGTTGTGTGTCTATTTCATAAATAGGTTTTTGACCTAAAGAATATAGGAAAGAGATTTCTTTACTTCCTCTACAAGGGGGGGACAGACAGTTGACAATAGGCCATTAAGGTCTTCCTCAGTGGAAAAAGGTCTCGAGTATTGGAGGGTCATCCTCATGGGAAAGGGGGAGATACCGTGTTTTGTCCGTGAAGTCACGACATCCCACCGGTAGTTGTCTCCTCCCACGCGATCCTTCCTCATTTAGCCGACCCCAGGGTCAGGATCAGGTAGCAGCTGCCGTACCCTGTGCACATGGGAGGTGGTCACCACCGGGAATCCGTGATGACTCCATTGTGTTAATCACACTACCCATTCTTAAGTCCTGCCAAATGTTTTTGGGCATGGACTCAACTGACCACTTATATATACAGTTTTTGATCACTAGCCCAAAATAAACATAACCTATGGGCACATAACTAGGGAAATATATATGCTTCTGATGCTTGTGGATTTACTTAGAATCACATGCTGTGCATATAGTCCGACATCTAGAGGTAATCACAGAGTATTGCATCTTTTTTTCGAAGATCGAAAGGGACGTTGACATGGGCGTGACTAACACTATCCCTAACGTGACATGTAGTGTACCCAAAATCCCTCACGTGTTGAGGTCCCATCAGATTGTTTTTTTCCGCCAACCTAGTTGGTCGCTTATGCAGAGCTCGTAAGAGTTTATATTGCTATATCTATTCCCGCGGCCTACGGCCGTTAGTCAACTTCGACAACCTTCTCGACGACTGTATTGTGGGTTTCCTGCCGCCGACGACTGCATCTACAACTGCTCGGGACTATTGACGCAGTTGCCTCAGCCCTCAGGCCTGGCCTTTACAGTACGGAGAGTGGAGCCATGTTTCTTTCTTCTCTCTGAGAATGCATTTTGTGCATCCCTCTCTTTCTTCTCTCGGTCTGGCTGCCGCTGACCTCTGCTATGGAGAGGACTCCTTTTAAATTCTGCCAGTCATGCAACGGCAGATTTCCCTGGAAAGACATGCATTGCTGATGCAATAAGTGTCTTCCTCGTGACCACGACAAGCGCTTGTGTAAGGCCTATAAATCCCTTTCGGCCTAAGATGCTGAAAGACAGGCATACTAAGTGGTGGGGGGCCTACGCTATGCAGACCCAAAAGCCTTTCCCCCGCTGGCACCACCGCTTCGGATGAGGAATCCGTCGGCAGCCATGGCTCCGATTCGGAATCCATCAAACTTTCTGCAGAGCCTACGCACTCCCAAGCGCCCATCCCCGCCCCCAACAGGCAGGCCATCGGCACTGTTATGGTGAAGTCAAACCCCGACGACAAGGGTACCCATGCACCACAAGTACATAAGCACACAACCCCTAAGGCCTCTTCGAAGAAGTCCACAAAGCCTGTAGTGCTGGCGAAATTTCCGACAGTACCTTCCGAAACACACGGTCCGTTGCCCTCCCCGCAACCGCACCCGCAGCATACGAATGGGCATAAGACTTCTTCTGGGACAGGCGGTCCTCTTAAAAATTCCACTGCTGTCGACCTGCTGTCCGAGGGCACTTGAACGACGAAGGACTTGATGGTGTCAGACCGCTGCAGCGCCTTCAGGCACGCCGAAACCCTCTATGCCGTCAATACAGTTTCCGTAGCTTTGCAAGAATCTTTCGGACACCCTTTTGGCGGCCAGAGCCTATAAAAAATCCCTCTCACCCCAAAAGGACTATTCTGAGGCCCAGAGCCTATTTCTAAGGCCTTAGAGAAGGTTTTATCCCCTTCTAGGCAGCCCTTCCCACCTCCTGACCCTTCGGCTTTCTCAGAATGGACGATGGAAAAGTTTGAACAGTGTATGGCTAAGATGGCTGAGTTCATCGACTTTTCAGACCAGTATGATAGAGCCTTGTAGAGACCTAGGCAAGGGACTCTTGCCCCATCCCCTCTAAATTTCAAAAACTGCCCTCCCCTGCTGCCCAGTTTTCATCACTGGAGGAACCACAGGGACACCATGATGATATATTTGGGGATGTCCCCGATGACCCGACCCAGGAAGTTTCTTATGAAGGGCTTGACCCTTATGATCAAAACCCTATCAAGACCCAGACTGGGATCAGGCAGAGAACCAGAGCTCGTGGCTGTGTGCCACATATCACTGACCCAGACGTCATCTGTCTGGATCCCCCTACTACTCCTCTGCAGAGATATTCATCGGTAGCTGACGACCAAATGCTGTTCAACTCGCTCTTAAAGAGAGCAGCTAGCCATTTCATGATTGCTACGCATGAAGCCGCCCCTGACTCGGACTTCGTGGGGGACTTCCTCAAGGAGAAGACTCCGGTTAGCCAAGCCATCCCCTTATTAAATTCTATTAAAAGGCGCCTGGACCCTTCTTTGCTGTCCCCCATGTCTTACACAGATGGTCAGTCCACGGGTGGAAAAAATTGTTTCACCCAACCCCATCTGACCCCCTCTACATTAAGGGTCACGCCACATCGGATTTCTCGGTTGTAACGTCCACTCGCAAAAGGGCAGGGGTACAACTGTCCTCAGCAGAATCCCCTCCGGACAATTACTGCAAAAAACATAACGCCCTTAGTAAGCGTGTCACCGCCTCTGTGGCCTACTCCACAAGGATTACCAACAACACCACTGTCCTTACGAGCTACAGTGATGTTCAGTGGGGCCTGGTTGAAGAACTCTGGGTTCAAAACCGAGACACAAGCCTCCTTAATTAACAAGCCTGTGGAGTAAACCAACCTATTTGGAAAGGCAGTTGACGATGCCCTGGAAATGGTGAAAAAGGTGCATAAGACTTTGAAGTCTCTTGGCCAGATTACAGCTAAACCTATTCACCAGTGCGGCAGCCCTAACGCCAACCAGTCTTTTCGTGGCCAATCCTTCTCCCGCTCGCCCCAAGGTCAATACGGTTTGGGGGTACCCCCTCGTCCTCCGGTATGGGTTCCTCTGGCAACTTCCAGTACCAGCAAAGAGGCTCTCGTAGGGGAAGGGTAGAGGCAGAAACTCTACTCCCAGAGGCTCCCCAGCCTCCACCTCCAAGTGACTCACCGGTATGTGTCCGCTCCCATGCTTCCCCTGTCGGGGTCGCCTGTCTTCATTCATCCACGCCTGGGAGGGGATCACATCAGATAAGTGGATACTAAAGACTGTTGCCCACGGGTATTGTATCGAGTTTCTTCGACCACCTTGCTATCACCCACCAAGAAGCAGACGCCTGTCGCCAGATCACCTGCAAATCCTGCTGGAAGAAGTTCAGGTCCTGCTGGAACTTGGCGCCATCTAAGTCGTCCCCCTTCTCCAGGTTAACAAGGATATCTGTTCAGTCTATTTCCTTGTACCCAAAAAGGATCTCACCATGCATGCTATTTTTGACCTTTGCCCTGCGAACAAATATGTCAACCCTCAAAAATTCAGGATGACAACATTTCAGGAGGTAATACCACTGCTATAGCAGGGGGATTACATGGCCATATTGGATATGAAAGATGCATACTTTCATATTTCAATGTTGCCAGCACACACAAAGTACCTCAGGTTCATGATCGAGGACACCCACTATCAGTTCAAGCTTCTCCCCTTTTAGCATTACCTCAGCCCAAAGGGTGTTTACAAAGGTACTGGCGGTAGAGGTTGGACACACCCGCACAGGCAGTCCATCCCAGTCTATCCCTACCTCTATGACTGGCTCATAACAGGGGATTCGTACAGAACATGCCAGACAAATACCCATAATATGGTACTTTTTCTCTTCAACCTAGGATTCCCTGTCAATGGGAAGAAATCCAGTCCAACCCCCGCCAGGTGAACAGTTTCTGGGGACTCTAATTCGGACATAAGACGGGCTTGTCTAGGGTCCAAAACATGCTGCTCCAGACTCCTCATTATGTAGCCAGTCACCAGGTGAACATACGCAAAGCTATGCGACTGATGGGGATGATGGCTTCCTGCGTCTACCTAGTTCCTCACGTTAGTCTGCACATGCACCCCATGCAAGAGTGGCTCTCGAACCAATGGTGTCAAGCCAGCGGGACCATCTAGTGGTTGTCTCGGCAGCCCTCGTTCAGTCTCTGCAGTGGTGGTCAAGGGAAAACCTTCTGCAGGGGGAAACCTTCACCACCCCCGCAGTAGAAGCCACTCTCACCAGAGATGCATCTGTCGGGGTGGGGGGCTCACCTCCTGAAACACAGCGTACAGCGTGTGGTCCCCAGCAATGGCGTTCAGTCACATCAGCCTGTTGGAACTGCTATCTGCGTTCAAGGTATGAAAGCTTTCCAGACACACCTCCAGGGGAAGACAGTTCTAGTCCTCAAGGACAGTAACATGGCCGTGTACTACTTTAACAAACAAGGGGGCACTCACTATATAGGGCTATCCAGACTGTCCCAGAACATCTGCAAGTGGGCACTCAAACACATGTTCCTCCTCTCGACATGTTTCGGAGGAACTCCGTCTTCTGGCAGACGTATTCACCAGAGACTTCCTCCTACCCGTAGAGCATGAGTGGTGACTACAAGATGACATTTTACTCAACGTCTATGCAGAATGGGGCTTCCCAGAGAACGACTTTTTCACCACTCTGGAAAACGCCCAATGTCCAGACTACGCCTCCAGATATCCACAGAACCGCTCCAAGGGGAACGGTCTCTGGATAACATGGTCTGGGAGATTTACTTACGCTTTTCCCCCGGTTCCCCTTCTCAACAGAATAGTGCACAAGATGCACCAGGAACCAGTCACGATGATCCTGGAGGCTCCTATGTGGGCCCGCCAACCTTAGTTCTCCCATCCCATCTCATGGCAGTGTCAATCTCCCATGGAAGCTGCCATGCCCATACAACATGCTGTCTCAAGATCAGGGAGAGACACTACATCCATGCCCCCATACACTCAATTTAGCAGCGTGGCTCCTGAAGTCAGAGTTCAGGAACCCTCAACTCCCTCAGAGATGCATGGACATACTCAGAGAGGCTCGGAAACCTAGCACCAGACATTGCTACTCTAGCAGGTGGAAGCGCTTTAACTGGTGTAATACCAAGGGCATCAATCCTATTGATTGCTCCCCTAAGGATATTGGCCTGTACCTAACTCACCTTCTAGATTCAGGGTGTGTTTTCAATTCCCTAAAGGTCCACTTAGCCGCTCTCTCAGCGTACACCATGTCCCATAGCAGGGTTTCGTGGTGTAGGATTCCTGTGATTAAAGCCTTTATGGAGGGGGTAAAGAGACTTCATCCCCCTATCACCAACCCAGCTCCCGGATGGGATCTGAATGTTGTTCTTACCAGACTAATGGGACCTCCCTTTGAACCATTACACAAGGCTAGCCTTAAGGCACTCAACTACAAGACCGCCTTCCTACTAGCGATCACCTCTATAAGGAGAGTTGGTGAACTGCAGACCCTTCAGTTCAGGACCCCATCGTCACGATTCACAAAGACAAGGTGGTTTTGCGCACACACCCACGATTTGCGCCCAAATTTATCTCGAAGTTAAATGTAAACCAGTCCATAGAACTAATCATCTTTTTCTGGAACCACACTAGCGTGGCAGAAAGGAGCCTCTACACACTAGATGTGAGGAGAGTGGTTATTTACTATCTGGAGAAGGCAATGCCACTAAGGAAAACAAACAATTTCTTGGTATCAATGGCAGCTGGTAGAGAAGGGGACCCTGTCTCTAAGTCAGCTATTTCCAAGTGGATCGTAAAATGCATCACACTTTGTTACACTCTTGCCAAGAGAGATCTACTCTTCACGCCAAGCGCTCACTCGACTCGGGGCACAGGGGCTACCATAGCATTCATTGCAAATATTCCTCTAGATTCCATTTGCAAAGCAGCAACCTGGAGTTATGTACACACCTTTGCACAGCACTATTGCCTAGATACACACTCTTATTAGGTCTGATTCTCAGGTGGGACTAGCAGTGCTAAGACATATTTGCTACTGTTCCTTCACACATCCCACCACCATCTCTGGGCACTGCTCGCTAGTTTATACACATCATGCGATTCTAAGCAGATCCACAACAATCAGAAGACATACATCACTCACCGTAATCGTATTTCTGATGATTGTATCTGCTTAGATTCACATGCACCCCCCGTTCCTCCCCTCTTGGAGTAGAAGGAACATAGAGTTCTTACACCTTCTCACTTTTGTACTCACTCACTCAGACTATACGACTCCCTTACGGCAGAAAGAAAACAACCGATAGGACTCTGACGCATAAGGGATTTTGAGTACACTACACATAACGTTAGAGATAGTGTTACAGTCACACCCATGTCGACGTCCCTTTCGATCTTTGAAAAAAAGATGCAATGCTCTGCGATTACCACTACATGTCGGACTATATGTAGAGCATGTGACTCTAAGCAGATAGAATCGTCAGAAATACGATTACAGTGAGCAATGTATGCCGTTTCAGCTCATGCTCACCTTCTACAATATGGGTCGCCTACCCTACTTGCATTGGTGATGTGTGATGAATCACCTGGGTAATGTTCTAATCTAGACTAATAATGTTCTCTGGACTCAATCAAATCCGCCTAAGCCAATCGTGCAGGGTAGGATTGAATTACCCTCTGTATAGAAGTGACCTGTTTATTGATGATAATATTTTGTGGGCTGGCCCAGTTAGTGTGCCAGACTAAAAAAATAATTAAAGAAGGGCATTGTTTATATAGTTTTATCTTGGGAAACATTTAAATACCCCCCCCATATTAGGATTTATTATTAATGGCGTGTGAGCGGAACATGAAATATTCCTCTGTTAAGTACATTTATTGATTGGGTGAAATAAAAAAACATAAAGGCAATAAGATTTTCAATAATGAGGATTGAACCCAGCACACATGGATGCTTGCTTCTCCCTTGGCAACTAATTTTACTTTACTCCACCAATGCTCTGGCTATGACACGTTTCTGAAAGCTTAGGTCCCTGAGAATAGTGTACAAGGTATGCATGTGCCAGCCCTTCAACCCTTTACTGAAAATGACACATCTCGTTAAAATAGACAACATCTTGCACATCTGTATTGACTGTGCATTCAGGACTTTTTGGGTGACGATATGCGTTGATGAAATAGCTGTTTTGGGTGAAAAATAAGCAATATGTCCAAATGACGATTAAACAATATTCTAGGGTAGATAACTTTCTGTGGCCTAAAGCCACAAATTTGGAACTCTATCAATTTGTAAGCCGACTGAGAAATATATACAGTTTCAAAAGTCATTGATTCTATAACTGATTACTCCAGCTTCTTGTTCATTTCCCTCAATACCTATGAGTAATCCTCCCTGGTGATGTGAAGCAGAGTTATATATAGATTTAACAAAACTGAGGCATCGGGTGCATGAATGTATATGACCATGCCGTGCACAGGTCATTCCTTTACCATGCTCCTTACTCTACCCAACAGTCCTTTTCTCTCTGTGGATAAGACGGGGGAATGTGTAAGTGTAGTATCTTTTATTTGCCTACCAAATAAGTTGTCATTTTTTCTTTATCAGTTGCATAGTGTACCTGAAGCTTGAGACTGCAAAGCTGTATTTTGTGCCAGAAAGGGTACAAAAGTCCGACTAGCACACTATTTAATGTTTAGTGCCTGCCGCTTTTTTGTCCAACTGTGTGTTGTCTGATACTTTCTTCTGCAGGGCATGCTTATTGTGGCTGAGACTCAGGCAAAATGTTTTTCAACAACTATTGCCAGAAATAATATCTTCTCAAAAAGGGTACGTTAAACTTTTTTCAGACAGGACCCCATTGAAATGACTCATTCCCAAATACTCAGAACCTCATTCCCGACACCGATTGAGGTACGCACCACCGGCATACTCCCTGTGGGTCCCATATTATCGGGGGTCATCCCAGAGTGCCTCTTTGGCAGTCTTTTAAGGACATCCTGCCGAGGGTGTGGGACAGTGCTAGACATTTACCCAGCAACTTCTCAAAGAGCCAAGCAGGGTCTAATAGATGAACCAAGCCCTTCACCAGACATAAGACCGACAAGTGCTGCACAGTCATCATCCTGTATCTCAACTCACTTGCAGCAAGTGCACCACCTGAAGGTCAGGCTGCCACAGTGTGTACATCACCATATTGTAGACCTGTCAAACAAATAACAGTGGAAAAAACAAACTTGTGAAAGTACAATCCAAGCACCTTTTAAGTGTTTCAGAATCAGAGGTTTCGTGGAGGTGGTTTCAGACCATAATATGCTAAAGAAAACAGCGGTTCATTCAGCAGCCTTATGGCCATGTTAGGAATAGGCCCAAAACAAGAGGGCTTTTTTCTAGGAAACTATATTGCAGCCCATGGACATGTCGGTGGCCATCACAGGACACTTCATCCTTTGCCAGTTTCTCCAACAGTCTGACCACCTGGTGACAAGGGGAGTTGGGGAGATTGAGCAGCATGCCGCCACCATCCCAGACTGTGGCAATGGGGGCCATGATGGGAAGCCGTCACGCACACATCAACCGAGAAAACAGAGGAAGCACAACACCCAAAGGCACCAAGGTAGTAACAGTGTTGCTGCCCCTTCAATGCTGCACTGATGTAGCGTAACTGATGCTGATAGAGGAAACATGCCATCTTTGCAGCTTGATGCTTCTTGTCATGGACACTAAATACACAAAAGGCTCTGACATTCTAGTCCATTAGAACTCTTTCTGAAGCCTATAAAATGACTGCTGCTGCAGTAAAATCTATCACAACAAAGGGGATGTTTCTTCACCCATTCTCTGGCCGACGCCTTTTTTAGTTGAGGTTCCTTCTAAATGTATGATAAGCAAAGTTAAAGCTCTGTGCATTGAGGCTCCATTCTTATTTTTTCACAAAAAACAAGGTGGTTTCTGGGACTCGCCCAACCTTCCTACAATAACTTTCACCTGAATTTCACCTGGATCAAGAAATCACTTTCCTTGTTTTTTCTACTAACCCCGCAAAGTAATGCTGAAATTTTAGTTTGAGAAGAGCATTAAAGTTTGACTTGGGAAAATTACTTCCTCGTCCCACCTCTTTTCTCATTCATTTATGACCTAAAGTCGCACCTGTTACACATGGCGACACTGGTCTCTTTGGCAGCGCCGCCGTGTGTACGGAGCGATACGATCCAATACGTCCAAGATGGCCGCGGATGTCCGTGCCGTTGTTACAGACAACACTATAGACGTTGCACGCTCCCCAGAGACCCTAATGGCTGTTCACGTGATCACATATGGTGAAGGAAGTACTGCTACCCGCCGCGTCGCTACTGCTGATTTCGGCGCTCCGTAAGTTCGCTGCTAGGAAATTCCTAGCTTACCTTGTGAATTTCTTGCTCTCCCTAACTGCTACCTATTGATTCTCTTCCATTTAGACTCTCCTCTCCTTTCTCATCTCGGCCCCATTCCGGGTCTGGTTTTTCACCGGCAAGTTATCGCTCCCAACATCCATTCAGGCTGTCTTCACTTTCTGCTTTCCCATCCAAAGTAAGCTAGCGTGTTTTCCCAAACACCCGTTCCTCGCATTACTTGTTCCCATTTGACTGAAGTTTAACCTCTTTTTCTATAAGGGTGGGTTTATGTTACTGTTCTCGGACTATAATATTGGAAACTGGTATCCTCGGTCACCTTCCTGTTCTTTGTAATCTCAGCATAATCCTACAGTAAGTTCCAGCCTGTTACCTCTCCTGAGTCTTTTAGTCTGTCCTTCACTATTGCATACTTATCTGTCTGTTCTGCTCCTGTAGAGAGTTCATCTCCATTACGAGTTGTCAGCTACACCGAAGACCTCTACTACCTCAAGACCTCTTCACCTGTGAGCGACATCGTCCAGGGTTTTCTTCCCCAGAGGGTTTCCCTGAGGGTTTTGCTCCTTCCCACACTGGTTCTGTATTGTTCCCGGCGTGGGAGGAGTAGAGCTGTCTGGGGGTACTTTCATTTCAGCATTTGTATCCTCCAAGGGAAGTCGTTGTTAAATCAGGTTAGTGATCATTTCAAGATTGAATGTTGTCAAAGAAGTTACCATCTAACAGCACCACCATTGGGACAAAAGTGGCAAAAATTAATTTGCACACTGCCTAGTATATTGCATCCGACGGTGCTTGTCAATCAGAGAAGTACCTACTATAAAAGATGTCCATGCATGCTTAGTTACAGGCTAAGCAGCATTTAGGGGCATTCCAGAGACATGTCCCCTTGACGGACATCTGCAAAGTACATACATGGGTTACACGGCATGAATTTGTCAAACACTACTCTATGGATAATAGCTATAGAGTGACAGAGAAAGCGTCCTGAAGTCTGGACCCAATGAAAGAATCTAGAAAAGTGGCCAAAAGGGCCAACATTTTTGTTGATCTGGACCTTCAGGAGGAAGGAGAGGGCTAACTGGATGCATAACCTGAGAGGGTTGTTTGGTCCTGATATATTGGTAAAACGGTAAAAAGTGGGAAGACCTCATGAGTAATTCTTACTGGGGTTGGTGAGTGGTTGAGTTTGAGGTGGGGTCTGGTTGCTTACCTGCAGCGTTGTCACAAAGTCCCCCAGACTTGCAGTTTTTTAATCTGCAATGCAGTTTAAAGTTTGTTGTGGATATGCGTTTTTCATCAATATACTGCAATGGGTATTGACAGTGAATTGAAAACAGTATTTAATGTTCAGTTGTCAGTGCAGGATTACACATGATTACGTTATGTTAAAGCATTTGTATAGCGCAGCATTCACCAACGAGGGCATCAAGGCACTAGGCAGAGAGAACACTAGGTCAGCAAAGAAAAAGATGAAGCAGACAAGCACAGAAATTATTCAGAAGGGAAAAATAGAGTCTTGAGCTGGTGCCGAAAGAAGAGATGGTACTGAACCCGATGCAAAGTGAGATGAAGCAAGTTCCATAACTGCGCAGCACAGACAGAAACATCCACCAAAACCGATGACAGGAAGGGGCAGGAAGAGGCCGAACGCTGAGAGAGAGAGGGGACATACTGGGTGAATTTACCGGGCAGATAGATAGGTCCATTCTTGTAGAAACACAATGGACAATGAACAGGGATTTAAAATTAACCCTGCTGGCAATTGGTAACCAATGCAGAGCCTTCAGGGCTGCAGAGGCCGAGGAGAACCGAGGGGCCTCCAAAGCCAGACGGTCGCAGAGTTCTGAAGAACCTGAAGATGACGATGAAGCAAATATTTAGGTTGAGCCAAATATAGCGAGTTAAAGTAGTCAAGGGAGCCAGAGGTAAGAGAAGAAACAGTAGGATGAAGAGAGAGGGAGAAAGGGGATAACTTTGTGTAGAACGCAAAGTTTGAAATGTACAGCCTGGCATACTGCACTCACCTGGGGGAGAAGTGAGAGAGAAGAAGAGAGCTTAACCCCCAGGTTTTTGACGACGCAGGAGAGGGTGGGCAGAAGGCCCAGCTCTGAAGGCTAGAAGGCCATGGACCCAGAGATGCACCAGGCTGAGGACCGACCAGGAAAACCTCTGTTTTGTCCCCATTGAGACCAAGCCAATTACAAACCATCCAGGAATGAATTGTCGACAAGCAAGACCGGCAACGGAAAGCATTGTCAGACGAGGCTAGATCCAGCCGCATCAAGATCTGGGTATTGTCCGCATAAGAATAGCAGCAAAATGCAAAAAGACTGGATCAGCAGAACGAGCGGGTGGATATACACATTAAAGAGTAAAGGAGAAAGTGCTGAGCTCTGAGGGACTCCGCAGAGAAGGGCGAGAGCAGAAGACGTGAATGGAAAGAGGAGCAGAGACTGAGAGTGATCAGTAAGAAAGGAGACAAACCACTGCAAAGAGAGAGAGCCTCTGGATAAGAAGGATGTGATCAATGGTGTCGAACGCCACAGAGAGGTTCAGGAGGTGGAGGGCACCCACCACCCTGGTCAGCAATCTGTGCGAGATTGTCCACCAACGACACTAGGATGGACTCAGTGCCTTGACCAGGCCTGAAGCCCGATTGAAATGGGTCGAGGAAGCCGTAGTTTTCCAAAAAAAAGGAGAATAGAGGCTGAATAAGTGATTCGAGCAGTTTCATACGGAAGGACAAAAGAGAAATAGGATGAAAGTTAGCTGGGAGAGCAGGGTCTAAGCTGGGTTTCTTGAGAAGAAGAATGACCAGCGCATGTTTAAGAGAAGCAGGGACCCTATCAGGAGATAGAGAAAGATTCACCAAAGAGGATACCAGTCCGGCCTGTTGAGGAATAATTTCTTGATGACCCTAAGTGGGATAGGGTCAGCCGGAGAGGCTGATTTAAGACGCAGCCCAGCTGCGGTAATGTCTGCTTCTGGAAAAAACAGGAAACTGAGACCGGGAGAGTGAAAGCCAGAACAGTGCAAGGGGACAGAGAGGCCGACCGCTGAGGAGCAAGGATCGTCTGGTGGATAAGAGAAGTTTTATCCTGGAAAAAAGAAGATGAGGAACAGCAAAGAGTCAGGGAGGGCCGAATAGAGTTGTTGGGAGGAAGAGTAGACAAGGCAAGCACCGTTTTAAAAAGAGTTTTAGGTGCATTGTCGGCCGATTCAATAGAAGAGGTGAGGAAAGTTTGCTTAGCCTCAAAGATGGCAAGCTGATAGCTAACGGTAGCACTGCGAAAGGCACACAAGGCAATGGGAGAATAGTCAGTTTTCCATCTGCGTTGGGCCTGGTGCTTGCGTGTGCGCTGTTCAGCAAGGGGGGCTGAGAACCAGGGTTAACCACAAGGCTTAGAAGGGTGAAGAGGAGCCAGATAGTTGGCCGCATCAGTGAAAGCTGAGGTCAGAGAGGAGAAATCCTCCGAAGAGGCAAAGATCAGGTCAAGAGTGTTGCCTGACCCATGAGTAGGACCGGCAACAAGCTGACAGACCAAAATCAGCAAGCGCGGTCATAAAGCACAGGCCTTGGAGATCGGAGTGGTCATTAGGGTGAAAGTTTAAATCACCAAGAGCAATGAGAGAGTTATAGTGAAGCCTCAGGTCAGATAAGCTTTCAAGGAAGCCAGGGATAAAAGCTGCATTGCGTGGGGGGTAGTGGGGGGGGGGTAAACCATCAGGAAGTGGAAGGTGCAAGTGGGGGAAATAACTGCACGAAAAAGGCCAGCTTCCATAAGCAGCACGTAGGTGAATGGTAAAATGGAACAAATAAAAACAGAGTTACAAATCAGAGCAATTCCACCGCTGTGGCGGCTTGAAGGACGGACAAGTCTAAGAATGGCGTATTTAGGAGGTAATGCCTGGGCAATAACCGGGTCCGTGGAGTCCTTGAACATGGTCTCCGTAAAGAAGGCTCTAGTAATTAGGTTTCCATGTTATCTGTGTATTATGAATGGAATGTTGACTGAGTGACATGGAATGCTGTGGGTGCGAATGTTGATGTATGGTTGAGAGTTCTGCGTGAGTCAGTTGGAGTTATGTAGCCTACATGAGAGGATTCCTGTGCATGTTGCCTGGAGTTCAGATGAACTTGACAAGATAAATCTAAAAGATGTACTGGAACTTCAATAAAGGAACAACTGGGACATCATCACTGGGAACCCAGAGCTTTACAAAGGCAAAGTCAGGCATAGTGTCTTGAAGCAAGTGAAGGTCGGAGGTATGTGCCACAAGTGAGCGTGTGTTCAGTTGCAGCCCACGCAGCCCCGCCGAGAAGGCAGGGAGTGGGGGCTTAGGCGAGAGGTTCCGGGGCCAATTGGCCAGAAGGGAGGTATCAGTAGGTGAAAGGAACAGCTCGGCACGCGAGTACACATGCGCCTTAGGCTTAGAAGGGAGAGCCCATAGGCCGACTGAGGCATGGATGGGCACAGATGAGCAGGACTTAAGCAGGACTTTGGCAGAGATGAGGCACTCACCCTGCGTGAGACCGCTGCACGCTCCTGTGGTGGGGCCAGTAGAAATACTCATCTTTTGGTGGGAGCCAATCAGCTGTAAGTCCCAATGAAATGCGAGGACAGTCTTCCCCTGGTGCTTGCAGGCAGGAAAGAAAAGACAGGCAAGCAACGGCACAAACCCTGATGCCACAAGTGAGTCCAGACAGCCTTAGACCGCCTTGGCTGTTACAACGAACCCAAATAAACTAAATAAAGTAAAATGTTCAATAAACAAGAGAAAAATATGGGTGAACTTGGGGATGGTCAGGGCGTCATCAGTACTAAAGGAACTTGATATCAGATATGTTACCCTTAATTTAATGGGATTAAACACTCCTCTTAAAAGAAGCTGAATCTGAATAAGGCCAAGCAACTGCAAGCTGAAACTTTATTTCTCAGAGACACCACTCTTAGCTAATGAAAGTAGGAGACTGTTTGATCGGCATTTTCCCCATTCAGTTCTTTTCATTGTATAAGTTTAAAACCAAGGGAATGGCTGTCGTTTTGTGTGTGTGTGACTTCCCTTTACCTATCAGGAATGTTTCAAAGTTGCAGTGGGGAGAATGGTGGTGATCGGGGATAGCACTGTTGACTTGATTTAACCATTTCTTCGATCTACGCACCAAGTGAACAAGAGACATTTTTTTGATGGGGTTTTCCCCCACATTGTGAAATTTACCCAGGGATAAATTCTGGTCGGGGTGATTTTAACTCTGTAGTAGACACGCTTTTGGATGGGTCGGTCCATACCATTCTGTTCAACAAGAAAACATCTCAAGGTCTGAAAGATCACCTAAGCAACATGTAATTAATTGATATCTAGTGTGATATGCACAAGAGGGACTATAGATTTTTCTCCAATCCACATACGAGGATTGACCTTCTCTTACAAAGTGCAGTTTTGCATGGACAACGGCACACACACCCTACCTTAGGTACTGTGACGAATTGCGGGATTCAGTCACTTCTCCCCAGAGGGGAGCCTTTCCTTGTGAGGTTATGGAGGTGCATCCGCTATGCAGTAATCCCTCTAGGGGTGGCGGCATTTGGGACTTCACATGGAGAGACTCCACTGTGGTGTGCAAGGACTTCTGTTCCACAGTGGAACTTCCTAGCGCTCTCTCTTTTGGAACAACAGTAACTTCAGAGACATCAGTCAAATCAAGCCTCTGTTATTGTGACATAAGACCCAAGATCCAAACTGAGGAACAATATAGTAAAAATACTGTGAAGAAGAAGAATGCTGAGTGAGTAAAATCGATTACTTAGTGGTTCGGAACCAACACTACTGTGACGGAGAAGAATGAACAAATAATGAAGAGTGTTCAACTAAAAGAGAAAACTGACTATAATCCTCCACTCGGGAGGACTCACCAACCTATGGTAAAAAGGGAAGATGGAATACTGTCATTGAGAAGGGAAACCTGGGAGTTTCAAATCAGCCAAGTCGGAAGTGTTGAGGAAGACAGGGAGATCCTCTCGCGGCAGGAAGCCACAAGGTACTGGGGGCAAGAAGCACCAATGAAGCCAAAGGCAGAAGAAAGAGGGAGAAGAAAACCCCAGGGAAGAGGGAACCAGTCGAGGGCAGTG
Organism: Ambystoma mexicanum; assembly: GCF_040938575.1. Lineage (NCBI taxonomy): Eukaryota > Metazoa > Chordata > Amphibia > Caudata > Ambystomatidae > Ambystoma > Ambystoma mexicanum. The sequence continues at coordinate 410,224,137 of NC_090930.1, read as the reverse complement.
GCGTGACCCAGGAGAGGTAGACTGTTCCGTCTGGCAACTAGGCCAAGACCGTTGGAGCACTGGTGCCGCGGAACCATGGAGAAGAAACAGAAGGAGTCTGAGAGAGAACCGAAGCTGTCCTGACTACAAGGAAAATCCCTATCCTATGAGCAGGCCAGGTGACGGCAACCCGTGGGAGCCAAAGTAACGGCGGGAGACCCAAGAGGGAGCACAGGGATAGAGTACCATCAGCCTACTTGTCCCAGTGGATGGTCAGAAGTTAATAAGAATGATAACCACTGCGAAACCTATTTTAATCATCTCACTTATATAAGAACTAGACATCTCAAGGAGAGAGACAGTGAATTGGAGGAGGAGAATCATGATATCTAATCCTATTCATAAGGAGTGAAAGAACTACAGAAACGCAGAGAACAAGAACCCCATAACAGGACAGGAAGTTCACCACGTCGGTGTCAAGGCTGCCTTAAAACAATATAAAAAAGAGATATTGCTAGCTAAGGCCTCAAAACCTCAGAAAGAGATTGACGCTGCCAACAATTGCCCTATAGCTCTCTTCTCAGTTATTAGAATCTTTTCATCCCCTACTTGTCTACAAGCCAGTCTTCCTCCATCTCCAAAGATGGTAAATGATTTTAATGTTTTCTTTACCGCAAAGATCAATTCACTTTGAAAAGGCCTTGAAGTTCTGACTAACACTCTTTCTAGAGGGTATGATAAGGGCCTCGGAGCCTGGGGATCAAGATTTAACACATCATTTTGTATTTACCCCAGTGACCTCTGAAAGTATTGAAGTAATGATTGATCAGCTGAAACCCACTCTGGGTAATTATGACCCTATTCCAGCCTACTTAGCGAAGAGGCATGCCCATGCGCTTAGTGTGTCTATCCAGCACTTAGTAAATACCTCTTTAGCCCAAGGCTATGTCCCAGTTGAATTAAAGAATTCCTTTTTGACACATTGCCTATGGACCACATTCACCCTGTACCTCAACCTTTTGGCCAATTATAGGCCTATTGTTTTCCTGTTGTGGCTCGCTAAAATTCTGGAGAAGGTGGTCACCGCTCAGCCACAGACCTTCCTGGAGGAAAACTGTATTCTGGACTGTTATCAGTCTGGATTTAGAGCTGGCCATGGGACCGAGACTGCCTTACTTATGGTTTAGGACAATATCTTAGAGACGGCTGACAGTGGTGACATCACTATGCTAGTCATGCTTGATGTGTCGGCTGCCTTTGATACTGTAGATTTTGACATACTTTTGGGCAGACTCTCTTCCATGGAACAGACATCTGAGATAGCTAGTAATTGGTTCAGATCCTTTTTTTCAGACTGAGTGCAACAGGTCAAGGCAGGTCCATATCTGTCTGAATCCTTGCCTATCCATTGGGGAGTCCCGCAGGGCTCGTCCGTGTCTTAGATACTGCTCAATTTATATATACAATCTTTACTAAATATCTTTGCGCAGTGTAATTTGTGTTATTCCTATGCCGACGATACACAAATATATGTAAGACTCACTCAGCCAATGGAAGAAATTGACCGCATAATGAAATGTGCTAAAGAGATTCAAACCTGGATGCAGGACAATATGCTCCAGTTGAATCCATCAAAAACAGAGAGCAGTTATTTTCAGATGAAGCTGTTGAATCCATTTCTTCCACTGATAGCTGAGAAGGACCGCCACTCTGCGGTGGGATCTCTTGTGAACACCAAACTGGATTACTGTAATGCCTTGCTGATTGGTTTACCTAAATACCAACTTCAACGGCTGCAAGTGACACAGATTTGCATGGTGCATCTGATCTTTTCACTGCATTGGAAAAATGCTATATCGGGTTCTCGGTGAAGCCTTCATTGGCTCCCAATTCAGAATTGAGTACCGTTCAAACGGCTGTGTCTGGTTTTTAAATGCATCCATGACCTTACAACAGCCTATTTAGTGGCCAAGATCAGAAAGTATGAACCTTCTCGTTCCATGCGCTCAGGGGAAAAATGTCTGGTGGTGGTTCCTCCTTCTAGAACCACCCCGTGGGGTGACCGACGTTTTTCTGTTGCAGGTCCCCGAGCTTGGCACGCTCTGCCAATACATCTCCGTCAACTACCTTCTTTATTGGTTTTTCGTAAACATCTAAAAACCGATCTGTTTGCATAGTTTTCAGACTGAGTGGCTTCTGGATTTACACTGCTGTTTAAATATCTGTGCCTAGATGCAGCTTGCTGCTGGGTTCCCTTGGGATTTGCGCCATACAAATACAAATACAAAAATCAAATCAAATCATAAAGAGACATTCAGTATCCCTAGTAATTTCAGAGAAGGAGAGATTTTCAGAGACACTTAAGAATGACATGTACAAGAGTTTCCAAAGTCAGTAAAGCTGAGGAGAAGAAGTCTACTAAAAAGAATGAGTAGGGGAACCAAAGACTTGGAAATGTCCCCTAGAGGGACTAAATAAGTTAATCCAAGAGATAGTCCGATAGAATCTCAAATATGCCTATCAAGGCTGAGGAAGCCTATCCAGGAGAAGGGAGTCATTCTCCTGGTTTTTTTTTTATTTTTGTCTTGCTGGTAGCGACAGCAGCTTAGTTTTGAACGGAGGACAGACTGTTTCCTTGGGACTTCACAAAAGACGACGAGCACCTTAGTTTGGTTATGAAGGAAAACTATAGATTAGGGTTTAGCAAGGCCTTTTTCATGTATTATTTTAATAAACGAGATTAAAGAATAACAAAAACCTGGTCTGTCTCCTTCCGACCTACCACATATGGTGTAAGGAGTGGGATCTTGTCCAGCCAACAAAAGTTAGGTGACCCTGAAGTTCACTAAACTAAGTTCAAAATCCATTGCACCTACGGTTGTAACTGATGAGTCTTTCAGCTATGATTTACATAGTAGCACAGAAATAACTATAGAAGCGGGTGAGAGGCAGTTAATTCCCACAGGCCTAGTTTTCTCTCCAAACTTACATTAGACTCGCTTCTAAATTAGGGCTGCCTGGAGGCATAGTCTAGACGTCATGGCAGGAGTGATTGACCCTGATTATAGAGGGGACATAAAGATCTTAATTCACAACCATCGGAAACAACCTTACAATGTCAGAAAAGGAGAGAGAGAATTGCAGAAGGGATTATAGTGAAGGCCATCTTCCCTATCCCACAGGAAGGTCAGGAACAGGATGAAACTGAAAGGGGCACAAAAGGATTTGGAGAGGCAAACAGCCAAAAGACAAACCAGTCCTGCAGATTGAAGAAGCAGAACTAATTCCCTACTTAGCCTTTGCACAACGTAATGACCCTATAATAACAGAGGCCTTTTCTAAGGTTGTACCCGAGGAAGAAGTCGGGGCTCAGGCTGGTCCCTTCTTTTTTTCTTTTTACAAAGAGGCCATCTCTACAGAGTTGATGTATCTCCAGAAGGCACCCCAAGAACACAGCTGGTGATTCCCCAGGTTAGCGTTAGAACTCACACACTCTTAGTTAACAGCCGGACACCACGGGTTGACTAAAACACAAAGTCAGGTTATACCAACATTTTATTGGCCTGGAATTTATGCAGATGAAGCATTTTGTGATAACCGGTTCCCTGTGTCAGAAAACTGCAACCCAATCAGTACCACCAGTTCCCCTTCAACCTCTCCCCATTATAGATGTCCCTTTGCTCTCATTGGCATGGACATCATTGGGCCTCTTGAACCATTGAAACTTGTTAACAAGTTCTTTCTGGTTATAATAGATTATGCCACGAGATACCCTGAAGCGTTTGCCCTCTGGAAACGATACGAGGCAAGAGATTTTGAAACACCTTATTCCCTTCCTATCTCGAGTAAGGTTCCCTAAAGAGATCTTTACAGATCAAGGGACTTCCTTCATGTCGCACATAATGTCCATGGTGAAAGAAATACTGCAAATTAAGACACCCAGAACATCTGTTTATCATCCCCAGACTGACAGACTTGTCAAACGCTTCAATCGTACCCTGAAGAAACTGGTATAACTGGATGGCAAGAATTGGGACACAATGATCTCTTGGGCACTTTTTGCAGTAAGGAAATCACCTCAGACTTCTTTAGGCTACCCCCCCCCCCCTTTTAACTTCTTTACGGTAGAGAAGTGCTTGACATGCTGAGGGAAACTTGGGAAGAAGTTGGTTCGCAAACAGACCAACTTCTGAAGCAACATATGGCAATAGTACGTGAGGTAGTAAATATACATGTAGAAAAAGCCCAAGCGACCCAAAAAGCCCAATATGACAGGAAAGCAGTCTACTGCTCCTTTTCAGTGTGTCAAAAAGTGTTAGCATTTTCTTGTCTGAAGTGGGTAATCAGACTATCAAAATGGTTTGGACCCTATGAGATTATAGAAAAAAAGTCCTTGTAATTATGTGGTCTCCCAACCAGATCGACAGCAGAAACATCAGTTGTATATCATCAACTTGTTACGAGTGGAGGATAGAACTCACTGAAAAGACTTTGATAACTATGGCCATCTTTCTTACCAATGTTGGTCAATAGAACAATCTAATTTCCTCCGAATTAACCCTTGTCCGACAGGAAGACATTAGGGATCTCTTAAATCAGTTCCCTGACTTCTTTTGCGATCAACCAGCGAGGGTTAAAGGTTTCGTACATAACATCCAGACACCCCAAGGGAAGGTGGTGAACTTAAAACCCTAAATGATTCCTGATTGACAAAAATAAATAATCCTCTGGGAAGTGAAAGGTATGCTAGAGGCTGACATCATCGAGCCGTCGGAGAGTCCTTGGTCTTCGCCAATAGTCTTGGTGGCAAAACCTGATCAATCGTGGAGGTTTTGCATTGATTTTAGAAGAATGAATTCCATCTCAGTTTGATAATTACCTGATGCCTAGAATCTGACTTAATAGACAAGCTAGTTGAAGTCTGGTCTATATCCATGATTGATCTCACTAAAGGCTATAGGCAAGTCCCTTTGAACCCTACCGTTAGGGAGAATACAGCTTTTTCCACTCCCCAGGGTTGTTTCAATTTAAGGTGCTACCCTTTGGCCCATATGGCACACCAGCACCAGATGGATCGATTATTGCAAAGCTTTTCCCTTTTTATTGTGGCGCATACCTTGATGACATCTTAGATTTACGGTAAGGTCCGGGCAAGAATACTAGCCAAGGTTTTGCTGGTCCTGGTGGGCCCAGATCTGTCGGGATTCATCAAGGGGCTCAAACGTTTGACAACGTCACAAGAGTGTTATAATTATCTGGGTTGGGCAAAAAAATAATTCCCATAATTATTCCAAACAATGTAGTAGAGCAAATTCAGAGAAAGATGGCCTACTTAGTTTGCAAAGGGAACCACTCTGAATAAACAAGCAAATCATGGGTTGCGTGAAATAAGAGGAAGCCTACCAGCCCCAGAAATTGCTAGACACATCTTTGCCACTTAATTAAGGACAATAATTGAAAGAAAAGATTCAAGCAGTGATGAGTTATGGATTCCCTGGAAAAAGCAATCCCTTTAGTCGCAAATTAATTTCTTGCTGCAGGAGGCCTGCAAATATCCCACAAACTGCTGAGGGGGCTCTACCCATAACGACGGTCATCTTATATTATGATAGACCAACAACTACAAAATATAGGTATCCTCCAAAATCTCTCCTGTTAATCCAATATTTGAAAATTACCTCTTCACCGCAGGGAAAACCAGCAGTTGTTTTGACCGACAGAGGGCAGAATACTTGAGCAATTAGATCAGCTGTATAAGAGAGTGGTGCTCCCTTAAACTTCAACCAGTGTAAAGAACGTTTTGATCTCTTGGAAGATTATGAAATTACATACCAGTTAAAGCATTAGGCATCACAAAGCAAAGCTATAGAAGGGGGATTGGCTCTCAAACGTAACTTGAAAAGCTCCTTGAAGAGGGCTTTAACACACATATGGTGTTGTGGATTTATAGGGCCTTAGATCAGTTCCAATTTAGTAATAAACTAAGTCACATAACAAAGTGGCAGCAGGAAATTGGTAGGGGAATTTCTGAGCGGCATGGAAACAAATATTGTTGAGGGCACAGAAATAGTTTGACTATATTAAATTGAGGGGAAACAAATGTAAAATAATAATGAAATTGTATATGACAGATGACATATTGGATATGGTGTCTATCCTGTTGTCCCAGAAATGTGTTGGAGGGTTGGGTGGATTCAGAACCAAGCATAGCCCTGGAAATGTTTTACAAATGGGCTCCATGTTACACAGGGCAAGAACATGTGGCAAGCAAGTTCACCCCCGAAGTAGAGTTTGGAGGGTGCAGGGGGTTTCTTCACCCAAGAAAATGTATTTGGAAAGATGGGTCAAAGTATGAATTTTGAAGCACATTTGTAGTAGGGATTCAAATGTAGTTAAAAATAACAACAAACAGACATACAACATGTGGGTCAGGAATAACATACTGAAGGATTTGTAAGAAATTATTTGTTTTAAAGGGATATGAGAGATGAAAGGGTGTTTGGTGACTGGGCGAGAGAGTAGAGGAAGCACAAAACAAGAGTACACGCACAAAAGAGGCCAATATTGGAGGTGATCTTCAGCGGCTGGAGCAATCCTGCATAGCTGGTGGTCATGTGATAAGAATTCTAGGTTCTGTTTGGACATGCTTGTTCCAATAACAGATGTAACAATGGTTGAATATCTGAAGGACCCTTCTCCTGAGCTCCGGTGTGGCACTCGATTAGAAAGTGGATAGGGTAATGGTTACTTGCAGCTAGACTCTCAGTGGCAGTATGGCGAAAGCAACAGGCTCCACCCCAATGCTAATTGTTTGGAGGAAAACCTGGCACTTGATCTCAATTGACAAAATAACAGCATTACTCCGAATTAACTTGAGAAATATCTGGCTGTATGGGGTCCATTAATGGAATTTATAACAACAGACCTCAGATTACTCCATCAACCTAAATCACTTAGAAACGGATCATTGCACTGAATGTAGTCCGGGAACTAGGAGGTTTTGTGTGTTCTGACTGGATAGATAAAAATGATGGCGAAGTACACCTAATTGTAATGAACGGTGACAAGAATGGTTTTTTGTTGCATCTCGTTGTTTTAGTCTTAATTGACCAAACTGCTCAAAAGTTTTCTTTGTTACAGTATTTTTTAAATAGATCAATAAAATTAAGTTTAAAAAAATCAAAATTCTTGGAGCCCTTGTAATGTGCAAACATTGTCTCTTAATATTCAACTATAAGGCAAGGGCTGCTCACAATTGGGCCCTTTTTGTTGCACCACATTTTCTTTGAAGAGCAGCCCTCCCACCCACTTCCTGAAGTGCAATAGAGATGGGGTAAGTCCGATTGAGGGGGCAGTTTATTAGCCCCTTAGTACCCCCACCCCATACATACCTTACAGCAACTAACCAATTGCATTTTGTAGCAAAAAAGTGGAAAGAAAACATTCAGCGAAAGCTTAGGTCGGCAAAAGCGGGCTAGACCGAGCAGGAGAAGACCTGCTTTCTCTTTTTTGTATTTCTTGGATTCCAGCCTAATGATAATATTGCTTCTGGTTGCGTGCCTAGCCCCCTCAGAGAGTGCGATTTTCAGCTATGTATGCAGGCCCTTTTGTCAACATGTCTTGTACAGTAGGTTGCATATATTGGCTTACTTGAAGCTGATGCATGCCTGGAGGAGTTGCAAGTTGTCCTGGCCAATGGATTAACAGAAGGTACATTAGATAACACAGGTTATCCCAGGGTTTGGGGTGAACTGAGTAGATGACTGGGAATTTTTTCAATAGGATTTTGAAAGATGCATTCCCGGCTTGCTTGAGGACCATAGTCTGTCGTTTGGACTACGGTCCACTTCCCTGGGGCTCTGCTGGAAATGCATTGGAGGGATAGGATCTCCCTATCCCTGTCCTGTACTTCTTTTTCATGTGTGTTCTGTGGTTTCTTCTGCACAGGAGTCCTTGTGGGACTCAATGGCAGTGCAGCTCTTCCTCTTTTTGGTTGTGGTGAACAGACCCTTGGGATAGCCTTATGGCGACCATGGGAAGGGGGTATAACCCTGTGCCCCTAGTGTATGTTTTCGGGCACCTGTGTGTGGCCCACAGAGCAGGGTATGGGGTGGTGGCAGCTGCATGCTGAATTCGACAGGTGCTCTGAGTATCCTCCATTTTGGGATACCCAGGCCCTGCCATTGGAATCAGTTCATTCCTGATAGGAGGCAACATGGCCCCTGTGGCCTTTTGGTTTCTATTGCCTGTTACCTTGTTTTCCCAAAGTCCTGGGAAGCCCTGACTCTGTCCCTTCCCCTGACTGGCTGTTGGGTGAAAGTTCCATATATGGTATTGTATGTTGTGGGTACACCCGTGGGGTGGGACCTGGGTGAATGGAGTGTGTGACCAATGTACATTTCATGTCATGGGTGTCTTGTTTCTGGTGTGTGACACAAGGAATGAGACAGCCCTGCCCAAAACTGGTATGAATGCAATGTGGAGTGCTGAATGGCTGGGTGCTTGTCCCAATCCACATTACATGTTTTGAGTGCCTGGAGGGAGAAGAATTACCTGAATGCACTGTGTGCCTGATTGGCTGCCTGCCTGCTGAATGCCCTTCTGAATGATTGGCTGCCTGAGCCTGGCTCAGCAGTGTGAATGAGAGACAGAACAGTATATCTGGGGACCTCTCACTTACTGGAATTGTTCAGAAGCTGAAGTCGGAACTTGATGTTCCACCTTGAAGCCCAGCTGGAAGAAGGCTTTTGCTGCTGCATTCCTTCGACGCAAACCGAAAGTTGTTGTGTCTCCGAGAACTGATCCAAGATGGGACCTGGCTAGGAGACCTGTTCCTGAGCTACGAGGGAACATTGTACACCAGCTAACCTTCACCAAGGCTCCCTGGTAGTCAGTCATCGAAGGGCTGCCGACCAGAGACTGGGACCGCTGAGGAATCTGAAGTGAAGCGCCAGGACGTTGAGGCCGTCGATGACCGTTAATCTGGACCGAGTTTGGAGGACCTCTGTAACCTTGTCGACCGGAGCCGCAATGCTCCATTGCCTAAGACACTTTGAAATCAAGGAACCCTTGCTCATCACTGTTGACCGCTTTGTCCCGCTGGAGAAAGTCAAGGTCACTGAAGATCCGAAAACCAGCCGTGGTTGAGGCCTGATTGCCGATGCCGACGACCCGACGCCCTTGCTGGGCCTACGTTCTTCATCGATCTGCTTTACCGCATGCCTCATCTTTGCAGGACGTCCATGACCGATCGTCGACGAGCACCGCAAAGGACCGAAGCTGCTGCCTCAACGACATTGTTCACCTTTACCTTGAGAATCTCGATGATCCGTGGCTCCTGCCTTAAAGGGAGTTCACTCAAGAAGGATCCGTTGACGACCTGTCGAAGAACTCTGCTAAACCAGGTACATTGGGGTAGTAGAACATCTCTGGGAGGAAACAAGACTCATTTTAACATACATGGACTGGGCTTGTTGAACTGTGTCTTGGTTATGGACAAACTATTCTGCCATTTGTTTAAGCCAACTTGTCTTCCTTCCCATGTCTATTGTTGATTTGCTTTACTAATCGATTTGTATGCCAATGAGACTGTCAGCAGTTGGTGCATTTTAAAGGAGTCAAGAGTTAACTGTGGTACCACATATACATTGTACATATTTACCATATTAGAATTGACAGAGTACAAAGTGTGTTATTCATTGAGGATTTGAAGATTATGTTTGATTTGCAAATGAACTACAGAGATATAATTTGTTGGCTGCTTTAATGATGGAGAGGAGTCAGATGAGTGATTTGCCTCTATTGCAGAGACCTGAGAGGTGTGATTTTCTCTCTATTGTTCCTCATAGAGTGTCTAGTTTTTTAAAACTCTTTCCGACTGAAAATCGTTCCCTAGTATTCTGGGATAAATTGAGATGCACATGGTCTGAGGAACTTGGAGAGGTTATACCTTTGAATGATTGGGAAAGTATGTGGAAGGTTCCTATTAAGGCAAAGGCTGATTTGAATTTGCGCTTTATTCACCAGAAAACTTTAGAATGTCTTTTTTGGACTCCTGATAGGATGTTTAAATTGGGACTCGGTGATACTGATAGGTGCTGGGGTTGTTTGAGAGAGAAGGGTACTATGCTCCACATGTTATGGGATTGTGAAAAGGTAGTGGGGTTTTGGAAAGAAGTTTTGGTTCTCCAGCATGGGGTCTGGCATGGATTCACATGCTCATGAATATTCCCCGTCGTCAGGCTGGGAATCCTCGGTAAAGAAAAATCAGTATCAGTTTCGTTTCTGATCTGTCTTTCGTAGTAGTAACCAATCGCTGATCTCTGCGTCATACTGACCACATCAATGACTGCCATCTCCCTAAGCCCCGCCTCTGGCAGCCATCTTCAGATTTTTACCCCACGTTCAAGTGTTGGGAGTCCTTGTGCTTAGCTCTCGAGCTTTTGCTGCGTGTTTCACGCTTTTTCAGGTGAATTTTCACATTTTTTCGATTAATCGAGCCTCAAGCTCCACCGTTTCTACTCCTGTTAACGGGTACCCGTTGCGGGATTTTCCTACGCCCCTCAAGGGTGAAGATTTCGTCGAATCAACCTCTTGGAGGATTCCAGAAGATTTGGGCCTACTTCGAGATGGCCCAGGACGCGAGTTCGTCACCCGGACCCCAGCTGTTTCGCAGCTGCCCGGGATGCGGGCTGCAGAATGTGTTTAAGGTGGACGAACATTTGCGATGCCTCTACTGTCTTCATGGGGACAAGACTCATGTAGAGAAGGACTGCCAGTTCTGCAAGAACTTGTCGGAGCAGACCATGAGGGACCGTCGATCCCGTCTCGCCAGCTGGTTGGAGAAGGGCTCAACGGGTGAGAAGAAGAAGAAAGGGTCCGAGCGGGCTTCTAAGTCCTGTGCGGGCGCCCCGGCGACGGGTGCCCAACACTAGGCCAAGCGCCGCGAGTACGCTGGCTCCGGGAGCGCCGAAAGGTCAGGCTCTTCGGTCGCCAGGCAGGGCGCACCTTCCCCGGCACCGTCAACCACGAGCCAGCACTCCGGTTCGGGGAAGAGGAAGTCCGAGACCCCGGGTAAGCTTCGGGAGAAGCCCCGTCCAATCTCGGGAGAGGGGGAGCGAGGCGTCGCCCCTCCCCCTAAGGATAAGGCCCAGGACGCACCTAAGGTGGTGAAGGCCCCTACCCAGCAGGCAAAGGCCTCTATCGAGGCGATCGCGGCGACTCTGGCCAAGCCAGCAGAGACCCCGCCAGCTGAGACTGCCTCCGGGACTAGAGTTTCCCTGCCGCCAAGGAGGGAATCCTCTTTTCAGCCCATCGTCATGGCCCCCGTGATGGAAAAAGGGGGGGGGCACGGTAGCCTCCTCAAGCTCGGAGTCAGCCTCGGAGGGGGAACTGACCGAGGTCGTGAGTAATCTCGAAGTCCAATTCGAGAAGGTTCGATCCCGCAAGGAAGATCCTCAGGAGATAATAGAGGAAGACGACAATGGCGAGGAAGAGCAGCCTTCCCTTCCGGCGCAGCCGGAACCTAGGCCTCAGGATAGCTCAGCGGCCATTTTGTTTGCGATCCAGTCCTTATGCTCTGAGATAAGGACGAGATTACCACGGCCCAGGCTGGAGGACCCGCAACCTGGCCCGTCGGGAAGTCCTCAGAACAAACGACGGAGGACCCAACCCTCTCCTCCGCTCACCCCCGTAAGGCCTGCAGTTCCCTCCTCATCCTCCCACGAGTCAGGAGATGACGGTGCAGTGGGCTCGACGATGGGTTCTGAGGGCGACGACGACCGAACGGGTCTCCCGTCTCACGGGCCTCTCCGCCCGACGAGATTGGCTCATTCCACGCCATGATCGCCAGGGCGTCCAAATTGTTCCAGCTCTGCCCGGAGGAGCAGAAAAAGGAAGGTTTCCTCGATCAGCGCCGGGAGGCCAAGAGGAAGACTGTCATTGCGGTGCCTCTAATCAATGACATCTGGGAGGAGGGCCTGTCGGTACTCAAGAACCCCTCCACGGCACCAGCCAAACGGGACCGGTACGAGAAGAAGTACCGGGTCCCCGAGACCGCTCCCCTGTGCCTCAGGGCCCAGCCAACGCCAGACTCGGTCGTCTCGGCGGCGGCGAAGAAGAAAGCGGCGGGGTCAGGAGCCTCAACGTCGAATTCCCCTCCGGACGGCGAGGGAAAGAAGTTGGACGCCATGGGGCGACGGGTCATTTCGTCGGCGGCGACGACGATCAAAGCGGCCAACGCCCTGGCGATCGTGGCCCGTTACGACAGGGAGCTCTGGTTTAAGCTGGCCCCCATATTGGACTTCCTACCGGACGACAAGAGGTCCGAGGCCCTGGAAATACTTCAAGAAGGCAAGGTGGCGTCGGACCACGCCATAACGGTGGCAACCGATATTGCCGATACCGGGTTCCGCCAGCTGGGCAACGGAGTTTGCCTATGACGACGGGGTTGGCTCCGGGCGACCGACTTCCGTCAGGACGTCCAGACCAGGGTGTTGGACATGCCGTTCGACGGCAGCAACTTGTTCAGGAAGGCGGTGGACGAATCCCTCCAAGCCATAAAGACGGACACGGAGACGGCCCGCGCCCTAGGAGCCCTTCAGCAACGACGGCCCTTTCGGAGCTCCGGAGGCAGACAGGGGGCCTCCAAGGGATCCAGCGGTGGCTCGTCCTACCGCCAGGCGGCACGCTCCTCGTCTCAGGAGGCCTACAGGGGTCGCGGCAAGCAGGGAGTGCCTCGCCGCCGTCGGCAAGGTGGCCAGGGCGGCAAGTCCACCACCTCCAAGCAGGACTGAACCGGCCGTGGCCTCGGGCCCCCACCGAAGCACCCCGGTGGGAGGCCGGCTGACTAAGTTCGTCGGCGTGTGGAAGTCAATCTCCACCGACCGTTGGGTGCTGGATACCCTGGCAAGAGGACACTCTATCGAATTCCAGAAGAAGTGCCCTCACGTTCCACCTGTGGCCAGGAAGGAAAATCACGTCCCGCAACTGCTGTTGGAAGTACGGGCGATGCTCAGGAAAGGCGCCATCGAGCTCGTCCCGAAGAGGCTCCGGGGCGTACTCAAGGTACTTCCTCGTCAGGAAGAAGACGGGTGGCTGGCGCCCCATCCTGGACCTTTGTCGTTTGAACAAATACATCAGGTCACAAAAGTTCAGGATGGTCACCCTCCAGCACGTGCTGGGACAGCTGGAGGAAGGCGACTTTCTATCGTCGCTGGACCTGGAGGATGCATACTTCCACGTTTCCATCCTCAAAAGTCACCGAAAGTTCCTCAGGTTCGTCGTCCAGGGACGCCACTACCAATTCAGAGCACTGCCGTTCGGATTGAAGTCGGCCCCCAGGGTCTTTACCAAGTGCCTAGCACCTGTGGCGGCGCGGCTGCGCCTGCAAGGGATTCACGTCTACCCCTACCTGGACGACTGGCTCATCCGCTCAAGGACGAGGGAACTCGCCGTCGAACACACTGCGAGGACCGTCCAGCTACTCACAGACCTGGGATTCGCCATAAATTACCCAAAGTCCCACCTGGTGCCGTCGCAGGTGGCCCTGTTTCTGGGAGCGAAGCTCGATACAGTGAGGCGCCTGGCGGCACCGTCGGAAGAACGGACGAAGACCATTCTGGGCAAAGTGCAGCGCCTGCTAGCCACGGACGTGGCCAGGGTGAGGTCCATCAAGTCCCTCCTGGGGATGATGTCCTCTTGCATCTACCTGGTGCGCCTCTGCAGACTACGGATGCGCCCTCTTCAAGAATTTCTCAACGCCCGTTGGATGCAGGCGACGGGCACCTTCGAAGACAGGGTCCCCCTCAACGTGGTGTTCCGGCGGGCGATTCAGTGGTGGGGCGTTCGAGCGCACCTCACGGCGGGCAAGGACTTTCAGACGCCGGCGTACCAGGAGACGGTGACGACGGACGCTTCCCTGGAAGGTTGGGGCGCCCACACCGGAGATCTCCACGCAAGAGGCCTCTGGCTCCCGGAGGAGAAGCTCCTGCACATCAACATCCTGGAACTCCGAGCCGTGTTCTGGGCTCTCGAATCGTTCCTCCCGTCGCTCAAGGGCAAGGTGGTGCGGATCTTCACGGACAACACCACGACAATGTTTTACATACGGAAGCAGGGAGGCACCAGATCCCCAGCCCTATCCAAGGAGGCACATGATCTGTGGCACTGGGCGGTCGCCCAGGGGATGTTCCTGGTTCCCTTCCACCTGGCAGGAGAAAGAAACACCATCGCCGACTCGCTCAGCAGGGAGCTGCGCGCGTGTCACGAGTGGGAGCTGCGCCAGGATCAGGTGGATCAACTCTTCCGACGATGGGGCAAACCCCAAATCGACCTGTTCGCAACAGTGACGAACTCGAAGTGCCAGAGGTTCGCCAGCAGGTTTCCCCAGCCGAGAAGCATGGGCGATGCGTTCTCGTTCCCCTGGGACGGCCTATACCTGTATGCATTCCCTCCGTTGCCGTTGCTGCTTCGACTCATCAACCAGCTCAAGATGTCCCGGTGCAGGATGATCCTCGTCGCACTGGCATGGCCGAGGCAGATCTGGTTCCCGGACCTTCTGGACTTGTCAACGTCCCCATCCATCAAGCTGTCAACGGACGCGGATATTCTCTCCAGAGAAGGAGGCGCCATCTTCCACCACGACCCGGCGTCGCTAAACCTGCAGGCTTGGCTCCTGCAGCGCTAGAGTTTGGAGGGTACGATATGCCGGCCGACTGCAGAGAGGTTCTTGCAAAGGGCAGGGCGTCCTCGACTCTCAAATGCTATGGTCACAAGTGGAAGAGGTTCTCTCTCTGGTGCCGAGCACAGAAGATCAACCCCCTACGGATTACGGCCCTTCAAGTGCTGCCGTACCTGCTATCGCTGGCAAAGGCTGGGCTAGCCCATGCCTCCATTAAGATTCATCTGGCGGCGATCTCCAGATATACCAGAACCACAGGACGGACGTCCCTGTGGTCCCATCGACTGGTAAAAGAGTTTATGAAAGGACTGTTCCGGTCGTTCCCGCCGGTGAAGGCTCCGGCCCCGGCGTGGGAACTTAACGTGGTGCTGACCAGGTTCATGGGGCCCCCATTCGAGCCGATGCACTCCACACCGATGAAGTTTGTGTCGTGGAAGACTGCATTCCTGGTGGCCATTACCTCCGCACGACGAGTGGGAGAGATCCAGGCCCTATCCTGCAAAGCACCGTACTTGACTTTCCATGCCTCGAGGGTGGTGCTTAGGACGCACCCCTCCTTTATGCCCAAGGTGCCGTCGGACTTCCATCTTAACGAGCCCCTGGTGTTACCTGTTTTCTTCCCGTCTCCTTCGTCGCCGGCCCAGAGGACTTTGCACTCGCTGGATGTGGCTAGAGCGCTGAAGTTCTACTTGGACCGCACAAAGAGTTTTCGGAGGACATCACAGCTGTTTGTGAACTTTGGACCTGTGAATCAAGGGAAGGCTCTCTCAAAGTCTTCTATTTCCAGATGGCTCTCCGGCTGCATCATGCACTGCCACCGGTTGGCTAACCGACCGCTGCCAGGCCGTCCGAGAGCCCATTCGACCAGAGCGATCGCTGCTACTACGGCGTTCCTATCTGGTGTGCCCCTGCTGGACATCTGCAGGGCTGCTACGTGGAGGTCGACACACACCTTCACGAGATTCTACTGCGTCGATCGGGATTCCAGGGAGGAGTCCAGGGTCGGCCAAGCAGTGCTGCGCAACCTGTTCGCTTAAGGTGAGCCTGGTGAGGAGGTAAGAGATGCTTAATGTTGAGTTGTTGTATTGCTTAATGTTGAGCCTTTTGCCACCTCCCGTGGTTGTGCATGTGTGTACTGCTATGTATTCTTATATTCATGAGCATGTGAATCCATGCCAGACCCCATGCTGGAGAAGGAACAAGTTACTTACCTGTAACTGTTGTTCTCCAGCATGGGTCTGGCATGGATTCACATGCGAACCCTCCCGCCTACCCCTCTGCGGCTCTTCACTTGGTCATACTGCCACTTCACCTGCTACCAAATCTGAAGATGGCTGCCAGAGGCGGGGCTTAGGGAGATGGCAGTCATTGGCTGTGGTCAGTATGACGCAGAGATCAGTGATTGGTTACTACTACGAAAGACAGATCAGAAACGAAACTGATACTGATTTTTTTTTACCGAGGATTCCCAGCCTGACGACGGGAAATATTCATGAGCATGTGAATCCATGCCAGACCCATGCTGGAGAACAACAGTTACAGGTAAGTAACTTGTTCCATAGGGTTGATTTGGTGTGTGAGATTGCTTTTCCTAGAAACCCATTAGCGGTGATATTGAAATCTTGGAGTTGTGTGAGACATCTTGAATATCTGATGTTGTGTGATTAATAAAGTCTTTTTAGTTGCTGTCAGACTGATATTACGCGTCTGGAAGACTAGGAAAAAGCCATGTGTAGATGATTGGTTAGTTCAGTTGCAAATTCTTTCTCGTTTTGAGAAATTGAAATTGGGTAGATTACACAAAGAGGAAATTTACAATGAACAATGGAGTAAATTCAATGAGTTTTATGACTGATGCTTTGTCAGAATGTGTTATTTATTTATTTTAATTTTTTTGGGCAGTGGGAGGGGAGAGTTGATGTTTGTGGTGTCTTTGATGTTGTATTTTTGTTAGTTAAGTGTAAAAGTGCTGTTTAGGATAATTGGTTAGTGGTGAATTGGCAATTAAGGTTTGTAGAGTAATTTTTTTTCCTCACTGTATTTGCCTTGATTTAGTTATCACATTTGATATTTTGTTATGCTCTATTTGTTCCATTTTTGATTGCCTGTTCTGAATTGTACTTATTTTTGAATAACTTAAATAAAGAGTTAAAAAACAAATATGGAAAAAAAAACGTTGTTAAAGGGACATTATGGTTCCAAGGAAAACCGAAAAACCCCTGAAATACGCCAGTTATGGTAAGCTAAGCAACCATAACTCGCGCCACCACCATGCATTGCTAAGACTAACCCCCAGGACATCACAAATGTCATTGATGACATCACTGATGAGATCACATGTCTGACTCGCTGTTTTTTCCTTTAGTGATATATCTTAGACAGTAATAGTTAGGAACAAAGAAATCAAAAAGTACTATATTTGTAGACTTATACTTCAAATATGTTCTTACAATAATTAACTTAGGGTCCACTCACAGCATATGAAACATATACATAGGAAAAATACACACTTAAAAGATAGCAATGCTTTCTGTGTATGAAGACAATCAGTAAGGTTATCAACACGTTCTTATTGTTCTGCTGTTTTTTTATTACTGTACTTTCTCTGGATGTGCTCATATTTGTATTTGCATTACTTTCTTTAGGGTGCAGTCACATCATGTGATATTTGTACATGGGGAAGTAGTAGGTTTGAAGCAGAGCAAGCCTTTCTGTGCATAAAGATAATCAGTTAGGTTGTGAATACTTTCTGCTCCTACTGCTGCTTTTTTGCGTACTTCACTTTCTCTATATATACTCATATTTGTATGTGTTGTTGTGTCTTTGTGTTTTGTATGTAATAATGAAATTATGTAG
Source organism: Ambystoma mexicanum (assembly GCF_040938575.1). Lineage (NCBI taxonomy): Eukaryota > Metazoa > Chordata > Amphibia > Caudata > Ambystomatidae > Ambystoma > Ambystoma mexicanum. The sequence goes on along the minus strand of NC_090930.1, from coordinate 410,206,622 downwards.
CAAGTGGTTTTATTAGCTACTTATTACATGTTGCACAGTACACAGAACTCTAATAAGAAAGCATTTATCATTTCACTATTCAACATGGGAAGATTATGAATATTGCACCTCCATCATGTATGCTGCACATAATGCTTATATTTATACATGAGTAGCTTAGTATACTGAAAGAACTTCATAATAGAATGCTATTTATATCAATGCATTGCCTAATGCACTACATAGCTCAAGATATCTATTCCAATGATCCTTGACACTTTTTCTGTCAACATTATAATAAGAATACCTTGTACAGAGTTTTCATGAAAAGTAAATGCACATGTGATGTCATCTATGACATTTGTGATGTCATCTTTGATGTCCTGGGTGTTATTATTAGCAATGCACGGTGGTGGCACGAGTTATGGTTGCTTAGCTTACCATAACTGGCGAATTTCAGGGGGTTTTCTGTTTTACTTGGAACCATAACGTCCCTTTAACAAAGTTTTTTTACTGAATTTCCTAGGTTTTTAGTAGCTTAACTTAACATAACGTCCCTTTAACAAAGTTTTTTTTTTACTGAATACACATATACATAGTGTGAATTTGATAGATGTTTACTAGGATTCCCTTACTTTATATACATGTAACATAGAACATGCCGACCCCCCCAATCTAGTGATTTTGATGGCCGCGGACTGTGTGTATGTCCGCGGACGGATGCGGACAAAAGCAACACTACCCAAAAACTTAGGGGGTATATTAGAGATTGTTCTATCATGCTATATAAACACTAAACAAGTTCAAAAAGCAGCATATAAACACATTATATGTAATAATAAATAAGAAGTGGAACCTATATATGTAACACATCAACTATCCATTTAAATACCATATGTACTAAAATGGAATAAACCAAAACAAAAAAGATATGCTTCCAACATAATTACCTCACAGAAACTGCACAGCTAGGAGCAACAGAAGACCTACACAACAGTAAGAACACAATTTACCACAAACTACTAAGTAAACTTCATTTTTCTGATATATTTCTAAACTTTCTGTATTAGGTACACTAAAAGTAAAATATTTTTTTTTACACAGAAATGTCCAGTACTTTGGACTATGCTTGAGGAAAATTTCCCACGTGTGGAAATGTCTGAAGACAGTGATACTAATGGTAGACACTTTTCTATATAAGCAAATTAATAATCATTACTTTATGTGCTCTTAACATATATATATATATTTTTAACAGACCATACAAACATTGAAAATAATACACCAAAAGAGACATTAGAAAATACTCTGCAGCGCATGGAACGAAAAATGGACATGCTTATGGAAAATTTCAATCTTTTTTGTGGAGGACCCACATGCACCTGTTCCCCCTCTCCATGTCCCAGTCAACTATCCCCAAACCCTCAACACCAAGAAAAACATTTTGATGAGACTTCCATCCCTTCATCCCCTCCCATCCATCCTCTCCAAACCCCTAATTCCCCTGTATTTGTGTCAGTTTCTGCTTCCCCGTCTCTTTCATAAATTTGATATCTGTATATAATTTAAAAAAAGATTGTTGGCCTCATTACGGCTTTGGCGGTAGCCATGCCGCTATTGGCGGCATGGCTGCCTCCAAAACCAGGTCCGGGTTCCCTGAATGGGGAATTACCGGGCCATTCCGAGTTTGGAGGGCCCGGTAATTCCCCCCTCAGGGAACCCGGGCCCGGACCTTCCCATTCCCATTCGAGCCCCCATAGGGCTCAGTGGGAATGGGTGCAGGGAGCTAACAACGGGCCGATTACGACCGGCCCGTTGTTAGCTCCCTCGTAATTTTGCGGAATGGAGTTAACGGGTCCGCCTCCATTAGCGGCACCCGTTAACCCATTCCGCAAATCTTATAATGAGGCCCTGTGTCTTTTAATTCAGTCCTTTGTGTCTTATTTTTTTTTAAAAGGTAGTTGGGATGTCCGCGGACAGCGCGGGTGTCCGGGATGTCCGTAATTAACCAAAATGGGGTGTCCTAAAGACACTATACCTGTCCGTACCGTCCGCAAGCAAGATGGAACTGTTCTTAGAACACACGCGGTGTCTGGGAGGTCCATAATTAACCAAAACGGAGGTTTCCTAAGGACACTATACCTGTCTGTACTGTCCGCAAGCAAAATGGAACTGTTCTTAGAACACGCGCGGTGTCCGGGATGTTCGTAATTAACCAAAATGGGGGTGTCCTAAGGACACTATACCTGTCCGTACTGTCTGTAGAACATCTACGCACATGCGCACCACACCCATAAGTCCTACAAACATCGCGCCTGTCCGTAACTGTCCGTCTCACTTGTGTCGCACTTTTAATTAGTTTGAGGACCCGAACACTGTCCGTAGAACACCCGCACGCACAACCGTTGCTGTGCATTTGGTGTCCTGCGGACACCCCTTCGCGGACGTGTTCACGACGTCATCATGTGACCGCACCCACACTGAGCGTGTGTCCTGATTTGCAGACACTGTCCAGGTCCCCGAACATTTTAAAAGTACTTTTTCAGACAATCCAAAGTATTTTACAGTATAAATTCACCATTGCACATGTCCCAGACAATGACCCTGGCTTTCTACATACTTTTTGGAACTTTTTGAGCCTTTTTGGGGTGTTCGAACTGTCGCGGACAGCACGACTGTCCGCGCAGCGCACCCCTGCACCCCTATAAAAGGCCACACCCCAGAGCTCATCTTCATTCTGTCTTTCTACTATTGAAGATTGACCTGCTTTTGCTGCCTTTGCTGTTGCATCATCAAGCCTGGTGGCATCCATGGCTGCTGTTATTCCAGCTGGTGCTGCTTCTGCCTCAGCACCACCCCCAACCCCTCCTCCACCACCACCTCCCCAAGGCCCTGCAGAGGGGAACAGGCGTGAGGATGTAGAAGAGGAGGATGGAAGAGGATGACGAGGATGAGGTAGTGGAAGTCCCTACTACCAGCACTCGCCATGAGTCTTGGGTGTGGCGGTTGTTTACCATTCATGGTGACGTACCAAAAGCATGCGCGAACAAGGTCACCTGCAACCAGTGCAAAATGGTGCTGAGTCGTGGGAGGCCTGCTTCGTACAGCTTTGGTACGACATCCATGAAGCGACACCTAAGGGTCGTCCCATGGTGGGGCCGTTAGCAAGGTTGTACCTTGTGATCAACGTAGTAGGTTGAGTTCCTCTACCACATCCTCCATTTCCGCTCCTCTCACCACAAGAGAGACTCCTGTGGGTGAGAGCGCATCCCTCCGGCTGCCTCACAGGCCATTCACAATGCTGTTGACCCTTACCTTTCGAGGGTCACAATATTGTGTATGTACTGCAACGCAGTACTCTGCAGGGGGGAGAATCTTCTAAGTGCTTTCGAGACTGCGGTCACGGAGCACCAGAAGACCTGCTACCTACCTAAGTAAGGCCCACCCTAAATCTTCCTCTCTCCACCTGCCCTTTCTTATCCCTGTGGTTGGTGTCCCTTCCTTACCCTCCTTTCCTTGTGTGTCGTGTGTAAAAAAACTAAAAATATATAAAACAACAAAAACCAAAAAGAAAAAAGGCTCTTTTCAGAGCTGCCTTTCGCAGTTTAAAAATAGAAGTGGCAAATAAATGGAGCAGTGCCCTGTGCATTTTTTAGAAGTCTGCGGACAGTTCGTGGACATCTAAAATTTTGGGGTGGTGCCCTAGCAAAACCATTGCACTTTTCTCTGGGAGGAAGTGGTGGCTCTGAAAAGAGCCTTTGGGTGGTGTTTTTTTGTGTTTGAAAAACTTCAAATGGTCAACTCCATCCCTGCAAAAAATATATGTGCCACGAAACAAAATATTTTCATTGTGAAAAAAGGACATGCCAACATCTCTTAGAAAGGCACAGCCTTATTGACATTGCGCCTCGCTTTCTCATTTGTGGACCAAATGAAGAAGAAGGCAGCCACATTTGTCTTCGCGCAATACGAGAAAAAATTACTTGGGAATTTGGAAACATGTCCATGACCTTCCCAAGTCCTTCTTTCATTGCAAATTGCAATGAAAATTCCAGACACATGTCGGAAACTGTTCCCTCCACAATGAATTATAATTATGTCTGGATGATGCTCTGTCTCCAAAGTAGCACAGAGAGGTACCAAGTCAAGCCACTTCATTCCACGCACTCTATGCCAGTGCACTTCCACATGAGGGAATCCAAGATTTACAGCTACTCCACAGCGTTCTTCATGCACCTCCAACCAATGTATCCATGAGTCTCCCAAAATCCAGATAATCTGTTTTCTGAAACACACAGCCATAGCTATCTGTTCTTCTCCCAGGAAAAAGACTTTCTGACAAACTCTCTCCTTAGACAACACACCCAGTAAAGTTTACGGACCAATCCCTTGCTCTGCTCATTCTCATTTGCATGCCTCTCCACCCCAAAATTCCCCATATGTAATACGCGCTGTCCGCGAACTACTGCCATGTCTGCAGACATATCGAAGGTCTGAGCGTGGTGAATGTAAATTTAAATAGTGTGCCCCATTTCCCCTTTGAGGTTGGCTCTGAAAAGAGCGTTTTTTTTGTGTGGGGGGGGGGGGTAGTTTGCAGATGCTTGATAGACACCTGTTATTTTGTATTTTCTTTTCTTACTTTACTCCTAAAATCTTCATATAATCTTCTCCAAATCAATCCTTACATTCCAAAACAGAATGGTATTTCCCGTAAAAGATAAGGAAATGCCATCTTCTTTAAAATAAACAGCATTACTGGAATCAATATTCTCATTATTACAGAAGAACATACCAGCTCTAAGCATGAAAGCACACATGCCTCGGTTGATTGCACACCTAGCAATGTTTTGCTGAGGACAAAAAACAGAACTATTGTCCCATATTGCCCTAGGTACTAATCCAGAAAAAATTACTTTGGCATTTGGAAGGATGTTCATTACTGCTTGAACCAAGTGTTCCAAATCTGCCAACAAATCAGTAGGGGCACTGACATAGCCCAAATGGAAAGCACCATAGTGCAAAACTACCACATGGGGACTGTTCATCCTGCCCATATCTTCACAAACTTGTACAATTCCCTGTACATTGCAATCAGGCACAGTGCTCCACACCACCTCTACTCCTTTAACATCAAAATTGTTTGCCACATGCCTGCATTGAGCATACTGCTGTAAACCATACACAAACATATCTCCAAGCACCAACACCCTGACTTTCTCCACCTCTGCCATCTTCACTATACACAGTCTCTTTCAACACAAATCCACAACCTCAACATCTGATTGGCTGATCCCTACAGTCCCCTTTCCATGCTGAATTTGCTGGAAAACCCCGGATGTGGCACGTCCTGTCAGCAGACAGCTGCAGTGTCTGCGGACCGTGTAACTCTTAGACAGCTCTTCTACCCTTTCCACATCACTCTCTGTGCCATTCCCTCATTGGATACAGCTAAGCAGTCACACAACCATCCACCAATCACATCCAAGACCTCTACATCTAACTCCATCATCAGAGTTCAGCACTTCAAATGTACTGTTGATCACTCTGAGTACAAGTCTCATATCATTGGAAAGCACCTACTACAAACACTACTGTACAAGTCTCCAAGATTTCTACTTGCAGCTGCATGCATATCCACATGCATTCATACAAACTACAGCTATGCATATTTTCTGCACAGTACATGTACAACTCTTATGAATGCATATAAACAGAGTAACTGCCACTTAACCTGTATAACCTGTAAAATGAACCTGTAAAATGAACTTACTGTCATTTTTCCCATCTGCTATAATCAACTGTCACTTCCAAACCTGTCTATCTAAATTTCTTTTTACACAAACAGCTATCTAAAAAAGTATAATATTAGAAGATGGAAGAAATAACAGTATAATTGTGGAAAAACACTTAGTAATGTATTATAAAATTACACACAGCCAGGATAAGGTCATGCATCTTCATACACTCACACAGATATACACTACACCACTCCCTGTAAATCACATCCTTCTGCTTTATTACCCACACCTTCACAAATGCATACATTCCATGCTTTTCTATACAGTTTCTGCCATTTACCTTATAAAAATTGCAAAATAAATATATCATTATTTCTTCTTTCTCCTAACATTCGATAACACAGCCTTAAAAAACCAAGTGAGTTTCATACACTTAGTATTCTACTCATTTACAAAGCAGGTTGAATTAACATATTGTAAGTAAAATATAAAGGCTGCACATAGTCAAAGGAAACTGCATGCACACACTATGTTCAGATATCAAACAAGAATACTACTACAAAAACATAAAAATCGTCTAAATTAACATCAGTGCTATAAACACACAAAATTACTAACTTCTTTCTTTTACAATTACAGTGAAGACCACTCTCCTGAAAAGCAGTAACATCTGAAGTACAAACAACAACTCAGAAGAAACCTTCTCATTCCACACAAAAAGAGTAAGTACAATACTACCATAATATACTCACTGTTACTCAAACACACTGTGTGGTTGATTAATGGAATTTGTGCACCGAAAAACAGAGATTTGTGCACCATCTGCCCACAAATCCCCATTTGTTAAACAGGGATTAGCAGGCAGAATGTCACAAAAATCCCAATTTTTTGGCCACAAATGACATAACTCAGCCCCTAGAATGTTAGTATTACAGAACAAAGAACTGTTTTAATTCTACACCATTAGATTTAGTATTAGTGCTTCTCCTCACCACTAGCTCACTTTCTACTGTCATCTGAACCCCAGTACAGTAACACACAAATACAAGAATAGCCTTCGCAACTAGTTGTAGCTGCCCAATGCACAATCGCACAACACCACATACATCCTTACCATCATACTCAGACACTCATGCACACAGCACACATACATTGCAGAACAGCCCAACCCATACCTTCTTTTTTTTTTCAACAGACCCCAAAGAATGCCTACCAAAAAGCAAGTCCGTAGAAAGCAACGCAGAAGTAGAGCAAATGAAAATAAAGTGTCCAAAATAAGTATCCATCTCTAGCAGAATTTATACAAAAAGTTCAAACAAAAGATCTAGTAGAGTCATTAAGCGAAACAAAACAAGCTTCCAATACAAAAACGTTCCCTCCTCTTTCAAAATGTAAAACAAAACAGAAAGTAATTAACAAGAATTCAGGTACCACTACTGCTAACACTGCTCCTATAAATCTTGATGTAGTGGCAAGTAACCATACCAAAAAAAGTATTTTACAAAAGAAGCTTTGATAGACAGTGAAATCCTTCTCAAAAGGAAGTTATTTATTTTAGTGTTAAACAGAATGAAACCACTAACAAAACTAACTACTAAATTACAAAAAAATACTTCTCAATAAACAGAATGTCAACAAAAATAACTTCTTAAATATCTGTGGAGGAGAATGGAGTCACACCACAAGCACAGAACCATATTTCAATGAAGAAGCATACAAACAAAAGCAAACAAACACAATTGCCATACATAGCAGTGGACGAGGTTATGAAAAACTGAATAATACCATAATGGAACAAGAAATACTGCTTAAAAAAATATCCCCAGAAAACTCAGTATCACCTCTCCATTCGACTGAACCAGAACGTCCAGTATACAAATGGCCATGCAAGTCAATGTGTAACATTGCCAAATAATCTTTCAAATCTTTACACCAGTTCCTCAATCAGTATGTGAAAGGCAAAGACAAAATCAAAATGAAACTACTACAAAATATGGATACCTGTCCAGTGCGCAAATACACAGGACTACAAGGACATTCTTTAGCCTGCATTTCAGGACCTATTTGCAAAAGCACCTTCCATCATATCAACATGATATCAACACATCATTCAACTATAAGAAATCTAGTCTATAAACTGTACTATGCTAAAAGTCCTTCTTTAGCACTAGCCAATTTAAATAACAACCTTCTACATGGTACAGCCAAAGACCTACTCGAAGAAATAGAGCATATCCAGAGAAAATATTTTGGAAGTGAAAGCCACTTACAAAATGCAATAGCTTTACAACAGACTAGCAACAATTGTACAGATGGCAACCTTCTACTAAACACATACAAAAAGAAATACTAACATTTAAAAGTACCAAACCATGTGGTTGTGTGTTGCCGCAGAACTTTTTATAAAAGTAACACAAAAACTGTAGGCGTAACATACAAAATAGAAGACAATGAAGATTCCAAATGGTTTGAATTAGCTCTCTAACTTATAGCAGAAAACAAATATGAAATAACTGACCCCTTAATACTTTGCACTTACTGCACTACAAAACTTGACAACAACCAAACTCCTTCACGTGCTATCACAAATAACTTGGAATTATTCCCACTACCAAAACCCCTGCAACAACTCAATTTACATGAGAACATCCTAATTCAAACAGTGCACCCATTTCAAGCAATAATACGCCTTCAACTAAAAACAGCAAAATTACCTCGCTCTGAATTAGTGAAAGGCATTTGTGGCAAAGTAGTTTATTTACCATTAGATCTGAAAGTAGATGTGCACACTCTGGGAGTGCAACGTCCAATAGAGCAATCTTTAATTGTCTTAGTAAATGGTGTACATACAAAAGACAAAAAGAAATTGGCAACAACTCGTAGACTTACATAAAGTTAGACAAGCCTTGCAATATCTAAAAGACAATAATGAATACTACAAAGAAATTAATATTGAAGAAAGCTTGAGGTAAACCACTGGAATAATTCAAGAGTCACCAGAAACTGGTCAATTTGAACTTTTATATCCTGCTACAGTATCCAATATTTTAGGCCATTATACAATTCATCCATTACACTCTTGACACCGTAGATGATGCACTAGAAACATACCAAATGATCACGAATCAGCATATGGGAAAAAAGTATAGAAGCACGTGCTTTTCCTCTACTCTTTCCTACTGGGAAAGGAGGCATGTACGAGTATAGACCCATTCAGATAACAGCATCAGAATACTGCTCGTTACAAATGTATTCTGAAGATCCCAGATCTAGACAAAATGTGGAATACATATTCAACCTACTCTTTGAAAGTGAACTAGCAACTCTATGCTACGGAGTGTCACACACATTGAAATCAGGTACCCACTTTCAAAATGTCAGCTACGCAATTACTACAAAAAGTGCAAGAAAAAGATGAGGTTTTACAATCAAGCATTACAAATCTATTAGCAAACATGCGTGGTACTAAAGAGTACTGGTTCCGACGTCACAGAGATGTACATTGTATGATAAGAAACCTTGGCCCGCCCACTTGGTTTATTACAGTAAGATGTGCAGAATATGTCTCAGAAATTGTACAGTTTAGGCATAAAAATGCTCTCTCATAGAGAATGTGGTTGCTATGAAGCTGCAGATCGTTTAACCGGTACTGCTTTGTATGGAAAATCTCAAAATATAGTATGGCTAAGTCTTGGTCCTGCTAAATCTAGAAAAAGAGTTCTCAAATCATACGACGTCATAGAAACAATAGTCAAAAATGATCCCAACAGCCAAGACATTTTGAAAAACATTTTACTAGACACATACTACCCAAACAGGAGTACCACCTTGGAAACCATGTGTCTGTACCGCATGGCACAAAACTTCACATACAAAAATGATATAAAACCAGATGAAAATAAAGGTAGATGCAGAGTGACAAATTGTGAAGGCAGCTTAGTGAAACTTACCAAACAAAGCTTAATTAATCATAACAAATTGTCATTAAAAACTCCTCAACATACAGAACTATATTACATGTCCCTGCTACAACTTTTTAAACCATGAAGAAAAGAAGAGATACTAGATATCTATGACTCCTATGAAGACGCTTTCAAAGCAAATGAAAGCACTATAACCGATGTAAACTTTACACAGTACAAAACAATGTTGCACAATGAACAGCAACACGAAGAAGAACTCCAGACCCAACTAGATAAGGACACTCCTGACAGTAGTCAACCTTCTGTAACAGGAAGCCAAGAAACACTGGGACAGCCACTAATATCAAATGAGGCAGAATCGGCTATGACAGAAGTAGAAAACACCATGCTTGACTATGAAGAAGATACAGAACACTTAACTGTACTGCAATCAAAACTAAACAAAGAGCAGCGTACAATTTTTCAAGAAGTAACAAAGGAAATTGCACATGGTGTACAACATGAAAATAAAGAATGTACCTGCCAAAATTACAAACCTATACTACTATACGTCAGTGGTGAAGCTGGTTCAGGCAAAACATTCTTAATCAAAATCATCAGCAAGTTCCTTCAACAATTGACAAACAACAAACTGTCAGCTGTTGTAACTGCCCCCACAGGTTTAGCTGCCTACAACATAGGCGGTGTCACTTTACACCGATTACTACTCCTTCCAGTAGAACACCAAAACAAATCAGAATATTACAAACTTTCTACAGAAGCTGCAATGGAACTACGCAGAGTGTTAAAACAAATGAAAATGCTACTAATAGATGAAGTGAGCATGGTCTCCAACCTAATGTTGCCTTTCATTTACCTCAGATTACAAGAAGTACTCAAAACTAACTACGAAGAGCTCTTTGGAGGAAAACACATTATTGTTTTCGGAGATCTTCTTCAATTGACACCAGTGAAAGGTGAACCTATTTTTAAAACCTTATGACACAAACTCTACCGTAAAACTGTTGGCAGCATAGGAAATGTTAACCTTTGGCAACATTTCCAATACAGAGAATTAACAGAAAACATGCGCCAGCCTGCAGACCTCACCTACGCCAACATTTTAAAAAGTATTCGAGTTGGTGTTCTATCTCAAGAAGCACAAGCAATGTTAAAAACCCGGCACATCCATGCACTTTATGGCCCTAACTCATGTGTTACTGAGCCATCGAACAATTAGCACACAAAAATGTCAATTGTATTTCCTTGATGCCAACTCTTGCAAGCTGTTCCAAATTCAATGAAACAATGTTGAAAAAAAAATGCAACCAATAATTGAAATTTGCTCCACAGACAAACTAGATGTACATGGTATGACACTAATCATGTGTCAACAAGCCACAACAAGACTAAATACCTTAGAAAACTCTATCTCCAACCCAGCTGGGTTGGAGAAAATATTAAAATTATCCTTAAACTGTAGTGTAATGCTTAAACGTAACCTTGACGTGGAGCAAGGACTAGGTAATGGAGCATTTGGTACAGTTGTTGGCTTTCAAACATACCCACGTGACAACAACATTCAGTTTGTCAATATTCTCTTTGACAAACTATCAGAAGTAAAAAGGATAGGGCGCTCAACAGCTCGATTCCTTCTTTTCAAAGACATGTATGTACGCAGAGAACAATTTTCTCTAACTCTAGCATACGCAGTCACCATTCACAAATCACAAGGTCTTACCCTGGATAAAGCATTGATAGATATTGGGAACACAGTCTTTAAAGAAGGCATGAGCTACGTAGCACTATCACGCTTACGTATACTTGACGGTCTATTTCTAATCAACTTTGATGCAAGTAAAGTCAACGCTGTTATTCCCTGCATTTTAGAATACAATAGACTACGTTCACTATACAGCCCCCATCTAAAAACCTATCCTGTTCCGCAAAAAGCAAAACATTGTAAAAGAAAACTACTTCAAACAGAAATGCAACAGGATCTCACTGCAAATCCTCCAAAGAGAGTAAAAGAAGCTAATGCTTCATCAATTACCACAACCAAAGAAGAATATACTACTCAAAGTAACTCAGGTACTCTTCAAAGAAGCAACACACACTCCGAAGAAATGACTTGGACACAGAACTATCTGGTCCATTCAAATTTTCAAATATAACTAGTGTAAATTTCTACGCAAATGTAGCAAAAAATATTCTATTTCAATTGCTACCAATTGTTGACAACATTTACTTACACAATACAGACCAATTGTGTTTGCAAATGTTAGTCCTTCATAGAAATGCAAGCAACAATCCTGACAACACATATAGTGTTCATGGAATAAGACAAGAATTGGACTACTGTGCTGGAATGGTGAAATTCACTATAAACTCACAAGAAGATCCACAAGAATTTCTAATGTACTTACTATAAGTACTGGAAAACAAAAACATACCTATAAATGAAATCTTCCATATTCCATACATGTGGAAACATACATGCATTCTGTGCAACAATATGGCACAGGAACAAATCCCTAATGAACTTTTTGTGTATGTATCCATACCTAACTGTGAATCCGTTCCATTTCAGCAACTTGTACAAAATGCAAACCATGGCAGATTATGTACTACCTGCAATTCATATAATCGCTCCACCTTACAAATACAAACACATAGTAAATACGTAATACCAATACTTTTAAGTTACAATGAAGATGGTACCAAAAACAACTGCAAGCTTACTGGATTCACACATGGTCAAGTATCCCTTGGTAAGAAAACCTTCACAACAATAGGTATAATCTACCATGCAGGAGCCACAACCAATGGAGGTCACTACACTGCAGATATAAAAAAAGAATTGTGGATGGTTCGAATGTAATGATAGTACCATTACTCTAACGCAAAGATTACTAGCAAATCTTATAAACACTTATTTAATATTCTTAAAACCAAAATTTTATAACTAATCTGTGCATAAACATTAATAAAACTTCAATTAGAAAGCTATACACAGCTACAATACACCAACAGGTATCTAACTTCCCCAAAATTCTGCAACAACCAAACAGATACAGCAATACCACTAAATTATAGAAAAAAAATAAACAGTTAGAATACGCCAACATGTATCTAACTGCCCCAAGAACCTGCAACGACCCAACAGATAGATTAGCAATTTGAGAATATAAATAAAAAACTATAACCAGTTACAATTCGACAACAGGTATCTAACAATCTGCAACAAGCCAACAGATAGAACATTAGCCAGAAACAACAAGTAAACACTGAAAACACGGAAAGAAATGTACTGTACCATAACAAAAAAAGGTTTTTTTTTTTAATCCAACATGGATTATTTTTTCCCACAGACCCAATGATTTAAGCAACAAACACAGAAACGGAGCAAATTGCACAATACACTGGTTTGTAAACTACTAAATATGAGGGTCAAAATAAAGCAGAAATGTCTATTATTTAATGTAATAAGTCTTTATAAACTACCTACACTAACATGATCTTTTCATTTATCACAGAAATTGAAAAAGAATATATCTGCTCCAGTTACCCACATCATGAAAAAAATATATCCAATCACACAAAATCAAACAGTAAGTATATTATAATAAATACAACTCATAAATACTGCTCCGTAACACAATCATTGAAGCAAACATCTAACCATACACCACAATACAAAATGTTTACTTCCATGGATATATTATACTGCAGTGCGTGTTACCAAACTCTACAATCTTAATGACATGACGTAGCCAAAACTTCACATACAAACTATACAAATCAAACAGTACACAAACTGTAGATTTGCAAGTATTTGATAGATATTCGATTCTATGGGTGTGATATGCTGCGGTGGTTATGGCCAGGGCCTAGAGTCTTGGGTGCATGGCCTACGGCCTTCGGCCATGCACCCAAGACTCTAGGCCCTGGCCACAACCACCGCAGCATATCACACCCATAGATCACACCCATAGAATCAAACATTTTAACTGGCTATATGGGCTACTGCATTGCATTTTTTTATGTCCACGGACAGCCGTGGTGACCGCAGACATGGCGAACACATCAGGGGTGCCTGCCACCTAAACAAATACAGCATTTGACCCATCTCTTACTTCCCCACACTCCCCAAGCACTCTTACACACCAACAAATGTGCCAAAGTTGTATTTCTCCCCTGTTCGTCGCCACGCTGTCCGCAGATGTCCGCGGATCCAAGATGGCGGGCGCATCGAAACAATACAATGCACCTCACGCTTCATTCCAGCCAATCAGCAAACACGTCGCATGTCCGCGGACATGACGCAAGCCTATTAGCCAATCGGTGTCATGTCCGCGGAGCGAACAGGGAAGTGTGTCCGCAGACCGGACATAGATATCACTAGTTTTTCACGCTTTCAGGACCAAGCCGCCGCTCCTGATGCAAATTTGGTGAAAATCCGTCCAGCGGTTTGGGCTGTAGGCGTGAGCAAAGTTTTTTCCCCATTCAGTCTATGGGAAAAAAAGAAATTTTGGGACCCTCCTATAACTTTGCCCCACCTGGACCAAATCTCACCAAACTTTGCAAAGAAATTCCGAGTGGGCCATATACTTTTTTTTGCAAAGTTTGGTGAGGATTCGTCCAGAGGGAGCAAAGTTATAAGCCACCCAAAAAGTGCTCTTCCTATGGGATTAGCAACTTAACCATAACTAATTAAATTAAACCTTAATTAAACCTTATTTATATAAAGTACTGTGTTATCACTAACATAGTGTGTGGACATTCCTTTGTGGGGGCTTGTGGACTACACTGTACTTAAGAAGCAGCCTGCATCACCTCCTGAGAGCTAAACCTTGATTGCTCGTCCATTGCTATTACAATAGAGAATCTTGGCGGGGGTGCTCTGTGCTTCTACTCTTCCATAGAGAGGGCAGGAGTACAGATAAGCCCCCTCCAGTCTTTACACCGCCTTCTGGTGGTCAGACAAAAGTCGCAGTCATTGGAGTTTTGAGTATCACTTTTGCAGTTGCTTTTCTGCGGCCATTGCTTTTGGGGATGCTGCAGTGTATATAGGTGAAGGCCCATTGTTGCCAGATACTTTGGGCCCTGGCTTGCTTTAAATCTTTCCACACTTTGTTCCCTTTTCTGCACATCTCCATTGGTCCAGGGAGCTTTAGGGGAGATGAACAGATGCTTCCTCTGCAGTAGCTCTCTCTTCCCCCTTACAACTTCATAGACTTTTTCTCTCGCTGTTCTATCTCCTATCGGTTCCCCAACGATGATTCTCAATGATGGGGAACACTTCACCTATCCTCCCGGATTCCCTTCGGCATCCCCTTCTGGGTGATTCTGGCTTTTCACCCATCTGGATTCTCCTTCCCTTTCTGTCCTATTCCTGGATTTATGATGGAGTCTTTCTTGCATTCTTTCTGCTTTCTGTTCTCGTACTCACTTGATTTGGTTTATTTGTCATGCGCATATCTGCTATGACAGGAGAACCGGGCAGACAAAACTGCTTCTGAGTGCAGATTGTATGGGTATAATCATAAGAGTGGTGTGGTGGGTCAGAAGAAGGACAGCGATTGATATCTTCCATTGAAGGACTCTATTCAAACAAATGAAAAGACGTAAACTCCTAACTGTCCCTAATCCAAGGGTTTTCCCTACCTTACACTAACTAGGATGCTCGTCAGTCATCAGTGAGTCCAAAAGGAAGATCTGTCCAAAGCCAGACTGTTCTGTCCCTACCACTATCAAAACAACTTCTGCACAGGAGAATGATTCCCTTCTCCCGTGGTCTGCTTTTCCGCACCATCACTTAGCAACTTATTCATAGCTAGTTGTTGGCAACTACTTTGACCAGTTCATACAGTTCAGAAATAGGGCTCTTTAATTTCTCTATTGTGTCCTTGACACCTTGCTTTACCCTTCTGAGGTTATTCTTCTCTCGCTCTTTATTTATCACAATTAGTGCTTCTTCTCTGCAGAATGCCCAATCTTTTTCCCCTCTTTCACTTGATATTCACTGGTATGGGTATTAATGTTCCAGTAGTGATCCTCACTTGTTTACACTTCTTTCGTCGTACTGGGATGAGCATAAGGGTACCAGTAATGATTCTCTCTTTTCTCCACTTCTTTGGTTTTACTAGGACGAGTATGAAGGTACCCGTAATAATTCTCTCGACTCTTTACTGTTCTCTTAATAGTTTAAATGTTCTTATATGACTTCCCAATCTCCTTGGGGAATATTAAGCTGATTTCCTCGCTGGGACGAGTATGAATATTATGCTCATTATATCAGATGTACCTCCCGGATCTCCCGCCTTCCCCGTTACCTTGCTGATTTGGGGTTAGCGTCACCAGGCCTGCAACCATGATGGGATCCTTGCTTCAGTTTGTCAGGTTGGCTTCTGGCTTCTCTCTCTCTTCCTGCATGTCTGCTCTGTGCTATGAACAGGTCTGTGGTTTCAGTGTCCTTACTAGACTTAGCAGTCCACCGACTCTGTCACGCCACCACCTAGGACTCGGTAACCCAGTGCCTTAAGTGGCACTACAAATCGAGCCGGGGCTCATGCAGGGGGTGTGGCCTAACGGCGGGGTCCTGCTGGCCCATTAGGCCACGCCCCCTTGGCAAGCCCCAGCTCAATGGGCTACTGGCACCCCTGCTAGGCAGCCTTTTGCAGAGATTAGCATCCTCTCCCCCTATGGGGGAGAGGATGCTAATCTCTGCATTTATTTTGTATAGGCTTGCCTGGCAGGGGACTGCGCCTCGCCTATTCAGTCTTAATGGTGGTGCTGCCCCTCGCCAGATGGGGAGGGGCAGCGTCACCATTAAGGCTAAAAGGGTGAGGCCACTGGAAGCAGAGGCCTTTTTCCTAAAGACTGAAACTCCCGCGAATCCGCGGGAGATTCAGTATTTAGAAAGCAAGGCCTCTGCTTCCAGCGGCCTCACGTTTTCTCCATAATGGTGGCGCCGGCCCACGTGCATCCCTTGATTAAAGGGATGTCTCGCAGGTGCGGTGCCACCATTACGGCTGAAAGGCCTTTTTTTCTGAAGCCTGAAGCTCTCGCACACGAGCGAGAGCTTCAGGCTGTAGAAAAAAAATGCCTTTTCGTGTAGTGGCCGGGCTGTCAGGGGAGATTAGTGGGCCCCGGCAGAGCCCCGCCTCAAAACAAAATTTCGGAGCCTGCCGGGGCCCAGCCCCGGCAGGCCCCGGCCCACTTAAAGCCCTGCGGTAACCTATCTGAGGTTTCCTTCCCTCAGCTCTTCTCACTTCAGGCTTCTCTCGTGTTGCCTTACTCACAAGCTTGCTTCCACGCTTGAAAGCTGCATGTCCCGGTCCGGTTTAGTTCTCCTTGCACATCCAAATCTGACAGAATTTCTCATTCTCCATTTATGACACGTAGCTGGGCCTTCCCTGGCGGAGTGTCTAAATCCTTTTTCTCTGTTGTCTGAGTACTCTGCATTACTCTGACAATCTTCTTCTCAGTTTCGTATTCATTTTCCTTCTCACATGGATTTAAGGTTGCTCCACCACAGTAACAAACATTAATTGGTTCTTCCATGTCTGATTTGGATAGAAGTTATTGGAGGTGGATTGTGGGTGAGTAACTTGGGGAGTTCCTCATCGAAATGGAGTCCTTGTCCCCAAGGGTGAAGTCTCTTCCTGTGAGGTCCTGCTTGCCTCTACCCCTAGGGAGGGTATCGCGTAGCAGGCTCACCTCCCTAGCCTCACAGGCAAAAGCTCCCCATTGGGGAGAAGAGACTGTATCCTGATTTTCATAGCAGTGGATAACGAAGTTACTGAAAAAGATGGTTCTATGTGATTCCAGTGAGTTTATTTTTTTGCATCGCAGGAGAAATCATATTTTAATTTTAATTACATTTTGCCGCAAATGTCTATGGGGGGAGACCCACTGGACACGCCACACTCCCTCTACCTTTTGTATTACCCTAACCCTTCCCCCATATACATTTGCAGCAAAACTCGATGAAAAAAAATGTAATGAATTCTCCTTCAATGGAAAATCCCCAAAAGATACATTTTGAAACTTTTTCTAAATGCCACGTTTTTGTCACTGTTCGATGGGCAGTGCGTTCCTTAGCCGAGGACCCAGATCTGAAAAGCACCTGTCCCCTCTATGAACAAAATCTCCCGATGCCCGCTTCCTGATGCTGTAACTCCAAGCATTGTTTATCCCCCGCAGGCAGGTTCTCCCCTCTGGTCTGAAAATTATTGATATCAGTTAGCTGTGCAGTGCGGCCTACAGTGAGTACAGCAGCTGAACGCATTCCCAACAAGTAGGTGAGAGAGGAGTTCAAGGCCATTGTACATGATGGCAGGTAAGCATCCCGTAAAGTTTTGCAATTGGGACTGGTTACTGCGCCTGTGTGGGGAATGTTGTGGCTTCTGGAACAGTAGTCTGGGAACATTCTTGGATGATTAGTTCAGGGCTGGCACAGGATATACAGACGAAGCTCCTGGATATGCTCTTTGAAAGACATAACCTCTCCGGGGCCAAAGCAGATGACTCCTTGCAAAGGTTCTGATCCTCTAAAATCACTACCAAATCTTTGATCTGGCTGTCCAATGACTCTCCATCCGATCCAGTAGAGGTTATGGGTTTCGACTAGGCCCAGAATAGGAGGGGTCAGGCTCCCACAGATAGGTGGCAAACTCAGTTTCCCCAGTGGTAACGACATATGAGTTCAGAAAAGGGTGGATATGACCCCTCTTCAGTTCCCTCAGCTACCCCAGGTGTAAAATCCCTGTGAGATGGATTTCTTCCAAAAGTCCCCGGTCGGGGGGAGAATTTCCTTGTTGACCATGAAATGGTGCAGCCCACCTCTGACGCTTAGGCCTTGCAAGTCCTTCATCATGGTTATCTCCCTTTAGTTCAATGCCTTCCAGACCATTCTCCTTCCAACAGTGCCTTTCCTACGGACCCCATCCTTTTGGAGGAAGTCAATCAGCTTCTGCCAAAGGGCGCCTTTAATTGGTACTGCACTTGGAACGAGACAAAAGAATGTACTTCATTTATTTTCTGGTTTCCAGAGGACGGCAGGGATTGTGTGCCATCTTTGTTCTGAGCCTACTGAATCTGTACCTACTTGAGGACAAATTGAAGGTGGTAACTCTGGCCCAAATCCTCCAAGACCTCGACCTGCAGGACTAGTTAGTGTCACTGGACCTTCACAATGTAAACTTCCATGTGTGTATCTATGTGAAGCACAGGAAGTATCTGAGATTCGTTGTGGGTCAACATTACCAGTTGAAAGTCCTGCCGTTCAATTTTCTTTGTCATTCAGAGTTTTTACAAAGCTACTGGAGGTGGTGGCAGCTGGCCTCAGGAGGGAGGGCATTCATGTCTTTCGCTAACTGGATGACTGGCTTGTCCAAGCTCGCTCCCCAGACCAGACGTCGGAACATCTGTTCTGCACATGCAGTCTGTTGCACAGCTTGGGCTTTTCCGTGAAGTTCAAAGATTTTCAGGTTTCATTGTCCGAGTCCCTCTGATTTATTGGGGGTATCTTGGACACTCAGCTGGGCAGGGCATTTCCGCACATCCCTCGGATGTTAAGAATCCTGCAATTTCAGTGTCAAGTTCCTGTCTCCGCTTTCCTGAGGTTGCTGGTTCTTATCACCACCTGCATTCTTGTGATGCTGCATGCCTGATTGCACGTGAGGTCTCTTCAGTGGCTCCTCTATTTACAGTGGTCTACATTTCAGGGACACATGCGTAGAGTCTAGTTTCTCGAGACTTTGCATGGTGGTACCTGTGAGACAACCTGTTGAGGGGGTATGTTGTTTCAGCAACCCTGGCTTCAGATAACAGTGGTCACTGATGCATTCCTGAAACGTTAGGGTGCTCACCTGTAGGATATGACTCAAACTGAGTGATCAGCCAGTGGTCTCGCTCAGAGTCTCAGGAACCCATACCCTTGCTGGAGGTGAGGGCAATCAGGTTGGCCCTGGTTGCTTTCCACCCATCTGTACAGGGCAAATCTGTGCTGGCCCTGACAGACAACAATGTAGCCATGCACTACCTCAACAAACAAGGCGGTACATGGTCCTTGCCGCTATGCAGAGAAGCAATGCGGCTGTGGTTCTGGGCCCTGGAGAATGACATTTCTCTATTAGCGGTTTACCTTGCTGGAAAGGAGGTTGTCATCACAGTGGATGCCTTGAGCAGGCAGACTTCGGCCTCCCACGAGAGGGAGCTTTGCCAGGAAGTTCTGGAGGAGATTTTTTTCTGTCTATGGAACTCCTCAAATAAGACTTCTATGCTTCCGGTGTAAACAGGAAGTGTGATTTGTTATGCTGCATCGAATTTCTTCATCGGGGAGCACTGGAGGAGGCTTTAGCGGTCGATTGGACATTCAACCTCCACTATGTGTTTCTGCCGATCCCTGTCGTTCCACTGGTTCTCAGGAGACAAAGACTGGGCTTGGAAAACCTTGTACCCAGAGTTGCTTGATATGCCCATCTGCCCTCTCTGGTGGCGCTCGAGGAGAGTGGATCTGCTCTCTCAGTCGGGGGGGGGGGGGCAGATCCTCCATCTGAACCTCAGCAGTCTGAACCTTCATACTTGGCTGCTGAGAGGCTGTGATGCAAGGAGTTGGATATGTCGGACGACGTCTTGTCGGCTGGGTTACCCGCCACTAACTCTATTTAGGCCTGTAAAGGGTGTGCACTCTCGGCTTAGTGCCACAAGATGGATCTGGACCCTTTATCCTGTCCCATTTCTTCTGTCGGAATTTTTGCTTTCTTTGGCCTGGGCGGGCCTGCAAAACGGTACTGTGAAGGGATACCAGGCCGCTGTTTGTCTTTTAAAGGACCCTGGGCAGGCTCTTTCTTCACAATTCCCACTGCTGTGCAATTTTTACAGGGATTGTGCAATCCGTTTCTGCCATGCCAGTTTGTGATCGGTTAGACCATCCAGACCAGAGATGACTTTTTCAGTTTGTAATCCTGAACTATTTATTTTTGTGACAACCTATATGTCAAATTACACAATAACAAAATATATTTATATAAAATATGGCTCTTTGAACTTAGAAAACAAACACATCCCTCCAGGCAAACTTCATTCACAACTTCTTCATACATTCATCACATTCACAAACAATAGAAAAAAATGATATTTTGTTCATATCACAATAGAAAGCATTTCTTCGTTTCACACTTGATTAGTTTACAATGTGTCCATCTGTCAACATTCAGAGGATAGAAAAACTGTTTGTCGACATGTTTCGGTTGAGTTCTTGAAGTGGGCAATAACTTCCCTTTGTGTATTATGTTCAACCTTCTTCAGGACAAGAGACGATCGCCAATTCCGCGTGGTCTCATAGACGAGTGGGGGTGTGTGTAAGGCAAAGAGGCCTAGGTCTCCTCTGATTTTTTCAGTGGCTGGCGTGTCGGTTCAATGGAGTAAATCCCGGCGTGAGAGATCTCTTTTAATGAGTTCCACGTCGTGCGTCTCAGTTGAGGGGCTCGCAAAATAATCAATTCGTCCGAGCTGGGGGTTCGGTAAGATTCTAGGTTCTCTGGAGTGAATCCCTTGGGAGAGTGTGCACGTTGCTGGTCAATCGCAAGTCACGGAGTCACGAAATCGGTGTGACCTCAGCTCTATCCGTCGGTGTATGCATCTGTTGACGCTCCTTTGCAACTGATCGCGGCGATCCGGCGTACGTTCCGAATAGCGCCGGATCGCCAAGGGATTCACCAGAGAGAACCTAGAATCTTACCGAACCCCCAGCTCGGACGAATTGATTATTTTGCGAGCCCCTCAACTGAGACGCACGACGTGGAACTCATTAAAAGAGATCTCTCACGCCGGGATTTACTCCATTGAACCGACACGCCAGCGACTGAAAAAATCAGAGGAGACCTAGGCCTCTTTGCCTTACACACACCCCCACTCGTCTATGAGACCACGCGGAATTGGCGATCGTCTCTTGTCCTGAAGAAGGTTGAACATAATACACAAAGGGAAGTTATTGCCCACTTCAAGAACTCAACCGAAACATGTCGACAAACAGTTTTTCTATCCTCTGAATGTTGACAGATGGACACATTGAAATGCTTTCTATTGTGATATGAACAAAATATCATTTTTTTCTATTGTTTGTGAATGTGATGAATGTATGAAGAAGTTGTGAATGAAGTTTGCCTGGAGGGATGTGTTTGTTTTCTAAGTTCAAAGAGCCATATTTTATATAAATATATTTTGTTATTGTGTAATTTGACATATAGGTTGTCACAAAAATAAATAGTTCAGGATTACAAACTGAAAAAGTCATCTCTGGTCTGGATGGTCTAATTTTTCATTAGCTTTATCGTTTTGCCTGATAGACCACAGACTTAAAAGCAGGCGTCCCTTATATATTTGTTCAGTTTGTGATCGGTGTCATGGGATTTGAATTTAGTGTTGACATTTGCTATGCGCGCTCAGTATCAGCCCCTGTGTTCATTTTCTCTTAGATTGCTCACCCTTGGGGATATTTTCCTGGTTGTTATTACTTCCACAAAGAAGGTGAGTGAGCACCAATTGTCTGTTAAACCTTCCTATTTGGTTTTCTTCAAAGGGGAGGTGACTTTGAGAGTGAGACCGTCTTTCCTTTTGTAGATGATCTATCATTTTAATATCTTGCAAAAGTTCCATCTTCCAGTGTTTTTTCCTATGCTCCATCCTTCCAAGGCGGAGGAGCGATTCCATTGGCTACATCTCTCTGACAAGGGACGCCAGGAAAGATAACCAGCTTTTTGTAGGTTATGTTGCACTGGTGCTGGCAGGACTCTGACCAAATGGACCCTGTCAAGGTGGATCATTATCTGCATCTTGGAATGCTATGAACTTGCTGAGAAGGATGTGCCTGTAGGTCTCAGCGCTCATTCTACCAGAGGTGTGGCTGCCATCTCTGCTCTACAGAGGGTGGTCCACCATGTCTTGTTCATTTGTCAAGTGGCTATGTGGTCATCCCTACACATGTTTGCCAAACTTTACTGCTTGGATTTACTTTCAGGACAGGATGCCCGATTCGGCAAGGCAGTCATCCAGAGTTTTTTCATTTAGATGGTGTCCTCTTGCTCTTTTCCCTCCTCCAGATCCAATTACTGCTATCGCACTCTAGTTTAGATGAGTAATCCATGGAAGGAAGGAATCCAATAGAATAGCAAATGACTTATCCCCTGGTAATGTTCTATCCTCTCACAGATTCCTCCTCCCACCCTGCCACTCTTGGTGGATAGCTAGTACACCTTTGCTTCTGTCGGCCGTCTTTGTCAGAGTGGTAGGGGAAAAGGGTGGACCTGAGTTCATGGGGCTAGGCACCTCAATATATACTGGCCTTGACGTCCTGTCCCTTGCTGGGCATGTAGATGCATTGGGTGGAGCCGTGCTACAGCATTGTGTATTGCCTTGAGGAGAACCATGGTTGGGAGACCAGCAAAAACGGATGTTAAATCTGTCTTGGTGTTCAGCAGATCAGGGCTAGCATGATTATCCTGATGTTGGGGGCTCAGATGAATGGCTTGATTCTGCAAAGACGTGATAGTTGGCTCCATCCAGGTTGTCCTCATGTTCTTAAGTTGAAGGAAATATTGCTCATAATGGCGAATCTCAGAGATTTTACACAGGATGTCAATTGGGATGAGAATCTGTTGAGCTCCGTTTGTGTTAGTTATTCCTTGACCATGGCTTGCTCTGTGGCATTGCTCAGGAGGATATATTGAGTTTTCATTAGTTTCCGCATCAAGTAGGTGCTGAAAATCCAGAACTGGGTGAGGCAAGGCAGTATTTCAGTCAATGGCTTTTGTTGCCACAGTTGGCCTTCAGGTAGAGCTATTTGTCATCTGCACATTTGTGGGTCTTGATATCAATGTCCAAAAGCTATTCTCTACTAGCTCGCTTTTTTACTGAACTCCAGCTGCTGATCATTATATTTTCTTATATCTAGTGCTGAGTGACTTCTGAATCAGTGTGTTCTAGACTAAGAAAAGAGAGAGGATTTATGAGTGCTGTGACCAAGTCAGTAGACTGACTTTGTCAGGAAGGGATAGAGACCCCTCTAAGCCTGGGGTGAGAGGCCTATTAGGGTGAAAGCTGGAACCATTCCTACCCCCTGGGGGTAATCGGGCAGCAGAAAGGACCACAGTTCCTGTACCCTTCCTAAGTGCCTGTATGAATGGGGACAGTACCGCTGTAAATCACCCCATACCTCTGAAAGAAGAGGCTGGTCAGTTTCTTTCTTATAATTTCATGCCAATACATTCATCAGTGTTCACGTTGGAACGACTGTAACATGGCAACCCACCAGAGCCTCCTGACAGACCGCTCCAGTCATACAGAGGAGAGCGATAATCGCTATTCCCAGCAGCAACAACCATACATGGCCATGAACACTACCCTCCGCCGGCCACCCCTAATGCACACAGAGATCAAGCATCTGCAGTGTGACTCCCTAACCATAGACATTAACAAACCAGCCACAGAGCGGCTCATGGGCATGAAATAAGACAATTTATGCACAATTCAGCAGGGGCACGGCCCCTGACATGAACGGGAACATTATCGAACGCAGGCATCCATTGCCCCGGCCCGGCAGACCAGTGGTAACCAACAGGGCCAGGGCTTAGCCCCCTTTTCGTGTATTCTGATACCTGTAACACCCACCTCCTGGGCATGGACTAGAGGGTGAGATTGGCCCAGGGAACCGGTGGATGAAGACCAGTGCGAGAAGGAGAGGGAGGATAAAGCTTGGGACATGAAACTGAAGGGTGTGGGTTTTTTCGGGTGAGGTCAGAGGAGGAAGAGGTCGTAGGTAAAGAGACCAGAAGGAAGAAGGACAGCAGACCGGAGTGTAGAGGCGAATTTCAGAAAAGGTGAGGTATTGGTTGATTAGAGCAAGTGGCACTCTGTTAGGAGTATGCAGCGAGGGGAAGAGCACTAGTGGAGCGGGGAGGGGAGAGTAGTGTGGTGAGGGGACAGTAGTAATGGAGCGGGTAGGGGAGAGTAGTAGTGGAGTGGAGAAGAAAGGGTAGTAGAGTAGAGAGAGGGGGTCATAGTGTTGCAGAGAGGAAATTATCAAGGGAGTAGGAACGAATAACATCAGAGGGTTCAGCTGGATTGCAGAGAGAGTCAGAGAGAGACATCGGAGAGACCGAGAAGGGGAGACATAGGGAGAGAGGAAAAAAGGAGGAAGTTAAGTAGAGTAGCTAGAGCGAAGGAAAGTGATGGGAGATGAGAGTGAGCTAGAGTATCTGGAAGACACAGCCCATGATCCTTTAGAACAAACACAGTAGAGTAGGTCACACCTAGGAAGTCTCAGAAGGAGCTTATTTAGATAAGGCAGTTGCCTTTAGGCCATCACCATCAGATCGGTAGAAATTAGACAGTATGTGTAAACAATCAGTATATACCAACCTGGGGAGTAGAGATGTGTGGGTTAGTGAGGGTCTTGCTTTCTCTAGACTAGAGAGACTAACGCGACCTCGAGTCCTTTACAAGAAAATTAATAAAAACCATTGAGCGGTCTTTTGGGAGTTGGTGTGTTATGGAGGCCATCGTTAACAATATATTCTCATCCAGTTTCATAAACTTCACAGACGGGCAACTATTGGAAGGGGATATGGACAAGATGTTCAGAATGATAGTCTGGGTTTAAAATTCCCAATTTTGTATTTTGTCTTCTTTTCAGCTCTCAATTATAATTTAGCAAAAAGGGTTGGAGAACAAGAATAGGTGGTGTAATTTTTGCAAACTCATGGGAAGCTTGATTTGTCTCTAGATTCTTGGTTGATGCTGATTGATTACCACGTGCTTATTTATGTTAATCTCCTTCAAATAATAAACAGGTTAAGCACAAAATGCCTGTTATAGCTGTTGTAGATATGTATAGTATATTTAAATATATTTTTATTGCAATTTCAGTTTTTGTTTGCATTTCTATAGATTGTGAAAATGGTGAAGAATACCAAGGGCAGCCCCATTACTCTGTCTGTAGGTGATGGTGCAAATGATGTCAGTATGATCCTGGAAGCACATGTTGGGATAGGTAAGTAGGCCATTATTGCAGGAGGTAGACGTATGAGCTGATCTGAATGGTGAAGTCCTACAATTATGCTATGATCCTGATATATGTGATTACTTTTATTACTTTAATATCTTCATTTTTATTAAGCATAAACCAAACCATTCTTTCTCAAATTACTTCAGCCCTCCAGCCCAAGTTTCAGATATTCCCAAAAATCACTTTGATCTGGACTTGATAAATGCAGTGTGAGAGAAACTGGTTGGCAGGTTAATTGAGTTACTAAATGTTTTATAAACTTCAACTGAGATCCCAATGCGCCCTAGTATAGATGTTCCTTAACAGGGGCACCCCAAATGCTGCCTCATATCCTTGTTCCACCCTTTGGTAAAGTAAACAAAATTCAGGAATTACTCCGGGGGAAGGAGATAAGAGGTGATGACGATCTCTATCACAATTCAAGTGAAATAAGGCTATGAGTTCAAAAAGGTCCAAACCTATGTTACTGTATAGGTATTAGAAATGTGTTGAAAAAGTAAAATTAAAATTATAAAGTTAAACAATGTAGGAAAAAGATCAACAAACAGGTCAGTAGCTTAACCATTTGATAGAAAATCAGAAGGGTGGCAGTATAAATCTAAAGGATCAAGACACATTTAGGAGTGGGATCAATGGGTGTTTTTAGCAGGCAGTACTGGCATACCTTGGCACAGCCAACATGGACTGGTCTACTACTACCAGCCATAAAGCATAGTAAATTCAAGAGACCCTCTTCATTACCAAAATATGCCCGGGTATAAAACTGGTGGAGATGGTTGACACATATATCCTTGTAAAGGTATTGTTCATCAGTGTCAAACCCTCCTCCCCATGGTACACCTAGGAATTAGCTGAGAGCAAAGGCACTATCTGAGTATACAAAAAACATTAGTGGAAAATGTGCAAACCTGAGGACTCCGTTGCCAATAGGGCTTTAAGCAGAACATGTCGGGCCCCGATTATTGAAACCAAAGCCTCATGCTTACTCAACAATTGCATCAGCCTCTAATGGGAAAAAAAATGCTCTTCGGAAGAGTCACACTGTGTGAACACGTTGCCAGACCCAGAAATGCAGACACCTTTGGGAAATGCAATGACATCTATGGTTTCTTCATTAGCAAAATCGACATTTGCAAACACATTGATGCCTTCTAACCATGTGTTCTGCTGTTGTATGTCCCACCTAACTCCGCCCTAGCCGGGACTGACTTCAACCCCTCCCCAGTGCCATCTCCCCCATCTTCAAGGATCTCAGCAATACACTTGCATTATTAAAGCCAACCACCTATATGATGACATCCTACCATCTAACATCCTAAAAAAAGATCTTGGGTCATGCTCTCATCGCACTCCTTCAGATTGTTAATGCCTCCCCCAACTCTGGCATTTTCTCAAACTGCTTGAAAGCCGGGTTTAACTGCACACTAAGAGATTGCCAACTACCGAACAATCACCAGCCTCCCATTCATTAATTAAATCCTTGAGAAGGTAGTGCCAAATCACCTTCACAAGCAAATCAACTGGTGAGAATTGCTCCAAAACTAACAATTGGGGTTCCTCCTAAATGGAGCACCAAAACAGCCACCATTAGGACGAATTTTCCGTACCCCAGATCATTGATAAAGGGAAGTCCTGCTTTACCCATCCATCGCCTTCGATACGGTAGACCACCAGACTCGGATCAGCCTCCATGCAGATAGAATGGGCTTTGCAGGAACAGTTCTCAACTTGTTCTCCGCCCCTCTCTCTGACAGCTTCAAAGCTTTCCAAATGGGCACCTTCAGATCTGTGCACCACTGTTACATGCAGAGTGCTGCAGAGCTCAATCCTCTGCCCAGTGAACATTATACATGGAACTGCTGGTGTCAGTCCTTGATGACCTAGATATCTTTCTACACCAGTATGTTTGTGACACCCAGCTATATCTTGACCCCACACCATCACTCGCCACAAGCAATGTCTTGCTACCATTCAAATATCGATGGCAAGTGCATACCTAAAACGTGATCCAAATATATTTGTATTTAATTATTATTTATATAGTGCTTTAATCCAAAGCGCTTTACAGTTTAACAACCCGGAAACAACAAACAAGGAACAAAGAAGCAATAACAGTATACATGATTCAAATCAGGAAAACAGCATGTGGAACAATTTGCATTTGAGAACGAAAAAGAAAGGAGGGGGAGCGGAGGATAAAAGAGCGAGAGCATGGTGAGTTGAGGGAGAATTAGGGAGGATGGAGATCATGGGGAAACAGGGAAGATAGAGGAGCATGGAAGAGGGTATTGGGAGGAGAGAGAAGAGGTGAAAGGGAGGGGAAGGAGTCAGGGAGGGGCACGAAGAAGGAGTTCTTTCAAGAAGGAACGGAAGGAAGTATAGGTGGAAGTGGAGCAGATAGTGAAGGGAAGGGAGTTCCAATGAAGGGGGCCTAGGAGCTGAAAAGAGCGGAAACGAGAAGAGGCACAAGGAGGAGGGGGGACAGAAAGTAAGAAGACATCAGCCGAATGAAGGGAGTGAGAAGGGGTATAGAATGAGATTAGAGAGGAGAGATAAGGAAGGGCAAGATCATGAAGAGATTTAAAGACAAGACAAAGGAAGTGAAATTTAAGTTGGGAATGGAAAGGAAGCCAGCTTGGAAAGTGAGTTGTAGATGGAGTCATGGGGAGAGAGAAGACAGAGGGTATGGATGGCAGAGTGGTAGATGGATTTAAGGGGGGGGCAAGATGAGAAGTAGGGAGACCGAAAAAGAGTGAAGAGCAGTAGAAAAGGCTAGAAAAGATAATGTAGGAGATTAAGAGCTTAGTAGCATGGAAGGTGAGAGAAGAACGGAATTTACGGATATTGAAGAGGTGGTAGCGACATGAGCGAGAAGTAAGGGTAATATGGTGAGGAAAAGGATGTGTCAAAGTAGATTTCAAGATTCCTGGCATGGGTGGAAATAGGAAGATTAGAAGGGGGAAAATGAATAGAAGGAGAGGGAGAGGGGGGAGGGAAATGTGTTAGAAGGGAAGAATAAAACCTCAGTCTTGTCAGTATTAAGAGAGAGATAATAAGAAGACATCCAGTTTTTAATGGCGGTGAGACAGAAGGTGAGATTTAGATGTAGATCAGGAGAGAAGGAAGAAAAGGAGAGGAACAGCGGAGTATCATCAGCATAGAAATGATGAGAAATTCCAAAAGAGGAGATGAGAGGAGCGAGAAGAGAAGTATAGAGAGAGAATAAGAAGGGTCCAAGGATGGAGCCTTGGGGCACGCCGTAGTCCAGAGGGAAGGCGAGGAGGTTCGACCACCCCAAGAGACAGTGAAATATAACAGAATATGTGTTCCTCAACCACCCAACCAAACAGAAAACCATCCAAGAATGGCTGAACGAGGTGCACCTGGATGGATTAGCACCCCCAATCTGCCCCCTCTGCCAAATCCCTTGGGTTCATCATGGACAGCAACATCTCCTTTCAACAGCACATAAACAAGAAATCCCAGACTGCTTGGTACCAGATCATGCTGCTCTGCAAGATCTTTCTTCCTCCCAGAACTTCTGGACCATGGTGCACGCTCTCGCGATTGATCACATTGATGGGATAGCACCCTCTTTGCTGGGTTCCCCATGGTACACCTGGCTCCACTTGTCGATCATGCTGAACGTGCCTTATCACCTGTTCTAAAAAATTGACTACATCACTCCCATTCTGCATGACATTCACTGGCTCCCTATCCCTGCCAGGATCCTTTTTCAAAACTGCCTGTATAACAAAAAAGGCAACCACTATTTGGACGCCTACTTACCTTGCAGACATACTTAACACGTGGGGTGATACATGATCCTCCCCGAACCAGATCATTGACAGCATAGAAAGTAAACCAGCCAGCATGGTAGGACCAGGAAAAATGATTTCTCATGCTGTGCCCTGGCATATTATAGCTCCAACCCAGTGCCAATCAGCTCTGCTCCAACGCTCCTGCAGTTCTGGAAAGAAGTGAAAACCCTACTCTTCGGGGAATTTCTAGGTGTGACTTTCTTCCTAGTTCTACAGCCAACTCAGACCCATGGTCAACTGCCCTCAAAGTCTTTAGCACTATTTTGTTTCTCTAAAGCTAGGTTTGTGCTTTATAAAATAGAAAAACAAATTGGTTGGAGAAATCAGGTCCCCAGAAATAAATGCAATATGTTGTATGTCCTTTTAAAAAACTGAGCACCACATCTGATTAATCAACAATATGCGCAGACACTGAAAGTGGAGAGATTGGTTCTGTGAATTGAAAAGTCCCAGAGATACCACTAACTGCACCTAACACCATTAAAGATTTTGCAGAGCACGACCTTCAATGGATTGCATTCTCCCACAGATTCCTCATCTGATAGTTATCTGTTTCAGAATCAGCCGTTCAGTAACTTTCCGGCAGGGAGCGTAGTGCGGCTCATCGTCGACTCCGTCGTGACTCAGCCGCACCACTCCTTGACACCGAACGTGACGTCGGCAATACATATATAATGTCACTACGCCCCCATAACTGAGACCCAAGCCACTCCTAGCCTACGAGTTCACAGACATCCTAGACAAAGTTCTACAGACCGAGATAGCATTGCCTTTTTAATGCAGCCATATCTGACCCCATTGAACACTGTGGAAGAAGCCATGTTCCATTGCAGCCATGGATGCCGAGCTGACCACAAAAATATAAGCCAGCCAGAGGGGATTTGCCCTTCCTTTCGGCTCACCCTACTCCAGATAGATTGGTGGTCCAAGCTGCCACGTTAAGCTCACAGCAATCCACATCCACCTCCAACCTTTCTATGGACAGAGTCCGAGAAGACTGATGCTCTAGCAACATGGCTATAAAGGCAGTCAACGCCTTCGCCAAATGTTCTCGCATGCTTTGGAGAACAATAGCTGAGGCGGCTGATCGTCTCCCAGCAAGGGAGGTTAGAGATGTATTTCTAGATATGATTAATGATGGGAAGGAGGTGGTTTGTCAGGCTCTTCAGGCGGGACTGCGTAGGCCGTGTCATGGGAACGTTCACAGTGCTGAGGAGGGCAGCATGGTTTATAGTGATGGTTCGACAGCCATAGTTTCGAATGGCAAAGTTTCGACAACAAATGCGTCGATAAAATGCATTTAAAAAAAAAGAAATGGTATGGGGGGGTCCCCCTGCCAACCCCTGTTGTAACCCTTAACACCAATTTTAGCTAAAAAAAAAAACCTTTACCTAACAAAAAAAATTCATTTTTTCGATTCATTTTTGTCGAAACTTTTGCCATTCGAAACTATATTTTCAAAACAATGCCTGGCTACCAGGCGGCATACCTCCACAGCTCAGGTTTCTGACCTAACATTCGAACCAAGCTCCTAGACATGGCATGTGACTGCCAAAAGCCAACTAGTCATTCGAAAA
Organism: Ambystoma mexicanum; assembly: GCF_040938575.1. NCBI lineage: Eukaryota > Metazoa > Chordata > Amphibia > Caudata > Ambystomatidae > Ambystoma > Ambystoma mexicanum. The sequence goes on along the minus strand of NC_090930.1, from coordinate 410,175,533 downwards.
ATGTACAGAGACAAATCTGGTTGCAAGGTCTTTAGAGCTAGCGCTAAAACAGGTTGCCGAACAGTCCTTCGACTTCTCCTCTACAGGCAGGAGCTACAGGCGGTATATTCCTCTAGAAAGGAAAGCACAACTGCCGCAGGTCAATCAGTGTGTGACGAATTGCAGGATTCAGTCACTTCTTCCCGAGGGGGAGCCTTTTCTTGTGAGGCTAGCAAGGTCTGCATGCTGCAGAATATTACCCACAGGGGTGGTGGAAAGCGGGATTTCGATTTCACCTGAGGAGAGACGCTAGATGCCCACAGGCCTTATTTTGGTCCCTCCCCAAGGCATCTAGATTCGGCTAGCCTCAAAGTCAGGGTTGGTCTGGAAATGTGTTTTGGATGTTATGGCTGGCGTCATTGACCCTGATTTCCATGGGAATAGTGAAATCCTTCTGCACAACAATGGGAATCATTCCTATGCAGTAAAAGAAGGAGAGAAAGTAGCCCAAAGGATCCTCGGAAAAAAACATGTTCCCCCTACCCCAAGAGTTTGAGATTCAAAAAGAAACAGAGAGGTTCAAGATGGTTTGCAGAGGGAGATCTCCCCATAGTGGAGACCTGCCAAGAAGAGGTAGAGGAGGTTGCACCATTACCTGACACAGACTTTTCCCAGAGAAATGACCCAGTCCTCATAAGGCCTTTAGTAGGGTAACCACTGAGGAAGCCACACAGCCAAGTGAATCCTTTCTTATTCATAAAAAAAGGATTGTTATATCGTGGGGCTATAATGAAAGAGGGATGTGGCGAACATAGCTAGTGGTTCCTCGAAGCCATAGAAGAATTGTTTTAGAGCTGGCCAATTCACATATGACGGTGGCTTATCGAGGCATTCGAAAAATCCAGAGTCCGAAAATAACCAGGTTCTACTGGCCCAGAGTTTTTGCCAATGTTCAACATTTTGTTTTGACCTGTGAGATCTGTTAGAAGACCGCTGCAGCTCCGGTTCCCATAGCCATATTACAACTGTTTCCCATCATCTGCGTTTGAATCTCTAGAATAGCGATGAACATAGTAGTCCCACTGGAAACCTCTAAATTGGGAAATCCCTTTATTTTAGTTATTATGCCACTCAATATCCAGAAGCCTGTCCCCTGCGCAATAACACTACACAACAGATATTAAAACATCTATTACCCTTCATATCCAGAGTAGGAGATCCTTACTGTCCAAGGCACTACCTTCATGTCCTGCATAAAGCAAGATGTAAATGAGTTGCTTAATATCAAAAGCCTACAAACGTCTGTCTACCATCTCCAGACAGATGGTTTGGTAGAATGTTTTAATCACATGTTAAAAAGAATCTTGCACAAGTTGGTGGAAACCAACGGGATTAACTGGTATATCAAGGTATTCAGACCTTTTTCTGTGAGGAACCCGAGGGCGTCCTCACTTCTTTTTCCCCATGATCCTTCTCTCAGGTGGCCAGGGAAAGGTCATTGCTTTTTGGATCCCGACGCTGTGGGGGGGATATGTGAGGGTGAATCACCTGGGTGGATGGAACTTGGGGATAGGATGTCCTTGGGTCAGACATGGTATCCCCATTTCCCTTTTCACAATCAATCCTCTGTCACTAAAGCCTGTGTAGGCTACTGTCAGCCCTTCCCCTTTTCTTCCCTGAGAACTGTCCCCCAGAACCACCACCTTAGTACTGGGATGAGGAAGTACTGGGAGACCAACTAGGAGGACACATCCTCAATTGACTGACACAGATACATATCAGAGACAAAAGCTAGTTATACATGCACCCTTTATTAAATCGGACAGTTCCAGACACCTTTTTGGTACTGAGACGAAGAAGAGGGCTATGGAGGCATACCGGTGTAACAACCAGGCATGTCCCGCTAATGGTGTTCTCCATAGTCCGACAATTGAACTCAATGACTCATACCTGGGGTCACTTAACACACCTTATGAATATAAAAATGCCAACTGCATTGAGAGAAGGGGAACTGGCTGGAGACCCAGGTGTCGGGAGTCGCGTTGCACAGGAAAAAGAGACGCCCGGGCTGTGGTCGGCCGTTAGAGGGTCTGGAGGTCCTGCTATCCTCCTGAACAGGTCAGCGCAGCAAGAGCTGTAAAACACCCATTGACCCCAGCCCCTGCGGGAAACTAGGAGAGCAAGCAGTGCTCTCCGTGGATGCCGCAAGTTTGGGGAAGCTGAAAAGCTGAAGGAGCATTGAGAAGCCGCCGCAAGGGACGCCAAGCAAAAGGAAGCTGCCGTGTGCAACCATTGAGCGTAAAGCAGGGAATCACTGCTACCGGGGTGCCGCAGTAACTTATGACAAAGTCCTTTTCGAATGCCGAACGATCTGAAAGTAATTGAAAGTACTTTTGAATGCCAAGTACTTTCGAATACCGAGTGAACTGTAAGTTATTGAAAGTACTTTTGAATGCTGCACAGAGTGAAAAGGAAGTTGAGCCATTGTGAATGGATTGAAAGCAAAGTATTACATGTGGCAGATACCACAGAATGTATTGTATGACACACGTATTGGCAACGTCAAGAGAATACCAAGAAGGTTATGAAAAGGAGAAACCAAGTATTGGCCCAAAGTTGAGAGGGGCACTAGAAGTACAGGTTAAGAGGAAGCCTGTGTTGGCAAGAGCAATAAAGAAAAGTGTAACTAAGTGCATGGTGCCAAGCAAGTCACGGTACAGTGTCTGAAGAGTGTGACACTGTGAAACCCCCTAAACATCACTGTCAGATGGAAGCAGTGGCTAATTGTTGATGGAAGCAGTAAGAAGGGGTATCGGTTGCGTGACCTGCAATGGGAGTACCGTGTCGTCCGACAACTGCGCCTAGACCGAGTGCCCTTCATGGAAAAGCTAATGAAAGTATGCAGAAAGAAACTGGTGTTTTGCAACAGCCTTATATGTGAATTCGAAGTTAAGAAACAGAACTGCCTAAGTGAGCTGGTGAAAAGTATTGGTATCAAAGGAGCTGGGAAGTGTCCAAAAGAACTGTGTTGTTTTTGAAAGCTGGAAGATTTGAACGATTGGGGAAGGGAACCATGATATTTTGTGAACTGTTTTGAACTTGGTGAAGGGGAAGCTGATCTTAAGCCAAGAACTCGAATAAGCTCTGAACTTTCTTTTGGACACTTTTCTTTTTGATGCTGACATCCCTATACATTGTATACAGTTAGTTGTGATGGCAAGTACATGTTTTGGACACAGACAGACATTTGATTTGGACTTCCTGACACAGGCTATCCTTATTTTTCTTTAGGTAGGGAAATCCCACCCTAGTATAGGGCAAGTTAGGCCTTACCCCATCCTGCATTTTAGTTAAATAAAACATCTGAGAACACATTCGAAACTGTTGTCTGTGTCTATTCCACGATGCCTTCACAGTTTGCAGTCCGGAGAACCCAACAAGCATACCTGAGATATTCCCTGTTTGAGTCCCTCTATGGAAGAGAATCCTGGGATGTGTTGAACATGCTGGGAAGAAAGAGGTGGCTATTTTACCAATTTCCCAATCCGCACAGAAATTAAAAACATATGGCAGCAGTAAGAGAAATTGTCAAAAAACATCTGGGACAAGCCCAAGAACAACAGCAAGCAGTCTATAATAAACACACAGTACCATGGTCCTTTTCAGTCGGACAGTCAGTCTTAGCTCTTCTTCCAACGTCAGTGAATAAGATGATTTGAAAGTGCTATGGGCACCTGTGAAGTCGCAGAAAAAAAAGGCCCCTTGAATCACCTTATATCCCAACCAAATTGTCATCAGAAAACACAAGTCTGTCATGTCAACCTGCTCAAGGAGTGGAAAATAGACCATAGCATGGATGGACACGAAAGTTTCTATGGCCGCTCACCTTACTGACAAATACGGGAAACACATTGATTTCCCCCCATCTGTCATCTTCCCAATGACATTAGTGACTTGCAGTCTCAGTTTCCAGAGTTAATTTTGGACCAACCTGGTACAGTTGCTAACTTCTTCCACCAGATCCGAATGCTGGCAGGGAAGACTGTAAATCTAGAACCCTACAGGGTACCTTAAACCTGGATGAAAATCATTGAGAAGGAGATAGAGGAGATGCTCAAGGCTGATATCATCAAGCCCTCTGAGAGTCATTGGTCCTCCCCTATTATCTTAGTGACCAAGTCTGATCAGTCCTGGCATTTATGTATAGATTTCAGAGAACTTAATAAGATATCTATCTTTGACAACTACCCTATGCCACGGATTGATGATCTAAATATATAGTGACAATAGACTTGACAAAGGGTTGCTGGCAGGCTCCTTTAAATCAAGACGATAGGGGAAAGACTGCCTTCTCTACACCACAGGGCCTATTCCAATTTAAGGTCTTACCCTCTGGCCTTCATGGATCTCCAGACACTTTTCAGAGGATGATGGACAAAGTACTAAAACCATACTCTGTGTTCTGTGCGGCCAATCTGGATGACCTAGTGGTTCACAGTAACCGCTGGCTCGAGCATGTGGATCATCTGTACTCGACCACCCATGCTCTCAGGAGTGCCGGTTTAAAAGAAATCCTCGAAAATGTCACCTGTCCCAATCCACTGTAAAATATCTTTGATTTTTCATTGGGAATGGCCTAATCCAGCCCCAGGCTGAGAAAGTGAAGGTTGTCAAGCAAACGCCAACACCAAAGACCAAACAAACTTTTGTGCCTTCCTAGGATTAACCGGTTATTGTAGGAGGTTCATCCCAAACTATTCCACCCTGGTGGCTAACCTAACGGATAAGCTAAAGAATTCCCAAACCCAGAAATGACTCTGGAAAAAGAGGAATCAAGCAAGCTTTGAAGTTCTGCCCAAACCCTTCCTTAAGATGCTAGACTTCAATAAAAAATTCCTCTTACAAACAGATGCATCGAAAGTGGGTTTGGGGGCAGTGCTCTCTTAAGAATATGATGGAATTAAACACTAAGTGTTATATACCAGTAGAAAGCGTTTTCCCACAAGAGCAATCTTATGCTACGCTGAAACTGGAAGCCTTAATGATTAAATGGGCTTTCATACACTTGAGGGTATTATTTGACCGGGAGAAAATTCGGGTTGGTTACAGACCATTCACCATTGACCTTGAGAAAGGACATTAACCCAAGAGTAATTAGGTGGCTCTTGGACTTATAACCTTTTTGTTTCTCTGTTGAACACTGAAAGGGTAAAGAATAAGGAAATGTCGACTTTCTAAACCGGTTTCTTGTTACTGCAGATGGGTAAGCCACAACTGTAAGGGGAAGGGTATGGAGGTGAGCCCTCTCCGCAAAGACCCTCCCTAGGCATCTGAGCAAGTGGGACCACACAGGCAGAGACTCCCCCCTTAGGGGACAAGGAGTCCTGGTCCTTTGAGGAACTACCTAGACCATCCACCATAGTAGCATATATGGGACTATCAGATATGAACAACATTATACAATCCGGAGACTTGGCTGAAGACAAACTAAAATACCCCATTATGCACAAGGAGGAGGATCTCTCTCTTTTTAGGGTGAGACGTACATTTAACTGAGATAATGATGCTAGAAAGAGAGCACGCTGAGGAGAGGCAAAGCATACAGAGAGAGAGAAGAGCTTAAGCAGGGAAGCCCCTTGACAACGTGACGCCTGGAGGAGGCAGAGCAGAGGAGAGTTGCAGAGCTCACGACTTTCAGAGGAGTCCTGAGCATCAGAGGGAAATGCTGGCGGCTCAGTGTTTCCAAGCATAGAGAACCCAAGGAGAGGTGATTCCTTATTCCAGTGGTGGCAGGACCATGACTTCCTGGTGTGCCGTATGCCCGTCGGACAGCGCCAAAACCACCCAGCGGGGGAGTCAACCTGACGCTCTGCGACCCACACAGCCTACCAGTTAACGTGCGTATCTTGCCCTTTTACGCATGTAAATATGGCAAATACGGACCATTTAATTTTGTACTGCGTACTGTGTACGCTTTGATTTCTTCATTAAAAAAACATACTTTCCACCACTAGATGGCAATGTAGCATTTCTTTTGTCAGCAGCATAGCCTTCTTATGCATGATGGTGAATTTCCAACTGAAAGACCAAATCTGTGACAGCTAAGCGAGCAACACAATAAAGCACGCACCCTTTTAAAATGTGTTCATACCCATAACGTATGTGTTGGATAAGTTTTACTCTCTTGCAGAGGAGAAAACTAATTTTTACTCTCTTGAAATTGCATTTACGCTCTAATTTGAAAAATCATGCGTAAAATACTCCCACCTCAAAATCGTATCTGGAGCACTGGACCCACATCTAGACCCGGTCATAACGAGAAAACGGACTGAGTGTGGGACACTGACGACAAGGAGAGACACAAGATCCAGAGCAAAGGAAGAAAACCAGAGCGAGCACTGAGCCTGAGAGCGTTCCCCTGCAGATACAGAGGTAACAGGGGAGAGCAGGAGTGCCAGGAGGCTGCCAGGGCATCGTTATGGAGCAGGGGAAACTCGTCCCAGTGAAATTGATGAGCTACTAAATATAAATCCTGGGTCGAAGAATTCACAATCTCATGGCCCTGACGGAACTTCAATTAATCTCCTTAAAAATAATGTAGAGTTATGGACCGAATTTCTTTACAATAAATTCAAACCAATAGTTGAGTTCTCAATGATCCCAGTTTCCTGGCATCAAGCAATTATAGCGGCAATCTTTAAAAAAGGAGGGCAGGAGTCACTGTCAAGTTATCGCCCCAATTACCTTCTTAAATGTCAGTTAATATGGTTTTGAAGGATCTTAATCAGTGGGCAGAAAGCACACACAGATCTTCAAACAGGATATAGGAAAGGGATTGGGGCGGTGATGCGTTGTACGAAGCTTTCCTCGTGTATGGCTCAGGCAGGGCGAGTAATGTGTGGAGTGTTGTAAGTGGCAAGTCTGGATCTCTACTCAACCTTTGATAACGTAAATAGATCTAGATTGTGGGAGAAGTTGGGTTGGTGGGAGGTAGGTCCAGGATTGCTGCTTATGCTACAACAGTTCTATTCTAATAATGAGGTAAGACTGAATGTTGAGGGAGATTTCTCTCGTACTTTAAAGGTAAAAAAAGGAGTCTGTCAGGGCTGTGTAATTGCACCGTCACTTTCAACCTATATATAGCCGATTTGTGGGAACACAGTCTCAAATGGGAAGCGTACCCTCCAAGATTTAATAGTCGGAGAATTTATTGATTGATTGATTGATTTGTTATTTATTATGCGCCTATACACAAGTGTTTCAAGGTGCAACAAGGCAAGGGAGGGGGAACAAAGGGAGGACAAAACAACTGTCTGTCTTACTAGGCCTCGTGTCATTGAGATTGTGCAAGTGCGCAACAGGAAGTGCAGGGGGAAAGGTACATGGAGAAGTGCACCCAGAGCAGCAGGGCCCTGAGTTAAATGCAATGAAGGCTGGGACTACATGGGCAATCCCAGCCTGGTAGTGCAAGGTTAGGCAGGCGGCAGTGCAAGTTGGGTCAGGCGGCAAGTGCAGGGGGACAGGACACGGTGGGGGGTAGGGGCGGTCGTCCCTTAAGACTCTGAGGACATCGAGCAGCCAATCAGCCGACAGAGCAGGAGCAAGGGAAGGTTAGCAGGGGAGAGGGAGCGAGAAAGAAAAGGAGAAAGGGGAGGTTTTGAGCTTCCAAACTTAAGTAAATCCGGCTTAAGGTGGAAATGAGGCAGGGAGGCCGTTACAGAGGGAGGCACCTGCAAAGGAGAGATCTACTCCCCCATTCTCTGCTTGGAGAATTGACTCACCTGCTGAGAGTTAGAGGTAGACGAGCAAAGGGTTCTAGGAGGAAGGTACTTAGGAAGGTACTTGAAGGTAATGAGGGCCACAGCCCCAGAAAGCCTTGTGGATGATGCAGAGGGTCTTAAACTTGATCCTTGCAGCCACCAGGATCCAGTGGAGGGATGTCAGGGCTGCAGGGATGCAGTGCCTGGGCTTGAGGCCAAGTATAACTCTTGCAGTCCTGTTCTGGATGAGTTGAAGAGGGCAAAGAGTAGAGATAGGGTGTTTGAGAAAGAGGCTGTTGCAGTAGTCCACCCTAGAGAGAACCAGGGCTCTGGAGACAGTGAGGTTCTGGGGGAAGGTGAGAAAGGGGAGAATACCTCTGAGGAGGAACAGCTGGAAATGGCCTTCTTGGCAAGGTCCGTCATGTGTGGAGAGAAGGAGAGAGTGGAGTTGAAGATGACCCCATGGATCTTTGACTCACAAGAGAGAGAGAGGAAAAGTAGGAGCAGGGGTCCCAATGAGAAGGATCTCAGTCTTACTGGCATTAAGGCAGAGGTCTTTAGAGGCGCACCATGCCTGAATAGTGGGTAGATAGTCAGGGATGAGCGAAGAGGAGGAGTAGGCTGAGGGTAGCCTGAAAGAGAGCTGCTTGTCACCTGCATAACACTGAAAGTTATAGGAAAAGGTAGAGATCAGGAGGACCAAAGGGGCCATATAGGCATTGAAGAGCCAGGGGGAAAGGTTGGAGCCTTGGCGAACATCACATGTGGAGAGAGAGGTGGTGAGGAGAAAGGACCTAAGCTGAACCTGGGAAGGTCGGTCCAGGATGAAGGAGGACCGCCACGCCAGAGCCTGATCCGTGATGCCAAGGGTCTCACAGAGACGAGTAATCAGGATGTTGTGGTTGAACGTGTCCAATGCAGAGGAAAGGTCAAGGAGAATGAGGACAAAGGGAGAGCTAGAGTCAAGATTAGAGAGCAGATCTTCACAGGTGTTCAAGAGTGCAGTGTCTGTGCCTCTGGCTGCTCTCCATCCAGACTGATGGTCATGGAGACCACCCACAGATTCAGTATGGAGGGTTAGCTGGGAGATAGCCAACTTCTCCAGGAGTTTGCCCTGGAAAGGAGTGACGGAGATCGGGCGATAGTTTGGCGTAATAGTGGGGTCGGCGGAAGGATTTTTTGGTAGGGGTGCACGAGAAGAGAGGAGAAAGATCCAGTGGTGATGGGGTGATTACATAAATCGGCCAAGGCTGGAGCGGGAGAACCAATGTTGTCCTTAATGGTTCTGGAGAAGCAGGGGGTCACCTGTTTGGATGAGACTTTCATAGACCAGACTGGTCTGGAAACATCTTCCGGTGTTACAAGAGAGAAGGTGAGGATGGAAATGCCCAAGGAGGGCCTGTGAGAGCTGGCGGGAGAGAGAAGAGAAGAGGAGGAGAGTGCGGACAGGATGTCCTGGGTTTTAGTGGTGAAATGAGAAGTCAGAGCCATGCAGAGGGCCTGGGTAGGTGCAGAAGAGGTAGATACTGCAGTAGGATTGGCCAGCTCCTTGCAGATTTTGAAAAGTTTGCCCGTGTTGTTAGAGGCAGCAGAGATGCATGCTTGAATGTGGACCCTCTTCTTAGAGAAGATGGAGAGTCTGTATTGCCTTTGGAGCAGGCGGCGGGCCAGTTTGTCAGAGGGTGCACCCTAAGCTCCTCACTTCCCTTTTGTTACGGAGTCATACCAAGAATTGCATTTAGTGGCAGGCTTTAGGCGGATCCTCAGAACAGGGGCAAAGATATCCAGAGTGTTAGAGATGGAAAGGTGAAGGTTGAAAAGGGCTTTGTCCGGATGGGAGTCAGCCGCATGAGTAGGTGGGGAGAGAAAGTGGAGGCAAAGGCAGCCACTGACACTCACTTCATAGGTCGAACGACTGCGAAGGAAGGTGGCAGTGCTGGGTGGGCCTTTGTCAAGGAAACAGGAAGCTTCAAGTGAGGAGAAAGAAGAAAGCGGTCAGTCCAGGAGAGAGTAGTACGAGGATTAGAGAGGGAGATGTCTGAAGAGATGAAAACATCCAAGGTGTGGCCCGGCAGAGTGAGTCGAACCAGAGGGTAGAATGCAGAGGAAGAGAGAGTTGCATAGGTTGCGAAAAAGCCAGAGGAGTCTGGGTAGTCCAGGTGGATGTTGAGATACCCAAGGAGGAGAAGCTGGGAGGTAAAGGAAAGGAGAAAGGAACTGAGGTCAGCCCATTCAGAGAGGATGAGGGTGACCTGGCCAGGTGGCCAGTAGATTTTGGCTACAGTCAGATAGAGGCTAGAATAGAGAGAGAGAGAGCCTACAGACTAGCCATTGAAAGGAGGAATAGGTCTTCGTGGGCATGATGGAAGCAGGGATCCACTTAGGAAAGATCAGGGCCACTCTGCCTCCAGTCCTATTGGGCCTGGGCTCGGAGAGGATCTTGTAGCCCTCTGCGAGGAGTGTGTCAAAACACATGACAGAGCTGGCCTTGAACCATGTCTCACTAAGTGCGAGAACATCCAGGTTCAGGATTTCAAGGAGGTGGCAGATGTAAGAGGACGGTTTGACAGCAGAGCGGGAGTTGAGAGTAGCACGTGGAGCAGGTTGCCACTTCTGAAAGACTTCCGGGGGGGGTGGTGAGCTACAGGGGAGAGGAGTACCAGTCGGATGTGACAGAGGAGCCAGAGAGGTAGAAGGAGGAGGCGGCAGAGGTGCCAGAGAGGTAGTGGATGGCAAGGGAGTCGGAGGGGTGGAGGACGGAGGTGGCAGAGGAGCCAGAGCGGTAGTAATTAGTATAAGAGCCAGAGCAGTAGAAGGAGGTGGCAGAGGAGCCAGAGAAGTGGTAGAAGGAAGGAAGTTGAGGAGTCACGGGATGCGCCTTTCAAATAGTAGAAGATTGGGCTGAGGGCCCTGTACCATGACGGTGCCATTTAGATAGACATTAATGACTCTGGAGGACTGGAAGGGGGCCAAGAGGACCTCCAACCAGGTGCCACCATTAATGGGAGAAGAGGAGGCAGGAGAGAGAAGTGCGACCATATGAAGGGTTCATAGGTTGGGCAAAGGAATGACAAAGAGGATGTCTGTGAGAGTCTGTCTGGAGGAAGCACTGACATAGGTGTCAGTGATGGGAAGGCCTGGATTGGAGACCAGGGTGTCCTTCATGAGCTTCTTCCTTCCCGTCCTAGTAAGAAGAGTAGGATAGGCGATAGAAAAACAGTTGGAGAAGATGAGGGAATTGATAGCACCATAGTGGTTGTGATAGAGAGAAGAGAAAGGAGGAGAAGAGAAGGAAACACTGCACAGGGCAATGCCCCATAGGGTGCACAAGGAGTGGATTTGTGAAAGGGGGCGGGGGTAAACAGGAAGCAATGGGCAAGAGTAGAGCACATACAGAGAAAAGAAATAAAGGGCAGCAACAGGCAGTGAGTGGGAAAATGGTGGCCGCCGACCAAGCTCAGCTCAACCTAGAGCGGTAAAAAGGCAGCAGTAGTGTTCCAAGCATACGAGAAAACCTAGAGAAAAGGAGAAAGGCCTAGTGGACACAGCAAGCACCCACAAACATTAGTCAAGAGGGGAGATGCAAAGAACAGTGCTAGAGGCCAATACATTCACCTAGAGGGGAAAAATGCAGAACAAGCAAGGGCAGGGGAAAGCAGAGAAACAGTGATGGAGGCCAAACAATCACCTGCAATTGCACTGGATATGCGGACAACCTACTTTTGTTAGATTTTACACACCGGCAGGATTGCAACGCTCACTTCATGGGATTTTTTCTTACCTGACTGCCAGAAAATTAGTCATGAATCCTGCTAATTCAGTAATCATGACGATCAATAGTAGGAAGCAGAGAAAACACTATATTTGGGTTATAAATCACGCACCTGTAAAAGAAGTAGAATCATTTTGTTATCTAGGTTATACCTTTTTAAGGAAACATTTTTTTAATATATATAAAGGAGAGATGTTAAAAAAATGAGAGCATATATTTCTTTGATCTAAATTCATTTAAACATTAGTTTATGTGCTTATTCACTGTGTCCGATAATAGAATTTTCTCATATGAAGATCGCTTCAATGGTGCTATGTGGAACCGAAAGGGTCTTCTTTCCTAATAGGAAATACTTAAATATTTTAGAAGGTCATATTTGGACGGAAGTTCTTAGTATGTCTAGATCGGTTCCACTTAGTGTCATACGGTTGGAGTTGGGTTTTCAATCCTGGTGGTCTCAGTATATCAATAAATGCATTGCCTTGTACAAGAAAGCCACAACTATGGAGGATCCCAGTTTAGGGGTCATCCTGGGAGGGACTATAAAATATGATTCTAATGTGTATTTGCGTAAATTCAGAAAAAGGTGTACTGGGTTTATGTAAATGGTTGATCTTATTGATGATGATACACATCGGGTTATAAAGCAAAATATTTGAAATTGGGAAGAAAGTATGGACAGTGATGATTTATTTAGACTAAAACTGTACAGGGGTAGGTCCTTTTGGTATGTAACTTAAGGGGAAATTAAATTGTACCTAAAGAAGTTTCCCTCACAGTTCCACAGAACCTGGTACTTAAGATTCCGCCTCAATTGCCTCCCAACTTTGGAGCTTATTGGTCCGAGACTCAATATTCCTATAGATTGAAGGACCCGAGTCTGTGCCAGAGTGAGTGTACTAACACCCTGTACCATGTGTTTATGGACTGCCTTTCGTCAGTAGCACAAAGGATAAAATGATTTGGCCCTTTTGTATCTTCAACTTCTGCCGTCCTATCCCAGGGTTTATGGGAAAGATGAATGAATGGAACACAAGTTTCTTTAATATTGGCTTTAGTGAGGTTTTTAATAGTAATTTATTATGAAATGGAGTTGGTTATAGAACAAGGAAATATGATTTTAAACATACATATCAGACCCCTTGCAGGTCTCGGATCAGGTGGCTCAGGATCTTGCGTGGTGGGCCATGTGCAACAACTTCCTGAAGGGCACGTTGTTTCGCCAACTTTGGCACGAAGTGACTGTGGTCACAGTCTCAGCTCTGACTGGTTGGGGGGCTCACCGGTCAGACCTCATGGTGAGCGAACTGTGGTCTCCTGCCGAGTCTCTGGAACACATCAACTTGCTCGAGTTGAGTGCGATCAGTCTGGCCCTGGTCGCTTTCCTCCCCTCTGTGAAGCACAAGGCTGTCCTGATCCTGACGGACAACAATGTGGCCATGCACTACCTCAACAAACGAGGTGGCATAGAGTCCTTGTTTCTGTGCACAGAAGCAATGTGATTGTGGTTCCGGGCTCTGGAGAACAGTGTCTCTCTAATGATTGCTCATCTGGCCAGACAAAAGGGTATCAGGTAATAAATTTGCAGCAAAAATGTCACCGGTAAAAATAATCACGGAAAAAATGCTGTGGTTTGACCCGGTAAAGGTGTACCCCATTCTCCAGCATGGGGTCTGGCATGGATTCACATGCTCGTGAATATTCCCCGTCGTCAGGCTGGGAATCCTCGGCAAAGAAAAAATCAGTATCATTTTCGTTTCTGATCTGTCTTTCTTAGTAGTAACCAATCACTGGTCTCTGGGTCATACTGCCCCCAGCCAATGACTGCCCTCTCCCTAAGCCCCTCCCCTGGCAGCCATCCTCAGATTTTTACCACACGTTCAAGTGTTGGGAGTCCTCGTACTATAGCTCTCGAGCTTTTACTGTGCTTTGCGTTTTTTCAAAGAGTTTAATCTCATTTTTTCGGTCAATCAAGCCTCAAGCTCCACCGTTTCTACTTCCGATCAACGGGGATCCGTTTCGGAATTTTCTATGCCCCTCAAGGGCGAAGTTTTCGTCGAGTTACGCTTCTTGGAGGATTCCAGAAGATTTAAGGCCTACCTCGTGGACATGGCCCAGAACAAGGGAAGCTCGACACCCGGATCCAAGCTGTTCAGGAACTGCCCTGGATGCGGATTACAGAAAGTTTTCAAGGAGGATGAGCATTCGAGATGTCTCTACTGCCTTCACGAAGACAAGACGCACGTGGAAAAGGACTGTGCGTTTTGCAAGAACCTCTCGGAACGGACTATGAGGGATCGTCGGACCCGCCTCGCCAGCTAGCTGGAGAAGAGCCCAGCAGGTGAGAAGAAGAAGTCAGAGAGGTCTTCTAAGTCCTGTGAGGGCGCTCTGGCGACGGGGGCCCAACAGAAGGCAAAGCACCGTGAGTCCGCGGGCACTGGGAGCGCCGGAGGGTCAGGCTCCTCGGCTGCCAGGCAGGGCGCACTTTCACAGACGCCATCAACCATGAGCCAACGCTGTGGCTCGGGGAAGAGAAAATCCGAGAACCCAGCTAAGCTTCTGGAGAGGCCCCGGTCGATCTCGAAGGGATAAGCCGAGGGGGAGCGGAGCGGTGACCCCTCCCCCAAGGTGAAAGGCCTCAAACGCATCCCAGGTGGTGAAGGCCTTGATTCATCCGGTGAAGGCTTTTATTGAGGGAGTCGCGGCAGCCCTGGCAAAGCCTGTGGAGGCTAACCCAGTGGAGGTGACCTCGGGGCCCAGAGTTTCCCTGCCTCCACAGAGGGAATCCTCTTTTTAGCCCATCGATAAGACCCACGTGAAGACCCCGGTGGAAAAAGAGGTGGGGGTCGGTGGCCGTGACGGACACGGTTACAGCCTCTGAGGAGGAGCTGGTTGAAGTCGTGAAGGGTCTCAACAAGAGGTTCGAGGAGGTCCGGTCCCACGGGGGGAACCCCGAGGAGGTGGACGAAGAGAGCGACAGTGGCGCCGACGAGACTCCCATGGAGGAGGAGCAACCATCGCAGCCAGTGCCCAAACCTCAGGACAACTCGGTGGCCATTTTGATGGCAATACAAACCTTATGCACGGAGATAAGGACGAGATTGCCCCTCACCCCAACGGACGACCAAGCAGAACCGGGCCCGTCGGGGAAAACCTCCAAACAGCAGAGGAGAGTTCATCCCCCCCGCCTTTCCAGCCCCCGCGGCCCGCTCAGCCTTCATCTCCTTGGTCCTAGGGATGACACGGGGACGGATACGGCCACGACAGGGACGGATGACGACGGTGGGGACGATGGGATGGTCCATCACCACTCCCTCGGGCCTCCCCACCCGACGAAATTGGCTCCTTTCACGCCATGATTGCCAGGGCATCCAAGCTTTTTCAGCTCTGCCCTGAGGAACAGAAGAAGGAAGGTTTCCTCTGTCAGCGGCACGAGGCCAAGAGGAAGATGGTCCTTGCGGTACAATTGATTGACGACATCTGGGAGGAGGGACTTGCTCTCCTGAAGAACCCGTCCACGACGCCTGCCAAGAGGGATCGGTACGAGAAGAAGTACCGGGTCCCCGATTCCGCCCCTTTGTGCCTTAGGGCACAGCCGACCCCACATTCGGTCGTCTCGGCGGCGGGCAAGAAGAAGGCAGCTGGGGCGTCATCCTCAACTTCGACCGCCCCACTTGACGGCGAGGGAAAGAAGCTGAACGCCAGGGGACGACGAGTCATCTCGTCTGCGGCGAGGACAATTAAGGCGGCCAATTCCCTAGCGATTGTGGCCCGCTACGACAGGGAGCTGTGCTTCAAGATCGCTCCCCTGCTGGACTTCCTACCGGACGACAAGAGGTCAGAGGCCCTGGAGATCCTGCAGGAAGGTGAGGTGGCATTGGACCACGCCATAACGGTGGCCATGGATAACGCTGACACCGGATTCCGCCAGTTGGGCAACAGTGTTTGCCTTCAACGCGGGGATGGCTCAAGGCAACTGATTTCCACCAGGACGTGCAAACCACAGTTTTGGACATGCCCTTCGACGGGAACAACCTGTTTGGAAAAACAATGGATGAGTCACTTCAGGCCATCAAGACCGACACAGAGACGGCTCGGGCTTTGGGAGTGTTGCAGCAACGACAGCTGCCCTTTCAGAATGCCGGAGGCAGACAGGGTGCCTCCAAGGGATCCGGCAGCGGCTCCTCGATGTACTGCCAGGCGGCCAGCTCCTCGTCGCAGGAGGCCTGCAGAGGACGCGGCAAGTCAGGAGGATCTCGTCGTAGGCGCCAAGGAGGCCAAGGCGGCAAGGCCACCTCTAAGCAGGACTGAACTGGCCGTAGCGTTGGGCCCCCACCTGAGCACCCCGGTGGGAGGCCGGCTGGCGAAGTTAGTCAGCGTGTGGGAGTCCATCTCCACCGGCCGTTGGGTGCTGGATGCCCTGGCCCACGGGCACACTCTCAAATTTCAGAGGAAGTGCCCCCGTACTCCTCCCGTACTCCTCCCGTGGCCAGGAAGGAAAATCACATCCCGCAACTGTTGTTAGAAGTAAGGGCGATGTTCAAGAAGGGTGCCATCGAGCTCGTCCCGAAGAGGCTCTGGGGAATACTCGAGGTACTTCCTCATCAGAAAGAAGACAGGCTGTTGGCGGCCCATCCTGGACCTGTGGCGGTTAAACAAATACATCAAGGCACAAAAGTTCAGGATGGGCACCCACCAGCACGTGCTGGGACAGCTGGAGGAGGGCGACTTCCTATCGTCGCTGGGCTTGCAGGATGCTTACTTCCACATCCCCATTCTAAAGGACACCGAAAGTTTCTCAGATTCGTGGTCCAAGGGCGGCACTACCAATTCAAGGCCCTGCCATTCGGGGTGAAGTCGGCACCCAGGGTGTTTACGAAGTGCCTCGCACCAGTGGCGGCGTGCCTGCGGGGGATCCACGTCTATCCCTACCTGGACGATTGGCTCGTCCGTGCAAGGACAAGAGAACTCACCGTCGAACACACAGCAGAGACCGTTCAACTTCTCACGGACCTGGGATTCTCCATCAACTACTCGAAATCCCACCAGGTCGCACTGTTTCTGGGAGCCAAGCTCGATACAGTGGCGCGATTGGCCTCGCCGTCGGAGGTGAGGACGAAGGCCATCTTGGGCAAGGTGCAGCGCCTGCTGGCCACGGACGTGGCCGGGGTGAGATCCATCAAGTCCCTGCTCGGAATGATGTCCTCCTGCATCTACCTGGTGCGCCTGTGCAAGCTACGGATGCGTCCTCTACAAGAGTTCCTCAACGCCCTTTGTATACAAGCGACGGGCAGCTTCGAAGACATGATCCCGCTCAATGAGGTTTTCCGCCAAGCGATTCGATGGTAGGGCACCCGCGCGCATCTCGCGGCGGGCAAGGACTTTCAGACCCCGGTACATCAGGAGATGGTGACGACGGACGCCTCCCTGGAGGGATGGGGAGCGCACACCAGAGATCTGCACGCGAGAGGCCTTTGGCTCCCGTAGGAGAGGTCACTCCACATCACCATCCTGGAACTCCGAGCAGTGTTCTGGGCCCTCAGGTCGCTTCACCCATCTCTCAAGGGCAAGGTGGTGAGGATCTTCACCGACAACACCACCACGATGTTCTACATCTGGTAGCAGTGAGGCACCAGAGCCCCAGCCCTGTCCAAGGAGGCCCAGGATCCGTGGCACTGGGCCGTCGCCCAGGGGATGTTTCTGGTGCCCTTCCATCTAACGGGAATAAAGAACGTCATCGCTGACTCACTCAGCAGGGAGCTGCGCTCGTGCCACGAGTGGGTGCTGCGTCGGGATCAAGTGGATCCACTTTTCCAATGATGGGGCAAACCCCAGATCAACCTGTTTGCGACGGCGACGAACTCCAAGTGCCAGAGGTTCGCCAGTAGGTTTCCCCAGCCGAGGAGCATGGGCGATGCTTTCTCGTTCTCCTGGGATGGCCTGTTCCTGTATGCGCTCCCCCCGTTGCTGCTCTGACTCATCAACCAACTCAAGAGGTCCCGGTGCAGGATGATCCTCATCGCACCGGCGTGGCCGAGACAGATCTGGTTCCCGGACCTTCTGGACTTGTCATCGTCCCCCGCAGTCAGGCTGTTGACGGACGCAGATCTTCTCTCCAGAGAAGGAGGCGCCATCCTCCATCACGACCCAGAGTCACTGAACTTGCAGGCCTGGCTCCTGCAGCACTAGAGTTTGGAGGGTACGATATCCCGGCGGACTGCCTGGAGGTGCTTGCAAAGGCCAGGGCGTCCTCAACTCTAAAGTGCTACGGACACGAGTGGAAGAGGTTCTCTGTCTGGTGCCGTGCACAGAAGATTAACCCTCTGTGAATTACGGCCCCTCAAGTGCTGCCGTACCTGCTGTCGCTGGCCAAGGCGGGCTAGCTCACGCTTCCATCAAGATCCATCTTGCAGCGATTTGCCATTACACCAGAACTACGGGACGGTCATCCCTGTGGTTTCATCGCCTGTTGAAGGAATTTATGAAGGGACTGTTCCGATCGTTCCCGCCAGTGAAAACTCAAGCCCTGGCGTGGGAGCTCAACGTGGTGCTGACCAGGCTCATGGGGCTGCATTTCGAGCCTCTGCATTCAGCACCGTTGAAATTTCTGTCGTGGAAAACAGCGTTCCTTGTGGCCATCACCTCTGCACGACGAGTGGGAGAGATCCAGGCCCTATCCTGCAAGCCTCCATACTTGACTTTCCACGAGACGGGGTGGTGCTGAGGACGCACCCCTCCTTCATGCCCAAGGTGCCGTCGGACTTCCACCTCAACGAGCCCTTGGTTTTGCCAGTTTTCTTCCCGTCGCCTTCGTCGCCAGCCAAGAGGACTTTGCACTCGCTGGATGTAGCTAGAGCGCTGAAGTTCTACGTGGACCGCACAAAGAGTTTCTGGATGTTGCTAGAGCACTGAAGTTCTACGTGGACCGCACAAAGAGTTTTTGGAAGACATCACATCTTTTTGAGAACTTTGGACCTGTGAATCAAGGGAAGGCCCTCTCGAAGGCTTCCATTTCCAGATGGCTCTCCGGCTGCATCATGCACTGTCATCGGTTGGCAAACCGACCGTTGCCCAGCCGTCCGAGAGCCCATTCGACCAGAGAGGTCGCTGCTACTACGGCGTTCTTGTCTGGTGTGCCCCTGCTGGACATCTGCAGGGCTGCTACAAGGAGGTCGACACGCACCTTCACGAAATTCTACTGCATCGACCGGGATTCCAGGGAGGAGTCCAGAGTCGGCCAAGCACTGCTGTGCAACCTGTTCGCCTGAAGGTGGGCCTGGTGAGGAGGTAAGAGTTGCTTAATGTTGAGTTTATTTAATGCTTAATGTTGAGCCTTGCCACCTCCCGTGGTTGTGCATGTGTGTACTGCTATGTATTCTTATATTCATGAGCATGTGAATCAATGCCAGACCCCATGCTGGAGAAGGAACAAGTTACTTACCTATAACTGTTGTTCTCCAGCATGGGTCTGGCATGGATTCACATGCAAACCCTCCCTCCTTCCTCTCTGTGGCTCTTCACTTGGTCATACTGCCACTTTACGTGCTACCAAATCTGAGGATGGCTGCCAGGGGAGGGGCTTAGTGAGAGGGCAGTCATTGGCTGGGGGCAGTAAGACCCAGAGACCAGTGATTGGTTACTACTAAGAAAGACAGATCAGAAACGAAACTGATACTGATTTTTTCCTTACCCAGGATTCCCAGCCTGACGACGGGGAATATTCATGAGCATGTGAATCCATGCCAGACCCATGCTGGAGAACAACAGTTACAGGTAAGTAACTTGTTCCCTATACCATTTAAGGGGAGCGGGGGTATACCCTGCTCCCCTTAAATGGTATAATGGGTCCGGTGGTTGCGGGGGTGTCCCCCGCATCCTTTACATGATTATGGTGCAAAAAACCATGGCATTTTTGCCGCAATATTTTGTATTCACAGCCATTTTTGCCGCGAGTTTAACACATGGAACCGACAAAAGAATGTCACAGCAGGTTCCTTGAGCAGACAGACTTCAGCCTCCCATGAGTGGGATCTCTGTCAGTAAGTTCTAGAGGAGAGCCTTTCGGGGGATCTACTCAAGTGGACCTCTTTGCTTCCAGTGTCAACAGGAAGTGTCAGTTGTCTGTTGCAGGGAATTTTCTTGTCAGTGAGCTCTGGAGGACACACTGACCGCCGAGTAGACTTTCATCCTCTTTTATGCATTGCTGCCGATCACTATCAATTCCACTGGTTCTCAGGAGAACCACAATGTTCCTGATCACCAAGACTGGGCAAGGAGAACATGTTATCCCTAGTTGCTGGACATGTTAGTCTGCCCTTCCTGGCAGGAGAGTCAAATTGATCTCCCATCCAAAGTGGTGGATCTTCTACTCGAACCTCAGCAGCCTGAATTGTCATGCTTAGCTACTGAGAGACGGGGGTATAAGGAGTGTGACTTGTCAGAGCATGTCTTCGATGGGATACTTTCAGCTTGGAGGCCCACTATGAAATTAATGTATGCTTGCCGGTGGTGTACATTTTCGATCTGGTGCTGGGAGAGGGTCCTGGGTCCTTTATCCTATCCTCTATCCCCAGAGTGGGACTGTTTGCTTTCTTTGGATCAGGCGGACCTGCAGATTGGCATTGTAAAGGGTTACCTTATTTTGGTTTTCAAAAGGTCCCTGAAACGTGGCTCGTTTTTCACAACCCCCACTTTTATGCAGTTCTTACAGGGTTTGTGTAACCAGTTTCCTCCCGTCCAGTTTGTGGTTCCAACACAGGATTTGAATTTAGTTTCAGCGTTTCTTATGGGCACGCTCCGTTTGAGCCCCTTCATTCCTGTTCTATTAGATCACGTGCCCTTAAGGTGATTGCCCTGCTTGCTATCACTTCTGCGAGACGGGGTGAGTGAGCTACAGGTGTTGTCTGCTTTACCTCCCTATTTATTTTTTTTCCAAGCAGAAGGTGACATTGAAAGCGAGGCCCTCTTTGGTGTACTAGCTTCCCGCAAGAGAGGCAGGTAGGGAGGGTGATGAGGAATCCTCAGGAGGAACATCCATCAGAAAGAACATTACAGAGAGGTAAGTAATTTGTTCTTTTGGAAGACAAACTGGTGTTAAAATAGTCAAATAACAAGGCAAATGCTGAAAGGCTCAACTGCTATTATTCTGTGCAACTGTTTGAAAAATATGGTGCAAGTAGGTTAATTAGGCATCCAGGAATAGTAAGTGCCGATCTAATAGTTAGTTTGTGGGAATTCATGTGCCTCTTTGCTGTGAAATATGTGGATGAAACGTGTGGTATCGGTCTTTTTTCTCTTTTCGGTTCCTGCAAATGCCATTACAAGTTTACACACTAAGAAGGTTTTGTGCATTCTGTGGGAGTTTAGTATATTCTTTTTCATTGTATAATTAGATACTTTATTATCCATAATAACATTGCAGTTTTAGAAGCTGGGGCAAAATCTCATTTGACAGGGGTCCATTTCTATGGCCTTTCTTGTACACAGATTATGTGACTGCTAAGAACCCACCCGTGCGTGACATGTTTAGTGTTCTATGCATTGGTTGTGGGAGGGGGCTATAACCCTGTAATATGTTCTTCTATCTGTGAGAGTGTAACACAAGGGCCTTTTCTGTTAGACTCTGGTGACCATGAGTGTATTACACAGTCCTGCTGGGTATCTCCAGGCTTGGAGTTTTTACCCTGTGTTAGTATTTTGTTCTTGTATGTGATATATCTTATTTGTCCTTTATAATACAAGAGTGAACACCATCTGTTGGTTGTATGCTTGTGCTAGTTTCAATTGCTGTTAAAGATACACGCTATTGTAAGTGTCCTAACACCTGAATCTGTTATTATACTAACCAACATCTTCACCATATATCGGCAACATGTTTTGCAAAGGTCTACATGCCATACAATGTGTCTGCTTCTTTGCACTTCAGATTTTTGTTGACTGCTCTCTTGTCTTGTGAATCACTTTACTATAATTTTCGAAATGTATGTGTTTCTGCTGCAAATGGGATGTGTGATGTTCTATATGATCATGCTGTTTTTTTTTTTAAATGTCTGTCTCGTTGTGTTGGGTTCCAGGATGGGTCGTGGTATTCTGTGCATGCATTTGTTTGCCAGTGAGCGTTGGGAATGAATGTTTGCAATGTTATGTCTTGTACTGGATTTCACAAATGATGGGGCGTGTTTTGTTCACTGTCCTAGGAATGGGGATGTGTGGTTGTCTTCCTAGTTGATGAATGTAGAATGGTGGCTGCAGCGCAAGCACTGGGGGAGTGGGGATCCTAAAGAGAGGACGTTGTGAATCTGTACTGGGAAGGTGATCCACATGGATGCCATTAAGGGCTTTGAGGAATGCCCAATGCTTCATTTCTTTCTTTACCTGTAACTATTAAAGATGAAAAAGAAACATGTTCCTTTTATATGCATCTGTACTCTTGCCCGCTTAGTGCTACTTACCATGTATCATACTTAAGAAAAACTTGAGTGGAATTGATGCATACAAATGCAGATTTATCTTTCATTTACTCAGATTAGTTCTGGTCAAAGAGTATATTACACATTTAATGTCAATTCCCTTCAGAATGTGTAATTTAATTCAATAAATGTCACTCTGGCACCACAATTTGTATATATTTGGTTATGGGAAAATGTGGGTAGTTTGATTGTGACACTGAAAAATGGCACCAAATGTCACATGCAAGAAACTCTTGGCGCTTGATGAGCATCAAGTTGTACTGGGAGTGACGGTTCATGAAAGTTACAGCAATATACACCTTCAATTGGCCCTGCTGTTAATTAAAGGTTTAACACATTATTTTCTCTCTCTTTCCTAGGTATAAAAGGAAAAGAAGGTCGTCAGGCAGCACGGAACAGTGACTATGCCATCCCAAAGTTTAAGCACCTAAAGAAATTACTATTAGCACACGGGCATTTATACTATGTGAGAATAGCTCACCTTGTACAGTATTTCTTTTATAAGGTAGGGATTTCAAATTGGCATATTTTCATATAAATTTATATCCAAATGCTTTATATGTATTTAGATTTATCATTTCATACTTCATGAAAGCCAGCGTCTGCTTCTTTTTTCTGTTCTTTGTTGTTATGTCGTGTGAGCGCCCTGAGGCCTTCGGCGAGTGGTGCAATATAAGAAACCTATAGATACAGATAGATGGATACCCCTTGATTTTTCCTAGCATAATTGGTTGAAAGCTACCCAGTTGTTTTTGATGTAGAATGAGGGCCTGATTATGAGTTTGACGTTAATGGCAAAACAGTCGTTAATTAGCATTAAAAACGTCCATTTACCATTACAAAAATTGCCATTACCAGGAGTTTTTCCAATCTGCCTAACTATGAGTTTCCTTACCATAACTCTTTTTCCACCTGCTTTTGTGGTAATTACCAGACCGCCTGGGGTCGTATCAGACTCCAAAATAGGCAATAACTGAAAGGCTCACATGACTTGGAATCTTGCAAACCTTTCCGGACACCTGGTCACCCAGTAATTACTTTACTGCATGTGGTAACTGGAGATGAGTTTGGAGATACTACCTAAGGTAATGCATCCAAACTCATAATCTGGCCCTGTGTTTCAGAAGGTTAAGTAAAGACTGGATGTGTTATATTTGAAAAGGAACAGCATAGTAGAGTAGTGGGCAACCTGTGGCCCAACAGATGTTGTGATTGCAAATCCCAAGTACCCTTGCCAGTTTAGTGCCATATTTTGCCCACAGCTGGTACAAGCGGCTAATTATAGGGTTGTCCCTGTTGAATCAGGTATGTGTCCCCTTCTCTGCAGCCTGTTGCAGTAACAATATGGCAGGCAAAGTTGTAAGTAGCTAATATATGATGTATATGTTTACATTTCTAATACAAGACTTAATACCTTTTTGCCATCTTAATGGGAGCCTATTTCAGAAATATGGTGCCTGCTGTCTGGTTTTGTTTGGTATGTAAATGCATTTGAAACAACAGGCATAATTGTGTGTTTTAAGGCTACTGTGCCCACCTGTACACATGTTTTTCAGTTCAGAACAGGAGGACAGAGGGCTAAGGCACAGGTCAGAGGTTACGTAGAGTGTATTTTGTGCCAAAACATGTCATTGTTGGTTCCTGCTTTTCTTTCACTGTTCACTGCTCTTCGTGCATGTTGTGATGGGGAAATCACTGCTGTTTCGGTATTGAACATTTCAGTACCCATAGTACTGTCATTCCCCTGTGCAAGTAAGTTTGCCACCCAGGAACGGTATGCCTGTAGGAAAACATGGGCTTCCCTCTGGCTAAGGCTCAGTGATATTTCAATACTTGATGTAGACCCTTTACACAGACGCCCTATGGTCTACCTGTAATTTCTGTTGATCATGTAAAACGTGTTTGTTCCAATTTTGTTAAAAAAATTGGACTGCTACTGAAATTTACTTTTTCTTGTTTTTCTCTTTCAGAATCTTTGCTTCATTTTACCTCAGTTTTTGTACCAATTCTTTTGTGGATTCTCACAACAGGTAAGTTGCTTGTATAGAAACACACATATATATATATATATATATATACATTTCAGGGGAATGGATGCTCATGTTTATTTACCACGCAAGTCTAATTTGATGAGGATATATTTACAGCTGGCCCAAACATGGACATCATGCAAACATGCCATAAAATATTTAAAATTCGATTATCCTACTTTTCAAATGCACATTCCATGTCACTGTGCCACATGTTGGCGTATAGAAAGACGGTCAGAGAAAATAATGTAGTGGCCCACGCTGTCTTATGTAGAGAACAGAGTGAAGAATCACAGGAAGGCAGAGCTTGGAGTCAGTCGTGGGGGCTGGAATGAAGGCAAATGGATGGGGAATAGATAGGGCGATAGAGAGTGTGGGAGAGACAGAGTTGAGAGATTGGACACTGTAGCTGGACTGTAACAGAGGCAGAGAGAGGAGGGCAGGCTGAACCCAGGAGCAGGTTCTCCACACTACTGATTGGAATGGAAGGGAAAGGATGTACGTTAGAAGATTCAAGCAGGTTTGTGTGGTGTACAGGGTACATTATGAAAGAGAAACAATAAAAGGCAGGTGCAGTACCCATACTAGAATGTGTTGGTACACACGCTGATTGTTTGAGGTGAACATTGAGATTGCTCAGCAGAAAGATTTAACATATGCTACTTTCTTACCTCTGCGTGCTGTACAAAAATCCTCCCTAAATTGGCACCCTTTGATGTCGTGGATCACACTACCAGGTAGACACAAAGGGAATCACAAAGGCAGAAGGGGATAGCAGCCAGGATTCCACCGGTGTTCACTTTTAAAGCTTCAATCACCACTACCTCCAAGATAAAAGTAGAAACAACTATGATAAATTAGACAATAGTCTGACCTAGAAACACAACCAATTAACAGTTAAGATGTCTAGGGTGAGATGTGCATTTTAGCTGCACCCACAGATATTTGTCTTTTTCTGATAACCACACTATGAGCTCCGCTGACAGTCCAAGGCCCTTATCTGTTTTGGAGAATGGAATTGTGCCTCGTCTGCATCCAGAATGAAAGGTGACCAGCATACAAGCTGTTTTTTTGCAAAGGTGGCTTCGATGAGCAACTTCAATGAGAAGTGTGGTAGCAGCATGACTTTTTATGCTTAGTTTGGTACAAACATTTGATTATAAATTGACTTTCTGATATTCAAATGAAGGTCCTGTGCACAATGCACTGATAAGTTTGACATTTATTTAGGCAGGAGATAGTTGCAATGAAGGGAGTGAAACTACCAATACCAGTTGCAGGAGAGACCACCTCCTTTTTCCTGCCAGGACAAGAGACATTAGCCCCCTAAGAATATATATTCAGGGAACCGAGACTGTAGCACTACATTGGCTGGTTTTGGATGCAAGATCCTTGACAGGAATAATGTCCCTTAGCTGGGCAAAAAAACTTCCCTCCAGCATACAGGTGTATTAATACCAAAAACTCAGCCAGAGACTTTTTTCAAATACTTTGGTTGAACTTCCTCTGAATCATTAACAATGGCCACATCTTTGTCCTATATCAAAGCTGTGCACTTGGGTTACTTGGTCCTCCCATCATCTCACCTTCAACACGTGATCCTCTGCCCAAATGAGAGTAAGACATTTTGTAAAATTGTCCTTAAAGACCCCTCCCACCAATGCAACAACAGGATTAGCAGGGCATGTACGAAATGGGGAAGATATCATGCCTGGCAAAATGTTAGGCAGGAGCAAAGCAAAGAAATGTTGACCGGGGCTGAAACACCACCAAACAAACGGGGAATGAGACAGTTATCCTACAAAGTAAACAGTTGCAGAAACAGTTATCCTCCACCAAATCTGTATTACAAACTTTTATATCGGCTGACTATGGAAACCAACCGAACGTTTGGCCTAATTATGAGCCGTATTACTGTATAACCTAGTAGGATGGAATCACTTTCTCTGAGGAATCCTCGGATTCCCGCACACCCAATAACTTGTGTGCAGTTGTGAGTTTGTAGGTTTGAGT
Source organism: Ambystoma mexicanum (assembly GCF_040938575.1). Taxonomy (NCBI): domain Eukaryota; kingdom Metazoa; phylum Chordata; class Amphibia; order Caudata; family Ambystomatidae; genus Ambystoma; species Ambystoma mexicanum. The sequence continues at coordinate 410,149,510 of NC_090930.1, read as the reverse complement.
AACCTCCGAAATATCCTGTTGATGTTGGTGACCTGGCAAAACATTTTCTGGTCCTTGTATCCAAGTAATGCCTAGCACCTCAGCACTGCATCCATGTGATGATGCTAGCCAAACGGATGCTATCAAAGCCTTTTGACGTTGTTAATTAACCTTACAAATATTTTCTAAAATGAACTGTGAAGACTGTCATCTGGCAAGGGTGTGGAAGAAGTAGTTTTTTATTTTTATTGAATCTAAAATGATGCAGTTTATTCTCTCTGAGAGAGTTGTCTGCTGACTAGACCCTCCTTCACCCCGCTTCCCCCAAATTCCATGCCAAGAACATAGTGTACACTTGTGCCTGACTGAGTCAGTGTCCTGATCTGCAGCCCCTGCTCTCCCGTGGCATAGAGCAGGTTTGGGCCACAGGTCTCCCCTTGACAGCTGCTGTGGCAGCCAAGTCACTGCAGCACAGGGGCAAACCCCATTGTTATTAGTATTGCTGTCCTAGTGGCATGTTAAACCTTTTTCTATAAGTCATACCTGACTTAGGGTAAGGTGAATGGCATCTTTCATAACTACCCAAGCCACCTCTATTTCACATCACACGTGTCCGCACTGTCTGCCCATCTGTGCTCTCCCCAAGCCAGGCCATCTCTGCTGCTCCCAGCAAGACTTGATATTGATACACTAGGCTGCTGCATACCAAAAGAGCCTCTGATGCTATGACTGGGGTGGGATTAGTTCAGACGGAGGGAGCTCAAACCAGCTACAGGAAGGCTCCACCATCTTGTTTTCTCTCTTCCTTCCTTTCCCCTCCACTTCCTTTAACACAAATCAGTTTGGGCGTGATGTCAGATTCCAAATGCCACTTGTTCCTAGAACAGAGATTGGACCCTAAAAGCAGGCTTGCTTTTATCCAATCACCTGGAGACGTGTGCATTTAAAGGAAGGGACAATCCGCTCTTTCTCAGATTCACTTTGGAACAAACACCTAAGGAAGGATTTCGTTGGACCTCTGTTTGGAAAGTTGATTTCCAAAGGCCTCCACTAGTGAGATGAAGACTGAGTGTCCAAGGCAGAGGCGAGCTCTGTTCCCCACCCATGCCCAGGGCACATTCGGGGGTAAGCAGCTGCTGGAACAAGAAATGCACATCTGCTAGTCACACTGCTGTCCAGGACCTCATTCTGATGAAGAACCCCTGGAAGTGTGCACCAGCCTGCCTTGCATTGGGAGTCTGAGGAAAAGGACTACACTTGCCCTTGTGACCCTTGAGAGGGACTCACAGCGCCCGAGAGCCAAGACAGACAGGATATCCTGCATTCCCCTCTATTAAACCAATCTGAGCTGTGTTTCGAGCCCGTTTGACCACATCAAACCATCAACACCCTCCAGAGTTGCCTTTGTCAATCACTCTCTGTTCAAACCACTGAACTGTACATTCAAACTAGTTTGCTGCTGCACCGCGATAGTTTTCGAGTCATTGCCTCAGCTTGATTATGAAGCTCCACGTTGCATCTGCCGCCTTCATCCATCCTCGCTGCTGATTTTCATTGCCAGTCAACTGAACCTGAAGGCCTATTGAACTGCAACCATTGCACGTCGCATTGAACTGCCCGACTCAAACTGTGCATCAAGTCACCAGCATCTTCGATGTCGAACTGGCCCTATTGGCCCTCATGATCCACCCTTCTTCAAAGCATCCCTTCGAACCGCAGTGATGTCCAGCTTGACCCCTGCTCAACATCGCTCCCATCAAGACCAATGCAACCGGCGCACTCAAGCTGCTTCGAACCCCACAAACAGCACCTAGAATTCTGGTTCTTCCCCGTAGAATCGGCAAGACCAGCAAAAGGAATTAATGACTGGTTATGGCCCTTTGGTCCATCTTTGGTCCCTAGAGAATGGGTAGTCACCATTCAACCCTTTTCACTAAAGTACATATCGTTTTTATAATCCTTGTGGTTAATTATTGACTTTTATTGTTTAAAGCTGGATCTCGAAAGTACCAGAGCGCTCTGTACAAGTCTGCATAGCCAGCGTTTGGGCTGGCATCTTTTAAGTGCAGTACTGTGAGCTGCGTTCTGTGCATCCATGGGAGTAGTACAAGGCCAGGTGCTGTTGAAAAAGCCCCTTTTTCAGAGGTTTTCAAAATTGGACGATTCTAGGGGCTTTCCGTGCCGATGCCGGGTTCCAGAGTATGCGTGCATGATAGAATGATTGTTTGCAGGGCCTCTCTTTGTAGACTAGTTGTGATTCAAGCCGGTTGGTCAATTTGCTGCGCAATGAGCACGCGCCTCTAGCTATGTGGGGCTTAGTTGGTAGGGAGGCCGGTCTGCTTCTCATGACTGCCTTGTAGATGATCCATGCAGTCTTGAACAGTTCCCTGGCCTGGAAAGGGAGCCAATATAGTTTGCGTAGGACCAGGGTGATTTAATCAAATTTTCACACACCCGTAATAAGATATGCTGCAACGTGGTGGACTGCGTTTAGGGGAGCCAAGTGAGCTACTGGAACCCTGTGACAAGGGTATTTCCCCCATTGATCTGCAAAACCACAAGGACCTGCACTACGGTCTGAAAATCCTTTGGCGGGATGAAGGGTTTGATTTTGTGAAGGGTGGTGATTTGGAGCCAGGCTATTTGGGCCTTCTTGGCTCTGTGCACCTGTAAGCACAGACTAATGTCAATGGTGAAGCCTAATAATTTTACTTAATCCGAGATTTGGGGATTAAATCCTTCTAGGCACATATCATTGAGCCAGGATTGACCGATGAGGATGAATTCAGTCTTTGTTGGGATTAGTTTGAGGTAGGTAGTTGTCATCCTGTACTGGATGGTGGTTGGGTAATTGTAAAGACGACTGATGTTGTGTATGCTTTTTATTCTCATGTATAAGTGAGTATTGTCTGCGTACTGGTGGATGGCTATATCAGAGTCTTTGAGGAGTGTGCTGAGGCACCATGTAAAGGTTAAAAGGATCAGTGAAAGGATAGAGCCTTGGGGGACACCGCAGGATACTGGGAGTAAACCAATTCTGGACAGTGCCAGAGAATCCCAACCTGTCGGCGTGGAGGATGCCTTGGTGGACTATGTCAAATGCAGCCCAAAGTTCAAGGAGGACGAGGAGGCACAAGTCACCCATTTTTGATTTGGTTGGAATCATCCACCACCTGGAAGGTGGCTGTCTCAATGCTGCACTTGGGATGGAACCCTGACTGGGAGGTATAGTTGATTGATTCTGGCGGGTAGTTGTTTAGCAACTATTTCTTTCCAAGATTTTGCCAATAAACTGGAGGTTCGTAATGGGCCGGCGGTTGGCCAGGTCATTTCGGTCTAGTGTTGCTTTTTTTCAAAGGAGATATGATTCCAGCCTTTTCTCTCTCTCTCTCTACTTCCCTATTACCCATAGTTCTGGACCTTCTATTATTCCATATTCTATGTTCTCTCCACAGGGGTTGGTTTTCTACAGTGTGTTCTATTAGGTTATTCTTGCACATTCAATTATATATATTTATTGTACATTCCCTCTGTTTTGAGCTGTTATACTTTGCAGTTTGGGTTTCTAGTGAATCACATTCACAACCCTCTTGAGTATAGCATTTTCTCTGCCCATGTTATCACAAAAAGCAAAGGAGGTAAATCTCTATCTGTTTTACCCTTATGAATGGGATCCACAGTGTGTCGGAAGGAGGAGTCAGACTCTTGGAGGACTTCTCCAAATTACTTTTATTTAAATAAGAGAACGGCATAGCTTTACTTATGCTAAAGTGGTTTCCCTACCCATCTAAAGGAACTAAAGGTGCCAGTCTGTCATCAGGAAGTCCCAAAGAAAGAGAAGGCCTCCATCCAAATCTAGTTCTATCCTGACCATACCACTAATAAGCTAAACTTAAACAGTTCCAGGAGATTGGCTTGATTCTCCTGATGTATCAGTCTTTCCGATGGTTTCTTTATATAAATATCTTTATTCTGGTTGTTATTTATCTAGCAGAATCTTTATTAATAAGCTCTCTTTATTTGACTTATTCTTGTAATTCCTTTAAAATATTCTTGGCATTGATATTCTCTTTAACCAAGTATTTAGGTCAGCCTTGTTTGTGATACTTTCTCAATTGTTGGTTGGAGGTTTTAGACCTCCCACAGTCTATTGATCCAGGTTATCTCAGCTTGGTTGTGTTTTCTGCCTACTTTCTTTCCCCACTTATGGATTATTTCTTTATTGCCACTTTCTGTTCTGACAAACTTACTGCAGCTTGTTGCTTATATAGTGCTTTGCTTTCCCTTTGTCATTAGTTTCTGCTTTGGAACCTTCATAGACTTATCATCTAGTATTATTCACGTCCCTGCTTCCCCGCTTTATACAGTTCCAGTTCCATAGGTTTATATTAAGTAACTCTTTGCGAGTACTGGGACACGTTCCTCTTCTCGTCTTCCATTGCCCCAGTAACCCCGTTCTTTTTCCATACTCCCTGTTACCCCTCTGCAGGCAGGGGAACATTACAGGCTCTTGCGGTCACTTGGGTGCTCATCTCTGGTACTGGGTTTCTCCTTCTCTTGTTTCTGGCTGTCCTTCTGTCCTATGCACAGTTGGTGATTGGGAAGGTGCTTGCTTTCCCAATAACTTTCATTTTGCATGCTCGTTGGTCTCCCGTTCTCGGCTTCCCTTAAACCGTACCAAAGGCTTTACTGCTTGGAAGCTGCTCAATCTTCCAGTTAGATTCTCGGATGGCCCACATTCTCAATTTGCCCACCACGGTAGAGACGTGCTATCGCCACCACCTGCAGCACCACTCTGCTTTCCTGCAGTACAGTGGTTCTCCCGTAGTTGGATACGCCTGGTCTCCAGAATCTCCCTCAGGCATTCAACTGCTCTTTGAAAGTCACAGACTCTGCAACTGTTCTCTGGTCCGCCTCACGTCTGGAGGCTTCCCTAGTGTATGATACTCTCTGCTTCTCCAACGTCCTCCACTCACCCCGGTTAAGTATGCATTACCTCTTAAGAGATATCCTCATTTCCTTTTTCATGCTGAAAGGTTCCAGCATTACCTTCAGCCAAGCAGGTATATGGCACATTAGTCTTTGTATTCAGCCCTGTTTCTTGGGCCGGGCGGAGGGGTTGGCTCTTTGACACACCAGAACATTTATTTTTTGTATATTACTTTTTTGTTGATTATGGCGCATGCCTGAGAAAGTTAAATGACATTTTCTTGCCTAAGTGGTCTAGTGGCTTCTTTGTGACATGGACTAAATGCATCCACTCTGCATCAAAGAACTTTTCATTTTCTTAACGCGCCAACCACTTCCAAATGGCTCCTCAGTGGGACTTGGTACCTTGATTAGGAAAGCAGGCTTCATTGTGTCACCGGGAAGACTGTAGTCCGTAACAGATCAATGCAGTGATATGTGTGCAGCAATGATTTGTGCTCTGCCCAAGTCACCAACGTGTTTGTTATGGTGTCTATGTGCTGCTCCTCTAAGTAACAGCACATATGTTATGTTATTGTGCATTTGTATTGCGTCTTATAAACTATTGGTAAGATCCCAAAGCGCACTTCCGCCCCTTAAGCGAGGGGTAGGTGAGTCCAGTAGAAGGGGGGGGGCAGAGGGGCAACCCGCTATGCCAACTGCCCCTCTAGCGCCCCCTGCGTGGGCTGGTGCATCTGCTAAGTACTTGCTCAGTGTGCAGGCCTTGAGCGGTGAATGCAAACCACATTTGGAGAAATATGATTGACTGCTCACAAAAAGGCAGGTGCTAGTAATGAGGCTTGGACAGTTGGGTTTCTGATTGGGTGGTTAAGAATTATCATTATTTCATCATGCCACATGCAGACCTTTGTCTCTCATTCCAAACGGTGGTGTGCTTGTTCTAATCAAGCGATGATATCCCCCATTGGCATACGTATGATCAATAGAGAAACACGGATGCTAATGTGCAGAAGAATAGAAAACGTATTATTAGTTTTCAACTTCATAATCGTCCCTAGGCTGTGCCTTTCCTTTTTCAGTTTTTATTCCATGAATGCAAAGACTATCGAAAACGTGCTAGTGTAAGGCTCGAGAGCAATGCAGGAGAAAACCAGAGATATGGGACTTTTCCAAAAGAGGGATTGGATTGCGAGGCGGGTCTGTGGCAAGGAGCGGCTGACTACTTCCTTGACCTGCAGGCTGGTACATGCTAATGAAGTTCATGCTTCAAGCAACCTGATTGGCTGCTGCACCTCGTCACAGGTGCTAATGCTAATCCAAAATGGCAAATGCTGACACAGCCAAAGGACCCTGTTGTCCCTTGTTTTATTTGTCTCGAAACCTAGCTCAGGGTCATGCTTTGTGAACTATTGACTTTGTTCAGAATTAAGAAAAATATGAATTTAATAAACGGATTAATTTGGCTTTTCTGCAACTATGCTGTTCCAGTTCAAATGTCTTCATGGTTTACTGTGTATAACACTGAAAGGAATCAGGCAAGCCCTGTAAGTTTGAATTGATTTTAAATGTCTCCTTATTTTCTTATTTTACTCCTTGATGATCAAGCCGCTCTATGATGCGGCTTATCTTACGATGTACAACATCTGCTTCACCTCAATGCCTATCCTGGCATACAGTCTGCTGGAACAGCACATCACCATGGAAGCGCTCATCGCCGATCCGAAACTTTACATGTGAGTAATATGATCCTGTTCATCCGCTTACTGAGACTTGTCTTTGTTTTCCATATTCTGCAGCAGTATAATACAACTCTACAACTTTGGTGTGGCCCAAAATCTCAATGTAATGATGTATTTCCATTTTTGTCTCATTCATATAATTGAATGTCTTTTCTTTGAGCTTTTTCCGTTCCTAGCTCACAAGGTGGGTGGCGCTTTATTTGCATGTGTCCACTTATGCTCATTTGTTTGTAATCCCTGCAGATATTGTTTTCGGTAAATTATCCAATTTAAAGCAACTGCTGTCATCCATACATTAGCATGGATGATGCAGCATAATATTATACTTATCAAACAAATCAGTGTGAAGAGCTGCAATGCCTGTCTTGCAATTGTAGGGTATTCATACATGGACTCTTAAAATGCTGTTCACAATAGGCCCACAGTTGGTGTTCAGTGTCAATAGAATGTAGCGTGGCAATCATCTGTAAATCCAATGCAAAGGGCACTTCAAACACACCTGATGGGTATTGCATTATCCCCTATTAATATCTGAAACCCTTGCTTGTCACCATACTGTTTCACAATATAATAACAAACAGTGAACATGTTATGGTTTACCTAGTATCGGTGAAAGAAACGGCCTTGTTTGCAAATTCATACTTCGAAGGGATTGTGTCCTCCGACGTATTCCTTATCTTGATAGATCATCTCCAGCTTGCTGGCCTCGGAATTTTTTTTCAGTAGAGGGCGCTGCGCGTCGACGTCCCTCGAGCTGATGTCCCTCGACACCCTCCGTAAAGGCGCCGACGTCATCATGTGTATAAATAGACTCGCGCAGCGTCCGTTGCTCAGTTCTGTTTTTCCGCGCTTCGTGGGCCTCAGAATCGCTTTGCTCAGTTCATTAGTCAGAATATTCTTCATTATTCCTCGAGAATACCAACTCTTACTCGATGGCTTCCTCATCCGAACCGACGACTCCACGGTCCGGCTTCAAAAAATTTCGAGACTGTGGAAAGAAAATGTCGTTGACAGATCCTCAGAGTATCTGTTTGTGGTGCCTGGGATCGGAGCACCAATGTTCGGAGTGCGAGGACTGCATGTCCATGACGGCGAAAGCCTTGAAGGAGCGTAAGGGGAAGCTTGAGAGAGGTAAGACAGTAAAAACTCCTTCGAAAGTTTCCTCGATGGAGTCGAGACATTCGTCTCCTCGCTGACACAGGAAACATTCTCGTTCTAGGTCTCGAAGCGGTTCCCACCACTCTTCGAGATCCAAGCATTCAAGTAAGAGACATCGAAGATCTCCTTCCTCGTCTTCTTCTGTTTCTCCGGAAAGAGTCACCTGCCCAACAAAACATAGCTCTCAGGCTGAGTGGGAGGAATTCCGTAAAAGGATGCTTAGCGTCTTCGAGAAAGCAGCCTCGACCCCCTCAAAGACAGCTGAGGGTGATACCCTGGGTGAAAGACCCAAAAAATCGAAACGCCGCGAGTCGTTGCACCCGGCGAAAGAAACTACTCGAGAGCGTCACGAACCCTCGAGCAATGGCACTGTGCCATCGACGCCATCGTCCAAAGTCCCTTCGACGCATAAATCTGCGTCATCGACGCCATTATCGAAGGGCTCATCGACGCATAGGTCGATCGAATCGACGCCGTCTTCGATGCCGACGTCGATGACGAAAAAGAACAAACCCACGGCCGTCACTACCTCACAGCCAGTGGTCATACCCAGGGCCTCCAACACGACGTCGAGAATGTCATCGACAACCTCGCGTAGGATTCCGATCCTCTCGAGTTCTTCGAGGCCTCTTCCCATCTTCTCGACGCCTTTTTCAGTGTTTTCGAAGCCTTTAACATCTGCGTCGACGACGTTGACGTTTTCTCAACCAATTATGACAAATTTAGCCCTCTTGCTCTGGAAATGGGATTTAAGCCATTTCCAAGGTCTGATCATTTCAGACCTTTATCTTCCATTTATGAGGAAGGGGAGGATTCGGATCAAGAAAGACCCTTTGGATCTGCAACACCTGAACCAGAGGAATTTACCTCTGAGGAAAATAGGTTAAAGGATCTTCGAGAATCTTTACATGAGGCAAGTGGGTTAGATACTTCCCCAGAAATAGAATATGCCAAACCAGACCCAGGGGAACATGCCGAGACCCCTTACAGAATTTTAATGGGAAGAATTATAGAATTCATGGGTTGGTCTACACCTTCACCTGTATTCCAACAGGGTGACCTTACAGACATTTTAGTTAAAGGACAACAGGAGGATCCTGTGGTTCCATTTCACGCTGCATTACAAAGAAAAATATTGGCTAACTGGGAAACTCCTGAGGTTATCCCGGCGGTTAAAAAGAAGTTATCAGCCAAATATAGAGTATCTGCTACAGACCCTGAATTTTTGTCTAAACATCAACTCCAGAGAGTCTAGTTGTTCAAGCAGCAACTGCATCAGGCAGTAGATCGGCATACCCTACTGTTCCACAGGACAGGGATGACAAAAGATACAACTCTATGGCTAAGGAAGTCTTTTCTGCATGTAGCATGGCATTGAAATCTATTAACGCTACTTGTACGCTCGCAAGGTTCAGCCATACACTTTGGGAGTGTTCTTTATCAGCGGCTGACTGCCCCCCAGAGGGAGAAGAAAAGGAAGCTTTTCTAAACATCATTAGGGATGGTAAAGACGCAATGTGCGAATCCCTTCAAACTGGCATTGATTCTGCTGACAGCATTAGTAGGGCCATGGCAGCAAGTACTACAACCCGCAGATTTGCGTGGTTGCGAAAGTCTGGGTTTGCTTCAGATGTACAAGCCAGACTTTTAAATATGCCCTTTGACGGCTCTTCTTTGTTTGGTAAGAAGGTGGATGACAGCCTAGAAAAGTTACAGACATCCAAAGCAGCAGCAAAATCCCTGGGAGCTGCAATCCGTCAAACGCCATATCGCCCCTCAGAAACCTCTTGGAGAGGTAAGTCCTTTCCCTTTTATTCCGCATTCGGAAAAGGCAGAGGACAGTCGGTTCAAAGAGGTCAAAAAAGATTCACCCGGGTGGACGGGGTAAAAATACAAAAGCCGCAGCAGCAGCAGCAGCAGGTGCCTCTTTACCCTCGGCACCTGCATCAGCCGCCTCTAAATCACTCTGAGGACTCTCCTCACAAGACACCACTAGGGGGCAGGCTAACTCAACATCTGACGGAATGGCAGGATATTACGTCAGATGCTTGGGCATTGGAGACAGTTGCCCAAGGTTACTGCCTGCCTTTTCTACGCATTCCTCAGAGTCATCCACCGGGTAACAGCTCTCGGAAAGTTCCAGATCCGCTCCTCTTGCAGGAAATTGTAGACCTGCTGGAGAAAGATGCCATAGAAATGGTACCTGTAGCGGAGAGGAACAAGGGCTGGTACTCCCCCTACTTCCTAATACCTAAGAAGGACGGAGGACTGAGACCTATCTTGGACCTACGAGAATTGAACAAGTTCCTCAGGAAGGACAAGTTCAAGATGGTAACTCTCTCTCAGATCCTTCAGGCCCTCCAGCTTCAGGACTGGTTGGTATCTCTGGACCTTCAGGATGCTTATTTCCATGTGCCAATCCATCTCAAACACAGGAAATACCTGAGGTTCATTTGGGCTGACCTCCGCCCCAAGGGTCTTCACCAAGCTAATGTCGGTAGTGGCTGCAAGTCTAAGGAGGGAAGGGATTCACGTCTATCCCTACCTGGACGATTGGCTGATCAGAGCTGCATCTCCGCAACAAGCTCAGATCCAGCTAGATTATGTCTGCCGCTTCCTTCACAAACTGGGCTTCTCCCTCAATTTAAAGAAGTCACAGATGATACCATCACAGAGATTCCATTTCATTGGAGCGGTCCTGGACACTTCCCTGGGAAAAGCCTTGCCACCAGAGGTGAAGGCTCAAGATATTCTGCAGATGGTCACCAAATTTCAAAATGCCCAACGTCTCCCAGCCTTCGACTTTTTGAGGTTGCTAGGCCTCATGGCATCCTGTATCTTCCTTGTGCCAGAGGCTCGCCTGAGAATGAGATCTCTTCAGTGCGCACTAAGAACTCAGTGGTCACAATTCTCAGGGAGAATGACAGATCTCCTTCAGGTTCTGGACAAGGTGGCTCGAGACCTTTAGTGGTGGGCCTGTTAGGAGAAGGAGAACATTTTGAAAGGAGAACTGTTTTGGCAACCATGGCCGGAGATAACAGTAAGTCACAGATGCCTCACTCATGGGGTGGGGAGCACATGCCAACGACTTGACCATCAGCGGTTGTTGGTCTCCATTGGAGTCCAGACTACATATCAACCTGTTAGAGCTGAGAGCAATCAGACTAGCGCTGAAGGCTTTTCTGCCATCTGTACAGGGAAAAAATGTCCTGATAATGACGGACAACACAGTGGCCATGCACTACCTCAACAAAAGAGGAGGCGTAGGATCACTGCCTCTGTGCAGAGAGGCGATGCAGCTCTGGTTCTGGGCAATCCAAGAAGGAATATCTCTATCAGCAGTTCACTTAGCCAGAGAGAAAAACTTGACGGCAGACGCTCTGAGCAGGCAGAGTACAGTCTCCCACGAGTGGGAACTAGCTCAGGAAGTCCTTCAACAGATCTTCACCCTTTGGGGAACCCCTCAAGTGGATCTGTTCGCCACCAGCATCAACAGGAAGTGCAATCAGTTTTGTTCAAGGGAATTTCCCCCGAGAGGAGCTCTAGGGGACGCGTTCGTAGTGGACTGGGAGTTTCCACTTCTGTGCGCGTTTCCTCCAGTCCCTGTCATTCCTCAAATGATCAGGAGGTTGAGAAGGTTCCAAAAAGCCATGATCCTAATTGCCTCGGACTGGGCCAGGAGAACGTGGTACCCGGACCTTCTGGACATGTCCATCTGCCCTCCAATTAGTCTTCCACTCAAGGAGAATCTTCTCTCGCAGGAGGGAGGTCAGGTTCTCCATCCAGACATCAGAGCCCTCAACCTTCATGCTTGGTATCTGAAAAGTTGAGATACAAGGATTGGGACCTCCCAGATGACGTCATGGAGGTGTTGCTTTTGGCAAGAAGGCCAGCAACAAAGACTTTACACCGCTGCCGTTGGAACAAATTTTGCAGCTGGTGTAGAGAAAAGAATATCAACCCCTTTTCTTGTGGTACACCAACGGTGTTATCTTTTCTACTCTATTTGGCAAATTCGGGCCTTCAGGTTGGCACTATCAAGAGCTATCTCGCAGCGCTACCGATCTTCAAGCGCACTGCAGAGGAACCATCATATTTCAAGTTACCCTTAGTAATACAATTTCTGAAGGGATTAACCAATGTCTATCCTCCAAGACCATTCCAAGTTCCTTTATGGGACTTAAATTTAGTCTTAAATTTCCTGATGGGTACTCCTTTTCAGGGTCGGACTGGCCCTTTCGGTCTTTCGGCCCGTGGCCGATCGACTTTGGGGTCCCCTGGGGCCGGTTTTCCGGCAGCCACCTCTGGGCCGGTTTTCTTTTTAAAAGAATTTTTTTTTTGTTTTTTGTTTTTTTTGTTATTGGAATGCCGGCCTAGTGTGAGTGCGCCGCCAAGCCGCGATGTGCGGAGCTCGCGTCACGAGTATTCTGGGTGGGGGGGTTCAGCCGCCTGGGATCAGGGCTGGGCTGCGCAGCAGGGCATGGCAGAGAGCCAGCCCAGGAGGGGGAGGCGCCGCGCCGGCGGCACTGTCTGAGTCTGCAGCACAATCATCATAGCAGCAAGGTAACACTAGATGTTACCTTGCTTTGATGATTGCATCATGCATGCATCATAATTTATGATGCATGCAGATGTATGTGCATGATTCATTCATGTCACGGCGTCGGTGGGCCTGGGCCACCAGGCCGGCGGGGGGCGGCCGTGCAGCCACTGCAGGGGGCCGGTGCGCCTGCCGTGCCGTGTGTGTGCTCGCCGGCTCACGAGCCTCTGGCCTGCGGCGGCCAGAGAGAACGTTACTTGTTTGATCTGTGGGGGAGGCAGGCTGAAGCAATTGCAAAGCAATTGTAACACCTGCCTCCCTCCGAGTCCTGACCCCGTGCAGCCTGCAGGGCTGAGGGCTCCGCGGCGCTGAGCTGGGGCCGGGCCCGGCACTGTCAGAACACAACACAGTGACACATTTCACACTTGCTTTCAACTTTGCAGGAAGTAAGTAACACTTCTTTGCAAAGTTGAAAGCAACTGTCTTCAACTTGTGCCTGGGGGCTGGGCTGGGCCCCGGGGCCGCCGGCGCCGTGGACAAAGGAATAACCCAATGAAAATTCGGCTGGTGGCCAGGCTGCCCCTGCCCACCCAATACTCCCGCCATTATGCTGCTAGCCCCAGTGCAAGCGCACACCAGTGGACCACTTGGAGGCCGACAGTGCCAGTGCCCACACAGGAGGACCCACCAGGCAGCACTGAGGCGGCCAGCAGTGCAGACAGTGCCCAGTGCCAGTGCCGGCCACAGACAGCAGCCAGCCGCCAGCCAGTCAGTCAGTCACTGAGCCTGAGGTAAGGAGTGTGACTTGTGTACTATTCTCGTAGCCAACAGAGCCAGAACAACTTCGGATTGTTTTCTTGGACCTATTAAGGCGGAGGGTGGGAGGCAGAAGTTGTTAGGAAGGGTCTGACGCTTAAAACACATATGGGAGCCACTTCCACCAGCCCCTGGCCCATGTCTGCCCCACTGTCGAGTCCCATTCTTCACAGTCGTGCAGGTGGTCGGTAGTAGCCACTCTAGAATTATAAAGCTGCCGCCTTTTTATATAGCAGTTCACGCCAGATTCATCCTACTTCTAAGCACTGGAATTATGTGTGTTGTTGTTGTCCTAGGTAATGGTAATCATCATGTTATCATCCTGAAAGGATGATTGGCTCCCGGGTTTCAAACCTCCGGCATGGAAGCGAAAGCAGTGATATGGGAGTTGCATACCAATATCAAATAATGTTTATTTCCCGGTGCCAAAAAGCACTCCCCACATATTGGAAGACTGGGTTCCTTTACTAATCTAAACTCCTTTGCTAGACTATTTGGGCAAAGTGCTGGATAATGGGAAGGCATTAGGAATACATGTGTTTGCTTAATGAGCCGGATTCACATTGTTTGTAATGTAAGCAATTCCCAGGGCGGTCTCCCGTTGTTTCAAGGAAGTAATTTACTTTGTTGCAAACACTTCGAATTACTTCGAATGTGGTACATGTATTTGAGGGTTCAGGGGTAAAATGGGTGGTGGGGGCGAGGGGTAATGGGGGTTGAGGGCTTGTTGTAGGGGTGGTAGTGAAGGGGGATGAGAGACCCCCCCAAATAAAAATTAAATAACACAATTAAATAAAACAAAAACAAAGTGATTGCAACTAAGTCAATTACCGCTAAGTAATGTACTTCCTTCTAATAATGTAGAAACGAGAAAACAGGCGCACATTAAAATGAATATGCTATACCCTGGAATATGTAGTAAATGTTGAAATAGATGCATTACACGTTGAGAATCTTTATAAAGTGTGTACTGAGAAGCCTGCTTGCTGCATGGTGAAGCTGCTTAAACCTGAACAAGGATTCTCATACACACACTTCTGACAATGCCACATGACTGGCACTCCTGCCCACTGCAGCGGGTGGCGTGTCCCTTTCTTGCTAGTTTCATTTTGCAGGAATTGTTCAAAAAACAGTTCTGGGTTTTCGGACAGAAGCGACTTTCGGAAAGACATGCTCTGCCTGCAAGCTTCTTGAAGGCTTTACTCTTGGCTATCATTGGTTGCCTGTGGTGAGCCCTTAGGCGTCAGAATTGTGGCTTTTGAGGTTCTCAAGCAGGGGTGGACTGGCCCATATGGAACTCTGGAAATTTCCCGGTAGGCCTCTGCACCCTGCGCCTCTTTTGTGGTATTTTCAAATTTTCCCATAGGAAAGGGGCCACTTTGAAAATTATTTCCAGGGCCTCTTTTGCTTTCTAGTCCACCCCTGGTCACAAGAAATGTGTGTTGGTCAGCACAGCACCAGGTCGATGCGTAAACATTGAGTGATGGTTCTAGGTCTGTTGGCCCGGATCCAGAAGAACGTGGAGAGCTGTTTATGCTGGTTTGAAGGGCCCTGTGCTAGAGTCAGAGGCAGGATCTGATCGCTACAGATGACTTTCTCATGAGCACACCCTGGCGGTCGCAGATTCGTGGAGCTGCAATGGGGCATTACCTGCTAGGCAGGAAGGTACAGCACAGGCACACTGAGGACCAGGTTCAGCAGTCAGCAGAGGATAACTGCCTGACATGCCAGCATCTCGCTCAGCAATGCCCAATGACATCCGTGAGGGAGAGGTTGGAGAGAAGGAAAAGGGAGAAATTGGTACACAGGCAGGAATCGCCTGCATTGCGGTAACGTTGGTTTGTTCTTAATGTAGGTGGCTGCATTGCCTACTTTTATTTTAATTTTAAAAGTAGTACTTGCACTTTAAACTAGAATCTTTTCTGTCATTTCTGATTGGAGAACATCTAAACTGCTGATGCCCTTTTGCTCGCTTTGACGGCGCCCGAAGACTGAACTGGCAGGTATAACACACGCAGGACTCTCCTGTCTGGGGGGCAAAGTTGGTTTGTTCATAATATAGGAATTGATACATAGATGTACTTCTGCATTTTGCTTATTGAAAATAGCACTTGCAGTTTAAATTAGGCACATAGCAATCAGGAGCCTTTTCAACCATTTCCGGCTTATGGACAGTTTTACTGCCTATGCTGTGTCCACGACCACCGAGCGAGCACACCTCTGACCGCAGGCCTGTATGCTCCCAGCTAGCACATGACGTTTCATCACTTGTACCAAAAAGGTTTTGAAAATCTGCCCCTATAACTTTAAATTTGATTTTTGTTACTGAGCCTGTCAACCTTGTATAGCTGGAGGCGAACGCACATTTCACTAGCCACACTGTGTTGTGGTTTCAATATGATTCCCACGTCCTTTGGTACCTTTTATTTGCATGAGGTAGTTGTGGGCAACGTTATGCCTGCATACGAGCCTCCATTTTATGTCACCAAATTAAATATGGAAATGCAACTAATAGTGAACAATGCTCCAATTAGTCTTTTAATTTGGTCATATCAATGATATCTGGAACATGTACGCGTACATGGCATTTAAAGAGGGCCTACTCGCTAAAACAAATCTCAGGAGGGGTGTGATGTCCTTTCCATCCCACAAAGCAGTCATCCTTCCTTCATCAAAGCTAATTTTGTTTTCTCTTTTGACATTTTGTTGTTAGAATCTTACTTTTGCTTTGTCGGTGCTAAATCTATCCTGCTTAACAGGGATCTTTGCAGTACGATTTCGACCTCCTTTGGTCTGTCGATTTCCCAGAATCCCTGTGGGCGTGTGGCCAGGAAGCGCCTTGAGGCGATTCAGTTAACAGTGCTGCGCTATGCATGTCCCTTCTTTCATTCACATGCTTCTCGGGCCCCCCACGTCCTAATAAGCAGAGGAAACAGCCGGGACTGCCTGAAGCACCATGCCTTGGTGGTGGTGTTCCAGAAACGGGGCCTTTACTGACAGTGTTTTACTGATGTGACTTAGTTGTTTTCAAGCTGGCTTTGACATCCAGCTGACATCAGCCTACCATCAGGTGCTAGTGGCCCTGGGGGATTGGCTGGCAGCTTGTCATGGACGTGATTTACTAGAGACTGCACGTTGGGATCTTAGAAACTACCCTCAACGGTCAGGCGCCATTGCCTTGTGTCATGCACTTGTATTTGCTGAGGCCCTCATCACACAAGCACTACCGTGGGCAGAGCCTGAAAAGCAGATGCATTGCACACAGGCTTGAAATGCGGCCACATTTGCACCAGACCTGCAGATGCTCATTTTACTATAGCCGATATGATAGCTTAGTGGGTTGAGCGCTCGCTGCTGTGATGTGTGTGTGATCTGCAGGTTCGAATCCCAGCAAGGCCATCTCAGCCTTTCATTCTTCTGAGGTCGATAAATGAGTACCAAGATAGGTTGGGTGATATTGTATGCATATTTGTTCTATAAAAAATGGCTTAAGCGTAAGTGCTTTACAATAACATATTATCATTTGGCCTTGGACGTCTGCTTGCATTCACAGTAATTTGACAATATGGATCTAAACACACAGATATGAATGATACATATGGTGATCCATTCTTGTATGAAATGCATATCACAGTGAAATCATAACCATATTAGTCTGCTTTTGATGCCACTTCCTGTTTTCTGAAGGGGTGAAAGGTTGTGTTTCATTAATGGCACTGATACTGTAGAAACGTCCGTGTTTGCGCAGTGAGAAGCGTGGTAGGCGATTCACGGATGATGGTTTGAGGGCCACTTTTTTGAGGCGCGGGCTGGGCCACTTTTTGAGGCGCGGGGTGGGCCACTTTTTTTGAGGCGCAGGGTGGGCCACTTTTTTGAAGCGAGGGGTGGGCCACTTTTTTTTGGGTGTCCGGGCCTATTTCTTGTCCCAGTCCGACCCTGCTCCTTTTGAACCACTCCACTCTTGTTCGCTAAGGTTTCTCACCCTTAAAACTGTCTTATTAGTGGCATTGACATCTGCTAGGAGGGTGAGCGAATTACAAGCTCTATCTTGTAAACGCCCTCATACAATCTTTCATAAAGACAAAGTTGTCCTACAAGTGAAGCCTAATTTCCTCCCAAAGGTGGTTTCTGAATTCCACATCACTCAGAAGATTACCTTACCTTCATTCTATCCCCCTCCCCATTCGGGGAAAGAGGAAGAAAGGCTACATAGGCTGGACCCAAGGCAGGCTTTGAGCTTTTACATCAGCAGACTTGCTAGGATTAGGCAAGCAGACCAACTGTTCGTAGGTTACTCAGGGCACAAATTGGGATTACCGATAACAAAACAGACCATTTCCAGATGGATTATTTTGGCCATTCTGGAATGTTACAAACTGGCAGGGAAAGAGCCTCCTCAAAATCTTATGGCTCATTCAACCAGGGGTATTGCAGCCTCTTCGGCCCTCCAAAGAGGGGTACCGATTCGAGACATATGTGCGGCTGCCACATGGTCGTCTGCACATACCTTCACAAGATTTTACAACCTGGATTCCTCCTCTAGCTAAGAGACTAGATTTGGCAAAGCTGTGTTGCACTCTGTTCATTCTTGAAGGGAAACATGGCAATTTTACTCCCACCTCCAGTTACACACCACTGCTATGGGAGTCTATCAAGATAAGGAATACGTCGGAGGACACAATCCCTTCGAAGAACAAGTTACTTCTTACCTGGTAATGTTCTTTCGATGGGATGTTCCTCCGATGTATTCCTTATCGCCCCTCCCATCCATCCCCTCAGTAAAACTTCCCTTGTGGTTACAGCTTACGCTCCTTCAAGGTCAATAACCAGTTCATGTAAAACAACTGTTAACGTCAAAACAGAACTGAGCAACGGATGCTGCGCGAGTCTATTTATACGCATGATGACGTCAGCGCTGATACAGAGGCTCGAGGGACGTCGACGCGCAGCGCCCTCTACTGAAAAAAAAATTCCGAGGCCAGCAAGCTGGAGATGATCTATCAAGATAAGGAATACGTCGGAGGAACATCCCATCGAAAGAACGTTACCAGGTAAGAAGTAACTTGATCTTCTATGCCATAAAGTATATCCCAAGTTGTTAAAGCTGACATTTTGATTATGCTAGCATAAGTTAAGAGACAGTCATTGGGAATGGCAGCAAAATAAAATGTAATTTTAGCAAATTCACTAGATGCTAATGCCTTGCAACACATATTTTGTAGTGTATGATATGATTGGTTATTTATAACGCGCTTAATACCCAGAGGTTTCTAAGCGCGGACCCAGGGAGCACGTTGCCCCTGAGCTATCCTCGTGTGTGTGGAAATTCCCCATTAACCAGGTTTGTGGTTTCGGTATGGTAGTGCACACCTCACATTCTCACTGACACACTGGGCACGGTCCACACAAGAAAAATGTTACCCATCTGCGCACGCGCATGTTGGTAAAGGGCAGATAAAAAGTGAATGTGACCCCATGCAGAATATGGGCGCAGGAGTGTGTGTGTGCCTCACAGGCCAAAGCAAATCCTGATGCACAGATCTGCTCTGTTACCCCTACAGCTGGTCTCTCCCCTGTAGCAGGCCAGGCTCAGGGCAAAGCACAACTGCTGGGGTTTGGTTTCGACCATTTGCAGTATTGATCTACCCCAAAGCGCAACCCGGAAGACTTTTCCATTTTCACCTCTAATACAGAAGTAGAAATGTAAAACTAGCACACGGGCCAGCAAGCCAGTGTCTACCATGGTGCTGTGCGCATGACCTGCTATGTGATTCCATGGTGTGCATAGATAGACTGGGGGCTGCCTGTGGATCCCTTTGGCCAGCAGCCATTTCCTCCCACTGCACCAACTCTCAGGTGCCAATCAGGCATTTGCATGCATTGAGATGCTGCCACGTACAAAAGCAGTTTCCCACGCATTCTGCCACTGTCGGGTTCTGCGAATCATGCTACTTGAGTTTTATTGAATACTGGACAGCAACAACATCCCGTTTTCATAGCGTTTTTTTGTTTTTACCAACAGGACCATTTCGGATAATGCCATGCTGCAGTGGAAGCCTTTCTTGTATTGGACCTGCCTTGGTGCCTTTGAAGGGCTTGTCTTTTTCTTTGGGGTCTACTTCCTCTTTCAGAATCCCTCTCTGGAAGATAATGGGCAGGTACATATTTGTTAAACTGTTTCTCACTTGTCTAATGTGTAAGCATACCTATAAGGGCCATGGCCATTAACATTGTGTATGTCTGCATGCAGTCTATCTATGTAAAATATGTTAAAGCAAGTGTGATTTTGTTTATAGATTGCATGGCTGAGTCAGATTTTCAGGTGTGCTGCTACAAAACATTAGCACAATTTGGTATTAATTTGTCTGTTATTTTTGAATAGACAGTTGGTCAACATAATGTTTAAGAATGGATAGGCCCTCATACGGTACCAGAAACATTGAACTAGTCATAGGGGGTCATTACGAGGTAGGAGGTAACCATGCCGCTAATAGCGGTATGACTACCCCCTTACCGGGTACTGGGTCCGGGTTCCTTGAATGAAGAATTACCGGGCCATTCCGACCTTGGAGGGCCCGGTAATTCCTCATTGAAGGAACCCATCCCCATTCGAGAACCCCATAGGGCTCAAAGGGAATGGGGAGGGTGCTAACAACGTTGTTAGCACCCTGGTCTGCTCGCAGGACCCGCTAAGGGCGCCTGGTAAAACCAGGCGTCCTTAGTGGGTTCCCGCGAGCAGAGTCGTAATGGGGCGGTAAGGGGTTGACAGCTCCGGCACCTTTACCGGCGCCGTTAACCCCTTACCGCCAAGGTCGAAATGACCCCCATAGTCTTTAAAAGCGACTTTCTTATCCAGCATTGCGCTGCACATTGCTGTTAAGATGCACATTTCCATGATTGGACTGCACACCATTCACAAGTCTGACAGAGCTGTCGCCCACTCTTTCAAAATTAAATATGTGCAATGTTTGGGCCTATGACATTCGTATTTTTGAATTTGTAATGTGCTAATTGTCTCCCTGGTCTGCTTCAGGGTACTCCTCCGCCCATTTAAATAGTAGCAATACAATTTTGAAAAATACATGAGACATATTTTCACATACATACAGTTACTGTGGAGAATGTTATCGTCTTATAAGCACATAGCTAAAATAAAAGCTGCCCCCACCCCCCAAAAAATACTTAGCTTGAATAGCAATGTATGTCTGCTTTCCAAAATCTGAGACTGTTAGTATAACAGAGACTTTGTAGAAGAAGATTCCATTTTATCCCATCACTGGTCGTGAGTCGTCCTCTCCCATGCCTTGATTACTTCAATGTTCTGGGCATCTGCCTCTCTGGCCTCAAAGATTGTTAGCATGTGCAGTGTACTCTGTGAAAAACCCAAGGGTCTTTCCCTGCCGACTCCCTAGGGAACTTCTACACAGGCAGCCAGGGGAGGGCCATCATTTTTGGATCACAAGCCTGTGTGGACTAGCGAGGGAGGATCACTTGGGTAGAGGGTCCTCTGGGATTAGGGAGGTCCCACCTTTTCTAACTCCGATCTATCCTACACTCTTTCTACTGTCATAGGATATTGTCACTCATGTCCTGTACTACCCCATGACTTTCCATCACACACTCAAAATAGGAGGAGAGTAGAGAAATTTGCAAGCAAAGGCTGGCAAAACCTTTTTTTTTAACTATATTTTGACATAGTGCGGAATACGTTCCTTAGAGTTATATATCTTAGAATGTTCCAATTTTTACATCTTCGCGAAGTTACACTATCTATATTCACAAACATATCTCAATCAACATATCTTTATATCTTTATACATTTACACTCTTCGTATGCGTATTTGATCCAGACTTCGTTTACTTAAGTATTCGCAGAAAGGCTCCTTAATGTCCTTGGGTCTTCAGCTTGATGGAATCAGTGAGACAAAGGCCTCCTCGCATTCATTGACATATGTAATTTCCCTGACCCACATACCAACATCTGGAGCGGATCCAGACTTCCATCTATGCAATATGCATTTTTTGCCCACCAGACAACCAAGGTTGAAGAGGTGTCTCAGTTTAATTGTAATTTTCCCAATATCACCAGAGATGTATTTTGGAAGGGACAGAGTGGGGGGATACCTGTGCACTCCTGCAGCATGTCAGCAACCTCTTGCCAGAATCAGGCGACCCAAGGGCAGCTCCAGTACATGTGATGTGCTTCAGCAACTACTGCGTTTCACTTGATACAACCGCCATTCACCGTAGGGGCGACGCTAACAATTTTTGCAGGGGTCTAGTGCAATCTAGCAAGTATTTTGAATTGTATAAGCCTGTGTCGGGCATTAAGGGATACCTCTTTAGTCAGGCGACACCAGCGGGACCACTGTACGTCATCGACCGGAGTACCCAAATCTGTCTCCCACCTCTCTAGCCCTCTGTGGTTGGTTCAGTGTTTCCTGACATTTCTTATATAATCTAGAGACCAGCCCTCTGGGACTCTCGCCTGTTACCACCATTCCCAGCACCTCGACTCTTCAGGTTCATTTGGAAATGACGACCAGCGCCCCCTGAATGCTGCTCTTATTCTGTAGTATTGTAGCGTTTTAATGGATCCAGTGCCCAGTTTTGCAGAGAAATCTGTATATGTGACAAAGGAGCCCTCGTTTATGGTCATGCAGACCGAACATGCAGGCCTCAGCATGGTGATTTGCTAGAACAATTGTGCGTATGCTGGCCGCGGAGGCACTGTGTTCTTCCAAGCCTGAATGGAGCGGGTGATCTTGTGGGGAGTACCAGTGCCCGACATACTGCGCCTGAGTGACTTTGTAGTGTAATTCGAAATCTGGGGCCTGTAGTCCCCCTTGTTCATATGGTCTAGCAATGGCCTCCGAGTTCATCTGTGGCGTACCAGTACCACATGCAAACCGCACTGCCAATGATCGCAGTTTATTGAGGAATGTGCGTCCCGGCCAAGCGGGTATATTAGAGAAGTAATATAATAGTTTAAGTACCACTATCATTTTTAATAGGGACTGTCTGACGTATATTGAAATATAGTCCATAGGTTCAGTTTATCATTCAATAGAGAACAGTGTTGACGTGTAACTATTATGCCCAAGTATTTTATTGTATCCTGGACCCAGCGGAGTCCCACCAGATCCAGAGGGGGAGAGGTAGCCTCGTTCAAAGGAAACAGTTTTCGATTTGTTAATATGGTATCCTGAATAATGAGTGAATTTGCGGATCTCGTCTAGAATTGGGATGAGGTTTGTGGCAGGGTTTCTAATGTATATCAGCGAGTTGTCAGCATATAATGATATGATGTGGGTTTGGCCCGTCATATGTAAGCCTTGATGTATATGTGTAATATATGCTCCTCTCCTTCTGTCCACGAGACTTGTCTCGTGGCTGTGCTCAGCTCCTGAATCTGCGTACTCGCGAGTGGAATGCGAACGCGGGTTGAATGTAAACAGATGCAGGGGAGCTGTCGGCTGGTGGGGCCGTTTCATCTAGTTAACTTATGTTTATATTCTCATGACAATAAATTATACTTCAATATAAATAATTGTCACGTCACCTTTTTCCGAGATGCTACAGTTGGTGACGAGGATTGACTCCGGGCCCCACCGGCACACTGTATTCGATTGTCCTGGAGCGTTGTAGCGCAAACTGCTGCCGCTCCGCTCGAACTCATCGGGCTTTCAGGTACCATGCGCATGCTAATTACTAATAGAGTTATAGTTAGATGTGCCGGACAAGTCAAAGTTGGCCCAGCTACTTCCTGATCTTGCGCAGTGTCTTGTGTGATTTCACCGAGAGTCGTAAGCACCAGATTCTATTTTAAAGAGACAGTGCTATATTTCGTATTTCGTATGTCTCGAGGGTTGAAAACACCACTTCTCAGCTTAAAGGGACAGTAGCTGTGTTTCACCTGTTGTCTACTTTTAATGAGACAGTGAGTTCCAATCATACACACTTTCAATTCAAATTGCAAAGTCAGTGCTAGAAATTCCCATATCAAGGTCCCTGACCTATTGAACAATATATCATTTTATGACTTTGTGGAGGAGTAACACTGCCTATTTGGAAAGCGGTTTTCAAGTCAGGTGGCACCACTTTGTGGTCAACTAACCTCACATTAGCCTCAGTACTGTTTCTACAGGGTGACATTGGATGCAATGGAATTTCTGTAATTTCTACTATTAATAAAGTCCTTCATTGAAAAGGAAATTGAGGTCAGTTATATATTGCAATCTCATACACATAAACATCCACATAAACCCGACAGAGCGCCAATATGTCTTTCACTAGCATTCCCCCACGTGTGTTTTTCCTGCCAGAAGTTGGTGAGCCAGCAATTTCATGGAAGAGGTGGATCCAATCCTTTGAACACTATGCTGGTGTTGTATGCGGTCAGAATTGTATTGTGGAGAAAAGGAAGTCATTGTTATTACATTGCTAGTCCAGCTGGGCAGGAGAAATTTGAAGATCTGCCAGAATTACCACCCGATGAGGCTGCTGATTTAAATGAGTATGAGAAGTCTGTGAAGAAGATGAGTAAGCATTATGAAAGGAAGTTGAGTACAATTCTGAAACGTTACAAATTTGGGAAGAGAGTACAAGAAGAGGGAGAGAGTGTAGAACAATACATAACCATATTGAGAAAGTTAGCCAAAACTTGTCATTTCAATGCACAGCTGGATGAGAGACTGAGAGATCAGTTCATGCTAGAGTGCAGAAGCAGCAAAGTAAGAGAAAGGCTGTGGTCTGAGGATGATCCTCCTTTAGGCACTGTTCTACACATGGCCAAGGAGGTGGAACACACAGAAAAGTGTGTTAGAGAATTGGAAAATAGAGTCCAAAAAGTGGAAATCAAACATGAGACTCTGAAAATCAATACCACAAAGACGAGTTCCAGCAATAATAATGAGTCAATAGCGCAAGTGGTGGAAGCTGTAAGAGGACGGAGTACTATCGAAAGAGCTCATAGACCACCATGGAGAGATGATAAAAGAAGTGGTATGTCTTCCAGGACACAAACGATAAACCCAAGAAGGAGGAGTCCACGTAAACAAAGATGTAGCCCAAGAAGAAAGAGCAGTGGCAGGTGTTTCAGGTGTAACAGTGTTGTTCATTGGGCAGATAATCCGGAATGCCCTGCTCTCAAAATCATATGTGGCAAATGCAAAGTCAAGGGACATTTTGCCAGATGTTGTAGATTTCAATCTACCTCAACGAATTGGATTGGTGATGAAAATGATAGTGATGACGATGGAGAAGAATGTGTATTTGTTATAACTGATGATGAAAATGAAGAAGAAATAGAAAGTCCCAAGGCCACGGTATGTGTTGATGGAATTGACATGCGCATGATGATTATTTCTGGTGCTAAATACATCCTGGTGCCATAGGATTTATGGAACAGAGACGAACATGAATACTTACATGAACCAGACATTAAGCCCAAGGCTTATGGGGGAGTAAAAATAGATGTCATTGGATGGTTTTGGGGCAAACTAAAGTTCAAGGACAGAAGAACCAATGGGCAGATATACATCACGAAAGCAGGGAGAACACCTTTATTGAGTTGGACTCATCAAAGTAAACTTAAAGTGAAACTAGATGCCAGTGAATCTGTGCTTTCCGTTGAGAACATTACAGGTAAACCAGAGAATTTTCGACAAGCAACAGACATCGGAGAGATAATGAAAGAGGTATTCAGAGATGAAATTGGATGTCTTCGTGGTTATGTACATCAGATCAAAATGAAACCGGGGCATACCCCTGTAGCGCAGAAAATGCGCACCATACCACTGTTCATGAGAGAAGAAGTGAGAAAGGAAATCAAATTGTTAGAAGAGCAAAGCATCATAGAAGGTATAGATGCCATTGAATGGGTCTCACCTTTAGTTGTTCTCAGAAAGAAGTCTGGGAAATTAAGAATTTGTGTGGATATGCGAGAACTGAATAAGTGTATGGTACCTGACAGACACCCTCTTCCCAACATCCAAGGGATTGTGTCTAAGATTGGCCCATCGAAACATTTTTCCACCCTTGATCTTACTTCAGCATACCATCAGGTCAAACTACACAAAGAGTCCAGGAAAATGACAGCTTTCATTATACCTGATGGTTTGTATCAATATAAAAGATTGCCTTTTGGATTAATATCTGCTGCATCAGTTTTCCAAAAGATTATGTACCGACTTTTTGAACGAGATCAGGGCATCATTTGTTTCCAAGATGACATTTTGGTACATGTCACCAATCAAGAGAAACATGATGAGAGATTGCAATATGTATGTAAGAAATTGTATGAAGCTGGCATGACTCTAAGTAGAGACAAATGCAAAATCAACCTTAGTGAAATTGATTATCTTGGTCACACAATATCAGCTGAAGGAATACGTCCTAAGAAGGAATTGTTCAATGCTATAATGAACATGCCAAGACCGAAGTCGAAAGATGAAGTAAGTACCTTCATTGGGATGGCTGAATACTACTCTAAATTCATAAGAGATTTTGCCACTCACACCATACCACTCTCTGAACTTTTGAAGAGCTAGACGTTTGAGTGGAGTATTGAATGTGAGGAGGAATTCGAATTGATCAAAATGGCACTCAGCCGTGCACCATCATTGAAGAACTTTGAGAGCAGCAGAAAAACTATAATTACGACAGATGCCAGTAATCTAGGTCTTGGAGCGGTTGTCACCCAAGAAGTTGATGGAAAGGAAGTCCTAACTGCCTTTTCATCTAGTCTTTTGAAAGGTGCAGAGAAATCCTATGCAGTGATAGAGAAAGGGACTTTGGCTATTAAATGGGCAGCAGAAAAATTCTGAAATTTCATCTGGGGTGTGGAGGTCGTTTTCGCACTGACCACAAACCATTGATTCATGTTATCATGAATAAGGGCCTTGATAAAGTATTTAATCGAATAAAGAGATGGGTATTGCTTTTACAGGAATATAATTGCACTGTAAGATATGTACCAGGAGTAAAAATCGTGCTGCTGATTGCCTGTCTCGCCTTAGAAACAATTCTGAGGCCGAGGATGAAAGGGACAATGATTCGGAAGTTGTCCTAAATATTGAATTGTCATCTATATCTAAAGAAGAATGGGAAGAAGCTGAAAAGCAAGACACTATAATAGTTCATCTTAAAAAAATTATTCAGAGTCAAAGTCCTTTAAGGAAAGCGAAATTCGAGGAATTCAATCTTATGGAGTATTGGAGTGTTGCTGAGGAATTGAATGTAGAAAATGATAGAATCTTCAGAGGCGACAGAATTGTTCCACCTATAGGATTAAGCCAGAGAATCATTGAACTGGGTCACAAGGGTCATCAAGGAATAGTAAAGACAAAGCAGAGAATACGTGATGATTATTGGTGGCCAGGATGTGATTTACAGATCGAGAGATACATCAGAGACTGTATCCTTTGTAATGAGAGTGATAGAGTGTGCACGAGTGTAAAATGTCCGATGGTGGTGACGGATATTCCTGGGAAGATTTGGGATGAATTGGGCATAGACATATTGGGTCCAATTTACAGTGATGGGAAACCACGGTATTGTTTGGTAGTAATTGACCTCTTGACCAGGTGGGTGGAGGTTTTGATTAAACCGTGCATGGCCGCAAAGACGTTTGTGAATTTTATGTCTGAGATTTGCGCGAGAGAAGGTTTCCCAAGAAGCATTATGACAGATAGTGGAGTTCAATTTCGTTCTAGGGAAATGAAAATGTTCTGTAAAAAAAATTCCATTGAGCACAAAAGAAGCACCATTTACCACCCACAGACGAATGGAGTAGTTGAGCGTTTTAACAAGATACTCAAAGATGCCATTCGCTGGGCTTGGACAAATGGATTGAAGTGGGAGGAAGCGGTTAGAAATAAGATCATTGCTCACCGTTTATCCCCACATTGTACGACGGGGTTAACCCCATTTGAGTTAAGTAGAGAACGCAAAGCAAACACAAAACTGACCCCATCATGGTTGGAAAGAGCAAGTGTTGTAAAGAAAGATTTTGGAGACGTGTGTGAAAAGATTAGGAACACCCAAT
The DNA here is from genome assembly GCF_040938575.1 of Ambystoma mexicanum. Classification (NCBI taxonomy): domain Eukaryota; kingdom Metazoa; phylum Chordata; class Amphibia; order Caudata; family Ambystomatidae; genus Ambystoma; species Ambystoma mexicanum. The sequence goes on along the minus strand of NC_090930.1, from coordinate 410,122,302 downwards.
TAAAAAACAAACGGGTTTATGACAACGCACAAGGTTGTGCAAAGAGAATGGTTTTCCCTACAGTAGGAGGGTTGGTAAGGATTAAATTGCTCCCGTTCTAAGGGATGGACCATGCAAGTGGTCAAAACCTGTTGAAGTGGTGGAAGTTTTTAAGCATGCAGTGAAGGTTGTTGACGGGAGGATTTGGAACGTGGAGAGGGTGTATGTGCTAAACCCACATAGCACTGGTGCACCGAATAAAGTTGTTGTTAGATGTGGGGAAAGCATGAGGAGTGGTGAATATATTAGTGGGAATGAAAGGTGGGTCAGAGGAGTGGAGAAGAAGAGTAGAGAGAACACAAGAGAGTATGTAAAGTATACCAGTGAAGCAATGGAAGGAAAGGGGGTTTCAAGGATTTCAAAATTTTCCTTGCCAGTACCTAAACCAGATTTCTCCCGCAAGTCAAGAAGAGGAAGAATCATTCCCAGACCTGATCGTATGAAGGATTTTGTATGTGGGGACACAGAACTTGTGCGGGGTCGTAAGATATGTGGAGAGATGCCAGTGTGAACACTTGTCGATCGGCAGAAGACTAAGGGAGGGAGATGTGTAATATATGCTCCTCTCCTTCTGTCCACAAGACTTGTCTCGTGGCTGAGCTCAGCTCCTGCATCTGCATACTCGCGAGTGGAATGCGAATGCGGGTTGAATGTAAACAGGTGCAGGGGAGCTGTCGGCTGGTGGGGCCGTTTCATCTAGTTAACTTATGTTTATATTCTCATGACAATAAATTATACTTCAATACAAATAATTCTAACGTCACCTTTTTCCGAGATACTACAATATGCTTAAAACGCATAATACACGCAAGTGGTTCTATGGTGAGTGCGAATAGCAATGGGGATAGCGGGCACCCCTGTCTGGTGCTACGTCCAAGCAGAAACTTGGGGGAAAGTGTGTTCCCAGTGCAGACTCAGCTGGGGAGGCATATAGCAAACAAACGCATTGTAAATAGAATTCTCCCAACCCCATTTGGCGTAGCACCGAGAACAGAAACTACCATGATACACAGTTGAAAGCCTTCTCTGCGTCGAGTGAGGCCGCCACAGCTTCTGCTTTCGGGTTGAGTTGAGAGATAATGCCAAACAGCCGACGTAAGTTAAATGCTGTCGACCGCCCAGGAATAAACCCTGATTGGTCAGGATGTACTAGCTTGGACATGTGTGGGAGGAGTCTAGTGGCCAGAAGCTTAGTGAAATCTTTGTGTCCAAGTTTATTAGGGCTAGTGGCCTGTATGAGCCCATCTCACCAGCAGGTCTATTTGGGTTTCAACAGTACTGTAATCACTGCCTCGGAGAGGGATGGGGGAAGCTTGCCAGTTTGGAGCGATTCTTCCCATATACGCAGTAAATTGGAGGCAAGAGTGGGACCTGGGTCCTTACCAGACAGAAGCGATTTTATAGAAGCGAATGTTAGCATGTGCCACACTTAGACGGAATTCTTAACTTTAGCCTGCGCCACATCTAGAGAGGATTATCAATGTTAGAACACTCAAATGAAACTGTGAATGATGACAAGTGCATTGTACAGTTAATGCGCCAGGGGCGTGTTGTCTGCTGCAATATTGGATGTTCACTCTGTATGACGCTTGCCACCGATAATCAGCCGTCCAAATGTACAAAAAGCTTCTCAGTGAGAAGCCCAGACTCAGTGGGTTCCAATGTTAACCTTAACTTTTCCCGGTGCATGTGGCTTTTAGTGGTATCTAGTGGTATTTAGTTAATCGGTCTTTCTATGTTACCGAGCAGGCTTGATGATCTTCCTGCTCTGGTCTGGAGACCCACTAGGCGAGCACCGTCACAGAGGAGGCTATTAGGATGTTATGTGCTCTGTGGACTGGATGATGGTTCGGGCGGTGAACACAGCACCTGGGCAGAGCCCCCCCTCTTAGGCGCATTACAGCGCTATGTCTGTGGTCCCGGTGTCGGCACCACAACGTGTCAGCTCAGTGTTCGTTGCACAGATTTACCAGGGTGCGAGTGCTGGTGGGTTCACCTCGGACCAGTGTGCCAGCCCATTGCGGTCTCAATGTGTGTCTTAATGCATTCGCGTACTCCCAGTGTAGGTTCCCAGGAGCAAACCGCACAGGCCCATGCTGCCCTCAGCACTGTCGGGGAGTACCTTCAATACTGGCTTGAGCACACTTATGTTGTTAATTGCCGGTGCCTGGGCTACGCAGTGTGCCCTTGTCACTGTCCCTTGGCTGCATGCAGGATCCCTCCTGGCGTATGTTTAGCTCAGTCCCATTGACGGGGTAGATTGGGTAAGTGGTTAGGGGATCCATCTGTGAGCCTTGACTAAGCGAACTATAGCAGCACCAGGGATTTTGGTGTGCCTGCTTTGTGACTCACGGGGAAGCAGAGCGGCACCTCCAGCCCTCAGGGTGGTCTACAATGAGGCAGAGATCCACAAGACCAGTTCAGGATATGTGTTCTGTGTGTCGTAGGTCAAGTGCCACGCTGATCCCCGGTAAAGTGTTCCACCCTCGCAGTCCATCAAAACGCCCGATCCGGGGCCACCCACATAGGCAGAGACGACATTGCACGAGTTCCTTACTTGTCTATGGATCCGCTGCGATGGGCTGAAGGGACACAGTCATGTCGATCAGGCAAGGTGCATCCGCACTGCTGCTCCCGGTCCAGGGCTCTCCAGAAGGCTGCAGGTCTTCGCGTGCGGCCTGCACCTCCCGGCCACGACTACCCCCTTTTGGAGGGTGTCGGGGTGAATTGGTGACTGTCTGAGGCTTGGTTCAGGAGGTAGTGCTACGTTGGAGGCAGACCGCCTGCCCCTCTCGTTGTGTCCCCAGCCGCATATCGAGGGCAATGTGCACCAAGCAGCCGGAGCCAGGTGCTCCGCAGATTACAACACCCCTTCAAAGGTCAGGCGTAGAGACAGAGTTGTCCGTCCGGGGGTGCGCAAGCCCCGATGATCGATGGTGGTCACGGGTGCTTTGATGTGTAGGACCGTAGATGGGGCAAGGTCACCTGTGATATTCCTTCAGAGTTTTGGCTGGCAGATCGGCCGTCATGGGTCTCGCCACCTCCCCAGCTCTGATGGGCTTGGTCGGACATGCCGGCGAGCGGACCCCTCCTCCGGGATATATGGAGCCCGGTTTGGCCAAGTCAGATCCGCCGCCCTCCCGGGCCACAAAGTTATCTCGAGCGGGCGTATCAGCAGAACCCACAGACGTGCATAGACGCTGGGTGGCCCTTCGAGCAGTGCGCCATGCCGCCTTTCCCTTCACCACACCGCAGACTGGTCACGGGCCCAGATGGATTTTCGGAGGCTCGCCGCTCTGCACCAGTGCTCCGGTTTTGCACGTAATTTGGACCGCAGATACAAACTGGCATAAATGGATTTATATTACTTTCGAATTCTGCGAGGCTGGAGCTCCTCGTTTAAACAGCCATCTTGTTTGGCTGCTCGACAGCGCCCCCGCAAAACCTTTCTTACTATGACACTGACCTATCCTCCCCTCCCTCAACCCTCATAGAATGTTATGAAACCCAATCCTTTCCTTCACTTTTATCCTCGTTTACTGAGGCTACAAGAATGAAAAGACCAGAACCACCAGCCACTTGCTATCGTTATAATAATAAGATAAGAAGGAGAGGATTCAACAGGTCATACCCTTACCATCCTGAACATCACTCTAACATTGAGGTGGGGAAGAGAAAACCAGAAATAATGCAAACTTTCTATCATAAATACCCCTCAAAAACTGAGCCATGGTATCCCCCCTTCTCTCACATTGACCTACCTAGCCCCCACCCTTCAGCCTTCATGAGATATTATAGGTCACACCCTCTTCATTCCCCAAAATACCATTCAAGTACTGTGACGAAGAAGAGGGAGCCAGGAAGAATACAAACTTCCTATGTGAAACACCACTATTGTACTGGGACGAAGAAGATGCAAGCAGAGGCACGCCAGTATACACAATGGAAGGTCCCAATACCAAGGCCAGGCAATGTCACACAATTAAAGTCAAGCATGCCCACCTGCAGCCTGTTACAAACTCAGGAGAGTATACAATGGACACAGTCAGAAAGCAAGGTGAACGAGTTAGGTGGAGAGCTGAGATGTCAGGGATGGCCAGGAACAGCTGGAGGAGAACGGGATGGCGAAACGCTGAGGGTCTGCAAGCTGAGGCAGTCAGGAGAAGCGTGCCTAGGGAGCCGTGTCTCCTACGAGCCAGAGAAATCAGTGGAAGGGAGCCAGGAAGTGTGCTAATCCCTTTTGAACTATATTCGAGAATGTGCCCGTTCCCCTGGGCCAGGACAGGTGCCCCAGGAGTGTCTGAGCGGCAGGCAGTGAGACCCTGTCCTCAGGACGGAAAGGATGTTAATAAAGAAGTTGAGAAAACATAACCGGTGAGTTGAATACAGTCCATCACGTAGGAAGAGAGACACGTGGCATTAAACTGGCGAATGATGAAGAGAACAAAGCATTGATACAAGGTTGCGTGTATGAAGACAAGCCTCTGTATAAATCAAGAAAGCCTTCTGCAAAGAGGTGAGCTGTGCGCAGACATAGAGTGAGAGCAAAATAGAAATCACAAAAGCGGGAGCCACGCGAATAGGTGAAGTGGGCACAAAACCCCTAAGGAAAGTAAGGAAAAGATATAATTAGTAGAAAGCATGATGGATAAGCATTGGGGTGGCAACCAGGCAGGAGATTGATCCAGGATGTCTGAAGAAATCCCACCATGAGGAAAAGCGGACAGAGCTAAAGCCTAAGGCACCTGGTGGCGCAACCTGTAGTGGGTGGACCATGCGGTCTGACAACTGCGCCACGACCAAGGGAGCCCCATTGAACAAGTGAACTGCCTGACAAACTAAAGTGAAACAAGCAAAAAGGAGATATTTTGCGAATTGGGATGGGAACCCCGAACTGTTATGATTTTGCAAATGGAATTTTTTGGTTAAGCAAGTTAAAAAAAATAAAATGTGTGTTAAAGAAAGTGGAACTCAACCAGTTGAACATTGGTATCCTGAAAGTGAACTCTGTAGAATCCTGAGTCAAAGCGTGGGCAAGGGAAGCCTGGGAAACCCATTCAAGAGTGTAAACCAAAGGGCTTTTTGTCTGGGCAGAGGGAACCTGGAGAAGCCAAATAAGGTACTGTGAACTCTTTTGACAAGTGCATCCTGAGAAGCCTGTGCAACATTGTGATCCCGAGTGCCTTGTACTTGCGGAAGGGAGTTACAGAAGAACTCCATTGCAAAACTATTTTTACTTTGAACACTATTGAGTTTACCAAGTCCCATAAACTTTGTTATTCGATAGAAGTGAGAGCAAGCATAGGTTTTGACATGGCCAGTATTTTGTTTTGGACTGAAGGACTTAGACTTCCCTTAGTTTACTTTGCGATAGGAGACAGTCCCACTCTAGAGCTAGGGCAAAATAGGCGTTACACCATCCTAACCAGTAAAATAAAGGTTTTTGAACTATCTTTTAGTTGTGTCATCTCTCGATACCATGCCTGTCTCACAACACATAATTAAGAAACTGAGTCACTCTTTAAATTGTAAAGATTTGTTATCAATATTTCAATCAAGATGTCAGGTTTGGCTCCTTATTAAATATTATTAAGACTCTCCATTTAATGTTAGCTTCAGTTCTCAGTGGTGTTATCTTCCCCACTACACCTCACAACAGGCTGTCTCTCTTTCTCAGTCTGTAGCTCTTTGCAAGTTGTAATTCTCAAAATTAAGTTGCACCTTATTTGGACTGCATGTCAAAATGGCTATTGCCCAGTGTTAAGATGATTCTCCAGAACCTGCTCTAAGGAATGATTATGTGAGGCCACCCTGTTGTAGTGTACATGGAAAAGACACTTAGGTCTAGCTAAACTCTTAAATGTAGACAGCCAATCGGTGAAATGATACAATGATGCACACACAGAGCCCTGAAATAAAACCAATTAGACAGAAGAGTACAAAAATGCACTATTTATTAGGCCTGAACACTCTCTATGCAATACAATAAAACCAGTAGGTAAGCATTCCCACCACACTACTAGTATACACATATATACATTTACCGTGTGGTTTCACACTAGAGAAGAACAGCAACACTTTGCATTTAAAATGGTCAAAATTATTCAGTTAGGAACCTAAGCAAATGATGTGTAGCAAAGTAAGTAAAACAGGTCGGTAGTTCAGAAACAATTGAAAATTTATGTATGTATTGAAACCGTAAAAGAAACACTTAGCTTAGCATTTCAAAAATCATTCCCTTCTGAAGTGAGTAGGCCTAGTGCCTTTAAGAGTTATAAGTCCCAAGTAGAAAACTTTATAGGGATTCAGAAGGTTTTAGAAGTGGAAAACAAAGTTGGCCAATGTGTAGGTAACATGTTTCAAGGATGCCAGAACAAAGGTAAGAAACAAAGATTAGGGGTCCTCTCCCATTCCTACCAAACTAGGGAAGCCCAGGGGATGATCGTTGGGCAGAACTCGAATGATCACAACCAAGGGAGGGCTAGCGTCAGAACTTTGTGCCCGTACAATCCTACGGAGGGAGGATGGTTGGAAACAGCTATGCAGGCTCCTCCTTACTCCGATTCATGCAAGTACCCGCCCTAAACGGAAGAAGAAGAAAAAATGCACAAAGATGAGTGTCCGTGCTCACCAAAGTCCTGGTGAGTCATCTGTGTTTGTCCTTGAAATTCCGTGTTCGCTGCTCGTTCGATCTATGGTGTACTGACCTTCATTCTGTCTCTGCAATTGCCTGTATTAATCCACTATGCTATTGTTTTTTCCTTTAGTCTCTATTTTCATTTTGCAACAGCAAACAAAAAAACAAAACAAAAAGGCATCCGACCCCACCGCCAACCACCCGGCCCATTACAGCATGCCTATCAATGACATACATTGCACAAATCGAAAATTCTGCTGCAATTCCACCCCTCATAGATTATTCAGCCGCTGTGATCAAATATTGTACATACAGCGCCCAAATCTCCGGTGGCTGGGCATGTAGTGGCAGAGTCTTTGTGGTCTTCGGGTGGTGGGAAACCCACCGGCGGATGCTGCTCAGCATGTCGGCAGCCTCGACTTTCTCCGGCAGGACAAAGCGGTCAGCGGTGCTGGCGAGAGCGCCCTTGAATTCAAGTGTCTTAATCAGTGGAGCGTTGGTTGTCGGTGGCACAGCGTCAAACTGTCCCTGCTTCTGGGTAACACGGCTTCGACGGGCTCTCAGCGGTTATAGCAAACCTGCGAACCCAGGCTGACAGTGGACGGCTGTCCGGGTGCTTCTCTTCAGATTCCGCGGCAGACCCTGTCTCCGGTCGGCAGTCTTCCGAAGGCTGGCTTCCAGGGTGCTTTGGCGAAGGTTAGAGGTGCACAATGGTCCCTCGTAGCTCAGGAAGAGGTCTCCTAGCTAGGTCCTCTCTTGGATCAGTTTTTCAGCGTTCAGATTGCGTCGAAGGTAACAGCAGTCTACCTCCTTCTTCGGGCTCAGCTTCAAGATTAAGCATCAGTTTTGACTTCAGCTTCTGATCGATTTCCATCAGTGAGAGGTCCCCAGATATACTGTTTGGTTTCTCATTCACTCTGCTGTGTCACACTCAGGCAACCATTCATCCAGAAGGCCATTCATGCAGGCAGGTAGCCAATCAGGCTCACAGTGCATTCAGGGCATTCTCCCCCCTCCAGACACTCAGAAGAAATGTGTATTGGGACAAGTACCCAGCCATTCAGCACTCCACACTGCATTCATACCAGTTTCGGGCAGGGCTGTCTCAGTCTTTGTGTCACATACCAGAAACCAGACACCCATAACATGAAGTGCATATTGGTCACACACTCCATTCACCAGGTCCCACCCCAAGGGTGTACCCACAACATACAGTCACTGGGAAGGCTCCAGCCAGTCTGGCCTGGACTTCCCCACAATACCATATATGGAACCTCCACCCACAGTCAGTCAGGGGGAGGGACAGAGTCAGGGCTTCCCGGGACTTTGGAGAAAAATGTAACAACCAATAGAAAGCAAGAGACCACAAGGCCATTTTTTTTCCTATCAGGAATCAACTGATTCCACTGGCAGGGCCTGGGTATCCCAAAATGGAGGATACTCAGAGCACCTGTCAGATTCAGCATGGAGCTGCCACCAGCCCATACCCTGCTCTGTGGGCCACACACAGGTGCCCAAAAACATACACTAGGGGTACAGGGTTGTACCCATTGGTGCCAATACGGGTATCCCAAGGGTCTGTTCACCAAACCAAAAAGAGGAAGAGCTGCATTGCCAGGAGTCCCACATGGACTCCTGTGCAGAACATAACACAGAACACACATGATGGACTATAGGACAAGGACATGGAGGCCCTGTCCCTCCAATGCATTTCCGGCATCACAATTGTCTTCATTCATATTTTGACAATTGACTTTAGGGAATAATGGCTTTCTTTGGCAACATGTCATTACATAGGCGCGTTGCTAGGGGGGGGCTAACGGGGCTATAGCCCCTGGTCTTTTGGTTGTAGCCCCGGATAGAATCTCAGGAGCTACAGCCAAAAGACTAGCTAGCCCCCAGTCCCAACAGTTCCAACATCAGCTTAGCCCCGGGTCTTTTCCAGACTTAGCAACTCCCCTGTCATTACATGAGTTGGTATGAATGATGCTCCCTTATTTGATGAAGACATATACTGTGTCTCATCTAAAAAAAGTCCTCCTATTGCCCTGGGGTCCATCTCCTCCCATGTGATCCTACACCGTCCCCAGGGTCAGGATCAGAAAACGTCTGCCTTTCCCTGGCCACCTGAGAGGAAACCTTAGGTAGGGAATTTGTGAGGATTCCATAGGATTCATCACAGCTGTCCTTGAACGTTTTCTGGTTTAGATGGTGTCCTTGCTATCCTCCCTCTTCCAGGTCTATGCTCTGCTTTGGGAGTTTCTGATGAATCAGAAGTGATCATCCCGCAGGCCCTGAGCTGGACCCCTTCTCTTGTGTTCAGGGAAAGGCAGCTGCTACCTGATCCTGACCCTGTGGGTCGTATTATGTGGGAGGATCACATGGGAGAAGACTCTGGTCAGGAAAGATGGTAACTATTAATGATCATAGTCTTAGTGGCTTATTGTAAAGTTAAGGATGCTGATGTTAAAAGAACATTGAATCTGCATGATTTTTCCATCGCGGAAAAGTCAGCAACGGAAAAGTTTGCATGAGAAATGTATGCACCACAAAAGGTTTGTACATTTCCCATGCGAACATATACTTGAAAACCCTACAAACCCACACCCCTAACACCCCCCCCAAAATACCCCCACACACACCCTACTTACCTTTGAAGATGCGCTGTGTCCCTGCGGCACCAGTTCCCTTTCACTTCTGTGATCAGGAACCCGGCGCCGCAGGGTCCTTTTCTTTCTTTTTTTGGGTTGCTGTAGGGGTTTCCTCCCGCAACCCCTGCTCACTATACTTTTTTTTTTTTCTTTATTTTTTACCAACCTGAAATGCATGCCATCAAAGGTTTGAACTTTTGGTGTTCCAACCTTTGGTGGCATGCATTTACAACCTTTTTGTATAGGTCGGAACTTTAGGTTCGGTCATTTCGTACAATTCCAAGAACATTAAAGAATTCAAGTCTCTTAGTGCTGAGACGAGGAAGAGGGATTCAGAGTTGCTAAACCGTAGTGAGCGATCTAATTGTAATGACACACACCTGAGTGAGACCTTTAAACATTTTCAGGGCATGTATGTTATACGTGGTAATGTTGTTGTGGTGTGAGCTCTTGAGTAAGGGCTCTTGTTGAGTAACCTGGCAGGCCAAGGTGGGGGTAGGGGGGGCTCAGCACAAAGATGAGCGGTCACAACCAAGTTCCAGTATTCCAGGGCCCAGGTAAACTGGGTTCTTACCAAAAACCCAGATATTATAACCCACATTGCCCAAGCCAAAGAGGGGTAACAGTAAAACCAAAGGACTACAACTATCCTAAAGAGGGATATCCAATAAGGGGACATTATAGCCCGCATTGCCAAAGAAAGCTGGAAGTGACACCAAGGCAATTGGAGCCCAATAGTCCCAGAATAAGATACCTCAAGGGAGGAAGTTGTAAACCTCCTTGCCAACTGCCAAAAGGTTGCAGAAGTAGAAAAGCCTTCCTTGTAGAAAGGATCCATAGGTAGAGAAGTGTGACCTGCGTTGCCCATGGCAAACAGACCAATGTGAGAACTATAGTCCTTTTGTACAGTACGGTTGTGAAAGAAGCTGTAAGCCAATTGTGTGTGGTGAAAGTCAAAAGACTAAATCAAGAAGCAGTTGTTGATTCAATGTTCCCCATTGAGGATTGAAGTGAGGAAAGTTTGGAACAAGCCTTACCACAGAGTACATGTTGTAGTAGTAGGAGTTTTATCCTGGCAGGAGAGTAAACCAGGAAAGGGACAAATATTGGTTAGTCCTGGTGGGCGAGTGGATCAGGAAGAAGATAACTTGAAGTACTGTGAATGTGGCAGAAGGTTGTGGCGGAAAGAAGTGGCAAATCCATTGCAGTGTTTGATGAACTGCTGTATAACCATCCTGACTAAGATGTTGTTTCTAAAGAAGAAATATGCTTTTATAATAAGTGATTGATCTTCAAAGAACATTTACCTTGACCTCTGATGTGATGTGTGAAGAGAAAGTCTTTTTGGTTTACCAAGTAGAAGGTTGTGGAAGCTTTAACATTGTTTGCAAGTGTGAAAACACCTTTTGAACTGACATGCCAAGTGAAGGACATATTGAATGAAAATAACTTTTATATATTCTACCTGGAGTGGAACTTGGCTAGTGAACTTTCCTGAAATTGAACTTTGGTTTGAACCATCCTGAATTGATCGAGAGGAAGGGGATGCAACCCTGGTCACAAGAATTCCTGTTTATATCTTTTGTGTTTAAATTTACATGTTTGTCAGGTTTAAATCGCCAAACAATTCCTGTATGATTTTGTTGTATGTATTAATGTGAGGGACAGATATCTTTGGACATTAGGTCATTTTCCTTTAGCCTTAGTTTGTCAGGTAGGAAAATCCTTGTCAGGTTAGGGAAAGATAGGTGTTTACCTTACCCCTGATCATTTAATAAAATGGTGACTTGTGAGAAAACTCTACCCAAGTGTTCATCTTACTTTTCTGACCCCTCACAGAGCCTAAAATGAGGACTCTGTGCGAGGAAGGAATCCACTAGAAGAACAAATTACTTACCTCTTGCTAATGTTTTTTCTGATGTATGTTCCTTCAATGGATTCCTCATTGCCCTCCCTTCCTGCCACTTTTGTCGGCAAGCTAGTGCATCTTGGTTCTGCAGTCCCTCAGGGCCAGAGTGCTTGGGAAAAAGGGATCAACTAAGGTCACAATGCCTCTATATATAATGGCCCAACGTCCTGTCCAGCAAAGGGCGCATGGATGTGTATGGGGCAGGAGGGTGGTTGGAGGGATGTGAATGGTAAAGTGGCGCCCTCTGCGCTGAAAATGTTTCCAAAGAGCCGCTGCACTGGGAGATCGATATCAAAGATGAGGAAGTCATAGGAGGAACATCCATCAGAAGCAACACTCCTGAGAGGTAAGTAATTTGTTATTCTCTATCGTCCCTGTTAGGCAAGATTGTATGCAGCACCCTTTGGGTGCACTACAACAACCCTGACCTCCTGGCAATAGAAACCCAACCTTTGGTATAAGTCTGTACTACACAGGTTGGTAGAGTTGTCGAGTATCCAGGCTTTTCTCAAGAGTGGTCAATGTGAGCTGTAGGGGAGTTAGACAGAGATTCACAGTGACATGTATTCAAATAAACTCTTACACAAAAGGTTTCTTGATTAAACAATTATTAATTTATCTATCAGTCAGTTAGAAGAAGCCTTCTTCAGAAGGGAGCAATATAAATCAACACACAAATACACTCCAAGAATACACACTCTTAGTTTTCTAAATCAGTAAATACGCATTTGAGATGGCATACAGGCACTACCTACACCCTCAGGTGACTTGGGTGCTGTTGACATTAATCTATCACTGTTGCATTTAGAATATCCTTCAGAGGAGTGTTCAAGAAAAGAGAGTTCAGAATAAAACACGTATTCACACAGTTATGCTTAAGCAGGTAAGTACTTTCAAAAATAACCCCCCAATGCAAAGTCTAACCCTTTCCTGGAAGGAAGGCAAAACACTTAAGCAAGGGAGAGAAGAATCATTCAGGGAGCCAGGCAAACCAATGTTAAGTTAGCAAAAGTCAAGGTGAACTGAAGCACTTCTTGCAGGTAAGTAGAAAATCTTTCACAGTGTTTAAAAAGTCTTTGTAGAATAGAAGAAATCAAAGTAGGGCCACACGATGATTAGGCTTGTGAGGTAGAGAAGCTGCAAGCAACTCTACAGGAGCAACCGAGACAAGTCTCCAATGAGGACCAGCAAGGCAGCACAAAAGAGGTAAGTTATCTCAGACTTTACATTACCTTTAGGTTGAAGAAGAGTGCAGCATGTGACTTCTGTTCCTGTACAGCTCTACAGATCCTGGTGTTCCTGGGGCTCAGTCGTGGGGACAATGGGGAGGACGTCTGGGAGCTCCTGCACTGCAATGGGACGGTCACTGACCACTACCGGCAAGTGGCACTTTGGTGTTTCAGCTCCTTGAGTCTACCACAAATAGCACCACCGTGGTTTCTGGCTGTCGGGGTGGGCTTTCCTTGCATCTGGGGTCCGCACTCTGTTGAAGTGGCTCAGGCTTGGTCAGTACTGCTTGCGGGGAGTCCGGAGGATCTTCTTGGAGATCTCGGCCAGCTTAAAAGCAACGCCCACAATCTGGTTTCCTCTCCCTGGCTATTCGGTTCCAGCAGCAACTGCAGTGGAATTTCGACCAGCTCCTAGAGGATGTCCAGGTGGCTTACTTTGGAGACGATTGGTCCCACCAACGCAAAGGGAGAAGTCGTCCTTGCAGGGGCTTCTCTCTCGATACGAATTTGGAGTTTCAGCACAGCAGCAGAGCTTCACCGGGCAAACCAACGATCCAGGAGTTGCAGCAGGAATCCTCTTCATGTTCTTCTTCGGATTCCTTCGTCCAGTGGTCGACTCTGCCTTCCAAGCCAAAAAGCCTCGCCTTTTATGCAGGTTTCTCCCATTCATTCCAGCCCAGCTGTCAGTCACCTAGCAGGGTGGCTGTCCTTGCCTTGCTGGCCAATCACCTAAGAGTGCCTTCCTGTCTCCTAGGAGACTAAGCACAGGGAGTTTCGGGCACCTCCCTTGCCTCCTGCCCCCGCCAGACACCCTAAAGCCAGAGGCAGGATTCCCTTGTGAATCCCGCCAAAATGTACAAAGAGACCAAACCTGGTTTGGCGCGCAGAATCAATCTCAAAAAGGACCTTTCCACAAAGAAATGGTGAAAAAAGAAGACCGGGCCATTTTGACAAAAATGGCACCCATGGGTGCTTTACCGTGACTGCGAACGCAGCCCGGAGTAAAAACACACAATGGTAGTAAAAAGTAAACCACTGCTACCAGCCATTAATCGAGGAAAGGGTAACATAAAAATGTTACATCAGAATCTAGACAAAGGGGATACTAAGTAACTCCTCCAGCACCCTATTGTAAGATAGTGTGTGCTGGGTCTAGAAAGTTACAAATTTAAGTAAAGTCAATTTCACTTTACTGCTCTGGGAAACAGTAGTTATTACTGCACTGAAGGTGCTGTGACACACAATGTAAAAGATGATGCCTGTGGAGTTTGTCAGACTCCACAAGCAGAAGAAACACAGAGATAAAAATCACATTAAAATACATGAGCGAGTGGGGAAAAAGGGTCTTGCTCGTTCCAGGTTAAATATTCAAGTCCTCAAAATCCGGCAAAGTTGCTGGGGGTCTGTCTCTAAGGTAGAGAGGAATGAGCACATTTATGAGAATTCTCTTTAACAGCCCCAATCAACCATGTTCTGATTTGCTTATTGGTGGAAACTTTCTGGAGCTCAACTGTGCCAATAAAGAAGCCTCAGATACACTTGTGCATTGTGTCAGTGTTTGTGTCTCCATCCTTCTGCCAAGCCAGCAGCCCAGTCATTGTGGCTACTGAATATAGTTTCGAGAAATGGTGCAGCTGTGTTTGACCATGGGGGTAGCACCTACCACAAACACAGGTATGCCGTGGCTATGAAGTTTAAAGCAGTGTATACCTAAAGTTAGAGGACTGAGTCAATCTCCTGGCATGCAATAGTGGATGTTGTGACCTCTCCTGCTCATAGTCCTTAAAAGAATAGAATCTGAACCACAAATGAAGATGCATGTATCAAGATGAGAAGGGTAGCTGCTTATATTTATCAAGTATCGTTCTGATTTGGGAGAGTTTCTGAAAAGTTTGGGGCTCTTAACTGTCCGAGAATGTAACATCCCAGTTATCTTTCCCATCTATGGCACCTAATGTACAGATTTCTACCATTAGCTTATCAGCTCAGACATTATCCTGCATACTATAGAGCAGGATTTGTAAGTTTTAAGTAGTGTAGTTTAATAAAGAAAACCACTTTTGTCAGCAGTGGTTTGTTTTTCAAAATGTATCACTGTCTCCTGTCCAACAGCCCTACATTTTTAGATTTAACGTATGGGTCGAGATGGGACCTAAAAGGCAGACTGTGTAACATGGAAAGTAGAACTAATGGTTTCAGGAAGGAATATTAACACCAGTGAAAAATTTGCTCTAAATTTGATGGCACATTTGAACAGCACTTTACAAATTTCTCACAACACTTTCAAATTATCATGCGTTTTAATTTCTTACGTACCATCTTAATTGACCTTCTTCCATTTCACAGGTATCTGGAAACTGGACCTTTGGAACCATCGTTTTCACTACATTAGTGTTTACAGTCACTCTTAAGGTTGGTATAATCATGTCATAAAATAACATTGATTGTGTATCCAAGTCTGTTCAAATGTATGTGCACATCATATCAAACATCAAGGAATATGTATATTTAACAAGTAATCCGCAAATATGAAGGATAATTGTATTGTATTGATCAGTGAAAAGGTACATTTATAAATCCTACCCTACTGATTGCACTTCCACACCTGCTAGGAAAATGTTTAAAAAATGAATCCTGATGTGTAATCCTAGTCTATTTATTTCCGGATACATTTGTAAACCTGTCCGCTAGGAAATAGGTAACAGACATGTTGCTTTTCACACATGGCCTGAGCTTTGCAGTCTTACACGCTGTCGAAACTTCCCAGCAGCCGGTTGTGAGAAGTAGGGGATCTAAATGTATTGGCATACAAAGAGCACACCACTGTTTGAATCCGGTAATCTTTAATTCAAAGATTGGAACCCGAAATAAACATGTACAATGCCCGCCATCTTTGTCTTTTATCAACGTCGTCTCCGCAAGTCCCTTCAGCAACACATGGTACCTTAAACGTCAGGACTACCAATAAACATGCAGGTGATATTCATGATCTCCTTAAAGATAAAGGCCATTGACCTCTGTGGGGTTTTAAAATTATGATTTTGGACAACTATATCACCATCATTGATGGACTATTACCACCTGACTAGAATATCCATGTTAGAAATAATTTGAATAAGTCGGGAGGAGGGGTTGCCCCCCTCTCTCAGGAGTTTGTCTCCACAACAGAGAATCTTGTCTCCACAAGAGAACCACCTTGCAAACAACATCCTTTGAAAACCGGGTATGCAAATATCTTCTAGACTCCCGCACACCCCTCACTTTCGTCACCAAATATAGGCACCTTGATGACGACATGGCTTTTCTAATGACATTACCATACTCAATCCACTGACCACAAGCTTCTCTTCAGGGAAGGTTTTTAGATTTGGTTGGACTCCCACAGAAACGGCACCATCGAGCATTCCTTAAATCTATGATACTATGGCCATTACCATCTGACCATCTGTTCTTTCTCACGTTGGGGGGAGGCGCCATTCCTTTGAGGCTTGTCTCACTGTGAGGGGATGAGCTCTTCTACTTGCCAACATTGTTGTTGCACCTTTGCTCTGGTCAGCTCATCACCTTTTCAAAACTAAACTGTCTAGAGCTGGGAATGCCCCTATCTCTCATCTTACCAAGGAACCTCAACAGGTACAGATTAGCCCCAAAAGACCTTTGATGGACCATCTTTTTCAATGGGCTTCCCTAAAGATGTATTCTCCAGCCTGCATAAGGAAATTGCCGGAACATTGGATTAACTGCCCTCACCATCATCAAGAAAAAAGTCTACACAAAAGAGTAACCACTGGTTTGACCTGAAATGTGTCCTCCTGAAGAGTAAAGACGGGGCGTTGAAATGGGCAGAAGACACGCTCTTTGGAAGTTAAAGTGTAATATTAGGCTGAAGAAGAAAGTGCTTCCACAATCAATTCATACAGGCTTTTAATATGTCCAACAGTGTTCAGAAACCTTAAGGATTTCACTCTTCACTGTAAAATCTCCTCTTCCCCTTTGGACTCCAAGGACTGGGCAGGCAACGTGTCTTCCTTCTTTCAAGAGAAAGCAAGGTCAATCCAGAATAACATTGAATTCCACTTTCATTCCTCCTCGCCTCTACTTCCAACACCTGCCCCTGGATCCTCTTTTACCTCCTTAATCCATGTGACTCCACTGGAGATCTTCCATACAGCCTGGAAAATGAGAGCTTTTGCGGTCCAATCACTCCTGCCATCCACATACAGTCAAGGAAAATCTATTGTCTCCTTAGCAAACTTTTTGAAATATTGCTCTGTACCTAATGTTGCCCAGAAACATTAAAAATGTGCATCACTTCCCTTCTATGGAAGTCATCTAATAACACTTTAATCCAAGCTATCAACTAGTAGCCACAACCCCTTCTTGGGTGTATTCATTAGGAAAATGGCTCCCAATAGCGGATATTTTATAGCAAACTGAAAACTACTCACCAATATTTAGTCCAGTTTCTTCCCTACCAGGGCAATGAAACTGCACTGCTATTCATGAGGAACGAACATTTGCACTCCCTTGAGTAATGCACGCCAGCTGCCCTCATCCAATTTGTTCTGTCTGTGGCCTTCAATATGGTGAACCATAGCACCCATATAAATGGGCTATGGTCTTCTTTGGCTTCAGTGGTCTGGTGATCGACAGGATCACCTCCATTTGTCTGGACAAAGGATTACATGTGAGGTCAGAGGAGTATCTCTCCAAACAAATTCTCTCAGCCTTGACTTTTTAAAGACATATCACATGACAATGGCCGACCTCATTGCTTTCTTTTTTGGCTCTCTTCTGCTGATGTCACCCATATCACCTACAAGCTCGACAATGCTTCTCTGGCCTTGAATCCGATCTCCTGCTGCTTCTGAAGCATTAACGACTAGATGATCAGCAGACGACCTGGTTCTGCTATCTTTAAAGATGGAGATCATTAACTGAGGATCGCCTACCCTTCATGATCTTCCTTTCACCTGGCTTGGCACCATCTGTACTGCTCATATCCTTGTTTCAGCTGCAAAATCACCTGGGTTTTTCATTTTATGGCTCACTCTCCCATACACAGGACATCACCAGAAAGGCACACTTTCACCTCCACATGCTGATACAAATTGTCCCATTGTTATACTGGTAGAGCTACGTGGGTGCCCACTACCCATGTAGCTCTACCAGATGTAACTGGTAGAACGCCAGGGGCAGGGACCTTCTACTTCCACACATGACATCACTCACTCATCACACGTACACGCATACATATTCTCAGGAACAGAGAAAGGGAAGCATACTGCAAATGCCTTGTTTTGTGCCAGATTGACTATAATAGCTTATTTCTTGGCTTGCCCATATGTCTGATTCATCAACTCCAAGTGACCGAAAACAGGCCACTCTGAATATTCTTGGGCTTGGGACCTAGAGACCACATCACAACATGCTAAAATCTGTGCACTGTATCAGAGTGAATAGGCATATGTCTTTCCCGTTAGGGCCCGAAGACCAGCTTACACCTTCAGCATATCCCCAGATCATGTCGGCAAGAAGAAATTTGGCGACTGACTCCTAAGCAGTGCTAGCACTTCTTTCTGGAACAATCCTCCCACTACACTAAGATCACTGGAGAAACATAAGCCTTTTCTTTGTAGCCTGAACCTCTGCCACTCCTACAGCACTATTAGCCAGCCACTGGCTCTGCACTACACTGGACCTACTTGTCACCATCCTCTAGTATGTCCTTATTACTTGTCTTACTTCTCCTCCCTTTACACGTAACTAATCTGGAATTATTCAAGGTTGTGCTGGATCAGACCACCCCCTCTCCAGTTACCTTGTTCCCTCCTTTACACTTGGAGAACTAAGTATCGACTGAGTTTGCAGTTGATGCCAACAAGACACCAATAAAAACATCATATAAAATGTTTCATTTTGAATGAGGATTAATACTAGGACTAATGGTGGTATTGTGTTAGCTACTTTGCAGATTATAAGTGATCATCAATATGTGTTTGACATTTTATCTGTATTAAAATACACAGTTTATTTCAAGTACAAATCTTCAGATTAGGCTGTCATGAAAAATGTTACAACAAATACAAAACGCCTAGATCTATCCAGACCATATCTAACAACTGTATGCTTGTGTGTTGCAGGTAGTCTATACTATGCATAGCCACAAAGATAGTGTTGGGAGACAGAGTAAAACTTAAAATAGATGCCAATGGTGACACTGATCACTGTTACATCACTGGGCTACTTCTGAATCCTGCCCTCATAGCAAACTTATACTGCCTCCTGCCGGTCATGTCTTATGCTATTGGGCACTTTGCTAGTGGGTGCTGGCTTTACTACTTGGCTTACCGCTAAATGTATTTCACAGTGATTGTTTAAAAGAAAATGTAAAGCATTTTTTGATAATTGATTTTTTCTCAGTTGGTTGGTTTCAATGGACATGTGGGCCTTTTCTTTGTTGAACACTATGGGGAATGTTACACATCTTTAATAAAAGGTTTGTTTATCTAAAAGCATGAATGTTAGATTATGCATTATCAGTCACTTTTTTCTTAATTTTTAGCAAAGTAATTCTGGTCACTTATCCTTCCACAGGGCCCCTATAAATCTGGCTCTCCCAGCAGAATTGTCGCCACCGGCTCACCAGTGCCAATATTCTACCTCAGTGGAGAAAGATGCACTGTACAAATCCTAAAGATAAATTATATGACTTCCATTTATTTGTATCTAGTGTGACAGTGACGGATAATCCTCAGGGCTCAGAAGGGACCAAGTTTTCAAACAATTTTGTGAATAATATACTGGTCGGTAAGATGGCTCAACGGTTAGGTGCTGTAGGGTGTAGGTTCAAATCCCGGCAGGGTTGACTCAGTCCTTCATCCTTCCGAGGACGATAAAGTGAGTACCAGTTTTGATTGAGTAATAATAATAATGTATGTAAATATGTGCTATGTAAAGTGCTTTGAATCAAAGTGCTATGTAAATATCAAATTATTATTATTATTAATAACAAGGATGCAGTATATGGTGATTAACAAGGCCGCCCTCAGCACCCCATCTATTTTGGGTCATTGCCTCTGAACGAAATGTGCAACATATCCCCAAAAACCCACAACTCTTCGTTAGGTAAGTTGTAGCCTCACGTGAGATGTCTAGGTACATCTTGCCCAACCTGTCTACCAGAGCTTTGGACCCCACCCGCCTATCATGAACATGGCTGCCAATAGAGAGTAATACTGTGGATAGAATTTCACCTAATAAAGTGTTCCTAATGGATTGCGGACATTCAGGCCCAGCCTCAGAATGGTTGTAAAGGATTCACTCCCACTCTCTGTAAAGAATCTCTGAACCTCTGTCATGGCTGATGGAGGATTTGATTGGAAGCTTTTGTGAATAATGCTTCTTCCGTGAGCCCATACATTAGGAGCAGTATTGCTTTCCTATTGTGGAGCAGCCCTGAAACACTAAGGTGATGTCTGGAGGCTACCGTGTCCCATAACGGAGCCACTGTGCACATCATCCATCTGTAACTGAACACTGCATCATTTACACTAATTGTTTCTAATCGCCAACAGTGAAATAATGTTCAAGGAAAAAACAGGGAACATATAGGAAGAAATTTGGGAAACAAAGGAACAATCAGTCAGTATTAGAGAAGCTAGAGAAGAACCAATAAGGGCAATTATTGAGCAAACAAGAAAATTGTTAGCACTATAAAAGCAATCAATATATTGCTGTCACAGATAAAAACCCTGTCAGAGAGTTGTAATCCGGGAATGAGAGCTTGCTGTAAGCTATATTCTAGACACCGCGAGAGAACAGATTGAGAAAGAGACCTGAGAGCTTGCTCTGAGCTATTTGCCAGACTCTGACAGAGACCAAACCTGGGGAGAGACCTGGGTACTTGCTGGGTAGAGAAGACACTGGTGGAGATAAGATCAAAAGTAGGAGAGCAGAGCGAAAGCCTACATAGGGCTAGATCCTGTTCACTGTGAGAGACAAGAGGGAGCTGAATCGTTTGTCAAAGAACTTCAGCCACTAACTAGGAGACTTTGGTCAAGTGGAGTGACCTATGACTGATTGGTAACAATAACACACCCCTAAGCAAGCGGTAATAAGTGAGGCCAGATATCTCTATCCACCCGAGAGCATGACCCCGGCTAGCGAGTGAGATCACCTGAGCCTGATCTGTAACCCAAGACCAGGGTAGACGTTTGTTCAGGTAGGAGAACACAAGATGCAAACTGGGTATTGAATCCCTGAGACTGTATACTAGTTAAGGAATCTCAGTATTCATTTAGATGGGCTCTTAAATAACATTAAGTTTGCCCATCTAAACACCCTTAGTACAAATATTGTTTCTAGCATGATTCTAAGCCATGGAGGAGTTACACCCCCAACCCATCCTGTTAATCTTTTTAAGAGTGATGAACTTGACTTGTGGCCCCTGTGCACCCTGAAGATACTTTGTCACACTAGATAATATTGATTTCTATGTCCCGTGCATTAGATATTGCTATCATTTGAACTTTATTTGAATTAAGAGTCAAGCATGGTACCTTGACGTGTGCATGTGTGCTCTTGTTCCGAGTTAGCATTTTTCTTAATACACAACGCTCGCAATTAATAGACTAAAGTGATTTCACAGCTTTTTCTACCCCATTCATCTTCCTACTCAATGAGGATGAAAACATTCCAGAGAAAATACCACAGCACACAGATTAAAGTTCTGAATATCAGCTCTCCGACAGTGTTAGGATACCAACATGCCTACCTCCCTTTTACCATATCCTCCTCTTTTGTTTGGCAGACTGTTTTTAAACTAAAATGTTCCATTGCCCTTTCCTAAAGGGTCTATTTTAGCAGTCAAGAGTTTGGAGAGTGGTCAAATGCCCTGTGTTAGTGTGCTCATGAGTCTGCTGGCTAATATTAGCCATGCATTGCGATTACGTGTGTGTGTGTATGTGTGTGTGTGTGTGTGTGTCTGTGTCTGTCCTATGTGAGAAACCTGAGGTTGTCTCACCTGCTAGTCCCTGGGGATCTGTCATCCAGGTGGCCAGGACACAGCCATCGATATTGGATCCAGTTCCTGGGGGTGGACCAGCGGGGGAGAATCACCTGGGCGAGGGGTCTTTGGGGAGGGACACAGAGGGTTGAGACGTGGTATCACCTTCCCTTTAACACCTTTTCCCCATCCTACCCCATAGGTTATTTAGAAGCTCTACCCCATCCCCTTTTTCTAACACAAACACTTTCTTAAACAGTAACAAAAAACCGACTAACATCAGAGCCGTTTACCTGACATGTCTCAATACACAGGTCAGGCTGAGTCAGGCAATTGACAATAATCATGCACACCTTCCCCAAAGGGATAAAAGGTGGAGCAGGAAAGCACACTTCGAGCAAGGCAGAACGCACGAGGAGACAGCTACACTTAACCGGCAGTTCAAACGGAGAAGAAAGACGGTGAGACCTTGAAAGGGAAAGCATAAGACGGGGCGCTACAGCTGGCATGCAAAGCAGCAGGCGTCAATGGTACACGGGGGCCTCCCGCTTTGATAACCCAGGCGGAGAGGCAGGCTGGCTACCGTGTTACTATCCTTGACTGAAGAGAACAAAGAAGCCAAAGGGCTTCAGCACAGGCGGTGAGTTGGAGGAAGCTGATAGTAAACCGAACTCTGTTGAGCCTAAGGTTGCAAGTGGAAAAAATGTTGTATGCAAGGAATCTAAAAGACAAAGAACTTGTGTATGTGATTTAACTTTAAAGAAAGCCCAGTAAAGGTCCAGGTGCAGAGGGGTCCGGCGCCACATGGGCGCACTTTCGAAAAGACTCTGACCGAGAACTATTCTTTGAAACAACAAGAAACAGAACCCCTAGGAGGCGTCAGAGTGGTCCTATATAGATGAGACCAAATCCCTTATACAGTTACAAGTCTCTGACCAGTGGCCTGAGGAAAGCTAGGGGAAGGGAGCCCCACTTTCCAGTAATGTTGTGGACTGTAATTCGTGGCAAGTGTGAACCCAACAGAGGGATGCCGAGAGAAAGCTACGAGAAAGAAAACCTTGCTTTCTGATGAAAATGAGCAATGCATGAACTGTTACAAATATATGAACTGTGTTAAAGAAAGGCTGTAGTGAACCCGACTGAGGGAGACCCGAGCTACAAGGCGGATCCAAGCCCGACAGAGGGAGATCCTAAGGGAAAAGGCAAGAAGAGGAGCATCCAAGGACGACAGAGGGATATCCTAGGGACGAGAGGCAGTTGCCCAAGGTGCAAGATCACTGAGAGAACTTTTATTTATTTGATTATTTTGCATCGAGTAATACACCTGTGAACATTGTGTCGACAGGAGTAAACCTGGTTGAGGATTGTCCACAGTGGGGAATTGTTTCAAAAGAACATTTGACTCACGCAGGCAACATTTGAAAGGCTGTAGTGAACCCGACGGAGGTAGGCCTAAGTTGCAAGAAGGATCCGAGCCCGACAGAGGGAGATCCAAGGAGCGAAGAGCAATCGTCCAAGGTACGAGAGTACTGAAGCAACTTTTTGTTTATCTGTTTGTTTCTTTGAATCAGCCACCCTTCTAATGCAAGAGACTTTTGCAAGAAGGAGACTTAGCCTCTGAAGGTTTTTGATATTGTTGAACTGAACTGGGAGCCTTGTGCTGACGAGGCCAAGGAGTGTGCTGTGCTCGAGAGTCTAACCTTGTCCCGTGCTTCAAACGTGGGGAAGGGAGACCTAGCCTTACCATCCAGGCTTTCATTTTTTGAACACTTCTTTCTTTTCTGGTGAACATTATCCCACAATTTTTGTAATTTAATAGTAAGGATTGGCAATAGTTTTTTTTAATTTTTTTAGTATAGGTCCTTTTTATTTTGACAACACAGAGCATGGCAGCAAGGGTAACAACAGGATCTCCCTACAGAGCTCACATTAGCCCAGTTCTCCGTTCCCTCCACTGGTTGCCAGCGGAGAAAAGGATCAAGTTCAAGGCCCGCTGCTTGGTTCATCAGGCTTACTACTTTCAAGGGGCCGAGTATTTACAAGACAAATTTGTGCAACACATTCCTTTGCAGATGTTGCGCTCCAGGACGTCCAATGTGGTTGTCGTCCCTAGAGTCCAGCAAACTTGTGTTGGGGCTGTAACCTTCTTGGTGGTGGCAGGAGCTGTATGGAATGATCTCCCCACAGCTCTTAGGAGCACAGTAAACCATCTTCGATTTCGCTGTCTCCTTAAAATGCATATCTATCTTTTAGGCATGGTTGATAGTGCCTGCCCTAGCATCCTAGTGTCAAGATCCATTTGGGTGAACGTGCGCTCTATAAGAATTGCCAATACATAAACTTGCATGGAGCAGTCCCATAGCTCTGTCCTTTGTGATTGACTCACCACCAGATGCCAGCCTAAAGTCTCCTTCTATGTGGCCAGGGGAAAACCGCCACTACCCTATCCTTGTGATATCAGAGGAAAGGATAACATGGGAGGAGGCGGCTATCCAGGGGACGTGGTAAGTCTACTAGGAGAGGTGCAATATTAGTCTTCTGAAGATGAGAAGGAAATTATTCCCAGATATTTAATGGCATACTTTCAATATTCCAATCCCTCCAAAATCAAGGTTCCAGAAACCTGTTATAAAGAACCAGTTAAACAGAGTCAAGTTGGTACCTTAGAGGCTCAGGAAATAAAGAGAAAATCATTTGAATTTCGGGATTCTATCTTAAAGAGTACCTCTCACCCTAATGTGAAACTGCAGACTCTTTATCCAGACCCCGCCCCCTACTCTGGTAACTCTGTCTGTAGAACTATCTAATTTAATTGAAAATAAAAGAGAACAACTTAAATATTACTAATTCTCTTAAGAACTCCAATTCCCATGATGCCAAAGGTACTGTGACAAAGAAGAGGAACTCTGAGACAATGGGGACACAATAGTGTGAGTATCCAAAGGTGCAGCATAGTCATTGCCAATTAGAGAACCTGAGCGGGATATTTAAAGCCAAGGATAAGACCCAGCTAGAGTGGTTGTGTTGTGATGAAGTTGAAGCAGAGGAAGAAGCAGTTCGAGTCTGTGCTGGAGGCGTAGCAGAGGAAGCTCAAGCCATTCATGGTGCAGGTGCAGCCAAGGAGAGAAGCCTGCCAACAGAAGTATCCCCAACGAGTGAAAATCAGAAGAACTGGAGTACACGCGCAGCGGAAACAGCGTACTAAGGAGAAGCCCAATTGTGAAGAAGACATGTTACTGAAGCAACGTGAAGCTCAACAGAGCTTATATTGATCCCGGAGACCACCATGAACCTTAACTGAAGCTCGCCGAAGCAGAAGAAAAGACAAAGTGACATCTGAAGCACTGCCACAAGACCGGACAGCTACAGCAAACCCCCACGAAGAGCGGGTGAGTGTTCACAGAGTGAATGCTAACACCGGGGTGGACTGTGAAAGAAAGCTGTCGCAACATAATGTTTTGAATAACAAACACTTAATGATTCCAAGCAGAATGTATTTAATTAATACAATTTAATGAAAACGAATGAAGATCCGTGGCAAAGAAGAAAGACTTTGGGCAAACACCAAGAGGAAAGGTTGTATACAGTATTGCCTACAGCCAAGAGGCTGTCAAAAGACTTTGGCCAAATTACCAGTGGGGGGAAGTCTCTAACCATCCTTGCCTATCACCAAGAAACTACAGGCATAACAAATCAAGCCAACCACTGGAAAACTTTCATATCCAGCGTTACCAACAGCATTAGGCTGTGGGAGACCCTTAATAATACAACCAAAGCATCATTTCCTTTCTAAGAAATCTAGTTTTGGAAAAGCGTGCATCTCACAGCAATCATGAAATTGTGAAACCATGCATGAATAGACCGGCATGGAGGATACTGGAATCAAACCAGCAAGTTTGAAGTTAGTGGTAGGAGTTTTCTTCCTGGCAGGCAAATAGACCAGGAAAGAAGTTGATGATTTATGGCAGAAAGAGTTTTGCGAAAGAACCTTTGTTGAATGAAAAGAACTTATATGCTTTTTTCATTTTTGACAAGCCATGCCATCAATGAAGTAAGTTGTTATTTTCTATCCTGACAAAAGAATGTTATTTTCAAGAGAAATAATACTGTGTTATTTTGACAAGAAGATGTTTTCTATGAGAACAGAATAATTACATTTATGTTTTGGAACCTGTGTGCTGGGAGAAAGTCAAGCATCCTTGAAAAGAGATATTGTGGAAGACATTGTGGTGTTTGAACTAACAACAAATTGGGGTAAAAAAATGACATTTGTTGTTTCTTCAAGAAAGACCCTATGGTTGGAAAATACTTCTATTTCTCTAAACAGAACTTTTTTGGTATGGAACTATAATGTGAGCATTCCATAATTGATCCAGGGGAAGGGAAGACAACTCTGGTCACAAAGAGTGCTTCCAAGACACATTTAAGTTTGAATTGTAAAACCGTTTTTGTGAAAATCAGAATTCAGCCATATTTTCCTTGTATAATTTGATTCTATGTATTAGTGTGAGGGCCAGAAGGATTGTGGACACTAGTTTGGTTTTCTTTAGTTTTAGTTTAGCAGGCAGGGACCTCTCTATTCGGTTAGGGAAACTTAGGCATTTATCAGAACCCTTTTTGCTTTGAATAAATGGCAAATTCTGAGAAAAATTCTTTTGTCTCCGTCTCACATTTCTGATCCCTCACAACTAGCTGTTGAAGTTGTGGTGCTGACGCAAACTGATCAGCATAGTTGGTTTTTTCCCTAATTCCTTTATGAAAGTGCTTTGTGTTTGAGACTACAGACCGACATACTCTGAGAAAAGAGGCACCATGCTGCAGTGTCCTCGTCTTTCCAGGAGACTGTGCATTTGCACTGGCACAGGATGAAACCTGCTTTCTCTTCCGGCATCCTAGATGCCTCAGATTTCTAACATTTCTGAACTTTCATGTCACAAACTCATCACTTGTGTGATAACGTCTCACGGCCCTTAGTGGCATTGCATTCAGTGGCACTTTGTCCTGGACTAGTTGTTTGCAGAACTGCAATACCTATGTCTGGGCCCATAGGGCATCACCATTGTATGTTAACCATTTTCCCATCCGTAACTCTGGGGCCCCTTATTCTTTGTCTCAGATTGCCTACTGGGCCACATTCACTACTCCTACTCTGTCCTCCCTGCTAGGATCTTCTACCTCCCCAGTTTGCCTTGGACCAACCAGCCCCACTCATACCGTTCTGTTCTTATTGGCTGAGCAGTTGCACTCTTCCTTTCTTTCAGTTACTGGTACTTTGGTTATTTCAACCTCTTTTTTTACCACCTCTTCCTCTGATACTATCATCTCCTCATTTATTGTTACTGCTCTGATACTGCTACCCTTTCCTATATTGTTATTGCCATCTCTTCCACCCTCTCGCATCTAGTACCCCCTAGGTACTCCACCTAGTACCTTCCAGCACTGTCCCACTGACCCCCCCCCAACAACCTTCTCCAATAACCCACCCGGGCTTGACTATGGTTGTGTGCTTTTATAGTGTGTTCTCTTCTTCCCCTGGATGCATCTTTCAATGAGGGTATTGTGGTGGATCAGAAGGAGGATACACACTCTTGGAGGGCATCTTCAGAATGGCTTTATTAAAAGATAATGTAAAAACCTGACTATCCCTATTGAAGGGGTATTCCTTACCTATTTTACTAACTAAGGTGCTCGTCAGTCGTCTTGTAATGTACAAAGTCCACCATCCAAAAACGAATACTATCTGACTCTAACACAAAGTTGAACCAAAAAGGATAAGCTAGGAGCATGTCTCCCTTCTCTTGGCAGGTGCTTCTTGTACTGTTCTCTTTAGTTTTTAAATTCCAGTTTAATATGTAATTTTCAAATAGTCTTTTGTATCTCCTCGTATTAGCTCATGTAACTCTCAAAGGCTCTTGCTGCTCCTCTTCTTTGGTACAACAACTTTCCTTGAGGTATGTTAGCAGTGTGTTTGGTTGAGGAGTCGAGATAGATGTGTTTTCAGGATCCTCCTGCTATCCCTTACCCTCTATTCATTTAAGGAGCAACGCAGTCCTCTTTCTTTGTTGCGGACCGGAGGATTCTTTCTACAAATGCATGTGCTAGCAGTGTGTTTGGTGTTCGGTTCCGGGCTGAGGGTGCCTGGACACCCGGCTGGTAAAACCACTGCTTTTCCTTTGTATTGACTTGGATATTGCTGGCTGGAGATTAACTGCTATACGTGGTCCGAGCCCACTGGTGGTGTGTAGCGTCGGCCCGGCATTAAAACCTCACGCATATCTGTTTTACAGTTATTTTGAGCCCGTATGGTGACTGTTGATTTTATTCTTGGAACCATTCGGTGCATTGTGGAACAATAGTTCTACCCATAAGCGCTTTGTCATTTGCTCCTCGGTTGGTGACTGCTGATTTATATATCTTGGAGCCAACTGAGGATTGCTTGCACATTGTAACCCCTCTGTTTGTATCCCTGTTTGGTGACTGTGGATTTTATCCTTGAGCCGTCAGGGTGCTTTACTGTGTGGTCGACTATAATCTGTACTTGGGCATCGGAGGAACTATAATCTATACTTCACTGAATTACGCACAATGAAACTTCGAAGCAAATTAAAAAGTAATAAAAAGAATGAATCTGCTAAAAGCGAGGTTGCCACTGAGGAAATAAGTACTCCGACTATTCCAACTAAGGATAAAAAGATTACTGCATTTTTCGGTGAACAACCGGCTGTGGTTGAAATCCATGCTAAGCCGCAGGATCATGGAGTGCCTTTTAGTGATGTGGCTTATACTTCAGCTGCGTTTGATAACAATAACCTACAATGATTCAGTCTAGTAATAAACCTGTTTCTGCTGTTGAGTCATGTGCTCCTATGGATTTATCCTTAAATGATAATTTGCTTGCTTCTGACAGACTCTCTTGCTCTCCTTGTCTGACTGGTCTTGTAGATGGCTCCACTGATAATGGGGTTGAAACGCAAGATCATGCCACTTCTAGTATAATCATGATTGTGAGAATTGCACTATTGGTAATGGATTCAAGGAACTTGATGCACATAACATGGCCACTAGTTTTGAGTTGAAAATCATACTGAAGCTGTGCCATAATATTGTTTGTTTAGTTGAAAAGAATGCTGAAAAAATGCTGAATGGTATGGTGAAAGTAAATATAGTGGGTGGATCTGTGGCCCCTTTAAAATCTAATGTGCCACCCAAATCTAACCCTGCTGTCTCTGCCCCCATCAATTTAGAGTCTACAGTGGTTGAGATTACGGCAGGGAGTGATTGTGAGAGCTTGGAAGGATGTAAAATGTTAAAAAGGGAGAGGCGAAGGAAGCTGAAATTAGCTGCCGAGTCGAAGGCAAATAAACCCTCTGAAGGGGAGGTTGGTGATAAACCTGATGCCCAAAACAATCAATCCCTCTCTAAACGAGGAAGGAAGAGGGCTGCGCGAAGAGCCAAAAGACTTGCCCTAAAAACAGGCAACCTTACTACATGGTTGATTGGGTTATCAACCAATAAACAAAAGACTAAGGCTAATACTACACTGTTGGCTTTAACATGTACTGAGGCTGACTAGCTCTAGTTCCTCTGATCAAACTGATACTACTCTTGACAGTAGTATAGTGTCTATTGAAACTCCTGTCCACAAAGCTGGGGTCAGAGTACGTGCCCCAGGCTGTCAATGGCACCTACAAATAAGTCTAAAATGAGGGACATTGTGGTGAACAAAAACGGAAACCTCCTTAAGAGACAATTTACTATTGCTGCCATTTCTAATAAAAGAAAACACCTATAAATAGAGGTAGGCTTTTGGAGATCCTCAACACAGAACTTGCTCTGAGGGTCATTAAGAGTGGGGATTTTAAGTTTGTGGAACAGTGCACAGGTTCAATTACTAAGGTTCACTGTTTCTCTGAAGTAGTGGTCTCTCTTATTCATGACTGTGCTGATGAGCTGAGAAGTAGTGGATATGTGCTTGATGAATGACGATGTGAAAATGAGGGGAAAGAAACAATATGACAGGGTTGGAAAGCATGTGGCATTTCAGACTCCTGCTACTAATGAGGATGTAGAGAAATCCCACTGGGAATGGCTCTGTTTGTTTCTACCTCCAGCTATGAATGTGCAATTATTCCCCTCTACTATTATATCTTGGAACACACGTGGTTGTTGCCATCTTTTTGGGCCCACATGCTCTTTCAGCCTTTTTAATAAGACAGTAATAATATTTCTACAGGAGACATGTCTCTTTTAAGCTGGTGGTTTTGATGGTTATACTGCCTATTAGAATCCCGCTAATAAAAGTGAAAAGGGCAGACCATTTGGTGGATTAGCCACCTTGGTATCAAATGACATCTGTTCTACCGAATGTGTATTGGAGACTAGTAACCCTAATGTACTTAGTTGAATTACTGATGGAGGGAGACTGCAAAATTTTGTTGATTAACGTTTATGACCCCCCAGGAGATGATTGCACAGTATCCATTCGAATGGACATCTTTGAATATTTTTCAGCTAAATACTCTGATGACAGTGAAGCTAACGTTATCATGGGGGGTGACCTTAATACCATTGTTATAGGACAAATCCAGCATAATTCTTGGAATGGGGGAGGTCTGGTGAAATCTGACCGGTGGAAAACCTTTATTGCTGATAAGGAATTACACGTGGCCAGTGAATATGATGGGCCCAAGGCACAAATTGGCACTACATGGTCCAATGGCTTATACTCCTCCACTTTGGACTAGATACGTCTTACCGACAAGTTATTTGCTTGACTGGCTAATTTCCAAATACTAAGAAATTCTTTCAGTGATCACTCCTTGACGATTTGTACTATTGCATGGGACAAAATGAAGTTGCAGTCCTACAACAGGATTGGTGAGGTTGACGTTTCTTGTAAAGGTAATAGGATAGGCTGGTTGATCGAAATCTTGAAAAGGCTAGCGCCTGGAGCCAAGGACTGTGTATAGAGAATGTGGTCACGCTTATTGCTGAAGAGATCACATGCTGGATATCATCCTGTATGCGTGACATGATGCCAATCGGGGGGAAACTATTGCCGCATAAGCATGATCTGGATAAACAGAGGCAATTTAATAAGGTGATATGCAGTATGTGGAACCGAATGCGCAGAGCATTAAGAGCAGGTATGCACAGTTGCCCTACCCCTATGTCCCTTGCCTCAGTGAAACGCCAAATTACAAATAACTATAGAAATTGGGGTAGCCGATACAGGGCCTCGGATAACAATACCAGTTGGCAACATGTGGTACAGATACTATTGAACGGGGACACAAAAAAATGTTGGACCAATTTTAAATCTATTACAAATTGTGGTAAGCATGAACTCTCCTGTACTATTGATAGTGCTACTTGGGTTAAGTTTCTTTCGGATAGGTTTAAAGGGGTGCTCACCTACCTTGAAAAAAAAACAATACCTAATTTGACTACCAATAGAGAAAACATTGCTGCTATCATTGAGAAACTAAAGTCCTCCAGAGCACCTGGTCCGGATGGTTTGTGTAACCTTGTCATCAACAATAATCCTGAAATATGGGCTGATATTCTTGAAATAATGTTTGGCAAGATAATAGATACCCGTACTATCCCTAATTCGTGTAGGATGTCTAACATCATTCCGGTGTTCAAGAATGGTTTGCGGAGCCTTCCTGAGAACTACCATCTTCTGGCAATAACAGATGTACAAAGTAAGATTTTATGTACTTTAATATTAAAAAAGAGATAAATGCTTGGATTTTAAGAGAGAATATCTTTCATAGGGCCCAAACTGGGTTTCGTAAAGGTTGCTCCACTAATGATAATATCTTTTTAGTTAACACTCTGATACAGCAAGCCAATGACGGGGGCGAGCTCCCCCTGTACATGCTATTCGTGGACTTCTCATCCGAGTTTGATATGGTAGATCGCACCAAGCTATGAGCTAAACTAAAATTGTTGGGCATGCCAGAACATCTCCTCTACGCATGTAAGATGATGCATGAGGATAACACTGCCAGTGTCAGGTTAAATAATCAAGGTCTGATGTCAGCATATATATATCGATCAGTAAGGGTGTCAGGCAGGGATGTGCCCTGACACCCATATTGTTTAACTTGTTTATTGCTGACTTTGGGGGCTCCTTTAAGGAAAAACTTAATGCATTCTGAAAAATTGGCAATCTCAAAATAGGGTGGATTGGCTATGCTGATGATCTTATTATATTTGACAACACCTACATCAGCATATGCCATAGAACTAAGGCAGTTTGCGAGTTTGCCGATATAAATGGTCTGAAAATAAACCTGGGTAAAACCTAATTCATGGCTGTAGGCCGTAAGTGCTGAAAAAACTCTGTAATCCCGTGCCATCTGGGTGACATTAAAAAGGTTACAACCTATAAGTATGTGGGCCATGAGGTCTGTTCGACTCGAACAAGAGTGAATGAGCTGCTCCAGCATAACAAGAGAGTAAAAGTATTGTCTACTATGATGGCAGTGATGTCTTTCTCTAAGCGAATTGCGGGCTATAGTTTGTTGGGTATTCTTAACATCTATAAGCAGAAACTCTCTGAAGTCTTTTTGTATGCGCGTGAAACTTCCTACTCAGATTTGTCTGTTCATGCCCATACCATCGAGGGCCTTATTTGGAGAAAAATACTGGGACTCACAAACTATACACCTATACAGGCAGTTTGTCTGGCGATGGGACTGATCTGCTTTTCTGCTCTTATTTAATTCAATAGAGTTAAGCTGTATATTAAGATTAAATTTGCTAGTCCCAAGTCTCTGCAAAGCCTGTTTAGGCCCGTTTACGGCCGTATTGCCGGTCGGCATGGGATGTTGTCTGGGGGTTGTCTGAAACATCAAGCCCAGGGTCTGTTTTATTTGGAAAGTGGCTATCTATGTGGAAATAGTTTCTAACATCACAAATGTCCAATACTATGTATTCCAGGACGGCACTATTAGATGGACAAAACCATGTCTAATTACGCTTCGAACACTAAATAGAATTCAGGACTTGGTGATAGCGAGAAGTTATTGTAACTAGCAAACCTGTGTACCTCCACCAAACCCCTGCACAATGGTGAAAGCTGCATTGGTTCACACCAGGTCTGCGGTTCATCATGCAAGTGAAAATCATGGTTATAAAAAGGAAAATCTGTTACTTACTATGGGTTAATGAGGCATCTCATGCATTGTTTCATATTTTGGTCCGATAGGTGTTTTTAATTCAACATGTTAATCGGTGCATGAAGAGGGGAGGAGGTGTAGCCCTGATATACAGATCCAATTTGAAGGTACCCCACTTGGATCCCCTCAACTGGGATGATTTATCTCAAGTGGGATTTCTGTTAGATTGGCTTTTGCCAACTGCTTCAGTTAAGATATTGTTGAGTTATAGGCCACTAGGACCTGCTAAGGCCTTTTTGGAAAAGCAAGTCTTATTTCTCTGAACTATAGGTATAAAACACAATGAACTGATTTGTTGGTGACTTCAACATATGACTGGACTACCTATCTGCCCCTGACTCCATGGAGTTTGGGGAAATATTGAATCGCCATAGTCTGAGGCCATTTGATGTGACTCCTTCCCCCATCCAGGGCCATTGTCTGGATCCTGACCTTGTCTGTGGTTCAGGATTTCCCATGATCGAAACCATGCCTGTCTCCTGATCTGACCATTCTGTTCAATTGTTTTCCGTAGCTTCTAGCAAGGAAAGGAAAAGCACTTCCACGATTCTGAATATGCACTGTAACCCAAAATATCTGCTGGAATTACCAGGCCCAGCCCCGTTAGAGGCTTTGGATTGCATAGATTCAACTTTGAAATGTGAACATTTCTTTTAGCAGGGTGAGGCAAACATGGAGGCGATGTGCTCTAAATATTCACTGCTTACCATACGGAAGACCAAGGCAAAATCTAAGCCCTGGTTCTCCCCCCCCCTCCCTTCAATTTTTATTGAGAAAAAAATATAAGGCAATGGAAAGCCAGAACTCCTAATACGGTTCTGAATGACATTACAGCTCTGAAATAATATAAGGTAGCTGTTTTTAAGTCCCAATCAGAGTTTTTGCCCAAAGAAATTGATCCAGCCATTTATTGGCCTAGAGAATTATTTTCAGTCATTGCCAGTTTCCTACACCCAAGCAGTACTCCTCCGATAGAATTTTCCCTAGAACAGGCCAATCTATTTAGCCAGTTCTTCTCAAATAAATTTAGAGCCATTCAAGAGAAGATTATTCAGAACATGCCAACGAGCGTGAACTAAGTAAGCATAGCACTTCCATTTGATATAGCAGGTGAAGCTGACAAACACAAATGTGATGAGCTACTCTTCAACTTTAAAGTAGCTTCAGGGGACCTCATCCAAAGGCTGTTGTAAAAAAGTAAGCCACCTAATGACTTATTATTCACGCTGCTATCTTGCCCTTCGAAAACGCCTAGCAGCTGAAATCCCTCCATTTATGACCACATTTGTCAATACTTCTCTCACAAGGCCTGGTGCCACCAAAACAAAAAATTCTATAATCACGCCACTTCTAAGGAAGTCCAACCTAGATCTGAGCGAACTTCAGAATTATCGTCTCGTGGCTGCTCTTCCGTGGTTAGGCAAAATCTTGGAAAGAGTAGTTGCAATACAACTCCAGGATCATGTGTACAAGTTTGCTCAACGAGATACGAACCAATCCAGGTTTGGGCAGGGATTCTGCACCAAAACTGCCCTGTTAACGGTCTGGGACGAACTTCTCTGGTTATCCGACATGTGCGAGATGGGTCCGTGCTGGTGATGCTTGACCTATCTGCAGCATTCTACACCATTGACCATAGTATCCTACTGGAGCGGTTAAGATGTGTTGGGGGTGGGGGGGTCTCAGACCATACGATTAAATGGTTTGGGTCCTTCCTTTTGGGGCACCAGCATTAGTTTAAGTTGGGGCTTATCTATTGGACTCTCTCCCACAAAGCTGTGGCGGACCTCACGGGTCATCACATTCACCACTTCCATTTCATTTATGCATGCAACCACATATGGACATTTTGAGGAAGCATGAGGTTGGATACCAATCATATGCCGATGACACCCTGATTTCTTTTAAAGCTGGGCAATTTTAAGGACTCATTCCACAAAATTGGGCAATGTTTGGACAAAGTTGGTAACTGGATGTCCTGGAACTGGCTCCAACTTAATCCAAAGAAAATGGAGGTAGAACTGTTTGGCCCCAAACATTTGATGCATAAGGAAAATTGTCCACCCAGACCTGCTTTGTAAGTTCTAGCTTGAGTTTTGCCTCAAAAATAAAAACTCTGGGCTGCATATGGCAAGATGGTCTCGGCTGTGATAATCAGGTTGGAGCAAGAATCCAATCAGTTTTCTAATCCTTGTGTTTGTTACTGCTTGCCCTCCCATATGTTCCAGTTGAGGACTATGCCACTTTGGTGGGAGCACTGGTCAATTCTTAATTATAGAATGGTATGTTAGCCAGCATTCCAACATCTAAACCAGTTTCAGAGGGCACAAAATGTACCTGTCAGGTTGATTTACAAAGTGCCAAAATCTTCATCAATCTCTGCGCCGCGTCACTCTTCACTGGTTGGCGGCAGGCGGTATAATCGATTTCAAGCTCTTGTGCTTGATTTACAAATATTTCAACAATCTGGCTCCAGTATACCTGACTGAAAAATGACTTTCGTACCAACCAGCCCAAATGCTGCGCTCAGCTGACAAACTATTGTTGGTGGTTCCACCATGCAAATGTATTCCTCCGGCAAATAGATGGTTTGCGGTTAATGGACCCCAAACTCTGGAACAGTCTGTCTGGAGATCACAGGAGGAAGGAATGTCATTTTCAGTACTGCAAAGCTTTGAAAACCTTTCTCTTTAACCAATTCAAGAGGGATGATAGTAGGAAGTATGTGTTCCCTTGTAACATTGTTGATACCCATATCTTAGCCCCCACCTGCACCTAGATGCAGTCCATTCTGCTCATTATGTGCATTATAAATAATTAAATCAATCAGTCAATCAGGGTTAGTAATTAAGGGCTGGCTAGGATTTGCTGTCATCCCTCAATGCACCTGAGGCTTTTTTGGGCTCAAGTGGCTGGACCAAGCCTGTAATTGGCCTCTCTGCCATCTTGGCTTTCTCCCCTGGCTGTCCTGGGTGTATTCCCAGTCTGAGAATGTCTTGCTGAGGAACAAGGGAGGGAGTCTGGTGAGGGTGGATGTTAGGAAAGATTTCTTAATTGTGGGTAATTTTCCTTCATGTGGCAACCCCTAAACTTTTTGCTGTTGTTTTCACCATGATCTAGACTTTGCCAGAGAAGTGCAGCCGTCTGCCGCACTCCTCTGGGCTTTCGCTCCTTTCTTACGGGGAAACTGACATGCCCTTAAGACAGTCAGTACCGGGAAACGCTGTTTTCCGTAGTTTCTTTATCATGTTGCGGCTTTCGTGCAACATGACACAAGAGGGCACTGTAAGCTAAGTTACTGCTCTCTTGGGTCTCTAGCCTTCTACAGGCCCTAGATCCTCTTTTTGGATTGTAACAGATCGGTGCAAGTGAATCACGGACGGGAATGGTGGCAGCGATCGTTTCTTGTGTTTTTTGAGCTCCTTTTGGTGTTTTAAGCGTGTTTCTCGCGCTTAGCCCAAAATGGTGGCCTGGCTCCCAAAATGGCCTTTGTCCTGTCCGCTGACCGTCTTGCCCCCTTCACCTTCCCCAGGTCGAGCCGACCCAGGGCCTTCCTTATTTGGGCATGTACTTTCCCACGAAACACAGATGCTTTCGCAGGCTTCTACAGGCCTTGTGTGTGCCTCCAGGATGTGGGCTGGGATGTCTGGTCCCAATACACATCCTGGGTGCCAGAGAGTCTAGGGTGGTGTGAATGCCTGGGACCACCGTGGTCCGTGATAGGTCCACGTATGGTGTGAGTGTTTTATGAGCGGATCTCCCATTGGGTCCCCTCCGTTTGGCGCGAAGGGAACCGTGGATAAGAGGGGGCTGGAAACGCCACTACCATGTCGATCTCCTGAGTTCTCACGAACAAAGGAATACAGGAGCCAAGTATCCTCCAACCACGAGGCTGAACCGAGGAATCGCTGGTGACCCGCTGAAGGACTGCCCCTCTGCACTGCTGTTGCCTTGTGAAACCCTTTCTACGTCTGATCGAACCAGAAGGCCTGTACTGGTACTTCGACCCTTGGAATAGCGGGGACAGCTATTCTTGGCATCTTCACCATCCCCTGCACGTAAGCCTTCGGAAGTGTCTCTGGGCCATCCAGCAGACTGACCAGCCTACCCAGGAGTCTTGCTCTGTAACCGCCGCCAGGTTGTGTTGTATTTCGAGTCCTTGTCACTCTCACACGATTCGTACACTTGGCATTCCCAGGTCTGAAGTGAGTAGTGTACATTTGGCTGAGATACACACGGCCGCTCCGTTGCCCTGCTGTGGTAACAAACTGTGCGGGTTCACTTCGTTTGGGACATATTTAACTCAACTCTGCTGCTGCAGAATCTACACGACGACGAGACGTCCCCTGCTCTCCTGAACCTGCCAGCACTGAAACTGACGCGGAGAAGCCTGGGTCTGCTTGCATCGGGGACCGGTGAGTAGCATAGCTAGGAACTGGTCGCCCTCCTGCAGGAGCCCATAGCTTTCCCCCGCTGTGTCAAACAGCACGCCTTTCCGTACTCGCGCTCTGCTTCTGCCCACAGTGGAGGCTGCGCTTGAGTCGCAGAACTCTGTTCTTCTTCATTTGTGCACTAAACTGAACTGCCTGATTCCCTCGAAGAGACTCCCCCTTTTGCCCGTTGGCACCAGCGTGTGCAGGTACTTTTGAGCACAAGGCTCCACTCTTCGTAGGGCTTGGACTTCCTTTTAGTTAGGTGCCTCTGAAGGCGGACTGGGTCTAATCATTATTTCACACTGCCTGTTTTCCTCCCCTTCTAGGTGTACTACACAGTTCGTGCATCTAACGCTTTAGACTCGTTTGTATTTGTATATATATTGTATTGGTTTGGTATGTGTTGGTTTACTAGAGTTGTATTGTGATTTCTCGCTACGGTCGTTGTTGCAAAGGCCCTGGAATAAATGTGTATATATTTTTAATATAACACCTGTTTGGAGTAATTTGTAAGTGTCCTTACTTTGTGTGCTCATTGCGGGCTTTCAGTCACCCTCATCCCTCTTGAGACCTAGTCTTGACCGCCGCGATCGCTACCCTGATTAGTCTGGCTTGTCCAGAGGTTACCCTGTTCCAAGTAATTAGGTTGGCCTTCTGAACTTCTGCGCCGCCAGGACAGAGTTCAGAAATCCGTCTTAACAAATTGGTGTACAGCGGTGGGATACAACTGAAGGTATCCAGTGTTGCGCACGAACTAAGGCATTTCAAGTTATTCCTACCAGGACACGTAGTGAATTGTTATAGTATAACTTTAAAAAGGCCATAGTCCTATCTAACAGTATGGAAACAAATACCTTGTTAACTTTAAATGCTTCCAAATCCGAAACATTGAAAAAGATGTGTGCGGAGAGAGGTGTTTCCTCTCAAGGCACCAAATTGGATATGATCCAAAGAATCGTGGCATGGCAAGAAGCGCAGCTTGACGCTATAACTTCTGAGGACAGTGCGGAAGGAGGTGGGGCTGCTCTCACTGGTAGAACCGACGGTTCTGCCGCTGCACCGATCCACCGCGACCAAGAGGACAGGGAGGATGAGATGTCTAATGTTTCCTCTGCCAGTGTTGATGGGGAGGCTATGCTTGAATTCAAGAAGCAAGAGCTGCGGTTTAGGCAGAAGGAACTTGAGTCCAGCATAGCCAAACTGCAAATCGAACAGGCAGAAAAACAGAAAGACAGGGATCACCAGTTGGAACTGGCCAAGCTTCAGGTTGCAAATGGGTCCAAGGGTCCTGGACATGGGTCTGGGCCTCCTCTCATCCACGGTTTCCGAAAGATCTGCTCAGTGTGTATGAGGAAAGGAATGACATTATGGACTGGCTGAATGCGTTTGAGTATGCATGTGAAGTTCAACAAGTTGACAATACTGATAAGATTGCCTGGTTAATCAGCAGACTGCCCCATTCTGGCTGTAGTGCCATTATGGAAATGTCGAAGGCTGAGCGAGCTGATTTCGCAATGTTAAAGCAAACTCTCATTTTAAAGTTTGGAAAGACTCCTGCCCAATATTTAAAACGCTTCCGAGAGTACAAGAAAAAAGGTGGTACTTGGGTATCTTATGTCACCGAATCCTTAAAAAACTTGACTGGCTGGGTCGAAGGTTATAAGATTTCTACCTTTGAAGGCATGATAAATCTTGTCATGCTGGAACACATTTTTGCATCTTCTTCCCCGGAGCTTAAGCAGCATTTGGCCGATTCGAAGGAGATAGATCCTAAGAAGCTGGCCATTGCAGCAGACTTATGGGTGTCACATCGAGTGTCCCATAAGGACAAAACTCATCCTGGTAAGCAGGAGGAAGGGAAAAAGTCCAAAGATAAGGAGGGTGGAGAATCTGATAAATCTTCTTCTCAAAAGGGCCACAAAAAGAAAAATAAGGGTAAGACACAAGAGAACTCACAAGGTAGTGGAGGTCAGCCTCCGAAACAGAACTCTGGTTACAATAAGCCTCCCTATGTAAACAGACCCAATGGATCTGGTTTTGCTTGTGGAGCAACTGACCACGTGAAGGGGGATCCCCGGTGTAAGGTTAAACCTTTGGGGGTCCACTCCGCTAATCTGGCCTTCTCCTCCTACGAGGAAGAAGAGATTACAGGAGCATCCTTCTCCTTAGACTCATTCCCCAGCGGGATAGAAGCTGAGGTAGTTTTAGTTTCCCTGGGTTCCTAGGAGCCTAAAGTCGCAGAGGCTTATGCTAGGATTCCAGATAATACCAAGCACTACTTTAAAGACAGTGTGCTGATCAATGGAGTGGATACTCCAGCTCTTAGGGATAGTGGGTGCAGTCGAACTATAGTGGATTCTACCTTGGTAGATTCAGAGGAAGTTGCCAGAGCTACCCTGATGCCCACTAAGTTGGCTGACGGCCCACTCCGCATGTTCCCAGTAATACCTGTAAATCTTACTTTAAATTGTACAGCAGTCAGAGAAACGTCCCAGGAAAGGTCTTGTTAGGCAATGATCTCAGAGCTTTAGGGCTCGTAGGAGACACTGCCGACAGACCCTACACACGGTCTCAAGCACGGGCAGCATTGGCCAAGACCAATACGCCGCCCCAGCCGAAGGGGAAACCCAAGGGGAAAGGAGTAAACAAGTCAAGACGAGGGAAAGAGAACATTCCCCCGAGCTCGCCTACCACTGCGGTAGAGGAAGTTGGTCAATCGCCCGGGCCTGACGAGGAGGTGGCGATGCCTGAAGTATTTGACCCAAACGACCATCCTGAACTAAAAGACTTGTTAGTAGAAGGCGGTCCTGACAGGGAAGAATTCAGTAAAGGCCAACGTGAGTGCCCATCTCTGGAAGGCCTAAGGAGACAGGCCTGCTCCCAGCTTGAGGGTGAACCTCCTGGGACGCATCTGATTTATTGGGAAGGTGGCCTCCTGTATAGTGAGCCCACAGAGTCTACAGAAGGAGACCATACGAGGTTGGTGGTTCCCCTTGCTGTAAGACCCTTCCTCCTGCAGTTGGTACATGAAGTGCCCCTTGCTGGTCACCTTGGTATTAAGAGGACCAAGCAAAGGTTATCCATGCACTTCTACTGGCCCAAGATGGGGGTGCAAGTAGAAAGTCACTGCAGGAGTTGTGCCTCCTGCCAGTTATCTGGTAAGGTTGGTTCGACAATCCAAGCTCCATTGGTACCACTCCCAGTTGTGGGAATACCATTCGAAAGGGTAGGGATCAACATCGTTGGTCCCCTTGACCCGCAAACATCCTCGGGCAATAGGTTTATCCTGGTGCTGGTCGACCATGCAAACAGATATCCTGAGGCCATCCCATTGAAAACTGTAACTGCCAAGTCAGTTGCAAAAGCGTTACTTGGCATATTTACTAGGGTTGGCTTCCCTAAAGAAGTTGTGTCGGATCGTGGCAGCAACTTTATGTCGAAGTATATGCAGGCTATGTGGAAAGAATGTGGGGTCATCTACAAGTTCTCTTCTGCATACCACCCCCAGACCAATGGTCTGGTGGAACGTTTCAACAGAACGTTAAAGAGCATGATTGGGGCTCTGGTAGAACCTCAGAGAAGAAAATGGGATCTTCTTTTACCATGCTTACTGTTTGCCTACCGAGAGGTACCACAGGAGGGTGTTGGCTTCAGCCCCTTCGAACTTCTGTTCGGTCATCCTGTACGGGGACCCTTAGCCATAGTCAAAGAGGGATGGGAGATGCCCACTCCCCCTGTTACTACCAACGTAGTAGATTATGTGCTGGGGCTCAGAAAACAGATGGTACTTCTGATGGGCTTGGCTAGTGATAAATTGAAGGCAGGACAACCGCTGGTGAAACATTAGTACGACCAGAAAGCTTCCCTCATCAACTTTACACCTGGTCAGCAAGTCCTGATCATGAATCCTATAAGGCCTCGAGCTTTACAGGACAAATGGTCAGGCCCTTACACAGTGGTGGAGCCCCTGGGTGAGGTTAACTATTTAGTGGACCTTGGAAGGCCTGGACAGGCTCCAAAAGTGTTTCACGTAAATAGGCTGAAGGCTTTCGTCCCAAGAGTCGAAATCGCAGCACTGCTACTGGCTTCAGATGTTGAGGAAGAGGAGTCTGAACCTCTCCCCGACCTGTTCCAAAGTGGTCCTTCAGATAGCTCCTTTGAGGGTGTCCGAGTGGCCCCTCACCTGACTTCTGATCAGCAGGCTGAGGTGAAAAGTTTGTTTAGGCAGTTTTCCTCCCTGTTTTCACAGTCGCCTGGTTTGACACCTTGGTGCAAACATAACATAGACACAGGAGACAGTGTACCTACCAAAAGTAGGGGATACAGGATGTCAGACAAAGTACGGTCTTATATTAAGACCGAGGTCAACAAGATGTTAGACCTTGGGGTGATTGAACCCTCTAGTAGTCCTTGGTCCAGCCCTGTGGTTTTGGTTCCAAAGGCAGGCCCTTCTGAATTGAGGTTCTGAGTGGATTACAGGGCTCTGAATGCTTTCACCAAGACAGATGCACACCCCTTGCCTCGAACAGATGAGCTGGTGGATAGTTTGGGTGCCTCCAAGTACCTCCGCACGTTTGACCTCACTGCTGGCTATTGGCAAATAGCTTTAGCAGAACATGCCAAGGAGAGGACAGCGTTTTCTACTCCAGACGGCCTTTACCAATTCAGGGTAATGCCGTTCGGGTTGAAAAATGCACCTGCCACTTTCCAGAGGCTTGTGAATCATGTGTTGAATGGGTTGGACGAATTCTGTCTTGCATATCTGGACGATATAGCAGTTTTCAGTGCCACCTGGGAAGACCATGTGAAACACCTTGGGATTGTGCTCCAGGCTCTTCAGAAAGCACACTTGACCATAAAGGCTAGTAAATGTCAGATTGGACAAGGCTCAGTGGTTTACCTTGGACATGAAGTAGGTGGAGGGAGGATACAGCCTCTTACCAGTAAAGTACAAGCAGTACAAGACTGGCCTACCCCCACTACACAGACCCAAGTGAGAGCCTTCTTAGGACTCACGGGGTATTACCGCAACTTTGTGGCAGACTATGGCACCATAGCTGCCCCTCTGACTGCCCTCACCACTCCGAAGAAACCCAAGAAGGTAACTTGGACCGACGAGTGTGAGAAGGCCTTCAACGGCTTAAAAGACTCCTTGTGCCAGGCCCCTGTCCTCAGGGCCCCTGATTATCAAAGACCTTTTATTGTGCAGATGGACGCCTCTGTCACTGGGATAGGAGCTGTACTATCGCAAGTAGATGAGCAGGGTAAGGAACACCCTATTGGTTTTATTAGTCGCCAGTTTAAGGACAGAGAGCTCAGACGGTCCACAGTGGAAAAAGAATGTTTCTCTGTTGTGTGGGCCCTACGGAAGCTGAGGCCCTACCTCTATGTGAACCACTTCACTGTGCAAACTGACCATAAGCCCTTAAAGTGGCTAATGAATATGAAGGGAGAGAATCCAAAGTTGCTTAGGTGGTCCATAAGTCTTCAAGGCTTCAACTTCACTATTGAGAATAGGCCAGGTGTCCAACATAGCAATGATGATGGGTTGTCCAGAATGTTTAACCGACCTGAACAAGAGACTCATCCAGGGGTGGATTAGTTCCCCCTGTCCATAGTCTGGGAGGGGCGAGTGTTAGGAAAGATTTCTTAATTGTGGGTAATTTTCCTTCCATGTGGCAACCCCTAAACTTTTTGCTGTTGTTTTCACCATGATCTAGACTTTGTCAGAGAAGTGCAGCCGTCTGCCGCACTCCTCTGGGCTTTCGCTCCATTCTTACGGGGAAACTGACATGCCCTTAAGACAGTCAGTACCGGGAAACGCTGTTTTCCGTAGTTTCTTTATCATGTTGCGGCTTTCGTGCAACATGACACAAGAGGGCACTGTAAGCTAAGTTACTGCTCTCTTGGGTCTCTAGCCTTCTACAGGCCCTAGATACTCTTTTTGAATCACGGACGGGAATAGTGGCAGCGATCGTTTCTTGTGTTTTTGAGCTCCTTTTGGCGTTTTAAGCGCGTTTCTCGCGCTTAACCCAAAATGGTGGCCTGGCTCCCAAAATGGCCAGACCACGAGGCTCTTTTGTCCTGTCCGCTGACCGTCTTGCCCCCTTCACCTTCCCCAGGTCGAGCCGACCCGGGGCCTTCCTTATTTGGGCATGTACTTTCCCGCGAAACACAGATGCTTTCGCAGGCTTCTACAGGCCTTGTGTGTGCCTCCAGGATGTGGGCTGGGATGTTTGGTCCCAATACACATCCTGGGTGCCAGAGAGTCTAGGGTGGTGTGAATGCCTGGGACCACCTTGGTCCGTGATAGGTCCACGTATGGTGTGAGTGTTTTATGAGCGGATCTCCCATTGGGTCCCCTCCGTTTTGGCGCGAAGGGAACCGTGGATAAGAGGGGGCTGGAAACGCCATTACCATGTCGATCTCCTGAGTTCTCACGAACAAAGG
This sequence comes from Ambystoma mexicanum, assembly GCF_040938575.1. NCBI lineage: Eukaryota > Metazoa > Chordata > Amphibia > Caudata > Ambystomatidae > Ambystoma > Ambystoma mexicanum. The sequence goes on along the minus strand of NC_090930.1, from coordinate 410,078,758 downwards.
AATACAGGAGCCAAGTATCCTGCAACCACGAGGCTGAACCGAGGAATCGCTGGTGACCCGCTGAAGGACTGCTCCTCTGCACTGCTGTCGCCTTGTGAAACCCTTTCTACCTCTGATCGAACCAGAAGGCCTGTACTGGTACTTCGACCCTTGGAATAGCGGGGACAGCTATTCTTGGCATCTTCACCATCCCCTGCACGTAAGCCTTCGGAAGTGTCTCTGGGCCATCCAGCAGACTGACCAGCCTACCCAGGAGTCTTGCTCTGTAACCGCCGCCAGGTTGTGTTGTATTTCGAGTCCTTGTCACTCTCACACGATTCGTACACTTGGCATTCCCAGGTCTGAAGTGAGTAGTGTACATTTGGCTGAGATACACACGGCCGCTCTGTTGCCCTGCTGTGGTAACAAACTGTGCGGGTTCACTTCGTTTGGGACATCTTTAACTCAACTCTGCTGCTGCAGAATCTACACGACGACGAGACGTCCACTGCTCTCCTGAACCTGCCAGCACTGAAACTGACGCGGAGAAGCCTGGGTCTGCTTGCATCGGGGACCGGTGAGTAGCATAGCTAGGAACTGGTCGCCCTCCTGCAGGAGCCCATAGCTTTTCCCCGCTGTGTCAAACAGCACGCCTTTCCGTACTCGCGCTCTGCTTCTGCCCACAGTGGAGGCTGCGCTTGAGTCGCGGAACTCTGTTCTTCTTCATTTGTGCACTAAACTGAACTGCCTGATTCCCTCGAAGAGACTCCCCCTTTTGCCCGTTGGCACCAGCGTGTGCAGGTACTTTTGAGCACAAGGCTCCACTCTTCGTAGGGCTTGGACTTCCTTTTAGTTAGGTGCTTCTGAAGGCGGACTGGGTCTAATCATTATTTCGCACTGCCTGTTTTCCTCCCCTTCTAGGTGGACTACACATTTCGTGCATCTAACGCTTTAGACAAGTTTGTATTTGTATATATATTGTATTGGTTTGGTATGTGTTGGTTTACTAGAGTTGTATTGTGATTTCTTGCTACGGTCGTTGTTGCAAAGGCCTTGGAATAAATGTGTATATATTTTTAATATAACACCTGTTTGGAGTAATTTGTAAATGTCCTTGCTTTGTGTGCTCATTGCGGGCTTTCAGTCACCCTCACCCCTCTTGAGACCTAGTCTTGACCGCCGCGATCGCTACCCTGGTTGGTCTGGCTTGTCCAGGGTTACCCTGTTCCAAGTAATTAGGTTGTCCTTCTGAACTTCTGCGCCGCCAGGACAGAGTTCAGAAATCCATCTTAACAGTGAACACTCATTGCCTTGCAGGGTCTCAGGAGGGGTTTATGGAGGGTCACATTTTTCCAGGCATGCTAGGCTAGTGGCATGGTTAAGTCCTATGTCCCCCATGACTAGTTGGGGGTGCAGACATTGCCTTTATATATCTTGAGGTAATCATCCTTGGCATCAGCTATTACAGTAGTGGCCAGGCTTCAGTGTTGGCTCCTGTTATGAAGGACGGCACCGGTGACACCAGTGAAAGGTTAAGCAACTTCTGTTTATTCCTGTTAGCAGTAACACGACCCCCAGCCAGGGGAAGCAGCCAACAACTCTAGTAGAATGTCTAACCACTCAAAGCAATACATTCCATCACTGAACCTTGCGATGTCAATGCATAACAACCATAATAACTATGCTAACACTATGAACAGTGATAGTCTGAAGTAATGAAGAACTAAAGATAATGTGGTATATATATATACACACAACATATAAATAACAACCTGTAAGTATCCACTCCTAACAGATCCCCTTTATGTATAGGGCAGCGGCTTAGAAATAATTTCATCTTTGTCTCTCTTTTCAATTCCTGAGGTTTTGTGGTGCTATGTTAAGTGAACTGGTCCACACAATTGTACCATCACATGTTGGCCAAGAACCAGTATTCTTTGGGGCTTCGTAAAGCGTTGTGATTTCACTTCATCATTGTTATTTTGGCCTCCTATAAGGTGTTGTTTATGGTCAAAGGGTAGCGCTGGCAAACAAAGTACTTCTGCCTGTGAAACCACCACCTTTGCAGAAGTACAAACTATTCCACCATAGCTCATATTTTGATTCGGTAGATAGTGGTCCAGTTGGTGGCTGAACTTGGGAACATCAATTTCAAATCTCTGTGTCCTGGAGGTGTTGTACTTCGATCTTAATCGCTGGAATTCTCTCTTACACTCACCAATTTAGGGTTCATAGAGATATTACTGCCCTAAGTTGTCAGAAAGTTGAAATGCATTACACAAGGGATGCACACATGCGTAAGCAAGTGAGTGATCACACATGGGCAAGAAGGGAAGGAATACGTTTGCGTCTATTCTCTTTCTGATGAGGAATGTGTCAATAGTATTTTGGACAGTGGTCTACCGAAAAGCCCTTAACAGTTTCATAATGACAATGTCTTCGGCATGTAAGCAATCCAGTAAATTTCTATTCTACTGGCTATGTGAGTGTTTGTCCTGCATACATCTCCTGTATGCATACTTTCATCCCCTAGTATTCCAAGAACCTCAATTGTGGCAAAGGGCCATTATTAAACAATTTCCCTTCCATTGTTGCTGAATGTATCCCCACCTGTGATCAGCAATAGGATGGCAATATTAACAGTGCATATTCATTTGAAGTGCCTGATTGTGTAACCGTACCTCAACGAATGGTCAACAGGAGCCTACATGTGGTGCTCTCCGCCTGTTAACGGTAGGTAGAACTTCATGGAGCCTCTTTTGACACATGCCTGGAAATTAATATTTCTTGAACTGCTTGTGAAAGTTATAGTAAACGATACTACCACTAGTCTAAAGCATAAATATTTCTGTGACATCACTTGCAGAAAGAGCAGTTTTTCTGATTACATCCATATTCACTGGTAACAAAATCCTTGATTTCTGCGATTTCTTGCTCACATGCACTCCAGCTTCAAACTTTAAAGTGAGTGACATGATGTTTCAACATCCTTTCTCGCCATCACACCAGTACAAATATTTATTTCAGTAACAAGTATGCAAACATGGCAAAATGCCTCCTGCCGTTGGGAGATGCTAGCCCAGTCTCTCTTTAAAGTTTCCTTCCTGGGAATTTTAGTCCTGGGGTTCTAATGGATAAATCCTGCACTACAAGTTTCAGAATGCAGAATTAAAATCAGAACTGGACAAACATCTTCCGAATGGAACACACTGGCATGTATGCGAGAATTGTTCATATAAATATTTGATGGCCTTCCAATCAACTCTGCCGTCTCTTGGGAAGGACGGGAAATGTTGACCTGTCTGTGCTGCTCCCACAAAGATGGTGATTTTGGGCTGTGTACAACCGTGTACGCCTAAGCAGTCCTTCTTGCCCTTTTTAGGGTGAGTAGTGCCTCCCAGATCACGCTTCCCTGTAGTTTGGGTTCTAGGGCGTTTGCCCTTTCGCTGCACACTGCTACGTAGGCCATATGTGTGTGGCCTGGTTTTTAACATTGCCGAGGGTTAGGATTCAAGTTGATCTCAGTGGCCAAGAAGTGGTAAGGCTAAGTTGTATGCTTACTAAATCGGGCCACAGGATCCACAGGGCACAATATTAACAAACTATGACCACCAGGACTTGCCACCTTCAGTTCCTTTTTCACGCTATAGTCGCGTCTATGGTATAGGTAGTCTGTCAACAAACCTGACCTGCTTATTATATTATCAATGCAAGCAATGGACAAAGTTCCAAAATAGTGAGGAAAGGAGAAACGCTCGCTTACCATCCGTACCCAACGACTCCTGCCGCAATCCGCAGGCCTCAGCAGCCTCAACTGCCACAACGTCCCTTAGTAGCCCTTTGCGGCGCTTCGCGCCTGTGCTGGGGTTTTCTGGGAAGTCCCGGCAAGTTTTCTCCGGGAGCAAGGTGCTGTGAAAATGATAGATGGACTACCAGTAAGTAGTTCTTGCTGGATGCTGTATGCTGCTAACACACAGCGCTGGGACAGTGATTCACTGTGCTCACAATTGTGGAAAACAAGGGATTAACAGACAGCCTCTCCCTGCCACAACTGCCCTTTGTAGCCCTTTGACCTGGGGACTTTTTGAAACGTTTGCTTCCAACTCCAGGGTTGATGTAAACATTTGAGAAATGTGAAACTAGTACCACTGCTCACTTGAGCGGAGCACACAAAGCAAATTAAAGCCTGCTTAGAGTGATCAGAAACCTCCAACCACAATCTCCATAGCAAGATGTGAAATTCAATGGATGCATGTTTAGCTTTACTATTATCTTTGCCCTTGTTTATTCCATTGTTATTATCTGCAGTCGTCATGCATGGTGTCCTACTACTGTGAAGCTTTGCTATACCATACTGTTTAGAAAATTGTGCCTGCAGTTTTGAGCAAGTAAGATATGCACTGGCCTTTTTGTTTGATGGGTAAACATTGTGACTTGTGAAACTGTACCATGAACGATTGTTTTGTTGAATGTAGCTGTTTCTGAATAATGCACGTGTCTGATTAGTCTAATAACTGTTCTTTCTCTTTTCAGCTGGCACTAGATACTCGATTCTGGACGTGGATTAATCACTTTGTGATTTGGGGATCCCTCGCCTTTTATGTGTTTTTTTCTTTCTTTTGGGGAGGAATCATTTGGTAACTATATTTATTTATTTATATGCACGCATATAGCAGTAATGTGCTTCCAATTTGAGTGTTCAAAACATCTTGCACATGTGTGTGATGCAAGCATTTTTCTATCAGACCTGTCTCTGTGAATCCTGTAATGCAGAAGGAAAGTCTGTTATAATTGATGTGGTGCATGCTATCTCATCTCAACATCAGCAGCAATCCAGTTTGATGTGGGCATTGTAGACATGCTTCATATCTTCATAGAGGCAATGGCCTTTCCTCTATGCTCCTCGCTCGCTCGCGGGCTCCACGGCGTTTCTGGTACCCGCGGCTGTGCCTGCGGCTGCGTTTGTGCCTGCGGCGGCGTCTGCGTCTCCAGACTATCGCTGCGGTCGAAGCAGGAACATCCAGGCACATCCAGGCCATAAGGCAAGCCCAAGGTCCGAATTAAGGTCCGAATTAAACTCGGCATAACTTGCTGGTAAGAGTCTTGAAGACACGTAGCCTCTTGCGTGTGGATACCATTGCGGGTACTTCTCTTTCATGATGTTTTCTTAAGGAGTTAGAGTTGTGAACAGGCAAGGCTAGCCCATACCCTGCTGCCTCTAACTTTTAAACGGTACTTTTATTATATTTCTAGCAGGATGGCCGCTCCTAAAAAAACGGGCATCAAGCCATTGCCAAGTACATGCATTGGGGGAGCTAGGGGACCCTACGACCCTTTCCCCAGTGGCTAATAGAGATAGAGTACTTGAGGTCTTGGCGCTCAGTAAGCACAGAAGACTAAGAGTACAGCACAACCAGAACAAATCTTTAACCACCAAAACGCCTCCTTCTGAGATATTTATCCCCCCCTGTAAGGCATCAGAGTCAACATGGGTCACGGATAAATCCCCTGCGAAGGCAAGCCACCCAGTACATATGTTAATGGGCGGTCCTCTCAGCCCTATGGATGATAGGGAGCCAGTGCTGACTGTAAATGTCCCACTAGCTAGAAGTCCTGAAATAGCTCTCATTTTACCATTTCCTGCTTCTGAAGGGAGTGACTCATCTAAACCTGTACAACATGAGTATATTGCACCCTCCCAATGGCCTGCGCTTATGGCCAACATTGCTAAAGAACTTATCCTCTGTAAGGAACCTTTTGAGCTCAGTCTCCTGGTGGATGCCTTAAATGATTGGGTAGCGGTTTTTCGGCCCTCAAAGTTAAATGCCGCCTCTCAGACCCATGAGCCTCTTACTAAGGACTCCTTGGCTCCTGTGTTGAGGGTAAACACCGCCTGTCAAACTCCCATACAAAGGAAAATGAGTGATCGAGCCACGCAACCGGATTTAGACACCAAACTCCATTTGGGATCATCTGAGCCACCTCTGCAAGAAAAGGAAAGATTAAAAGCCTCCAGTGTAGACTCTATACAGGAAATTGATCCACCTTTACCATTACAGAAGTCAAGTGGTGTCCTTAAAGTAGCTAATCAGCCCTTAGCCATGAATTCTAAATTAAAAAGATACTATCATGTAATCTTCAAGTAAAAAAAGCACAAATGCCACTGTTAAAAAACTCGAACTCTTCTGACTTTATAATGGATGAGAGAAATGTTATCATCACTAATATTCAGAAATCTAATGGAAAGGAGTCCAAAGAAGCGCTGCAACATAAGACTCTTGCATGGCTGCGCCAGAGAACAGGCCCGGGTGTAGTTAGACTGAACAATTTATTGATCATTAAAAGGCTTTACCTGAGTGACTGGTGCTCTTCTCCCAATAGTGACTGTATCTTAGTTGGCTGTGGGAAGAGCTCCTTACCGGTGTATCTCAGACGCTGCAAATACTTGCCTAAAGGGTCATCTGTAATTACATTTTTTGATTTTTGCCTGTATGACTATATGGTTTATCTTTTCTATGTTTTGCTCTTTTGTTATTTTTGTATATCTTGTATTTTCTTGTCTTTTGTGATGTCTGCGCCCTCAAGCCTTTGGGTCCGTAGGTTCGCAATACAAATGCAATAAACATAAACAAGCATAAACAAACATATGTCTCTACTAGAAATCTGGTGTGTGCGCACACATGACAGTTTTGCACTTATCTCAGTTGTACAGGTCAGGCTCATCCCATGCTGCCCCTGCCTCTAAAACAAATATCAGTTTCACTTTGATAAAAAGCAAAGGAAGGGAGCGAGGCTATTTAGGGTTGTTTACTTTGCTATTGTAAAGCCACAGCTCAGTTGAAACACTTGTGTATAGGCGCATTACAAATATCATATCATATCATAACATGGGAACCCTCTAAATCACTGTTATTAATGATGTGCCCATCCAGATGCTCTGGGCTTCAACTTCTATGATACCTGGCCAGTGCGGAAGGACCTTGGGAGTTTTAGTTGAAAATATCAGAAGGGCCATATGAGTCACCATACTCTCAACTCTTGTACTCATGAACCTCAGACTCCTGGAGCAGACGGAGCAGTTAAGGTCCTACTGGTATCCTCTGCACACTGTGCAGTTGTAAAGCACCTGTTGTTATTGTATTGGTGGATAATAGAAATTGTGTGCTAGGATTGCTTTAAAGGGAATGCTCTGAGTGCAACAGAGAACCATGTTGCAAAAGGGCTGTTGCTTCCCTATAACTTCCAGAAATATGGATCTGTTCTCGAATTTCATGACCTCTGAGTTCCACTTAACTTATTTTGGCTTTTGGACCAATTCTGATAGCCATTTCATCCTTTTTTAAAAAAAACCTTTTCACCGTGCAACAAAAACAGCTAACACCCCAACCCACTCCTTCCATCCTCCCCGCCTGCGTAATGGCCCCTTAACTCCCTGACAGCAGCCAACCCTTGTTTGTCAAAGATGAATGACTTCTTTTCCCCGATATCAGAGCAGCTTCAATATAGGATGTCCCTGTGTGAACCAATTTATGCAGAAATCCTTATGAAGAAAGTCCAACACCAGGTCCCAATCCTCTCCTATTTTTGCAATCCATTCGTGCTCTGAGGGGATTTATGGTTTCTTCCATTTCTGAGCTATTAACGATAGAGACGCTATACTAAGAATCATATAGGCTTTGCTTTGGTAAAATCTCAGGTACATCCCCCATACCCAGCATTGCCTCCTCATAGTTCCTATGAATTTTCAGCCCGAAAATAGTTTTCATTGCCCCATTGACGCTGTCCCAAAAGGATGTAAGGAGCGGGTATACCCAAAAACAGTGCTCCCTCAAATTTTTGTTGGGCTGTGTGCGGGCTGTTTTTCAGTCATGTGCGCAACTGAGTGATGCGCTGCCAGACCGGGGGTGGTCAGCGGCGGCGCAGCGCCCCACCAGTGAGCAAGGCTTAGTGATAAGATTCCACAGTGTGCAAGCAAGGAATGCGAATTTGCGGCACAAAAAGCTCTACTTCAAGGGACATTTGGGTGCTCTATTCTCCTCCCAAGACTTAGCTCATCTGAACATGTGTCCTTTTACATCTCTAAACATTAGCAAGATGTTTCGTTTTATGATGGGTTGGTACAAGAACAGAGGGGTTCTTGTAGTGGAACACAGATTCTGCCTCACAAATTAATATTAGCACAGCATTAGCTTCTCCATTCTCAGTTCACTAAATGTATGGAATATAGAGGAAATGCTTTCTATTGGTTTAATGAAATAAACAGTACATGAACATGATTAATGACAAAGACGACTTAATAGAAGAGGGGGGTATGAATGGACATTGGACTCTGACAGCTAAATAAAAAGCACTGAATCATGTAATCATGTAATCTCAGATGATTGTCCTGGAACTAGTTAACCCGACAGTCTCAAAGTCTGCCAAGAAAAGGGTGACTATAAGACTACTAGTACAGCATCATAAGAGTACTGCAACCAAATCAGAGGTCCAGCAAGAGGCAACACTCTAACAAGGAAAGGTTTAGTATATTATGTTTACTATTTTATTCAACATGACAAAACATATAAAGATGAAGGAACTGGGGGATTGGATTCATGGGGGACTCTGGGACTGGTACAGTGCACTAGCAGCCAGGTAGCACATAACAAAATACATTTTTACAATCAATTAAGAAAATTAATTAAACTATTATATAAATAACAAAGAAAACATATGTCATCACACAACAGGACAGTGAGCACCACCAGTTTTGCCATATATTGTAAGCTGATGACATGTTAATACAAGAAAAAATACAAATCTAAACATTTTCATTTAAATGAAGGGATAGGTAGGATTGTCTGGCTAGTGGCCACATGATGACCCCAATGGAGTACATAGACAACGATGTGCAATATGTGCTACTGCCCCAAGTCTTTGCCACACACTCATTTGCAAACCCCACCAGGTGGTTTCCTATAACGGGATCCTTTTAGCCTTGTGACGTTCACAGTAACTCAATACCTTTCTCACCTTCTGCGGGTTGTTGTCGAGCCTGCGAACATTACAACTAATACTATTACACAATGCCATTAACCCCTGTCTGATCTGATCCACCATCACTAGGCTCCAGCTGTACTCTCTCATATCCCCTTTGCAGACTTGGGGCTGCACCTGTGTACCAACCCCTGCAGAGACGTGAACCATTTTCAGTGTTAATCCTCCCAAACTGTGCCCCCTACAACTCCTTCCCATACTGCCCAACCCCAACACCCAGGGACGTCAAACTCAACAACACAATTGGCCCCACCTGCAGACATTCCCCAAGAGGAGGAGGCCAACCACTTCAAGGATCATAACCAGATAACTGTATCATTACATTCACAGTAATAGGTGTACCAATGGCACACATTGTGGCAGATCCAGAGCGCCCAGGTCTCCCAGAAACCAAAACCATGTAATATTTAGCCAGAGAGCACTTAGAAAAAACCACACAGGTTTCCACATCAGGGTCATTGAGCGCTCCCCTCTCTGCAATCCACAAAACTGAGGGCCCCCCATTTGGGGCCCTCAGTTTTGTGGATTACAGACTTTTGATATCGCCTCGCGTTCGGCAAAGGGAAACATGGCAGGCATTTCAGAAATATAACAGCTTCAAAAACGTTTGCATCAATACTTTAGAAGTATTCATGCATACTTGCCACCCCTACAGATTTAGGCAGTAGGTTACTGCTTTTTAAGCAGTCCTACCACCTACAGATTTCAGTGACATATCCTACTGCTTTTTACAGTGGCAGGTAATGTATGTGTCTCTAAGGCAGGCTACAGGACAAAGCATGCAACACATTAATTAGCCTGTCCGCACAGTGGTCTGGTAGGTGAATACTTCGATTGGGCTCAGACCAATTCACTGAACTGACAGCTGCGTGACTCTGTCCTGCACTCTTGCCGAGACAACCCTTAGGTGAACCACAAGTGAAGGCAAGTGGCAGAGTGTAACACCATCACGCAGCATCTGCCTATCAGACTGAGGGGGGTATCAGTCACCATGTCCTTCAGTGTTCAACTTGCAATAAATATGTACTGCCTGGGCTACTGCTACAGGGCAGTGGCCAACGTTGCCTACCAGCTCTGTGCGATTACCTTCTGTGAAGTTAGGTAATTGAATTTGGTGTAAAGTTACCATTCAGAATTATACATTTTTAACATTTCAACATCTTTCCATGTTGTGCTATTTGATGGGTTGTGTATTTTAGAATGGTTAAATGGTGCCATCAATGTATGTTTTGTATTTTCCTGTGATGTCATCGTTATGGGAATTATTATTTTCGAAACTTGAAAAATCCTACATCTTTTTGGTCACAGAATGTTGGAAAGGATGTTGATGCCAATGTTTTTGAAGCTGTTATATTTCTGAAATGCCTGCCATGTTTCCCATTGCCGAACGCGAGGCGATATCATTCAAATGTCTGTAATCTGTTTTGTGGATTACAGACTTTTGATATCGCCTCGCGTTCGGCAATGGGAAACATGGCAGGCATTTCAGAAATTTAACAGCTTCAAAAACGTTATATTTCTGAAATGCCTGCCATGTTTCCCATTGCCGAACGCGAGGTGATATCAAAAGTCTGTAATCCACAAAACTGAGAGCCCTCCAATAGGGGACCCTCAGTTTTGTGGATTGCAGACTTTTGGCTCATACTGTCTCCCACTCCCTTCCAATTTTCAAACTATTTTTACCTACCTTAGTGCGGTGCACACTCACAGTCCCAGACTCCCAGTTCTTTTCACGGGGGTGGGTCACACAAGCTCCAGCAGGTGGTGTGGCGTCGTCTGTCACCAGCCAGTGTCTTCTGCATGCAGGCACGGGGTCTGGAACTTGCTACTGTCAGTGACTACTGCGCAAGGCAAGGAGAGACCCAGCAGCAGGGCACGTGCATTCGCAGAGTGCAGCCCATGGCCAAGGCCCGTCACCAGCATGAGTAGCAGCCCAGGAGGCTGCAGCAAAGTTCGTGTCACCTAGTAATCACGAACGTTGCTGCTGCCTCTAGGCTGGCCGCCAACCCGCCATATTTACATTTGGTGGCCAGCCTTAAATGAGGTTTTATTTAAAAAAAAAAAATCCTAAAATGATGATTGGAGCAAGGGCGCGGCAAAATAAGCACTATGCGCGGCTCACAATCAAAAGGTGTGCGGCCGCACAGGCGCGCACCTTACAGGGAACATTGCCCACCAAGTGTGCTTCCAGGTACCCTCTTCCCCACAACCCCTCCAGCATGCTCGTGGTACCGCGGGGCATAACCTGTGCAATTTCTCTGGGGTCATATGCCATTGCCCCATTATCTTTATCCACATCTCCTGGATCTGAAAAGGACTTGTGATTGAAGGTATGCCTTTCTAAAGTTTCCGCTGCTGCTCCTCTGATATTGGTCCCACCGGGTCTCTCTCCCGTTGTTTCATATATGACCATTCCAGGCATACCTGGGGATCAGAGAATATCTTATAGAGTGCTGCTATCATGTGCTGATCCCCTGTGTTGGTTGTCATTATTTTTCAAAGGGTGTGAGCTCCCTAATCAAAACTTGTTTATTCCCTAGGGCCATTAGCCAGTGTCTTAGCTGTATGTATCTAAACCTTTCCTCTTCCCCTAGACCAAATTGCACCTTACACTGAAGGAAAGTCCTAACCTCTTGTGCTTCCACAATGTCCCTCAGCTTTTGGCAACCCGCCTCCTTTCATCGCGTATAGGCTCCCACTTCTCCCCCTGGTTTAAATTGGGGGGTACGAAACAAAGGTGTCAAAGGGGAGGGGAACGTCGTTAGGCACACACACTGGACCAAGGGGTCCCATATGTCACTCACCAGGGCTGTAATTTTGTTGTGATACATATTGCTAGGTCTGTCCCCCTTTGGGCACCACAGAACGTCCTTCAATGGCCTACCCACCACCGCCCTATCCATCCTCTGCCACACCTTATCTCGATTCTGCGAGAACCCCTTCCTTACTACCCTTAGTTGGGCCGCTTGGTAATGTTTATGGCGATTCGGGGCCCCCATCTCTCCGTTACAAGTGGGAGTTGTTAATATTTTCCAATCCACCCTCTGCTTTTTCCCTTTCCAAATGAAGGTCTCTAACATTCTATGTAAAGCCGTAAAGAATTCCTGTGGAAGCGCTGTGGAAGCGCTAACGTTAGGGCAGGGGCGTAGGAGACACATAAAATCTAGGGGGGGGCAGAGGACATCTTGGGGACTTTGCTTTATTTATTTATTGTGTTTTAGTCAAAGAACTCGACTTTTCACAAAATTAGAATTAAAATAGCAGTACATATTAAATTACAAATATCACTGTATAAAACAAGAGAAAAGAAGAAAAGAAAACAGAAGAAAATTAAAGGATGCAGCAGCAAAGAACATGTCTTTGTATGTTGCATTTCTGGATTTTTCATCTGACTATGAGCTCATAATAAAAGAGAGGAAATAACAATTAATTCTAGTGGTCCACAGCTAGGACGCAGCTCATTAAGAAGCAGATCACCTGTAAGTGGACTCCTGCCAAATAAAGGAGTTGAAGCCTTTTCTGCCAACTGCAAGTTGCTACTTTTTTGTGTGGGGCAAGGAGACGTGTGTGTCTCTTGGAATGGAAAGATGGTGGTTTCAAAGAAAGAGGTAATCTTGTTTGTACCGCTGAGTAAGCCCTGTTATGGGAGTAGAGGGACCAGGTGTGTGATGGTGCTGCTTTGACTGTCCTCGGGGGGTGGGGAGGTACAGCAAACAAGGAGGATGAGCGATCGCAAGCCCACCCCCTTATAAGCACTCCCCAGGTCTGCGGCCGGATGTGTCGGACCCGGGGGATGCCTAGTAGGTGGGGTGTATGTGGACCCAGGGGGGTGGCCAGAGGGGCAGCCCGCTATGTGGGCTGCCCCTCTAGCCCCCCTCCAAGGGCCGTGCCAGCCTCTCACGACGAGTCTGGTCCCCCTTATTCCATCTCATGCTGGCTTCAGAGCCTCGCCTTTCTTTGCCTTTGTTATTCTGAATGCAGAGCTGGACTCTGTTCCTTTCTCGTTTAACATTTGCTGCCAAACCTGATCTATTTGATCCCCTCATATGTTACTAGGACGGCAGAGCATGGATCCTCTGCCCTGTTACATTATTCAAAGAGCCCCTCTGGCCTTTCTTTGCCTCTCCCTTGTCTCACTGCTTGCTTGCTTAATACATACCACCTTGCTTGAACACTCAACATATTCTCCCTAACACAGCAATGGCAGCTGCAGTCTGTCTTAACTTCTATTTGTTCTGTGTCTTGAATTGGCCTTTTATTTCCGTTTTTCTGTCTGCAGTGGAAAGGCATTTGCTAGTCACTGCCATGATGGTTCTACCTGGCCATAAGAGGGCAACAGCTAGCCAATATTGGAAGAACATGGCATATTATGCCAGAGGCTGGCAACTGCCTTCCTAATGACTACACACGAGACACAACTCTTGCCTTTGTTTCTAACAGTAATTCAGTGGAGGAAGAAACTCGAGAACACACATATTGCTTATAAATGAAGGGGATGATGTCACACTTGGTTAAGACATTTTGATCACGCCAGGTGCTAATTGTCATGATCCCTGCTTCCAAGGGGTCAGGACTTGCCCCACGACCTTGGAAGCAGGCCCATGACTCTGATCCCAGGAACCAGCCAGTCCCTATAGGGACCATCTGGACCTTGTCCTGGCGCCAGTGGCGCCAGGCTCATGATGGTGACTGGTCCCGGCACAGGAAGCGCCTGGCTCATATTAGATAAGAGTGCTTGGTGGACCTACCTGTAGCAGACCATGCTGCTTACTTACCAGCTAACTGGTCTCCTGATCCTTCTCTGCCTGGAACTACTTTTTCTGTCTGGGTGGAGCAGGAGCCACTCCCTGGAAGCAGAACACAGGAACTCTTCTAGAAATCTGGAACTCTTTTCTTACCTGGGTGGGGCCGTGGAAGGAGACGCCTAAGCACTACAGAAGGCTATTTAAACCACACCCGATTGGTTTCACGTGCTTCGCGTTATTCTGCATCTGCAGCAGGACACTCACCGTGTCAGCTCCAGGAAACCTCCAGCTCCAGATCCTGTGAACACGAAATAACCTGCTGGAATCCAATCTTCAGTCTTCTTCAGTCTTCTGCAGCTCCTGCAAAACAAAGGCACAGGTTAGGCTAAAGTAAAGGCAGCGAATCTACTTACCTAATCCAACGGCAGCATCCAAGGCGCCTTTTTCTGCCTTTCTCTTCCGGCATCCGACATCTGCAAAGAGAGAGAACATCGGTCAGTAATATTCAACTACAAGTTCTGCTTACCTGTGTTACGCCCGTTCCAACTCAGCTCGCGCTGCAGTCCGGCACCTGCAAGGCAAGATACATCGGTTAGTAACGCTTAGTTACAAGACTGCTTACCCGTCGCTTTCAATCTGTTCGCGCTGCACCTCAGCACCTGCAAAGACAAAAGAGACATTACGGAGCATTCTCCAGCGCTAGTGCAGTCTTTCTACTTACGTGCCATTAGAAGGATAATCTTCATCGTCACAGCATCTGAAAAAGGAAAGACATAGACTTTACAGACTTAAGACTTTTGAAGGAGAAGAGAACAATGCAAAAGGAACTTTAATACTTACAAGGCACGCTCGTGCATTAACGGCGTCTTCGCTCTCAGCAAATCCTCTGCTATCAAGAGGCAGAGCTCGCATCCAGTGAAGCAACTGGATCCAGCGCCCCTGCACAAGACGCAGGATGGAGAGCCCGGCATTTACCTATATAAGGTAAGCGCAATATCAACCCAGTTCCACGGGGAAAGAAATGGCGAGAGGGGCTAGGAACTTTCCGAATCTTCCAAACACTAATACCTTGGTTTACCCTTGCAGACATCTCACTCTTCAGCTTAAACTGTCGGTGGGAAGGGGGCCCAGTCCGGGAGCAAACGAACCCTGCGCCTAACACTGAAGACAGTATCCTCGCCAGATCAAGACCTGCGCCTCCGGGGGAACCAGGTGAGCGTTACAGAACGCGAAGCCTTACCACAAAATTCCCGCCCAGGCGCAATGGAAACCTCAGACACAGACCAGTTGGCCCAATTACTCGGGGAGTTGAGGGCGGAAGTACACGCTGCACGTCAGGAAACAAATGCCCTAAGGAGGGAGTTAGTGGTCTCCAAAGAGCGAACAGACGATTTGGCTAGACAATTGCTGCAAGCCCAAGCTGGACAAATTCCTCTACCAACCCCGAGTGGGGGCCACGCTCCTCCAGCTTCCTCGAATGCAGTACAAATCAATCTACCAGGCAATATACCTTTGGCTCCGCCCGAATGCTTTTCAGGTGATTCAAAAAGGTTTGCTGTGTTCTTCAATCAATGTCGCTTGCACTTTTTGTGCAGACCCGCCGCTTTTCCAACGGACCAGGCTAAAGTGACCTTCGTGCTCTCTTATCTCAGTGGCAGTGCCGCAGATTGGTCTGTTCCTTTAGTGTCTCAAGATGACCCCATTCTCCATAACTTCCAGGACTTCCAAGCCAGTATGGAGAAACTGTTCGCAAGGCACTATCAGGGACAGGCCTTGGACAATGAACTTCTTTCGCTACGACAGGGCAATCAAGATCTTCTGACTTATATTGCATCATTTAACAGACTAGTGGTGGAAACCAGATGGCCGGAGGATAAGAGGATCACACTGTTTTACAGAGGTCTGCGTGGGGAATTAAAAGACGTTCTGGCTCAAGTGGTAAATCCTCCACAAGACTGTTCCGAATATATCGATCTGGTAGTGCAATTGGATCACCGACTTCAGAATCGGAAAGCCGATCGATCCAGATTTGAAACCCGACTTTTTTCAAGGCCACAAAGTTCTACGAAAGGAACTGATTCCGTGGAACCCATGCAAATAGGGGGTGTAAAAGGACCTTTAACCCAAAAGGAGAGGGAAAGGAGGAGACAACTGCAATTATGCCTCTATTGCGGAAACTCAGGGCACTTTCTTCGAGATTGTCCAGTGAAGCCCAAGAAGAAGATAGTAGGGGCGTCTGATAAAGGTACCGAGAATTCTGAGCCGGGAAACGACCTCGCCCGGCAAGTGTAGAGGTCCGCTTGCCGAGCGTTAAAACCAGTTCTTTGACCTCGCATTTCATCATGCCCATGGTCCTCGTGAGTCCTGAACAACCTAATCGTATGCATGCCATTAAAGCATACATTGACAGTGGCGCAATCGGGAATTACTTGGACTGTGAGCTGGCCGCCAGGATGAATCTGTCTCTTTGTCCAAAGACGGTGAAAGACGTCATTACCACCGTGGATGGGACGGAAATAGCTTCCGGACCCGTAACTCACACCACCATGGAAGTAACGTTAGTAAGCCAAGATGGGCATCAAGAGAAGATCGTGTTTGATGTGATCAAGGCCCCTCAGTTTCAAGTCATCTTGGGAGTTCCTTGGTTGGAGAAACACAATCCTCAAATTGATTGGCGAGCAAAGACAATACGGTTTCCAGAATGCGCTTCTACCTGCTACCCTCAGCTCTCCACCAAACTAGCTGCAACTGTTTCTGAGAGTCCGCAACTGCCTCCTGAATACCAGGAATTCCAAGATGTCTTTCGGAAAGACCAAGCTAATTCTTTGCCTCCTCACAGATCATACGACTGTCAGATAGACCTGATTCCCGGATCCACTCCTCCGTGCAGTCGGATTTATGCCCTTACTGAACCTGAAAATCTCCACCTAAGGCAATATTTGGACCAGTACCTGGCTAACGGATTCATCCGTCCTTCGAAGTCCCCGGCCTCCTCAGCTCTGTTCTTCGTGCCAAAAAAGGAGGGAGACTTAAGAACGTGTATAGACTACCGTGCCCTGAACCAGATTACAATTAAGAACAGGTATCCATTGCCATTGATCCCAGAACTACTTGACCAAGTCAAAAACGCCTGCATATATACTAAGTTAGACCTCAGAGGAGCCTACCATTTGGTGCGAATAAAGGAGGGCGATGAATGGAAGACGGCCTTTCGTACCAAGTATGGACTGTTCGAGTATCAAGTGATGCCCTTCGGGTTGTGTAACGCACCGGCCGCATTCCAGTTCTTTATGAATGACGTGCTCCGTGAACTCATTGATGTGTGTGTAGTTGTATACATTGACGACATTCTGGTTTATTCGTCCTCTGAGGCAGAACACCGAAAACATGTAACCGCAGTACTGGAGAGGCTCCGCAAACACAAACTTTTTGCAAAATTAGAGAAGTGCGTCTTTCATGTTACGGAGGTCGAATTTCTGGGATTTATTTTGTCACCTAACGGAGTTCACATGGACTCGAGGAAAGTAGATGCAATAATCAAGTGGCCCTCACCATCATCTGTAAAAGGGGTTCAAAGTATGTTGGGCTTCGCCAACTTCTATCGCAGGTTTATTCCAGACTTTTCTCGGGTAGTCCAACCCATTACAGCTCTCCTCAGAAAAAACAAATGTTTTGAATGGTCTACCGAGGCAGAACAAGCCTTTCAGGAGCTAAAGACTAAATTTACCTCCGCCCCGATTTTAAAACATCCCCGCCCGGAACTACCTTACATCGTCGAGACCGATGCCTCCAGCCTTGCTATGGGAGCAGTGCTTTCACAAAGAGATCCAGAAACCAACCAGTTGCACCCCGTGGCGTTTTGGTCTCGTAAATTATCAGCCCCAGAAATCAATTACACCATTACCGATAAGGAACTGTTGGCTATTAAGTCCGCCTTTAAGGCCTGGCGGCATTATCTCTTAGGAGCCCGACACACAGTCACGGTCATTACTGACCATCGTAATCTACAGTATCTTAAATCAGCCAAAGCTCAATCCTCCAGACAACTTCGCTGGGCATTATTTTTTGCCGAATTTGATTTTATAATCACCTACCGACCAGGCAATAAGAATGGTAAAGCGGATGCCCTCTCTCGAATCGGAGTAGAGGAACACATGGTTAACCCTGAGCTCGTACCTATTATTCCTGAACAAAGAATCCTGGGTTTGATCAGCATGCAATCCATTGAAGAAATTGAAACCCAGGTTAAACAACTTGTAACTCCAACGGACATACAAAAATGGCAGCTTCGGGGGGAAGACTTCACAGTAAAGAACGATTTATTATACTTCAAGGAACGACTTTATCTACCCTGTACCAGCTTACAAAATCAAGTCATCTCTTGTTATCACGACTCCTTAATGGAAGGACACCCGGGTATGGCCAAGACCTCGGAAAAGGTCAAGCGTCACTTTTGGTGGCCATCTTGGAGAAAAGACATCAGAAACTTTGTCATGTCCTGTGGAGTGTGCGCCCAGAACAAGAGACCTAAGGAAAAACCAGCAGGCCTCTTACAACCACTTGAAATCCCACCTCATCCCTGGCATACCCTTTCCACGGACTTTATCACCGACTTACCTCCCTGTTCCGGATACAATACAATCCTGGTAATCGTAGACTTATTTTCAAAAATGGCACATTTCATTCCACTAAAGGGGTTACCGTCAGCAGCAATCCTGGCTCGAGAATTTCTTGAAAACATCGTTCGGTTGCACGGCTTTCCTTCAGTTTTAATCTCAGACAGAGGAAGTCAATTCATCTCCCACTTCTGGCGGAGTTGCTGTCGGTTAGCTCAAATTGATGTGAGGCTTTCCACCAGTCACCACCCACAAACCGATGGTCAGACCGAAAGGACCAATCAGACTTTGGAACAGTACCTACGCTGCATGCTGCAACAGACAGGAGAAACTTGGAAGGACATCCTTTGGATAGCCGAGTACGCTTACAATAACTCAGTCCACTCTGGAACCGGAAAGACCCCGTTTTTTCTTTTGTATGGTAATCATCCTCGAACCTCTAACCTGGATCCACCTCAGAATCTTGGAACACCAGCAGTTGACCACCTACATTTAACCATCACCCAAGCCTTCAAGGAAGCTACTAGCCACCTTCAAAGGGCCAAGGAACAATACAAGAAAGGGGCAGATCAACATCGAAAGGAAGCCCCTCAATACCAAATTGGAGATCAAGTCTGGTTATCTACCAAATATTTACCCCTAAAGGGACCACGCACCTTTAACCCAAGATACCTGGGACCCTACTCTGTTACTGCCATAATAAATCCAGTAGCGGTCAAGTTGGATTTACCCCCTCGCATGAAAATGCACCCAGTCTTCCATGTTTCACTACTAAAACCAGTTCAACCAGAAACCCGATTGACTAAATCTCCTGAACCTATCCTAGTTGACGGAGAACTTGAGTTCGAAATCAAAAATATCCTGGATTCCAAGATCTCCAAATCAAAACTACACTACCTGATTGACTGGAAAGGCTACGGCCCCCAAGAAAGATCTTGGGAACCTGCAGAACATGTACACGCACCCCGACTAATCAAGAAATTTCATCGGACATTTCCTAACAAACCAAGACCTCCGGAGAAGTCAACCTTGGGAGGGGCCTTGAGGGGGGGGTGCTGTCGTGATCCCTGCTTCCAAGGGGTCAGGACTTGCCCCACGACCTTGGAAGCAGGCCCATGACTCTGTTCCCAGGAACCAGCCAGTCCCTATAGGAACCATCTGGACCTTGTCCTGGCGCCAGTGGCGCCAGGCTCATGATGGTGACTGGTCCCGGCACAGGAAGCGCCGGGCTCATATTAGATAAGAGTGCTTGGTGGACATACCTGTAGCAGACCATGCTGCTTACTTACCAGCTAACTGGTCTCCTGATCCTTCTCTGCCTGGAACTACTTTTTCTGTCTGGGTGGAGCAGGAGCCACTCCCTGGAAGCAGAACACAGGAACTCTTATAGAAATCTGGAACTCTTTTCTTACCTGGGTGGGGCCGTGGAAGGAGACGTCTAAGCACTACAGAAGGCTATTTAAACCACACCCGATTGGTTTCACGTGCTTCGCGTTATTCTGCATCTGCAGCAGGACGCTCACCGTGTCAGCTCCAGGAAACCTCCAGCTCCAGATCCTGTGAACACGAAATAACCTGCTGGAATCCAATCTTCAGTCTTCTTCAGTCTTCTGCAGCTCCTGCAAAACAAAGGCACAGGTTAGGCTAAAGTAAAGGCAGCGAATCTACTTACCTAATCCAACGGCAGCATCCAAGGCGCCTTTTTCTGCCTTTCTCTTCCGGCATCCGACATCTGCAAAGAGAGAGAACATCGGTCAGTAATATTCAACTACAAGTTCTGCTTACCTGTGTTACGCCCGTTCCAACTCAGCTCGCGCTGCAGTCCGGCACCTGCAAGGCAAGATACATCGGTTAGTAACGCTTAGTTACAAGACTGCTTACCCGTCGCTTTCAATCTGTTTGCGCTGCACCTCAGCACCTGCAAAGACAAAAGA
This sequence comes from Ambystoma mexicanum, assembly GCF_040938575.1. Classification (NCBI taxonomy): domain Eukaryota; kingdom Metazoa; phylum Chordata; class Amphibia; order Caudata; family Ambystomatidae; genus Ambystoma; species Ambystoma mexicanum. The sequence continues at coordinate 410,058,448 of NC_090930.1, read as the reverse complement.
GACATTACGGAGAATTCTCCAGCGCTAGTGCAGTCTTTCTACTTACGTGCCATTAGAAGGATAATCTTCATCGTCACAGCATCTGAAAAAGGAAAGACATAGACTTTACAGACTTAAGACTTTTGAAGGAGAAGAGAACAATGCAAAAGGAACTTTAATACTTACAAGGCACGCTCGTGCATTAACGGCGTCTTCGCTCTCAGCAAATCCTCTGCTATCAAGAGGCAGAGCTCGCATCCAGTGAAGCAACTGGATCCAGCGCCCCTGCACAAGACGCAGGATGGAGAGCCCGGCATTTACCTATATAAGGTAAGCGCAATATCAACCCAGTTCCACGGGGAAAGAAAGGGCGAGAGGGGCTAGGAACTTTCCGAATCTTCCAAACACTAATACCTTGGTTTACCCTTGCAGACATCTCACTCTTCAGCTTAAACTGTCGGTGGGAAGGGGGCCCAGTCCGGGAGCAAACGAACCCTGCGCCTAACACTGAAGACAGTATCCTCGCCAGATCAAGACCTGCGCCTCCGGGGGAACCAGGTGAGCGTTACACTAATTTCCAACTGCAATTAAGCGATTACCTTTTAGACTTCTGGCTTTAAATAATGTTAGTATCACTTGAAAAGCACAGAGGTTGCTCATCAGGGTTCCTGGAGCACGAAGGGTACCCTACTCGTGGGCATGGACGATTGGATGGCATTCTTGCCCTGGTTTGGAGCCTGTCCCCTACAGCCATGATGGGGGGAGAGGCCTATTACTTTTGGTTGTACGTACCCTTTGAGGGTGGGCAGACATTGCCTCCTGCTTTAGCCCACTAACAGCTCTGCTTTGCAACTTTATCACACATACCTGTCAGGTGGCATGTAACTCAATGCTACTAATGTTATCAGCCTCAGAAGTCTGGAATCCTTTGCCACATCAACTAGGGTACAGGCTTTCCACCTGAGACTTACCCATGTCTGAGTCAGCATCTGTCGCCCTGTGGGGAAGACACACACAGAAAGAGCAGGGCACAGTGTCCTTGGGTGTTTTTCACACTTCTTCCTCGGGGTGGGCACAATTCACTCTGCAGAGAAAGTGGCACATGCTGGGCAACATTCTCCCACTTTGACAATGTCACCCAAAGAGCGAAATTGGCCATTTGAAATACCTCTGTCGACTTATTATTGCACAATCCACACTGATGGGTTTAAGCACCTGCTAAATGTGAGATGGCAATTAAGGGCATTTGCCAACGCATTCAAGAAGGAAAGGACAGCCTCTTACCAGCGACATGCCATGCTCACTCATTCTGATCACAAATTGGAATTTATCTGGGGTCATGTTAAATTTATTTATTTATTTATTACATGTGTAGCATCACGCAAAATCCCCAAGCATCAAGGCGCAAAGGGAACTGCATGGAGTGGACCAATTTCATTGGCGCATGTTTTTAATTTTCTGCATCAAAATGGAAGATTTTTGCATAAAAGGCAGGTGAAATCACATTGCTTTTCCACTTTGGAAGAGTGTAAAAATCTCGTGCAATTAGTGATTGCTGGCAGAATTGACAATGGCTTCCTCTGGACTCTGCCCGCTTTTACCAGGTTTCATTTCCAAGCAGATCCAGAGGAATCCCTTTCCTTATTTCCAGCATGAGAATCCATGCTGGTATTAAGGCCGCATTTGTCTGGTGGAGCGGGAAATGCAGGAGGTCCTGGTGTGTCCACTCGGCTTCCGAACTCCACCCAGAAAATGTTCGAAAATATGGCCAATTAGAAAAAGCGACAGTAATAGTGTTTTCCACCACTTTTTCTGAACCAATTGACCTGGAAAATGTTGTGTTGCATCAGACGCGGAATGCATTCACTCTTGACTATTATCCCACCGAAAGATTAAGCCAGGTGCTGAACACAGGTGTTACATATTGCTGTGCACAATCTGCATTTGGAGAATTAACTAACTGAGCTACCTTACAAATGATATCTCCTCTGGGGCTTTACCGTCTTAACCCCTTAAATGCCATGGGTATTTCCCCCCAATTCAATCCCTTGTAACTTCTTTGTTACATGAGATATCTCGGCCAAGGTTGGCACCTTTTTTCTCACATGTAGGCGGTCGTAACACCACCCAGGAATCCTAGTTTGCTGTAGGGGGGTGAGAGAAAATAACCAAAAAGAAGAACATTTTAATTTTTTTTCTGAAAATGCCAATAAAATGTTGTACAAAGAAGCCTGTGGTGTTTTCCTCGTAAGAGCTAGGAACAAATGGTTTGCTGTGCTGGATTCGCCATTTTCCAGGTTTTCAAGAACAGATTGAGTGAAAACCAAAATAACATATTTTGATATGCTAATCAGCCGTTTTGTGAGAGGTAGGCGATTTTGGTGTTTTTTGTCCAATAGGACATGCGTGGACGGAATGGAAGAAAAGGGTAGGAAAGCTGAATGGGAAGCCAGAAAGGCATACATTTCTGAAAAGTAGACAATATTCCAAGTTTAGGAAGGGGTGATTTGCGCAGGTCAGGCAACGGCTATGTCGGTAAAGATTCCATAGTTTGGGGGGAAATCAGGAAAATAACAGAAAAAAACACAATTTCCGCACATTTCACTCTGGTCACCCACCGAAACACGCAGCCAACAACACATGGCCATCTTTCCATGTTCCCACAGGTTTCCCGATGAAAATGGAACCTCACATGTGTGGGTGCACCTAGCTGGGTGCAAAGGGAAAAGCCTAAAACACTAGTAACCCCAAGTCTTTTCGCACAGCAGATTTTCAGGAATTTTGCTCATGTGGACAACCTACAGATTTGGGCCTAGGGTGTCGAAGCCACGAAGGAAAAAAGGGACCCACATGCATTTCCGAAAAGAAGACACCCGTGGGAATCCACAGAGATGTGACTTGCGCGGGAATTGTCCCCCCCTGTCCCTCCCATGTCCTACGCCCATGACCGTTAGGGCTTGAAAGTAATATAACACCCTGGCGAGAATTACCATTTTGATAACATGTATCCTCCCTAACCATGATATCAGAGATCCGCGTTCATCTAACCATTACTTGACCGATGCATTACTTGACTGAGTGATCTGCACTCCCAGGTTGCAAAGGTCTTTGTCCGCCCTTTTATAGGGGCAAACAAGCAAAGCCTTAGTTTGTGACGCACTCCCCCGCCCCCTGTTATGCATATAAATCTAGATTTATGGGCATTGATTTTTAGGCCTGACGCTGGCATTGTGGGTAACATATCATAAGCGAAGTCTACCTCTTTATGTTCTTCACCTCCAAACGGAATTCCCCTATTGTCTCTGCTGTGCCAAATGCACGTCGATAGAGGCTGAAGATAAAAAGCATACAAAATCGGGGACAGTGGGCATCCCTGCTTAGTACCTCATGAAACTTTGATTCCCCTAGATATGTGACTATTGATGGCTAATCGTAACGTGGGCATGTGAGAATTGTACCGATCCCTGTGGATTTCATTGTAAGAAACAAAAAAGACCACTCAATCCTGTTGAAAAGATTTTTCAGCATCCAGGGCGAGGGCCATAGTGGGAATGCCTGTTTTGTTCACCTTTTCTATGAGGTGGCACACCGGTCTAATATTGTCAAAGGTTTGCCTCCCTTTGACAAAGCCTGTGTGATCAGGCTGCACCAAATTGGGCAGTATCTTTTCTAGCCTGGTTGCCAATATTTTAGTAAATATTTTTGCGTCCAAGTTAATAGGGGCTATCGGTCGATAGGACCCACATTGCACTTTGTTTTTATTAGGTTTAGGGAACAACACCACCTTTGCTTCCTCCATAGTTTGGGTTATGTGTCCTGATGCCTTAAACGAGTTAAGTAGGGAAGCCAGCACCGGAATTAGTGGTTCTTTAAATGTCTTATACAGGTTTGCTGGGAAGCCTTCCAGTCCCGGAGCTTTATTTACCGGTAGGGATAAAATCACTGCTCATACTTCCTTGAGAGTTATTTCCCCTTCCATAATCTCCCTTTCCCATGGCGTAACATTCGTTAATGGGCATAGACTAAGATAGGCCTCCTGATTTTCCACTCTTGGAGTCAGAGGAATATAGTGTCGAGTAAAATTATGTAAAGGTCTGCACTATGTCTTCAGTGGAAGAGCTAATGACCCCTTGCCCTGTTTTGATTTGTAGGATTGCCCTTGAGGCCTCCTTTTTCCTGACCTGCCTTGCGAGCATGCAGTCCGCTTTATTCGACTTAGTGTAGTAACGCTGTTGCATGTACAATAGGGACTTTTCGGCATGTATGGTCTGGAATAGGTCCAACTGTCCCCTGATACCTCTAAATTCCTTTATAAGGGCCGCCACCTTATCCGTTACCATTGTAGCCATCACCACTTGTAACTGCGCTTCCAGCTCAGCCTGAAAGTTCATCAATTTATTTTAAGATGAATTCTAGTTTAGGGAAAATGAGCCGGTGATTCGGAAAATGTGTGTTTTAAACTTTACTCAAAGATAAGGATATTGTTGTCCGATGGCCAAAGGTAGCGTGTTTTAACTTCAGGGTTCTTGAGCTGACATGCCTCTTCCTTCCTTTTATCAGTCTTGTGCACAGTGGACTTAGAGCAAGTTCTAGTTTTTGAGTGCAGGAAGCATGTAGGGGATTTGATTTGTATTTTATTGGTGAGATATTTCAGCACCTTCTCATGATTTCTGTCCCTGCTGGTAACATCCAGAATCCCCAATGATATGAGCGCTCCCCACCCCCATGTGTCCTACCCCTCCCTCTCTGTGGCTTTAGTCCAACTGTGCTGTGTGTGTCTGTATGTGAATATTTAAGAGCCTTTGCAATATACTAGCATATACAATGAAGATTTAAATTCATCAATTGTTGTAGTTTTGAAATATGTTCACAGACAGTAATGGTTATGACAACTAAATTTATAATTGCAAGAAGCAAAACTAAAGCAATTCTCTTAGGATTAGGAATGTGCACAAAAAGCAACTCAGCTGTGATTGGGATTATTGGGTGCTAAAGTAAGTGTGGGTGCCTGTCAGGAAGGTTAAAAAAGGGCCAAAGCAAAGGGTCTTTCAATTTTGCAGAGGGTTGGGTCCCGGCCCGTCCCATTGCCTTAACCTTACAAAATCCAAATGTGAGGTTGTTTGCTCAGTGTCCCAAACAAAACTTAAAGCGTTCCAAGTAAAATATCTCGCATACTTGTGATTTCAGCCCATAAAACACGTCTCTGATATTCATAGCTTCCTTGATATTGTACCTGTGCAGCTAAGCATGGTGGGGAGTACTCCACCTGAGTCTCAAGTCTGTGCTGCAGCCTAATGGTTGATTCTGTTATTGCCACGCTGGAACTGGCATTAAACTAAAGCCCAGAGCCATAGGTAGACAGGAGGCCACCCTAAGGTGTTTACAGGGTCTTTGCTAGACCTCTCACCACTTCTCTCTTTTGAGGGTCCTTTTTTAGGACCTTCTCACCCAATCTCTGCCTCCTCCTTGACTTCCCACCACAGGCCCATTTGTGGAGTGCCTTCTCTTGTTCCTTCGTTCTATCTATCTTTATCCTTCTGCTTCTCCTGCCTTTCCTCCATGCCATGCCTCAGATTTGTTCATCCACTGGTCCCAGACTTCCCTTTGTTTCGTCACTGTCTCCTCCTCGTGCCCTTCTATTTTCCCTTCCCTCCTCTTTTGTTCTCTTACTTCTGGTAATTCTCAGCTTCACCTCTCAACTCCGATCCTCTTCCCTTTAATAATCTATTCACTGTTAACCAGCTTTACTTTAGCCACCTATATATTAAGGGCTGGCTTTATTAGCTCCGATCTCCTCCATCCTTACTCTCACTATATCCACCTTAACGTCTCCCACCACCTCTTCCTTAAACACCTCTGTAACCAGAGAGAACTTCACTGTCTTTCTTTCAACTGCCTGGTTCACTTCTCGTCCCAGCCTGCAGGTTTTCACTCTCCTCTAACCTCTTTGGTCTCTCCTGTCCTAGCTCTCTTGATCTTCCTCTTCCCGGCCTGCTGGATCTCCATCTCTCCACAGCTTTCTGGGTCTCTCTCTCACTCCCAACCTCTTAGTTCTCTCTCTCCAGCTTTCAAGCACATTCACTTTACTCAACCTTCCGAGATTCACTCTACCGAGTGTCCTTGGTGTCCCCCTCCCCAGTGTCCTGTGTGTGTGGCTCTCTTTCTTCTCCCTTAACTCCGCCCAGCCTCTTTAGTCTCATCTGCTATCTCCCCCAGCCCCTTCTGCACTCTTCGCTAACCTCATCCAAATGTGCTCCTTCTCTAGACTTCTGCATTGTTCTATCACAGGCATTGACCCTAGAGCCCACCCTCACTTTGGCCTAAGAGAACTCGGGGCGCCTCCCTGTACTGCTGGCATAAGAATTGACTGAGGGGCTTCACCCCTCTGGATGGTTTACAGTTTTAATGTGGGACTTGTGGTTGGCTAGTCCCTCCCCTTGGCCTGTCCTCTCTCTACTTGTCACACTCTGGCCCTGTACCTGGTACTTGTACTCCCTTTGCAAAACAGGCCTGTGTGCAGAGACCTTATGCAGTGACTAATTATTGTTCGAGGTTTCTGTCTAAATCTGATCCCGTGCCTTCCCATGAGCATGCAGGTGCTACCAGGTCTGCAGAAACGCACTGCATCAATTACCTTAAAGGGACAGAATCTTCTAATGCGACAAAACCGTGCCCCCTTCATGTGGCATTGTCGGGGTAGCCATTGGGATACTCCTTATGCCATCCCTTGGTCCAGCATCACCTGGCTTGTTAAGTCCCCCTTCATGGCCCCACCATCCACCAGGAATAGGGCCTTTTCACATATCTCACCTGAAAATGTTTTGTACGGCTTGGTCTTTGCAGGTCAGCAAAGGAGGAAAGTGTGGCAGCTCCACTTTTATACAGGTCATGTAGTTGGATAATTGGCAATTATGTGAAAAGAAACAGAACGTGTGGGTATCACCTATAGTAAAATATATGTTCTGGCTCTTAAACATCCCTAAAGCTTCATGTTCGATATTTTAACAGCAAACCCCCCACCCCTCTTTCGTCACCCTGGCATCCATCGTTTTTGGAGAAACACACAATTTTTCTATTGCCAAACAAAGCTTTTTTTATGAGCATCAAATACAAATTGTGTTATTGGTGGCTAGATGTACTGCAGGAGCGCTTGGCAGATACAAAAGGTTAACCAATGTAGATTCAAAGAAGCTTTATTGCTGGCTACCATCTGGACTTGGATTGCTGGATAATCTTAAACCAGGAGATTTCCATTGGAACAAGCCAAATCCAGACGCACTGATCTGAATAAAGCAATTTATCAAAGTAATGAGGTCGGTAAATGGTATGGAGAGCACTATATTGTCCATGCATATTCACTGGGCATCCAAAACATCTGGAAACACAAAAGCTGATACAACCGAGTTTGTGGGTGGTATTTGTTAGGATTATTCATGTAACATTGGCCGACCAAGTCAGTGGAAAATATTTAAGGGAGATTAGTGATCTTTAAGGGAGGAAGCATGCACCAATCAAGAACTTAGAATTGCATATACATTTGCCAGATGTGGGACAACAATTTAATTCCTCCCCATCTTTGAGAGCACCTTCCTTCCAGCAAGCTCTGATGGCAAATATTTTTTTTTCCTCCATACTGCATGGGCGTCCCTTCCTAGGGGCGGGAGACGGAACCTTTTTCACCAGAAAAAACCTTCTTCCCCTTTAAATTTAGAGGCGCGCAAAGGTGCATCCCTGGGAGCATGCACTACCTTAACTCTGCCCACCAGTGCCACTCCTCAGTCCCCATCGACGCGTCGACAATATTTAACATTTATACCAGTATTATTAGGGGCGAGGATGGTGGGACGTATGGAGGAAAGGGGACTAAGTACGTTAGTCACTACAGTGAGTAACTCATAATTACTCTTACGTCCCGTCTCCTTTCCTCCATACTGCATTGCCGATTACAACTGAATGTAGCCCCAGGGTGGAGAGGATACTCTCCTTAAGAAAATAAGTTCCTTGGAACAGACTGTCCAAAGGCCGCGTCTGATTTAGAGCCGGCGTCCCAACAGTAATGCTTACAGAAAGACGAAGGGGTGGCCAAGGTAGCTGCCCTGCTTACGACTTGCCACGGAACGTGCCGCTGGAAGGCGATGGCCGTGGCCTTGGCAGTGGCTTGTGCTGCCCCTCATAGGCCTCTTTGATGGCTGCAACCATCCACCATGCAGTAGAAGCCTTGGATACCTGATAACCGGATCTGGAGCCCCCAAATGTGAAAAAAAGTGTGTCTGACTTGCGGAAACCCTTGGTCCTGTCCAGATAGAATTTCAGAATGCGTCTGACATCCAGACAGTGCAAGACTCTGAGCCTTGTCCTTGCGTTCAGCGAAATAGGTAGGTAAGACTATTTCCTCGTTTAGATGGAAACCAGAGGGTACCTTAGGTAGGCACGCTGAATGAGTCCACAGGACCACAATATCCCTGTCGAAAGTGGTATAAGGTTCTGAGGCCACCAGAGCCTGGATCTTGCTGACTCTGCGAGCAGAGGTAAGTCCCACCAGCAAAGCAGTCTTAGTGGTGACCAGTCTGATGTCCGCGGACGCCATTTGCTCAAATGGTTTGTGCGCCAAGGCGCCCAACACCACATTGAGGTCCCACACGAGGTGTGGCCTCTTGATGGGCGGGTAAAGCCTGGACAAGCCCGCCAGATGTTTCTTGACCATCGGGTTGGAGGAGAAGACCTCCTCCTCCGAATTTCTGTAGGCGCGTATGGCTGCCAGATAGGTGCGACATGTGTCCACCTGAACGCCTGAGTGCGTGAGGTGAGCCGAGAAGGAGAGCACATCGTCCAGCGTGCACGTAAGGGGGCGATCTCCTTATAGTCCGCCCAGGGGACTATCATATCATATCATTGTCAATCCTACTTTGATGATGAGTACCATCTGAGACGTGCACATAGTTAACACAGTCAACTGCATTAATAATTACTTCTTCCGAATTTGGCTTATTACATCCAACATATCTGGTTGACATTGCAGTATGGGGCTGAACCACGCAGTGGATTCACCCAGAACGAGAATACTACCGCTTGACATGCGGGTAAGAGTAGACAGCTCCCCTTTGTTTATGTAATAGAGAGTTCATATGACAGACTATATGTTATCCCTAGATCTGAATCCGAAATATGTCCTGTTGAGATTTGGAATACTGCACAGTCATGTGAATATATAAAGGAGAAATCAATCCATCTCCTCGTACAAAGGATGTAGGAAAACAGACTCCTGACATTTCCTTCTCTTTCAATTAAAGTGGACTACACACTTGGGCATAAATCACCCGCTACATACTATTCATATGTCTTGTAGATCATCGAGAAATGTGGCATCTTGAATGCTTTACAACCACAATTTATTACCAATGAGATGAATTGGAACACAACTCTTACATGTGCCACAACAGAGAGGTACGCATGCTTCTTAGCTCTAGCTCTCATGACCTTTATTCAGAAAATGGTCAACATTATTTTTCTACACAGACCATGTAATATTAGACAATAGTCTAACAGGATTATCTCACATAATTTATCCGACTTTGCATTGTTTGAAAACTTCAACACAGGAGACTTTTTTGAAATTCATGAACACGCAAGAGTCGGTTCGACATACTGGTTTCTCAGTAGCTTTGTTATATTCCCAAAACCCTACACTAGCCCTATGACTCTGGCTCCTATGCTAAGAAAGAAAAGGAAGGGAAAAGGGTGCATGTCAGGATGTCGTATAACACAGTCTGTATGCTGTCTAGAAAACCTAATCTAGCCTGATCCTGGTTCTACCACTACAAAGGAAAAAGAGTCTAATCAAACAGAAAATCACACAATTCTTTTTCCCCAGTTTGTATAGCACTGGCTGGTTTCTGACCGGCCCTAAGCTGTCTCAGTATTAGGTAAGGGTGCCTTGCCCTAAAAAGGATTCCAGACCTGTCACCAGCCAATATCTCTGGGAATTTCGCGATCCACAATTCCAACAAAAAGAATCACTACATTTCCTTGGGACCTCGCTCTTTGGTTGCACACCCACCTCTTGGGGTTGATCTGATGGCAGCCCACTCTGGGTCCAATGATTCTCTCCCCGCCATGGGGTCTCAGGTTTCACACCCCCTCATGGTGTATCTGTTACCTTAGCCCTGCTTGTGCTGTTTATTTGTTTTAGTCCCCCTCTTGGGCTGTTAGGTTTCTCACCCTCACTTGGGGTAAATGGGGCCTCGTCCGAGTTTGGGTTATACGATTCTCCAGCCCCTCTTTGGTTAATAGTCTACTCACCCGGCTCGGGGTACCTGCGAGTCTGCCTGCCCTCCTCCCAGTTCCCTGAACGCGCTGCATACCTGGATTGCTACAGTCGTATCCCTTGGGAGGACGGCAGCATGAATCCGGGGCCTCTTCTGTCTTCCGCATTGCTGTACGGCCTTCGGTGTTTCCACTCGGTTCCTGATGGATCTTCAGCATTGGCTCCTGATGGGACTTTGGCATCGGCTGCAGCTGGCGTCTGTGCTTCCAGTTGTATCGGCAGGGCCAAGCTTCTACAGCTCCAGGCCTAGCCGAATGGAACAGCGTTCCACAAGCTTTCTCAATTCTCAGTGCTCCACGTCATCTGTTTGGGACTGTTTACTGCCTCTGCCTCGAAGGGCGACAGGTCCTTCTCTGTGTCTCGGCTCTGCAGGCTTGTATACCTCTCTCCTGCTCTCCCACTCCCGATCCGTCTCACAGACCCCTTTTGTTCGTCTATGGCAGTTTGGACAAATTGAAGGAATTCTTCCCTTCTCCTCAAGGGGGAGCCTCCCCCTTTGAGGCTACGAAGGTGAGCGTGCTTCTCAAGACCCTCCATATGGGTATGGGCAAGTGGGACCTCACTGAGACAGACTCCTCCTTAGCAGACAAGGATTCCTGTTCCTGTGAGGAACTCCCTAAGTCATTCCCCATGGTGGCATACATGGGACTATCAGATGTGAAGAACAGAATGCAAACCAGAGTCTTGGCCGAAGACACAAGTAAAACATACTGTTACAAACAAGAAAGAGAGTCTCTCTCTCTCTTTAAATAGAGACCACCATTTAACTGAGACCAAGAGGCTAAAAGGAGAGAACACGCCAAGGCAAGCCAAAGCAGGGCGATGCATAAGCAAGCAGGGGAAGCCCCCCAGGCAACGAAACACCTGAGCGGAGCAAAGGAGATCTACGGTGCCCACGACCTTCGGAACTTCTCTGAGAGCGAGAGCAAGACACTGGACGCCCAGCATACAGGGAGAGAAACCTTGGATATGGGAACCACAATCCCATTGGTGGCGTGACCACGAAGACTTTGTGGTGGGCAGTGTGCCCATACAACAGTGCCGGAAACACTATGCTGCGAAGTCAGTGAACAGTCTGCATACCCGCCCGATGACCAGGTCAAACAGAGAGAGGACCGAGAGCAGGATGCCGGAGAAGAGGAGAAGGTTGAGAAGGCGAACGACCGAAGAGAAGCTGAGCCAACAAAGACCCTGCAGAACTTCCTCCACAGATTCTGAGATAATGGGGAGCACTGGGAGGCTACCGGGGAATCATTATGAAAGAGGAGAAACTCTTCTCAGTGGAATTGATGAGACAGTGAAACTAAAGTTGATGAAATGGAACTGTAATGCTGTGAGAGAGAATCACGATAGAAGCTGCCAGAGAGATCATTAAACTTGGAGCACAAATAGCTGTGGAAGAGAGGGAAGTACCACCTACATTAATAAGTGAAGAGCGCAACACATTTTAGAGAGAATACTCTTATAAGGGAAAGAGAATCACGACTGAAAGAGAGACCATTAAGACCGGAGCCCAACTAAGAGGGGGAAAGTACCACCTATGTTAAGAGGCAGAGCCTATAAACCAGAAAGAGAATTCTATGAAGTGTGAGAAATCTGAGGGCGTGCTCACATTGAACCCACTTAAGATCCCCTCCCAACCTCCCCCCAGGTAACCAAAAGAAGGGTAATACTGCCAGATTCTGACCCCGGGAGTGAGGCTGCGAGTGGCGCTGGAAGTAGGGGTGCTGAAGGTGCTGCAGCACCCCCATACATTTTGGAGGTAATTGACATTTGGCAGCTTGGGTTGTGGCCTCACTTTCATCATTCCATGTTGTAGCAGTGCAGGCTGTTGATGGCATCCTCAACTTCAGAACGTTCCTTTTTGTGAATGTGATGATGCTGGATCATGTGTAAGGCTGTAACGTCTGTAATTCTTTGATTTTCTTATCATGATCTTGCTTCTAGCATAATTCAGGTTAATAGCGTCTGCAATATACTTTTGTTTAACTTTTTGCAGCACTTAAGGGTATAGTTAACACATAAGATTTACAAATATTTTGCTCAAATGTGTCTTATGCTAGGAGTGCATTTTTGCTTCACTTTTCTCTTGTGTTCCCTCTCATTGCCTGCATTGAAGGCAGCTCTCCTGCAGTCGCATATTTCGCCTCAGTTGTGCAATTTTGTGAAATTGTTTATATGTTAATTTGTATGGCCGTTTCACCGTACTATGCTTTCACATTTCCCCTAATGAATAAGCAGTCTACATGTTTATAAAAATGAAAAGCGTGTTTATGTTGAACATGCTGTGCATCATTTTAGAATATTCTGTTTAAGAAAGAATGCAGACATGTTTTGTCATTTTCAGAGCAGGGCGGCAAGTATTGGCTGGTCGTGCACTTGGAAGTATCCTTTAACTCCATGACATTATATGACGCACATTGCCGGCATAAAATAAACATACCATCACTTCTTAGCATCAGTAGCGGCTCTGATTTAAACAGAACTTCTCATTCTCCCTTCTGGGATTTGAGTGTGACTGTATCATCAACTATCAGTAACTCTGATGGGTGAGGATAGCTCAGGGGGAGGGAAATGTGCTTGCCTTGGAAGTAAGACAACTCTGAGCAACATGAGTTTGATACCTTGTCCCGCGCGTAGAGGCTGGACTCCGGCATGAACTACAATTTAAAAGCCGAAATTAGTATTCTTATTCTTAATTCCACTGTACTTTGAGAGAAAGCTGCAGCATGCCCTAGTAGGGCTGCTATAGTGCAAATATTTATCAGCTGAACAAACATATTTTATTATTGGGACAATACATGCACTTTTCGAAGAGACACTAACCTTTAATGACACAGTACAAACATTGTGTTTGCAATGCCAGCAGAGAAGCAAATGACTGAATGTGAATAGTGTCTGAACACCTTTGTTCCCTTTCATGAGAAGGTATACATTGGTGGGCACCCTGTAAAGTTTGTGTCATTGCTTGAGATCTTAAGCAAAAGTCCTCTCAATCTGACTCACAACACAGCAACACCTGCCATAGCTTTCCCGTCATGAATGCCTTACAAGTGACTGTCACTTCTTCAGACCTAATGATCTTTCAGAGGAATAACCTGTAAACATTCAGATTTCATTATAGTATAGTCATTTCAGATGCTGGTAAAACTGAGGGCAAAGACATAAATTGTAAGGCAAGCCATTCCTGCTCTACTGCGGAGTAGGTGTTACCCAGAGGCACATGCCTGTTGTGAAATGCATCTCAGTTGGTATTTGAACGTACTGCAAAATGTAGGCGTAAAAGGCAAGTCTCCAGTTGCAATCCTATGGATAAAGCTTGTTGTGTTAGTGTGCATGCTACAGGTTGCAGGGTGGACCCCCATCCATGCAGATTTAGCCTTCTTTATATCGATAGGGCTTCTATACTTTTAATCAAAGCACTTTACTGCTGGAGATGCTTTATGCTACATTTTAGCAGGTAAGCTCTACTTTTATCAGATTGTACCAACACTTCTTAACAGGGTTACCAAACTTTGAGAGTGGGGGCATGAGAGGTAATAGGTAGATCGAAGGGGAGGTTGCTCAAGTCAAGCCCTTTATGTAGTCAAAAAATGGCAAAAACCTTTCAAAACAAGAACCAAGAATTTAAAGACTTCCATAGACTACAATGCATTTAAAATAGGACTTCAGATTTTACTGCCTCAGAAGAATTTCTAAACTCGCGAAGGGATTTTTATTTTCCTTGCATGTCTCCTCAAGTCCATAATAGTGTCTTTCATTTTGCTCTCAGACTTGAAAGACAAAGTGCTGAAGAATTTGCCCTAACTACTTCCATAACTATTTACTTTTTTCTAAAATTTACTCCAGGACCTTTAAGCATGGAAATGTAATGGTTTCCCAAAAATGGAATGACTTCCACATTTTTAGGCTTGGAATGTTATGACTTCCTTTCCCAAAACATTCACTTAAAGACTAGTGGAATCCACATCAGATTCTGGTCAACCTCCCAGGATGAAATGCATGACTTTCTGCATCTTTTGATATAATTATTTCACAGGTGTTTTAGCAAATCAAATTGGCCTGTGGCTGCATCTGTGACATTTCAGTCAATCGAATTATCTGAAACATCTTGGTTGTTTTGCACATTCTGTGTACATTTTGTGAGTGGATTCGATGTTCAGGCAAATTTGGTTTACCTGCTCACTCCTGGGAGCCAAATTAAGACATTTCACCCATCACTAAATGTCACTATGGCCCCACACAATAGCGAAATACATTTCACTGGATAGTAAATGGATTTGGGTGCACAATTCCTCTACACTATATAGTTTGTGTAGCCCGTGCCCCTTTGGGGCCTGGACTACACTCCTGTTATTCCCTTAAATAGTTTTAAGGGAATAACAGGAGTTGATACCATCGGGGGGGGCATGGCTGAAGGTGGAGGAGATACCTTCAAGACAGGACAATGGAAACAAAGAGGAGATGGTAGGGACCATGGGGCAAGAGTAGGTGGTGAGACGAGAGGAAGAGGTAGAAACAGCAGGGAGTCGGTGATATTGGGTGTTCGATTGATTCAGAAGAATGGAAGAACATAAGGAGGTGGTAAGGAAGATGGTAGTAAAGGTGGACATACTAGATGGGACTATAACCTCAGGAGGAGAAGAGGACACCCTAGAAGAGTTAGTGCCTAGATGAGGAGGCAGACATTGAGACCAGAACAAACCAGGGGGTAGGGTACCAGGAGCTAAACTAAGAACATTAGTGGTGAGAAAACCATCCTGGTGAAAAGAGAGAGAACCTTAAATTAGATTGCAAGAGCAAGCTGGTTCCGGTGGGCCTGGTTGGCTAAAGGAAGGACCAGATGAGATGGGGCTAGGATGATTATTGTGAGATTAGAGAGGAGGAAAAAGACAGAATCCTGAGGGAAGCTCAGTCAGACCCCAGTACCCCCTCTCTA
Source organism: Ambystoma mexicanum (assembly GCF_040938575.1). NCBI lineage: Eukaryota > Metazoa > Chordata > Amphibia > Caudata > Ambystomatidae > Ambystoma > Ambystoma mexicanum. The sequence continues at coordinate 410,043,206 of NC_090930.1, read as the reverse complement.
GCTCTTCCTTTTTGGCTACATCCAGGGGTGTATCAGTTTACGAGTCTTAACACCATAATGATTTATGTGATATGGGATCCCAGAAGACTGGTTTCTAGTTCAGTCCAACAAGAAGGGGTTTGGATTACCCTAGAGCCCTCAAAACCTGAAAGTTGAACAGCACAAACTGGGACACTTGCTACTGAGGCTAGGGAAGGCCTGTAAATCAGGGTCCCATAGAAGAGACACTGATCCAGGAGGAGGTCTGTGAGTAGTAAGTGACCCAATACTACCAGGGAGAGAAACAAACTGCGTATTCTTTTGTTAGATCTGCCCTTTTCATTTGAGTTCCCCGTACATTTTAGGGAAAAAAAGAATCCAAGAAAAAGACAGCTGGTCTTGGTGTTCTTGCCCCCACATAAAACCCTATGACAGTACCCATTCACAACATGTTGACCCCTCCATCTGCATAGAACCTCCTTCTTTTTATCACAACCTATCAATGTAACTGTAAATACTGGATGGGCGTGTCTGTACTCCTGTTCTCTATACGGCAGAGGAGAGGCAAAGAGGACCCCAGCCAAGATTCTCTATTGAAACGTGGCCAAGCAATCAAGGCCTAGCTTCTCGGGAGGTGATGCAGGCTGGTTCTTAAGTACAGTGTAGTCTCCAAGCACCCACAAAGGAATATCCACATACTATGTTAGTGAAAACACAGTCTTTATATAAATAAGGTTCACGTTATGTACACAATCACAATAACAAACTTTGTGCTCCAACAATTATAAAATGGTAAATATGTACAGTTTTAGGTGGTACCACTATTACTCTGATTCCATCAAAATGCATCAACTGAGCACAGTTCAAATAGAATACAAATCAACACAGCAACACGATATCAACCATAGAATTTAGGAGGAAAACGGGTTGGTTAGACAATTGGCAGATTACTGGGCCCCTACCACTAGGCACAGTTCTATATCAGGATCCCCCCACCTGGGCAACCTGTAAATAAAGATATACTACAAGCCCAGTCCATACATTGTCTGTTAGAGTCTTATCTCCTTAAAAGTTCTACTGCCCCAAAGTACCTGGTTTTGTAGAGTTCTCGACGGGCCCTTCGTCAGCGCACTCCCTTTAAGGCAGGAACTGCGGTCATCGAGATTTTCGGTGAAGAAAGGAGTGAACACTGTCGCTGCGGTAGCAGCTTCAGTTCTTGCGGTGCTCATCGACGATCGGCCGAAAATGTCCTGCAAGCTGAGGCGTGCAGTGCAACTCGACGACGAGTGTTCATTGCCGGAAAGAGCCAATGAAGAACTTTGGCCCAGCAAGGGCGTCTAGTCGTCGGCGTCTGGTGCCGGCGAACGGGATGGGACCACGGCTGGCTTCAGTAGCTTTGTCGCCGTCTGAGGTCTTCGGGTGGCGAGAAACCCACCGGCAGATTCTCCTCGGTCGTGGGCGGCCTTGACTTTCTCCGGCAGTCGACGGTGATGAACAAGGGAGCCCTTGGATCAAAATGTTCTTAGGCAAAGGGAGCACTGCGGCTCTGGTGGGTGACAGTGGACGGCTGTCCGGTGCTTCTCTTTGTTCTCCTTGGCGGTCCCCTTCTCCGGTCGGCAACCTTTCGTAGGTCTTCCAGGGAGCTTTGGCAAATATCAGCTGGTGCACGATGGTCCCTCGTAGCTCAAGAAGAGGTCTCCTAGCCAGGTCCTCTCTTGGATCAGTTCTTGAAGGCACAGCAGCTTTCAGATTGCAACGAAGGGAACAGCGGTTCACCTTCTTCTTCTGGCTTGCCTTCGAGAGTAAACATCAAGTATCAACTTTAGCTTCTGAACGATTTCTAGCAGTAAGAGGCCCCCAGATATACTGTTCTCCCATTCACTCTGCTGGGTCAAACTCAGGCAGCTTATCATTCAGAAGGGCATTCAGGCAGTCAGGCAGCCAATCGAATCACAGTGCATTTAGACCATTCTTCTCCATCCAGGCACTCACAACATGGGATGTGGATTCGGATAAGTATCGTGCCATTCACCACTCCACACTGCATTCATACCTGTTTCGGGCAGGGCTGTCTCAGTCATTGTGTCAACCACCAGATACTAGACACCTACAACACGGAATGCGTATTCGTCACAGACTCCATTCATCCAGGTCCCACCCCACGGGCGTACCCACAACATAGTCATTAAGAAGGCTCCAGGCAGTCTGGCCTGGACTTCCCCACAATACTATATATCGAACGTTCACCCAACAGCCAGTCAGGGGGAAAGGACAGAGTCCGGGCCTCCCGGGACTTCGGGAAAAGTAAGGTAACAGGCGATAAAAAGCAAGAGGCTCCAGGGGCCATCTTGTTTCCTATAAGGAAGCAACTGATTCTAATGGCAGGGCCTGGATATCCCCAAAATGGAGGATACTCGGAGCACCTGTCAAATTTAGCATGGAGCTGCCACCAGCCCATACCCTGCACTGTGGGCCACACACAGGTGCTCAAAAAAACTAGGAGTACAGGGTCGTACTCCCACCCATGGGTGTCATAAGGGTATCCCAAGGATCTGTTCACCAAACCAAACAGAAGAGCTGCACCGCCAGGAGACCCACATGAACTCCTGTGCAGAAAACAATACAGAACATACATGATAAAGCAATAAAGGACAAGGATATGTAGGCCCTGTCCCTCCAATGCATTTCCAGCATCACAGTAACATAAAGCGGAAATTAAGCTAATACAATTCACTTTCCTGAATCGAGAGCCAAGCCCCTTAATACATAATTTTGTGAGAAACATTGCTAAATGGAAGACCTGCCCGGAGTCTTTCCCAACTTAACCTGGATTTTTTGTTGTGTTCATGTGGCTGTATGCTAGGTTGTCTATGTCCACCTGCTCATGAAGAAGTATGTCAAAGCTTGGCACCATATTCCTCCAACTTCAATAGGTTATGCATAGTCTTGCTTTCCCTGAAGAGCTATTCCAGGGCACCTAACTTTAGATGTCAAAAGTGCTGTAGCTTTTCAACAGCTTTTGGGATTCTTGTGTGAGAAACCTTACGGTATCTCATGTACTAGTCCCCGGGGATCTGTCATCCATGTGGCCAGGACACGGCCATCGCTATTGGATCCAGTTCCTGGGGGTGGACCAGTGAGGGAGGATCACCTGGATGGGGGGTGCTCGGTGAGTGGAAGTGGGATACCGTTGGATGAGACACAGTATTCCCCTTCTTATAACACCTTTCCCCTGTCCTACTCTGTAGATATTCAAACACTCTGCCCCCCTACCCCAGATTCCATTACGAACACTTTTGCACACCGCGAAAGACAATGGAAAAACACCAAAGCCGGTTTTCTGACATGTCCCAACACACAAGGGTCAGGCAATTGACCAGAATCACCCACACCTGACAGCCCTTTCTCTTCCCCACAGGGATAAAAGCTGGAGCACAAGAGCACAGTAAGAGCAAGGCTGACCGCACAATGACTCAGCTATCCAAGTGCGGCAGTTCAAGAGGAGGAGAAAGATGGAGCAAACCGAGAGGGTGACGAGGAGAGAAGCGACCTTGCCCTTTCCGACCAAGGCCTGTGAAACCTCCACGGAAGGAATCGTAAGACTGTGAACAATAGCGTGTGTTTCAGGTGTCCACGGTACACATGGCCCTTCTTCGCTGATAACCAAGCCAAGTAGAGATGCTTGCCACCATGGTACTGACCTTGATTCCAGAAACAAAAGAAAGCAAGCGGTTCTTCACAGCCGGTGAGTCGAGGGGAGAGCCTATAAGAAACTGCACTGTGTTGAACGAAAGTAGCAAACAGCAAATTGAGCAAAGTACAAAAGAACTGTTAATAATAAAGGGGAAAGCCACCAGCAGATGAGCTCGGCACCACGTGGGTGCTCATTCGAGAAACTCTGGGCGATTACCCGATTGTTGAAACTACTGTTACCAGAAGGCGAGAAGAGGGTCAAAGTGGTCATATGCGAGTCTAGTAAAATCCTCCATACAGTTGAAAGTCTTTGACCTGAAAATGATCGTAAAGCTAAAGGAGGTTAATCCCACATCTTAAGAAAGTAGAAGGAATTGTGTGATTGGGAACAGTGAACCCAACTAAGGGATGCCGATGGAAAGGGGCGAAGTCTAATGTCCCAAAGAATAATGTGTTGACAATGAGTGAACCCGCAGAGGGTTGTCCACCGTGAACTGTTTAAAAAAGACGTTAAGATTCTTGATAGTCACAAAGGAGATTGTGTGGAAGGCCGTAGTGAACCCGACGGAGGGTGGCTAACATTCGAGAAGGGTCTGATCCCGGAAGAGGGGGATCCAGGGGTGAAAAGGCATCACCCAACGTACCATTGCAAAGAAACATTTTTATTTCTTTTTAATACATCAGGTCCTCGAAGCCAAGAGACTTTTTTACAGAGAAAGAGACTTGGCCATCGACGGTCCTGATAGCTAAGAACGAAACTGTCGTCTCGTGCTGGGAAAGCTCGAGCGTGTGCTGTGCTCCAGAGTCCCGCCTTGTCCCATGCTCAAAACGTGGGGAAGGGAGAGCACAGCTACCGCATCCTGACTTATCATTTGTGAAAATGTATTTATTTCTTGTGAGCCCTACCCTGCACTCTTTTGTATTTAGAATACGGTTTGGCAATACGTTTTTCTTAGTATAGGCCCTTTTATTTGACAAGATGCCACTAGGACTCCCTTATTTTGATTTGATGGTCGTAGCTTGCTCTCATCTTAGTTTTAGGTTTAGATTAGGTGTTTTTCAGCCCTACCTATACAGTTTAAAAAACACCCTTGAACTGTGATCACTTGTGTCAATCTATTCTTGATACAATGCCTTCCTTACACTTGTCACTCAGCAAATGCCATAACCTGGAACTTCATCCCTGTACCCAATGTTTCTTGATGAATTGCTATTTTATGACATCCTCATACATGCTAAAATGCGTTTGCCTTTTGATAGGCTTTTCAAGAAGATCCCTAAAAGGGGGGGCAATATCCGCTCTGTTCAGTTTTTCTGCTCCTTAATCAAGCTTACCTTTAATGATAGTTTCACCATTCCTATTCTCGCTCCCTCTCTACTTGCCCCAATTCCACCCACTCTCTGGCACAGTGCTTTTAATCATCTTGTTTGCATGTGGCTTAATGTCAAATACCGAATGAATGAATGAATGAGATGTCCTGATGGCAGTCGTAAATGAAATATTGTGATCAGTGAATAACTTATTACCTAGTGTGAACTGAAAGGTTTGCATTTTCTTTGCGATTTTGGACGCACTAAGTCAGACTGTCTCAAATCTAGATACATTCTTATAATAACAACAGAGCGTCTACAAAGTATAATGTTTAATCCAGTGGCCTTTCAAATAAGACTGGTCTGTTCACATTTGCTAAACCGTCTTGTCTGCTCTAGATACAATTTCCAACGTTGAATTGCATTGCTTGAAACCGTTAAAGGAATTGGGGAGTATGTTGTCTACAGCTGTTTAGCTCATATAAATATGTGCTTTCAAAAGTAGATAAGTCTGCACCTGTTGTTTTCACGCCTGCATTAGTAAAGCATGTAAATGAAAAGCAAATGCCTAGATTTCTGGTAGGTCCCATGCCCCACCTCACAGTGGAGCAAGGTGAAGTTCTCTAGTGCTGGTTACAGCTAGCCAAGACTTCAACGCGGATTGCGCAAATCTACATTTGACTTCAAAATGGCCACGTTGAACGCAACAGGGTTATGAGGAAGCTCTGATTTCAAAGGCTTAACACGTACCAACACTAGTGAGCCTCAATGCTTTGTGTGGCCAGAAAGCTGTAAGGAAGTGAGCATGTGGAAAGGTCCAAAACAGCAAGATCTCCATCATCTGCTTGGGTGCGGTCATTTAGAAGTGAAAGTTGGTAAATGCTGAAAGTCTTCTTGATATAGCGCAGCGAGCGGTGACAGTGGAGGCCCTCTTTGGGTCATAGTGCTGTATATTCTAAAGTGGGCCTCTTGTAAAAGTAGTTTTGTTCTTGTAGCAAAGTTAGGATACCATTCGGGTAGAAGGGAAGGGAGCACACACCAGACCATCCTTTAATCAGTCTGCTATGTATGAACTGATAATTAACAGAACGCTCAGCCTTTGTCGTGTGTGATTAAGTAAAGGCGCACACAAATTATCTGATTAGACAAGGAGGTTCATTTCCAACTCTTTCTTCATTCCTCCTTACTCCGTCCCTTTCCCACTCTGCAGTGTTGCTTCCTCTTTTTCACTCAACTCCACCATAGCCTCTCCAACAACATAACAAGGAGGACTGCATGCTCAAAACAATTCTGATATTACAACTGCCCCCGTTTTCCAATTACTCCATTTCCTCTTTTAACCTCCTGGGTCTGACCTGGATATGAGTGAGTCGCGCTTCACGTGACTGCTCCATATTCGCCGGAAGGTGCTGTCTTTGTGACCCTGTCCTCTTCTCCACCCACCAGCTCACAATCACCGAGGTAGGATGTGTCCGAATTCATGTCGCGCATGTCCTTGTTCTCTCTTTCTCCTTACAGGTGTCCCTTTCTCCTTCATACAGTTTAAAATGGGACACATTCCTGGTAGTTGCTCTGTCCTGGTCCACCGCTGTCGTCATGGTTTCTCTCTTCTTTGTGACTTTTGATGGCAGAGGATGAAAAGGAGTCCTCTTTTCTCTGCTGGTGTTGCTTTACCATCACGCTGGCTCCTACTTGAATGCTCGATTCGTTGGCCTTCCCTCTCCCATCATCATGTTCCTTCATCTTGCATCCTTCTCCCTCACTTGCAGCTCCTCTATACAGCGAATATCCTCCAACCTTGCATGAAGTAGACGACTTCTGATCATCCATCCAAACATCATATCTGACGGGCACTTCCCTGTTGTGCTGTGCAGGGTTTTTCTGTAATCCCTCGGAAGCGGATATAACGTTTGTACCAGAGCAGGATTTGTTAAATGAGAAAATAGTACTCTTGATCTTTGCCATGAAGTGCTCAACAGTACCATTTGCCTGTGGCCCTAAGGGTGTGACCCTGCGATGTCTGAAGCCCATATGTGCTGCAAAGTTTATAAAGTCCTGACTTGTAAATGGGGAACCATTGTCCGCCTTTACCATTTGATCCTGTCCAGTGCTGGGATTACACTGGAGGCAGGCAAAGACAACACTATATGGGTCTCAAGGAATTGTGAATATTCATCCATCACAACGAGTATGTATAACCCATCTCTCACTGGACCAAAGAAATCAATGTCCACTTCCACCCCAGACATATCTTGGAAGAGATGACCTGTGTAGCAGATCGGATGCGTGAGTGGTGTCGCAATTCAACATGTCTGAATAGTTTTGTTTTTTATTTTCCACCACACACATGTCCAGTTTTATCTAAGCATTGTCTTTATCAACATCATCCCTCTATGTCCTTGGTGCTGTCATTCAATCATCTGCTGACAAAATGATGATGGAATTGCAATCTTGTTGCTCTTCAGCAGAATCTGGTCCTTTGTAATGGAGAGTTTGTCTTGCACCAATAGTAAACTCGATACCTCCTCCTTTACCCAAGTAGCCTCCCTACTCGCCAATCGTTTGGCATGCTTCCATTTTCCCTGCGTGAGACAGTCACTGATGATGGAAAAAGCGAGATCCTTGTCCAATTTGTGTTGCAGTGTGGCCATTTCAAAACCTACGGCTTTGCATGTTGAATGATGTAATGTATGTACCTATCCACGATGGAAAGCTCTACTCTTGATGATCCCATGGGGTGACGCGATATAAAATCTGCCGGATTATCTTCTTTACCTGGTCTATGAACAATGTTGGACTCCTAAACTGGAAATCTCAGACCGCACTGGGCAATTCTGGGTGGCATTTGCTGCACGTTAGGAGAGCTTGATTGTCCGTTGGTATCGTGAATGCCTTTCCAGAAAGCGCTCGCAGGTCCACACCACCGCCAAATCCTCTTATGCCTGTTCGGTGGCCGATGGACTCCAACTCGCATAAGATACAATGTTTTTGTGTCACCTCTAGATCATATTGCGCTAGTATTGCTCCTGATCCCATTGGACTGGCGTCGACTGTCAAATCTGTGATTCTCTCAGATTCAAAATATGCCATGTCATCCACTGTTATTTTGTGACAGATGGACTTGAATGCCTTTGAACAGGTCTCACAGCAGTGCACTGACTGTTGCAAAATCCTGAATGTACCTTGTACATTACCTTGCTAGCACCAGGAAGGAGCAAAGATCAGGCATGTTTACAGGTCTTGGTGTATTGATCAGTGCGACCACCTTCACAGGGTCTTGTCTCATACCCTGATTCGAAAGTATGTGTTTAAATATGTCAGTGCCCTCCCTGAACTCAAATTTTTCAGTGTGGGGTGGGCAGCCTCCAGCACCATGCACACCCTTTGAAGCGTCTCATCATATTTTTCAAGTGATGTTCCAAATGCTCAAATGTCACAGCTGTAATTGATGCAGTTCATTATGTGGCGGATGACCTTATGAATTTCCTCTTGAAAAATTCAGCTTCAGACGAAACCCCAAAACTGAGGTGTTTGTATCTGCACAGATCAAAGTGTGTTATGAAGGTTGTGATGCAACGAGACCATGGAGCCAGCTCCAGTTAATGCTAACTCTTCTTGAGGTCTAGCTTGGAAAATATTGTTGCCCCATTAAGGAGATGAAATATGTCAGTGCACCCCATATCTGCACACAGGCGAGTGGATTTCCTAAGAAGCTTCTAAGGCACTGGGACAATGGGGGATACCCATGGTGTATGCACCCTAGGTTCTATGATCCATGACCTTGCATAATTCCTTTTCCACCTGATGTTGTATGTTGATGGGTATTCCCCTGTAATGTTGTGCTATTGTTTTGACAGTTTTGTTAATATTTAATTGTATTTTACAATTCCTCCATTTCCCCAATCCCGCAAACAAGGAAGGAAATACCTGTTCTGTATTTTCACATGTGATTGCATATTTATAGGCTATCAGTCTATATAGAATGTGCACCAATCCCATGCCCAGTGCTATTATGAAACTTAGAATGCATCCGCTATCAGCTGCAGCCCTTAGAACATGTAATTGAGTGTCTGCCGAGTCTGACTTTTATAGCTGAAAATGTACCTCTGCATGGTTTAAGAAAGGCATGGTATCAAAGCAAGACAGGCACAAGTGATCACAGTTCAAGGGTGTTTTATTAAACTGTTAAGTGGGTGAGATAAACGTCTAATCTAAACCTAAATCTAAGATGGGAGCAAGCTATGACCATCAAATAATGAGAATAAGTCCTAGTGGAGCCTAGTCAAATAAAAATGGCCTATTCTAAGAAAACCTATTGGCAATCCTTACCGCTATGCTATAAAATACTGTGGGATAATGTTCACTAGAAACGTAAGAAGTGTTCACAAAATAAGTCAGGATGTTATGGCCGGGGGTTTCCCCCACGTTTGTAGCACAAGATAAGGCGGGACTCTTGAGTACAGCACACTCCTGGGCTTCTCGTGCATGAGTTCACAGTTACTTTTCTCTATATCAGGGCCTTCTGTACCCAAGTCTCTTCTCATGCAAAGTCTCTTGCTTCAGAGGGTGATTATTCTCTACCCTTGCATCCCCCTCAGCCGGGCTCTGATCCTTTTCTCAGTGATTAGCCCCCCTCAGTCTGGCTCAGACTAACCATTCACTGTGGACATCCCTCAGTCGGGTTCATATTTGGTGTCACAATGTTATTCACTTAGCTTCTTCACAACTTTTGTTTGACAAAAACTTTTCTCTTAACTCTTTCTTTTCTTTTAACATCCCTCAGTCGGGTTCACTATTGTCTTGTAATCACAATTTCCTTATTTGTAATATTCAAGAGTCTCAATGTCTTTTTAAATAACCGCCTTTTAGTTAGGTCCCCCTCATCTGGGCTCAGACCTTCCACAGTACTTGCCCACTTTAAACAAAGACTTCTGAAGGGCGTTCACGTCTCACTGGGTCACTTTGTTACCCTATGGCAAGGGCATGTTTATTCACAATAACGAGTTCACACGGTGTTGCCTGCCGCCGGGCGCAAGCGCCTGTCTTGCCTGTCCCTCAGTCGGGTTCACAATTTCACAAAAGTTAAACTTTTTTGCAACGTGTCAAGGACTTTTGATTGTACAAGGGGCTTTGCGTGGCCCGTGTATGACCACCTTGACATTCCTGTCAGCCTTCCCTGTGGCTTCTTGGTCCTGGTATTTTCCTCCCCCTTTTATCTCAATACCATCTTTGTTCAGGAGAGGGGTACCAATTAGAGGCCTCTGTCGCCAGACCACTCTCTCTCTCTCTGGTACCAAGTTCACATACAAAGGACCTCTGTCTCTTTATCTTCTTAATGTTGCCACTGCAACCGTGAGTCTAGAACAGTCCGGCCCACTGTCAGGTTTTTCCAACTCATCGGCTGTGTTGAACTCTTTGGCATTTCTTTTGCCTCTGGAGTCAAGGACGGTACCACGATGGCAACCGCGTCTCCCCGCCCTGGCTATCAGTGCGGGAGGGTTCCATGTACCGCTGACATCCGCCACACCATTCGCCAGCTGTGATTCCCGGTCTTATGTTTCTTTTGTCAGAGGCTTTGTGGGTCTGGGTTGAAAAGGGCAGGGTCAACTCCCTCCTTGATATCCTTTCAGGTCTTGCTGCCTTTCTCCTCCATTTGAACTGCCATCGTCGAACAGTGGGTTCCTCATGCATTCGGCCTTGCTCAGAGTGTGCTCTTGTGCTCCGCCTTTTATCCCAGTGGGGAAGGGAAAGGGCAGTCAGGTGTGTGTAGTTGTCGGCAATTGCCTGACGTCTGCCTGACCCTTGTGTTGGGACATGTCAGGTAAATGGCTCTGATATTAGTCTGTTGTCGCTCGCAGGGTTGAGAAAATGGTGTGTCGGATAAGGGGGGGCAGGGTATAGGGGTATAGTTTCTAAGTATCCTACTGGAAAGGATGGGGAAAAGATGTCATAAGAAAGGGAATACCGCATCTCACCCTTTGGAGTCCCACTTCCACTCCCTGAAGACCCTCCATCTAGGTGATTCTCCAGCACTGGTCCACCCCCAGGAACTGGATCCAATAGTGATGGCCATGTCCTGGCCACCTGGATGACAGATCCCCGTGGACTAGAAAGTGAGACACCTTCAGGTTCTCACAATGTTAAGAGTTTTTGACCCATATGGGTATATGTCCATCCCAGATGGGGTGTTTTGGCATCTAGGTATGCAATGTGTCTTGGTCGTCTGAGGCTTTTGTGCTCTGGCGACCTATGTTTGCATCTGCTGTGGTTATCTCGGGAGGATAGCTTGGGGGCAAAGTGTTCGCCTTGGAAGTAAGATGATACAGAGCAACACAGGTTCAGTCTCCCGGACTGTGCTTAGAAACCTCTGGTATTAAGCGCATTATAAAAAACAATTATAATGATTAAAATAATCTCCTGTTTTCTGATGTGAAATGTTTGTGTCTTTTCTCGTCTGTCAAATATCTCAGAGTGTCACTGCTGTAATGTGATTGAGGAGGCAGATGCGAAGGCATCAACATTTGCAACTGGTATTTTGTGTTGCTACAACTTGCCTTGAAATGATTTTCTCCTCCGCGCAGGATTGACTTATTTTCGGGCATGCACTTATGAGATCATTCGTATCCACAGAGGAATGCAAATGTATCCGTGCGTTTTGTCTGCGGAGCATTGGCTGTCATGGCGGAAACTTTATTGATGGTGGACTGCTCCTTCGTACTAGATAGCATTTTTAGTTTGTTCATAGTCTCCACTTGTGATTCATTGGCCATCTCTATTCTGGCTGTTAGACTCTCTTCTAGCATGCAGGGTTTTTGAAGTAGTTTCTTCCGAAATTAGGAGGACTTGCATCCTGCAATGATTTGTGACCTCAGAACCTCAAGTATTGATGGAATTCGGTGTGTTTCATCTTCCTTCTTAGTCTCATTACAAAATGATTCATTGTTTCTCTTTTTTAACAAATATGTGTCTCTTGTAATCAATATTGGTGTGAAAGCTTTGCAGAAGCCAATGATCCAATTATCAACATTGATAAAAACTAAAATCATGATGTTTGAATATAAGATGATGAAGAGAAATAAAAATCCAATATGGCGGATAGACAATAGACGGATTGAAGTCGTAAATGAATACAAATATCTGGGCATTATCATTGACAATAAACTTAAATGGAAAAAACATTGGATGAAACCAAGAGGAAGTGCATGATTGCTACGATGGCGATAAGCAAATTTATTGGAGGGCAAGGGAATATCTCCATAAGTACTGTGATGAAATTGTATTCTTCAAAAATAATAGCATGTTTGGTGTATGGGGCTGAAATATGGGGATATTATTTTAAAACTGAAATTGAGAAATTTGAAGCAAAAAATGATAAAGATTTTACTGGCGATGCCCAAAAATCTGCCGTATGAGTACATATTATCTGAATGCAACATGAATAGTGTCTATAGCCACATTCAATTGACTGTTATGCTATATGTAAAACTGACTAGACTTAATAATGATACATTTGCAGTAAAACTAATGGAACAATTTAGAGGCAGTGAGAATAATGCTGCGTTTTTAACATTATATAGATGGAGAGCTGATTACCGCAAATGGATTGGGAAAGATACGTTTAGCTGGTTACTTCTGAGTATTGGTCAAGTAAAAAGAAAAATGAAAACAATGATAAATGAGCTAGATTATGATCAAAGAATAGTCAATCTGGCGACCAAATCAAATAGTAGATTCTTCCTCGATCATTTAATACTAAGAGAAAAGGAACCATCTTATCAAAAAGCATATCCTGATAGTAATACCATAAGGTGGTATCTGAAGTTCAAATTTAGAGTATTAAAAGTTCAGATTTCATACAAAAAGCAGTTTTTCCTGCATATTTAAGAAGACAGAAAGTGAAAGGGTAAAGCAAAAGGGTAAAATAAAAGGTTAAAATAAAGGCTCAGAAACCAGGGATTAACTAAGTAGACTGATCCCATTGACTGGAGGGTTCAAGAACATGGCTAGTCTGTTGATAGTTCCTTAAGATAGTAAGCTTCTCCAAAATGTTTACTATCTCAGCAGTTAGCATTACTTCTTGGCCAGAGATCAGTCTGTCCCAAAATGCATCCTGGACTAGGCTCTCCTCTCTGGTTACAAATCTCCCCAGTGATGATACCCTAATTGCCCATGTGCCTTCGCACTCCAGCAGCAAGTGTTTGAGGGATTGTAAGTTCGGAGAGGCACAGATCTTGCAACGGCTTATTGCCTTCTCGCCCTGGTTTCTTTGGTCCAGTATCTCACCCGTGTGGGCTATGTTCAGTCTGAGCCTGAGAAAGTTTTTTCTAATTCTTTGGTCCGGGAATTTTTCCAAGTAGTGCGGGATGGTGCCAAACTTTCTGTCCGCTGTCAGGAATAGGTTTGGGGGGTTAAGCCTTGTGACTCCCTCGATCGTTTTGATCCAGTCCTCCGTTTCTAATGTTTTTTTGACTTTCTTAGGATTTTGTATGAGAGTTTCTGTTGTTAATTCCATCCTGTATAAAATCCAGCCAATCTTTTCTTCCAAGCCGAGAAGTTTTTTTGATTTTGCCTTTTTTAGATGTTGGTTTACGTCAAAGAAAAGAGTGGATACACTGGCTGTGGTTATGTTACGATAGAGGGACAGTAGCTTCCACTCCGCGCGGCAACTCAAAGAGGTCAGACCCAACTCAAATCTCAGACTAACGAGAGGAGTGCACAATGGGAGATGAAGAGAAGATTTCCACAAAAAGCCCTCGATTTTGCTCCTGTCATAGTTCCACAGAAGAGGCTTTGCCTCGAGGCCATAGAGAAGGACCGGGACAACTTTACCTATGTAGAACTTCTTGAGTGGAATTATTGAGAATTTGCAGACTCTTCCATTCAGATTTTTCATTTGTGCAATAATTTTTGATTTCTTCCCAAGAATGGAGTGTATCACCTTGTTTGAGGTTGGGTGAGCAAGGATTTCATATCCCAGGTATGTTAACTCGTCCACCCGTGGAATTACTTTGCTGCCCAAGACCCAGTTCAAATTTAATATATGTAATGTATTAATCATACTTGAAGCAAAGTCTGGTATCCCTAAAAAAATTCAGATATTGTAGACTATGCAGGATAAATACGCTAGAAACTGCTTATCACATATTATGTGAATGTGAAAGTCTGACTTGTATACGTAATTCTCATCTCATGAAATATAATAACATGTATAAATGTAACATTTTAGTTCTATGGCAAAGACTACTCGATGGACATGACATGAATTTGATATTTTATATGATGAAATTTGATGTGACTTTTAAATATTTTAACTGAGCTATCAAATGGAATTTATGTGTTTTAATACAAAAATGTTTTGGATGTTATATGATAGATATGCAAAACTTTTTATGTTATAAGCATATTATTATTAAATAGAAATATTGGTGTGAGGTGCAACATATTTAGATAGTGCCCTCTTAAATTCATTACAAGTCGAAGTAGTATAAACTTGAAGTTCGTATAGTATGCCTCAAACCGATGCTAGCATTGGAAGACTCATTTTCCTATGATCATCTAGTGGAGCAAGAGCATCAGTATGAACACTAAAGTCTCTTACCCACCTGGTGCCCAGATTGCTGTTGTCTGCCCAATCAAACGCAGGTGGTAATTGCAATGACCATGCGGCAACACTCGGCTGCGGAAGCATTCTGGGAGAGGGTGTCGGTACTGTAGATGGAATGTATTTTTCTGACATGTTACGTCATAGCAAAATATGTATGTCACTCTTAACTGCAGCACTAAATGTTACCCTTTTATCAATGTCACCTGTAACTTACCTGAGGTCAGTTTGGCTCACCCCAGAGGCCACGAGTTGTTTCTGCAGGAGCACCAAGGCTTCTACCTGCACACAATTCCTTTTCCACCTGTGCGCCAAACTGCAGAACGTGTCTGCAGCCTGAATGGAGTCCGCGCACACACTGGTGAAGCCACTCCCCTTTGTTGCTCCAGGCAAGGCGTGTCCACACCCTGAATGTGCTTGTGACGCACAATGGGACATTTAACTTTCCCCTCGTTTCTCCAGTTTTCCAGCATTCTCCATAATGCAGCGTTGACTTAGTGGCCATCATCCTGCCATTCGGATGACGTTTTATGTTTCATGCGGGATATCCTTGTGTCTCCGGTAAGCAAAGCACCATGACGGATCACCGGCCCTCGCACGTCTCCCGCACGGGCCGGTTCCCAATCATTGCAATGTGGTTGTATGATGAAGTAAAGGCGCACACCAACAATGCAAGACACAACGGGAGGTACATTTCCAACTCCTTCTATATTACGCCTTACTTCGTCCTGCCACCTCTGCAACGTCACGTCCTTTTCCCCAAAACTCCACTGCAGTCCCTCATACAACATAACTAGTGTTACTGAGTAGCCCTCCCATGTGCATTGCCCTTTTAAGATGGGTCATGACTGAGTCATGGCCCAAGCTAATGAAAGGGAGCCCTGCAGGCACGTGCGGCAGAAAAGCTCCAGACTCCGAAATGGAATGACTTGAGTCCATCTCTCATTAAGGCCTGCAGGGCCACCAGTGCATTAAGTGGGGTAAGACATTGAGGGGGAGCCCTCGTTTGGGGCCGTGGTCTACAAAACGCACAAATCATAGTAAGGTGCGCAAACTAATGTATAAATGTATGTGAGCATTTATATGTTTGTATGCGTACTACTATGGTCTGTGTACTTTTCAAGCCATCTTTTATAAACATAGCAATGTTACATGGTTTGCAAAGGTAGCGGGCGCCCCTCTCTCGACAGAACAAGGCCTGATAACCTGTTCAGTGGTTATTAACCACTTGAGAGTTCGCAGCCACTGCTTTTACTCACTGTGCCTTTCACAGATGGGAAATATCCATTTGCATATCAGTCTTTGTCCTGCCCAGGGGCAGTCCAGCACCGAAATGCAATGGCAATTCCAACCTGAACGAGAGTACCACCAGCAACCCCATACACGTGTTTCACCCTTCTTGGGGATCATCAGTGAGGTGAAGCTGATGCCTCTCTAAGCACAGTGAGAGGGAGACCACGTCTGGTTGCCCCCAGGAGACCTAGGGTTACCAATCCCATGTTCCTTGAAATTTAGTTTGCAAAGGTAGCGGGCGCCCCTCTCTCGACAGAACAAGGCCTGATAACCTGTTCAGTGGTTATTAACCACTTGAGAGTTCGCAGCCACTGCTTTTACTCACTGTGCCTTTCACAGATGGGAAATATCCATTTGCATATCAGTCTTTGTCCTGCCCAGGGGCAGTCCAGCACCGAAATGCAATGGCAATTCCAACCTGAACGAGAGTACCACCAGCAACCCCATACACGTGTTTCACCCTTCTTGGGGATCATCAGTGAGGTGAAGCTGATGCCTCTCTAAGCACAGTGAGAGGGAGATCACGTCTGGTTGCCCCCAGGAGACCTAGGGTTACCAATCCCATGTTCCTTGAAATTTAGTTTGCAAAGGTAGCGGGCGCCCCTCTCTCGACAGAACAAGGCCTGATAACCTGTTCAGTGGTTATTAACCACTTGAGAGTTCGCAGCCACTGCTTTTACTCACTGTGCCTTTCACAGATGGGAAATATCCATTTGCATATCAGTCTTTGTCCTGCCTAGGTTACCTGGGGGCAACCAGACGTGGACTCCCTGCTCACTGTGCTTAGAGAGGCTCAGCTTCACCTCACTGATGATGCCCAACAAGGCTGAAACACGTGTATGGGGTTGCTGATGGTACTCTTGTTCAGAGAGGAATTGCCATAGCATTTCGGTGCTGGACTGCCCTTGTGGGCGGGACAAAGACTGATATGCAAATGGATATTTCCCATCTGTGAAATGTACAGCGAGCAAAAAGCAATGGCTGCGAACTCTCAATGTGGTTAATAACCACTGAACAGGTTATCATGCCTTGTTCTTTCGAGAGAGGGGCGCCTGCTACCTTTTTTGTATTTATGAAAGGAACTTGGGGTTGGTCACCCTAGGTTACCTGGGGGCAACCAGACGTGGACTCCCTGCTCACTGTGCTTAGAGAGGCTCAGCTTCACCTCACTGATGATGCCCAACAAGGCTGAAACACGTGTATGGGGTTGCTGATGGTACTCTTGTTCAGAGAGGAATTGCCATAGCATTTCTGTGCTGGACTGCCCTTGTGGGCGGGACAAAGACTGATATGCAAATGGATATTTCCCATCTGTGAAGGTACAGTGAGCAAAAAGCAATGGCTGCGAACTCTCGATGTGGTTAATAACCACTGAACAGGTTATCATGCCTTGTTCTTTCGAGAGAGGGGCGCCTGCTACCTTTTTTGTATTTATGAAAGGAACTTGGGGTTGGTCACCCTAGGTTACCTGGGGGCAACCAGACGTGGACTCCCTGCTCACTGTGCTTAGAGAGGCTCAGCTTCACCTCACTGATGATGCCCAACAAGGCTGAAACACGTGTATGGGGTTGCTGATGGTACTCTTGTTCAGAGAGGAATTGCCATAGCATTTCGGTGCTGGACTGCCCTTGTGGGCGGGACAAAGACTGATATGCAAATGGATATTTCCCATCTGTGAAGGTACAGTGAGCAAAAAGCAATGGCTGCGAACTCTCAATGTGGTTAATAACCACTGAACAGGTTATCATGCCTTGTTCTTTCGAGAGAGGGGCGCCTGCTACCTTTTTTGTATTTATAGCAATGTTACATATTTCTATGTTTATAAAAGGTGGTGAAAAGTGCACACACCATAGTAAGTTACGCACACGTGTGCTTACCTTACTATGGTTTGTGTACTTTTCAAGCCACCGTTTATAAATATAGATATTTGTAACATATTTCTATGTTGATAAAAGACGGCTTGAAACGTAAACAATTCAAGGCATCTTTAAAGCGTTGAGGACGGACAAAACCCGAGGTGGCTTTGTCCTTGGACAAAGCTTTATAAAAGATGCCTTGAATTGTGTACGTTTCAAGCCGTCTTTTATAAACATAGAAATATTTATACGTTCATAAAAGATGGCTAGAAACGTACACAGTTCAAGGCATCTTTTATAAAGCTTTGCCAACGGAGAAAGACGCCTTGGGCTCAGTGATCTCTGCTCAGAGCAGATAGATCACAGAGCCCGAGGCGTCTTTCACCCTCTGCGAACCCGCTGGCTCAGTGATCTAATCTGCAATATTAGATCACGGAGCCCGCGAGAGCAAAAGGACAGTGACTTCCTCTGATGACCCCACACATGAGGGCTCATCAGAGGAAGTTACAGTGACTGACAGAAGTGCCAGACAGCCACAGCAATGCTGTGCCTGGCTGGCACGTCTGTCAGCTCGCCTGACGTTAAACTGGCGGGTGCATCTCCCGCTGTGGCCGCGGCAGGATAATGCGTCCTGCCAGTGTTGTGTGGGACCGGGGGCCCAGCTCAGCCCCACTTTTTGGTGATTCCCAGGGCCTGGCCCCGGCCCACTTAAAGCACTGAGGCCCACCCTGTACAAGCAGGGCCTGCAGGCCAGCTTGCCATGGGGTCCCCTTGCCAAGAGGGCATCCAGGTTCCGCATGTGCTGGTAGGTCTCAACCTGCCACCCCTAGAGGCACGGAGCCTCATAGGTACTGGTGTCCCATAGCCCCTGGGGGGTGGGGGGGTGGGGCTGGTGCAGTGTCTAGGAACAGCCCCCACCCATCAATCCACCGAGGCACGGAGCCTCCGTGGTGCTGGTGTCCCAGAGTACCACTGGGTGCTGCTGCGATGCATGCTCAAAACAATTCCGACATTATAGCCTTCACCAGGGCTTTTAGTGGGCCAGGAGGAGGTGCAGAGCCCGTGCAGTCCCCAAAAACTGGTTTTCATCCGAGGCGCCCTAATTACTGATTGAGTCCTGTCCTACATTATTTTGTGCGCAGGCTCTTGTCGCCATCATGTAGCGGACATTTAAAGTGCGCCTTGGTTTCGCTTTTGTGAACAAAATGAATCACCTTTACACATGAGATGGAAACTAATGCGCAGTTCATGTTTTTGTCACATGGTGGCGATGGAAGACTACGCACAAAACATGTATAGGGAATACATTGTTTTTTTGTTTACCCAATCCGCAATGGTTAACTGCAGCCTCCAGGATACACACAGCAGGACCTTCAGGTGTGTAAAGAGGGACTATTGTGAAATTCCCAGCCTCTGTTAGCTGAAGTGAACTGCATATGAACTTTCACTTCATCTAACATGTTCTGTGTGATTTGTTAATGGCTTCCCCATTACATGTTGAGCACACTGTTTTTTCTCCTATTGGCTGCAGTTAATCTGTTTTTTTAGTTTAAAACTACTGTAACTTAGCCTATTTTTAATTTGGGCTATTGTGTGGTGATAAAAGCGCTACCTTTCAGCCGGACTATTGTCATTTTTAAAATTTTGTTAGACCAAATTGAAAAACTTTTCTACACATAACAGGTGGGAAAAGGAGGATTAAAGTCACATGGCCTAATGTAAAGGGTCCGTCATTAGCAGCCAAGTATTCCACTCCCCTTCTCACACACCATTGAATATATTTGGAAGTCATTCAAAATAAGAGTCGGCTTTTTCCACATGATTGTGAAGAAAATGATACATGCTTCGTTGTTGCCATTCATAAACTGCAACCACGTCTCCTAATTTGCGCCGCCATATATGCCAGCAGCCTGGCAAGCGGTGGACCTTAGCGACCCTTGGCGGTTTCAAGCTGGAGCTCAGAAAGCCTACAGTAACGCATGGGCCGGGAATGTTAGACCAGGCTGCGGTTATTTTGAAAGATTTGACCACATTCAGTTTGATCCTTAAATAATCCCAAACCAGGGAGTTACCCACAAACTGATGTATGTATTTTGGGCAACTCTCCCGCTATGGAATATATTCAGGAACAGAATGGGGTTACTCATCCCAGTTAGTTTTACAATCTGTTGGTCATGATAGCAGGGACGTCATTTCACCAAAATGCCAGGGGTCGCGGAAGTGACATCACAATGACACGCCCCCAAGAGTGACATCACAGGAAGTGATGTCATTTGACCACGCCCCCGTGTGACATCACACCGAGTGATGTCATTTGACCACGCCCCCACGTGACAAGTGGCATCGTAAAGCATTATCACTCAGTACACTAAGAAAAATATGGTTACGATATCACTATATTGTGACAATTTATACACGACTGGATCATCATATGTAGCAGTGTGTCAAGGTCCATGTTGCCATGGGAAGTGTATGAACAAAAATCCCCACGGTCGTCTCGGTTCTGCTTGTAAAACTGAAGAATTTCAGTGCAAGAACAGTTTGTAGCTGTAAAAAACATATGTGTACCATTATGGCATTTGCGGTATAATTTTGGAATTACCCTTATGCTTTTCTCAGTAGTTAATTCGGATAACATGATCGATATATCTCAGTTATTTAAAACAACAGATTCAAAATCGATAAATTACATGAAATTGTTACATTAAACATTAAAGCAAAGTCCAACACAAAATTAAAGCAACGTCCAAAATAGATATGTTTAAAATGTAATTCTGCTGAAATATCTATCCAAGGCGTATGCAATATTTCCACACGCAAAAGTAGCATTTCTTGGGCCCAAGACACATTCACGTTTACCGATGCTAGGGTGGCAAAAATAAACGAGCTTCTCACTTCAGCATTACTTGTAGGAAGGATTAGAACTGGGGCTGTGTGTTTTTTAATAGAACGTGTGTGAGCAGCCGGTATTGCCAAGGTGAAGAAGATTCATGTAATGAGTGTATGAAAGTTTATATGTTTATAAATCAGCTCCATAAAAGTGTAATGTGTTTGAAAGTGTTGCATAGATGGCAGCTTCCCCAATGTCGGTCTGGGAATGCTCGTCAAGTGCGTATTTTGATTCGTAGTGTATGGAACATTTAATCAAGGTTGGACAGGGACTGGGCCATCACATTGTCTCGGGCGCCAATGAAAAAGTGACCCACTTGTAAATGGCAATTAATTCCCTGCGGCAGCAGCTGCCGGCAGACTGACTGTTTTGGAACGAACCAGTGGGCCAGGAGGGCCTGTTAAGACTTGAGGAATAATACAATTATCACGGATAAAAAGCTTCAGGCTATGATGGGACTGTCATGGTTAGCCAGTAAACAGGCAGAATGGATGTGGCTGGCCGACTTCGTTCCGTTTTGTGTGTTTGGGGTACGGTATTAGGGGGTCGGTGGCACGGTGAGGTGGTGGCGTGGGTTAGAAGGGGTCTAGAGGGGAACCCCCATTAAAAAAAAACAGCAAAAATGGCCACAGTGAAAACACAACAGCACATATGCAAACGGCTAAAATAGCCCAGAGGAAAACACGGGAAACCAAAATAACATAACACAACAAAAATAAACATATCTTTCAATGGAGTGAGGAGGACAGAAACCAGATTGGAGTGAAGGAAAAAGGGAGTCAGAATCAAGATAATATGAATGTCTGAAAATAGACAGCTCAAAATATATTATTAGAAAGGGAAGATGGTAGATTTGATGATCGTTAGAAAGAAGAGAGGAATCAAGAACATACTTTTTAAGAATAGGTAGAATAGTAACATGTTTAAAGAGAGAAGGGAACGTGGGAGCAGGTTGAGGAGAGTTGAATGGAGAAGTAAAATTAGAAAGACATAGGGATGTGCCAGAACAATGAGGGCCAAGGAAAGCGCGATAAACAGAGGCAGCACTGGGATTAGCCTATTACAGCATGAGAGTAAATATATATGGAGATAAGGAAGAAGGCGAGAATGAGACAGGTGAAGAGCAAGAAGAGGAAAACAGAGAGACTGATGTGAAAGCAGAAGGACGATGATCAATCTTTGACAAAAATAAGAAGCTATGTCTGAAGCAGGGAGAAAAGAATTAGGCACAGGATCAGGAAGGAGGGACACCAAAATAGTATTACAAGGAGGAAAGAGATTACATGGATAGTGAGAGTAACAGTAGAAATAGTGCAGTCATCATTTGGCATAAAGTAAACATCGATCATAGGAAGCGTGGAGCGAAGATTCAGTACCAAGATCATATGGAGAATGAGAGAATGAGAGAATATGTTTTGCATTGCGCTGATGCCCCGTGTGCGAAGCACACACACCCGACCCACACACCCGACCTCAGTCAGCCTGGGCCTGCAGCGGCGGCGCCGTGGCCGCAGGCGAGGGCTGTGCACAGACACACGCCGCAGCAACAAAACCCCAGGCACACACCCGCCCCGACTCACACACAGCCAGCCCACCCCGACCTGAGACTGTACTCACTGGGCCTTCGGCACAGCACTCAGGAGGAGCTCAGGAGCACGCCGCGCACATCTTTTAAAACAGAAACCACCCACGCCAAAATGGAGGACAAGCAACACACAGCACGGAATGAAGATCCCTGTGGCCACGCCCCCTCCTCTGATTGGACGGATGCCAGAGGTCGCAAGAGATTGACAGAGGTCGCTGGCCAATCGTCAGCGGTCGCTCTTGCGACCTCTGGCGACCCCCAAATGACGTCCCTGCATGATAGCTTTGGAAAATAATGGATTTCATAATGGCTTTGTGTCTATAGTAGTCCAGCCACTGGGAAGAACCCAGTGTCATGGAATACCACCCAACCGCTATCACAGCGATGTTGGGCATTGTGCTGTTGGGCATGAACCTTGGGCTTTAACCGTCCAGCCTAAAAAATGTAGTAATTGAAAGAGTCGCGAGAGACGTTTGCCAATTTCCACTGAGTGTCGAGACATGACAGTTGGAATCCTGCCTGGCATGGGGCCAAATTATATTCGAGGCGGATCAAGTCTGCTGGAGCTCACGCAGGCAGTCAAAACTGTTTTTTCAGTAACTTGGGCTCCAGCCGGCTGACAGCGGGAATGTTATCAAAGGCTTAGGACCTACACCATACATGAGGATCGGAAGGATCTTTGCAGTGTACAATTGGACCAATATCCCTGGGGACTAGCCCCCTCCTCTGTGAGCCAGTTTAGCCAATCCACCCAAGGTCTGGGAGCATTTTCGCTTGCGGAGGTGAATGTGTTGGGTGCCTGATAGCTGATTATCAAACAGGACACCCAGATATATAAAATATCACATGTCATCAATCCACATTATGTCTTTGCAAATCTAAAATCGAAAAGAAAAAAAAAACAGAAAGACTACACTTTGCAACACTATAGCTTACGTATCATTGAGATAATAGATCTTTCAGAATTCGACAAGTCAACATTACATTAAAACATTTTTTTGGGGGAAATGTCAACAGGATTTATCACATTTCCCCACTAGACCATTTATGCATCATGCATCTCCCCTTACTGAGAGATCTCAATGCTCCAAGTAGTTCACAACAGCTAGCTTCAAATAGATACGTTGACAATGGAAAAGAACGCCCCATATTAGTTCAGGTGTTACAAAGCAGTATTCATTGAAGAAATGATCAAAATACTTCTTCTCAGGTACAGCAGATTAGTACATTCAGTCAACAGATGTTTTAGGGTTTGAGGTTGTTCCTGAATCAAGACAAATCTGCAGTAATGGATATCTCTAGTGAGCATTTTACGCATTGCCAGCATATCATTTGTGTTCCATAGGTTCAACCTAAACCTCAAATACTGATTTCTGTATGTGGGAGCCGAAAACTTGACCAACTATGATTCTGCGATTATTACCTTTTTAGGGAGAAAAGCACGTTCTTTGAATAGATGTAGTTTCATGCATTTCTCCCTAGTGATAATCCAGTCATACTGGTAAAGTTTAGGCTTTGCTCTATCTGGGTTAGTGTTTAACAATGACTCAGATACACCAGCATTTTCCATATAAGTCTGTAGCTTTGACAACCATATATGCATTTTTGTAATGAGTTGTACAAGTTACATATTTCGATACAATACTCCTAATTGAGTTATCCTTAGTTGGCAGTAGGCATTTCCGATAAAAAGAGGGCATCTTCCACATGTACAACGCGCTCAAGGACACTAGGCCTAGTTCATGTCTGATAGCACAAATCGACTGAGATTGAGGCAAATTCAAGACATTTCTCCAAAAATAACCGTCAAGGCGAGACCAGAAAAGTTCTCCTCGCCATGCCATGCTCTAGCTTCCACACCACATGTTATTGTGGGCACCACTTTCTGTTTATAGAAAGTTATTGCAGGCATCAGAGAGAACTTGCCATATTTGTCCTGAATAATCCGAGCTTGGCCCGCGGCTGTCCTAAGTTTTTTATGTATGTCAATGTAGTATGGTTCAACAGAGGGGTGATTATTCGTGCTAAACCCCAGATATTTATATTCATTTACAACCATCAGACGGCATAAAACATCAAGGGGAGACACTGGCCACTCAGTTTCGGAGAGTCCGACACCACTTCCGCGAAGGAGAACCTCATGTCGGAAATAAAGAAATTAAAAAGGGCTGAGACCAGAATACAGTCTTGTTTCAGGCCCCTGTATCTTGGAATAGGGGCTGAGAGAGTTCCAGTCATAGACAACCGAATTTTAATTGATGTATTAGTGTGTAATTGGTTGATCCAGTACTGTAATGGTGGTGGACGCCTTGCCTTATAAAACCTTTCTCTCACAGGTTCCCTTGAAAGTGAATCACAAGCAGCCTGAAAGTCGATGAAGGCCATGTATAGAGCCTGCTTCCTTTCTTTTTCATAAAGTTTGATTGCGTGCAGAGATATTAGGTTTACAGTTGTACCCAAGCCGGTGACCAACCCCATCTGGAAGGGATCTGATGTGTGTGTTGTGTTCACCCAATGATGAAAATTGTTTAAGGATTATTCTAGCAAACAGCGTCCCTAGCACTTCAAGAAGGGTGACTGGTCTGTAATTTTCTGGGGCCTGGCGATTCCCTTTTATATAAAGTTATTACAATCGAATTTTGCCATGATACTGGAACTTTACCGCTATGTAGTACCTGTCTGAATATTGACATCCGAATTGATGCCCAAGCTTCCGGATGTGTTCTCATCATGAGTTTGGAGAGACCGTCCGGGCCTGGGGCACGCAACGTGCTCAATTTGCTTGTGTGAAATAGAATATCTTTGACATGAAAATTGATATCGTATTGCCCAACCAGATTCTGACAATCACATCGAGAAGAGAGATTCATGTCTGCATAGAGAGACTTGTAATATTTTTCCCACACTTCTTCAGGAACGGCATTTATCTGAACGCCTATCTGATGCACGACATTTGCCTGATTTATAGGAACCCAAATGAGTGCAGAGTTTTCGGATGCTAGCATCCGTAACATAATCTCTGCATCTTGTTGGTATAGTTTTACACGCCTATTCCTTATCCAGTTTTTGTATTTACTTTTGAGCGTTCTTAAGTCTTGATGGATAGATACTGACAGCACCTTCATAAGGGCGCGTCTGTTCGCTTGGTATTGTGCTCTCATCATTACTAGTTCTTGGTTGTATGTATGCAGATGACTAGTAGTATTATTGTTGTTAGAGCTAGCCTTTTGTTTATATTTTTGCAGCACTGCAACATATAA
The DNA here is from genome assembly GCF_040938575.1 of Ambystoma mexicanum. NCBI lineage: Eukaryota > Metazoa > Chordata > Amphibia > Caudata > Ambystomatidae > Ambystoma > Ambystoma mexicanum. The sequence goes on along the minus strand of NC_090930.1, from coordinate 410,017,738 downwards.
GCCACTCGAAGAAGTAAGGTCTCGATAAAGGATCTTTGAGGGATATAATAACTGCATGTTTAGGTCCTTAAGCAAGTTGGGAGTCCATCTGAAGTGATTTTTGGCATTAGCAGCAGATAGGTTTTGAACACAGGATAACTGTGACTTAACTTTAGGATTTTCACAGGACCAGGTTAATGAGGGCAGATTGTGATCGCTACTCGTTTGAGGTTTTACCTGAAAGGATTCAATAATTGCGAACATATTTGTACTCACATATACGTTGTCAATTAAAGCTACCTGTTAGTTCTGAGGCGGGGTGTCGCCCGGAACGGCACCATTCACCATTAATAGCTGTCTTTCCTTCATTAGGGCCGACCAGCGTTTATCCACAGGTGTCAACTGGGTAGTTGAGTTTGTTAAACATCTGATATTAAGGTCTCCTGCCAAGATCGTGTACTAAATGGTAGGGTCAGAGGCTATGCAATCTAGGATATTTTCTACATCTTTGAGAAATTCCTCGTCTCCAGTTCCCGTATGATTCCAGTATGTATTCACCAATGCTTTGGTACAGGTGGGAGATTTAATTTTAACCAATTGGAGAAACATATTCGGGGATAGCCACAATATGATTTCTACATTTGCTGCAGTTCTCACTGCTACCATTAAACCAGCCATAGGTCTTCCTCTGACCAGTAACTTATCAGGAATTAAAGACAAGGTACGACTCTCCCAAACTGGGGTTACGGTTAACCATACTTCTTGTAATGCTATTATGTCATGCTCATTAAGAGGGTTTGAGACTCCGAATGTTAGGTGCTTTTACCCCTGCATGCTCCATGAAGCAAATGAGCATGACATTGACTTTAAAGTAGCGAGTTGTTAATTAGAATTATAAAGTGGGTATTAGGTCTGTTCACATTCTGAGAGCATATGAGTTTGATACCTTGGGCCGTTGACTGTAAATTCACATGGGGCTCAGACTGTTGAATCCAAGGCAAGTGCCTTGCCAGATCACTCTCTAGCCTGCCAAATTAAGTTCAGGACGATGCCAGAGGGAATCCATAGTTTAACTATGGACGGATTGCACTCATCTATGAGTTCAGTTTGGGCAGTGTCACTCAAACATAAGTCTTCCATTAGCTGGACATCACTCATAATGTTTAGCACACTAGACCTGTTTAGGTCGTAAGCTGGAAAGGGCTTGCTTCTACACTTCATAAATAAGTAATGTGCAGATCGTCTACAATGTGTCTGGTTTACCTGTTTTTGGGTGTCAGTACCATGAGCCATCTGATTTTTTTTCTCGTTGTCTAGAAGCTCGGGGGGGCTCTCATTGGGACTGAGTCTAATTCCATTCCCAAATGCGAGAGTGTCACTGGACCTTTAGAAATAGAAGGTTTAGATGGAAGGCGCGTCATAAAAAGATTTAGTGATCTCGCAATTTCTTCTCTTCTTTCCTCTAAAGTCGTCAATTGGGTGTCAACTGAGCTATTCACTATATGATCTCTGTGCGGTATCCTATCTGCCCTAAGGTGATTGAGCTGTAAGTTCATTACTGAATTCTTAGTGTGCCGATCCGACTGATGTTTATGCAGCAACTTGTTTGGGAGCAGGTGATTCGGCTGAGCACTCGAGCGTAATGCGTTGCCGTTCTGATCCGATTCAACTACTCTCAGTAGTGTATCTAGTGGTTCATAATCTAAGCTTTCCATTCTTGGAACGTGCTGATTAATAGTTTTTTGTTTAGCTCTGCTTTCAAACTTCTTGCAAGTTAGTTTGTTATATTTTTTCACTCCCACAGAGCTTTGCACTTGCAGATTAGGTTTAGAGAGTGATAGCATATTGATAAAATGATGGGAACTTAAGCGCTTAACAGCGGTTGTCGATTGGATGTTTTTACTTTTTTTAAGAGAAACAGCTGTCGCCTTTTTCCTTTTTGGGCCTGAAAACATTTTATAAAGGCTTATTTTCTCAGCAGGCGCTGGTATGCTCACTTCAATGTGAACTAGGGGTGATACAGACTGCGAGATACCAGCCGCCGTCACTGTTTTTGCAATTTGAGGAATTACTGTTTTTGGTTTTCTTCTTTTTTTTGTCGCTTCCAGTTGCCTGTGGTAGTGCCTTAGAACTTGCTGATGGAATAGCCGTTGTTTGCCCTTCCAAGATTATTACATTGCTAGCATCGAGCGGTATATTCTGGGGGCTATTGCTGCTCTCAAAAGGAGCTTCAGGGGCCCATCTTGTATATTCGTTTCCCCCCCCCCCATTTCTCTTGATGTCGTATTTTCCTGCCGTTGCAAGATTTGCAATATCAAGTTGGATTGCTCATATAACCTTTTATCTAAGGTCTCATACAACTTGGCTAAAGAGAAGAACGCAGTGTTCATCGCCTGCAGCGTAATGTCTATGCCTGCAGGCAAACCTGTTGGTATAACATCAGGGATGTACTGTGAAAGAGTTCTCACTTTCCTTGGCGCTGGTTCAGTAAAAGATATCCATAGTACTGACGAGTACTGATAGATTGCTCGACGAGGGTTTCATTAGAGGAGGAGTTGAGCTTTTATTCTCTTCGTTCTCATTTTGATTGGTTGGGTCCTGATGGCACGTTGGAGATTTAGTTTGCGACCCTGTAGGGCTGCAGCCCAAAGCAATCGACTGCATGGGAACAAGGGAAATTCAGTCTACGTTGCACTGAGAAGGATTATAACTTTTGTGAACCTGAACGACCCCCAGTACCTCATTCAGTCGCAGGGGCCAAAGCTCCCATTAGGACAGAATCCAATACCAAGCCAGCCTCCACGATGGAGTCTGGGGGAGGGGTACATAAATCGCTTTCCGTCTGTGCAGCACTGTTTACGGTTGCAGCAAAAGTAAAGATTTCGTGTGCTTGCCCATTGCGAATCCACGGGTTCGCAGCTGATAGACTTTCTGTAATGCAGAATCTAGGAGTGTCTGACGCAGGGACGTCATTTCACCAAAACGCCAGGGGTAGCGGAAGTGACATCACAGTGTCACGCCCACAAGAGTGACATCACAGGAAGTGATGTCATTTGACCACACCCTCACTCGACATCACAGAAAGTGACGTCATTTGACCAAGCCCCACAGGAAGGGATGTCATTTGACCACGCCCTCCACATGACATCACAGAAAGTGGCCTCATAAAGCATTATCCCCTCAGTACACTAAGAAATATATGGTTACGATATCAGTGTATTGTGACATTTCATACAAGAATGGATCATCATATGTAGCAGTGTCAAGGTCCATGTTGCCACGCGAAGTGTATGAACCCAAATACCCTCTTAATGTGGATCCGCCTTGTTAGTTCAACAGGACTACAGAGCGAAATCACATTCTGGGGGGACAGGGACGGATAGGCGGATATGGGGATAGGGGAAAGCCAGGATAAAAGGGGAGAGGGAGAATATTTCACCAGAAAACATGTATGGCATCCACAGTTTTTAATAATTCTTCTTGTGTTATTTTGGCTGCCAAAAGATTAGTTCTAAATGTGTTCAAGGTATACAGTGCATTGCTGAGCGATGCCACCTTCAGTACCAAAAGCCTCATAAGTCATGTGCCCATATTTTACGGGGGAAAAAATCCTGGCTACATTTTGCATTACTCCCACATTTACCAACACTCTTTATACGCCTACGTTCCTGTTCCTACATGTTCATTGTCCTCCACACCCCTCACCTCTCCATAATGGTACACATTCCAACAATTAGTATTATTGTATAGATTTTGGGATAATGCCCAACCCTTCACTCTGATCATAAGACTTAAAATGTAGTTTCTTACCAGATTGAGCAGAACAGTGGCTTGACAGATGTGTCCGAGGCTGCTGTTTCAGTGGCATGTAAGGTGAAGATTCTGACACAGAAAGGAAGGAACTCCACATGAAGATGCAGGTCTGAAAATAAAAACAAATTATCAGAATGGAAGAGTCATTTGTACAACAGCACACCAGATTATCATTTGTCATAGAGACAAGATACTGACTGAACGCACTGAGGGGTGTGCTTTCCAGACTGCCATTAACTGCAGTGCCCTGCTTCTGACCTTGCAATCCGGCCACCCAGCAGCCTATTCCACCCTCCATTTCCCGGCATCCCTGGAGCCTGGGGTACCTCTCATCCCGGCACATCTAGCCTCCCCTCACTCACATGAGCACTTGGGGTGACGTGATATTATCGAATTATACTCCTGAAACTGAATACCCTACACCCAGTGACCCTAATGTGGCTGGGAAGAGGTGGATGGTGACGTCCCATAACCATGTGAGGCCATACACTGGAAAACTGGGGTGTGCAGCGTAACCCCTCACTATTTACCCAGAGGCAGAACTGATTATTGTGGCAGATATTTATTGGCCCATTATTTTTATGATGATGATATTTTGAATGCACAGAGCTGGATTCCAGCGAGCACTGAGCAACTCAATATGATCTCTGCTGCTTAGGAGGCGTTTCAATGAAGATGCAGGAAGGACAGTTGTCTCAGGTAAGGAGCGATTGTGCTGCGAAGTGACTCTGTTGAAAAGTCTACATGTTGTCCCCTTTGTGTGAGGGACCAGCAGGGTTCCACGACTCCCACCACACTTGCCCAGTCAAGGAGGCGTGGAAGAAGGGAGGCCACAGAGATACAGTAAACCCTGCACTCCAGACACACCTCCACAGCATGGACCCAGGGGCCAGAGAAGCACCCCAGGCACAGGGGTCCCTTCCAGATACCAGGGAGCGCACAGATCACACAGCTAGGGGGCCGAGAGCGCAGCCCGCAACACTCCAGATAAAGCCCCCCGATTTGGGCCAACCAAGCCCTGCAGCACTCCAGATACAGGCCCCCCACATCCCACAAACGCACACAAAGACTAGAGCAAGCAGACATTTGCATGCATGCACACCCCCACCCCGAAAGCAGAGCTCCCTGTCCTTGGCCACAGGCACCCTGCCAGTGGAGTCTGCTGGGACCCCGATTACATTCTGCTTGAGGAATCAGTTTTTAGGCTTTTAGCTCCAATTGTGTGTAAGTATTTGAGGTATTCAGATGTGTGCAGCGCACTTTGTTGCTGTATTGAATGCATGCTCCTTCGCCAATGAGGTAAATTCACAAAAACCCCAATTCTATGGAAAGAGGCAGAGAGAAGCTTCATCATTCTCCAATGGTACTGTGTTTCACTTTGTGTATAGGCGCGTTATAAATGCCATAGTATATCATATGTTGACATTCCTTGCCAATGACATTTTAGAATATTGCAAGGCCGGGACACACATGATACTTTATAAATCGGGGTTCTAGGGACTCTAATGGGGAGAAACTGGGGTGGCTAAACCTGAGCAACTCAGTCCGTGGGGCAGATTCCTAGCTCAGGGGCAACTGGAAGCAAGACGACGTGGGAGCAACACAGGTTCGATCCCCAGGTCCACGCTTAGAAACCTCTGGGCATTAAGCAAGAACCAATCATAATAATATAATAAAGAACCAATCATATCATAACAGCAGACCTACCTACATTATGTGGAAAGGTCCTGCTTTAATTCTGCTAGCATATTCCTGAGAACCAATAGAATGCTTCTAGCAGTCATTTTCTGGCTCCCATCTCCACAATTTAATCCAGTCCACTACAAAGATTTTGGAGACCCAGTTCAACAGATTTATGGCTAGCACTTGCAAATTCCACCCACCAAAATATATCCATGTGTACATTTGAGGGACCTGCTGACAGTTCTACCATTAGGCAAAAGTCAGACCTACGTACCCATACGGTAATTAGCGACAACGGTGCCGCACCCAGCAACGTCAAGTATGTTCTTGTGATTGAAAAACTAACCGGTCGTCGACTCCTCCACCGAAAGTTGAAATCACCCCCACCCCCGAAACAATATAAATGACCACCAATAAAATCACGGACGAAAACGAATGTCGGAAGAAAATCATCCACTATGTAAAATAAGAATTTCCGGTGTCACCTTTCAGCAGAGCCACTGCCAGCGTAGATGTTAAGCCCAACCTGCACAATGCCGCATAGTTAGCCTAGAACACTGCATATTTTATTTCCCTCCAGTAATGATCATTGGACCAGATTCTGGCAGCCATCCACTTGCAATGCTGCCTCTGTGCCTTGCGTCCGACTGTGTCACTTTGCAAAGCAGTGTCTCCATTCGCCTTTTTCTGCACACTGCATATAGACAAATGACCCTTTCTCACCTTCAACATCCTGATTTGAAAATAATGTTTAGATAGCAATCTGAAAAATGCGTTGATGAATTTGCTTCAAGCGCCCTTTGCATGTTGATGCTCCATTCACAATCGCCCTTAATAACAGCAGTAGATCCATCAGGCCTCAACGGCCGTGTTAAGGTCAGCGAGGTACATTTTTCTAGAAGACATGAACCATAATGTTTGTCATCAGAGTTCCTGGAAAAAGCTTGCTGCACGATTACGCAAAGCAGCGGTAAAGATCAGCCCAAAATTTCGGGAGCGCAGGGTATTTTATTTTGCCGAGCACACACGCACGTGTAGCTGTTGTCGCCTGAGGTGCCAAGCTAGCCGCCTGCGGCCGCAGGCAAATAGTAGGCTAGCACAGCACACATGCAACCTAGGCTGCACCTGTTCCTAGCGGCCGCAGGGGCATACCACAAGAGCACACATCCGACCTCAGCCTGGGGCCTACGGCGACACACGCCAGCAACATTAATCCACCCAGCAGCTCACACACACCCGCTCGCCCCCGACCTCAGTCACACACACACGACATGGACTGACTCACCGCTGTGTGTTAGCTTGGAAGAAGTTAGTTGGCTTGGACTTGCTGGTACCAAGAGAAACCACAAAGCTGCTGCTTCACGCTGGCTTGGCTGCAGTGCTCACAAAATGGAGGACCACCAGCACGCTGCACCGCTTGAGCGGTGGCCACGCCCCCTCCTCCTCTGATTGGAGGAAATGCCAGAGGTCGCAAGAGAGTGACAGCGGTCGCTGGGCAATCGGCAGCGGTCGCTCTTGCGACCTCTGGCGACCCCCAAATGACGTCCCTGGTCTGACGGTGCCACCTCTGGGCAAACCCGGTTTATCGTATTCAGGCTTCTCGTAAAATGTATCTTATGGCTGGTTAGTTTGGGCGTGATGTTTGAGGCGTCCAACAGATGGGACATTTCTTTTGTAGGGGGCAAAAATCCAGCATGATTACGCAATACAAATAAAATCAACAAACAAATATGTGTGTATTATCTCCACAACAACATTTGTGTTGAAATAACACTAAAAACAAAAAAAGAGTATTCGCTTCCTGCGAGATGGAAGGATATTTCCTAACAGAAGAAAGAAAATTTAACAACACAAATTTGTGACCAAATCACGGACTCGCCCACAATCACCAAACCGTCACAACAGCACTTGCAAAAATGTACTTCCGTAAATACGCGCGCGCGAATACGCGCACGCTCTCTTTAAATGGGATTGTGGGATTGAGTGGGCAGGGCTTGTCCTTATACAAGTAATTCAGCTCAAATAAAGACCTATAAATAAAAAAAGAAACGTAAATAAGTAGTAGCATGTTATTAAGTGCCCACTATGTCCTTTCCAATGGCCAGGAGATGATTCTTTCCCATGGTCGTACCGTGGTGGGCTGATCAGGTGATTAGAGTCCGGGAGCCACACGGCCACAACAGCACTTGCAAATATTCACTTCTGTACATTGGTCTATTCCCCAGTTTCGGTGGTATCGAAAAAGTTACTTACTGCCAATCCCATCCCATATCTGCCATGTACAAATTGTAAAGCAAGGGGGCAACAATGCACCCCTGTTTGAGTCCCTGATGGGTAGGAATCCAAGAGGCGGTTTTGCCAGATTTGTCAAGCAGGACTTTCACTCTAGTCCTGTCATGGAGAGCAATTATCATGAGAAGCCCTGACGGGATATTCCAATTGGTGAGTTTGTTCCAGAGCCTGGTCCTATTTACTGAATCGAAGGCAGTGATGTAGTCAATAAAGGCTACATACACTGTCCTCTGGTGCATGCTCAATGTTTGTTGAATGGTAGTTTACGGAGCAAGGCAATTGGTGGTGGTACTCGGGCCTTTCTGGAAACCAGTCTGGTTAAATGGAATAAGTCTAATGCTGTCTGCCCAATTCCATAATTCATCAAGCAATAAACGAGAGAAGATCTTAAAGGGAGCATCCAACATCGCTAACATGTGATGGTCGTTAGGGTCACTGCGGCCACCCTTTTAGATAAAATAATGCTATCATGCCACGATGAATGGAGAGTCTGGGCTTCCCTGATCTAGTAGAAGAGCCAGTCAAGGGTGACTAGCCAAAGTGCGGAATCAGATTTAGTTAGGGAGCTGCAAATACCCGGGGCTCTAGATGATTGACTTCTCCCAATTAACTTCAGAATGTCTTCAGGGCCTTTAGAGTACACCAATTTATCCGACTGGGGGTTCGAATATGGAACAGCTATATCAACCCACGCCATGTGCTCTACCCATGCCGTTTCTGAAACGCCGATTACATTGCGCGTCACAGCGGAGTCACCCTCAATGGTCCTCTAAAACTGGCGAATGTTGTTGGTCAATGCAACGGCCACTAGGGATTGCCAGCATGAGCACTCTTGTTACCTGTGATGTCTCAGCCATTTGCGATCGTTATTTTTGGCCTGGTTGGTTCGAAAAAAGCAATTTCAGAGGGATTCCAGGCCATTTGTGTCAAGTCCCTCAAAGCAGAGCGCAATTCTTTCTGGTTTTTAATGATAAGCTCATCAACTGAATATTTATGAAATTTCTTGGTAGCTACTCGCGGCTTAGTATTTCTTACAGCAAAAGTCTTAGAAATAATTGCCTCTATTAAATTGACAAAATCTTTAATAGCGCCAGCCGCATATTTGCCTGTGTTTTCAAGTTGTGTCTTTTTGCAATTCCCAACATATGTCGGAGACCACTCGTAAAGGCAGTTTCTTTAAGCGCTTGTTTTTGTTTAATTTCCACAGTCTGTCGTGATTGGGTTGCTTCAAATGGAAATGTGTCTGCGTCAGAGCGTGCAAGGCTGTGTTGGTAACCTGAGTGGTGGTGCAGAGACAGAGTGGCTACGGTACAGATGAGAGGGTGTGAGCTGCTCAGTCAACGCTGCTAAGCGTGGGTTCCTTAATAGCATATACGCCACCAATGGGTAGTAGCCGCCTCCTGACAGGATTTCTCGCATCATCAATCCATGGGCCCCGCAAATGGGGGCGGCAGCAACATCTATGCATCAGCGTGAAGCATCATCTACGCTGTCACTCAATCTGGGACAGTCTGTTGCACTAAGTGATGGAACACAGAATTGTGTTCTGCAGGTTTACCTCAATACTGTCAACATGCATTTATCGCCATTCAGGGAAATGTCATTGAATGCCTTTGAAAAAGAAGATACGTCACTTTCACACCCAGCGGTGGCTTGTTTCGGGAGTTGGTATTTCACTGCCATATGCCTCCCAGAGGTACACGCCTGATGCGTATTTAGCGAAGCATGCAAACCCTTTAAATTAAAGAAAGTAAAGCCATCCCAGGGTATAAATCACCTGGCAAATTGCTCATAATCCTGTTAATTATACCAAGCAGTACCCTAATGGCCAAAGACGCACATTACACAGGTACTGAGCAGTACCCACATCATCCCCACACCCGTTCACAACCCTTAATCTATGAATGTATAGCAAGCAGTGTCCAGTCTTGCAGCGACATATTCGAAGGATCAGTGCCCTGAATAGTTGGACAAAATGTAGGTATCCACCAAGCAAGACTACGGAACAAAAATAAAGCATTCTACGAAGAGAAAGTCAGAATCTTGGCAAATTTAAGAAATTACTTTGAAATGAAAAGCCCTCCAATGGAAACTCCAATAACGTGGGTATTAATTCACCTAATCATAGCCTCTTAGATATCAAAAAGATGGGCGGTCTCACGAAATGAATGTAGACAACAGTAATCCAGACAAGCTTGGAACTAGCAGATCTGCAACCTCAACCACTTTTTCTTTTTCCTTGGAACGGGAAGTGCTGCAGGTTTTCCCATCCCTGCTGCACTGGCCGCGTTCACTTCTTCTCTCTTCCCGATATGGTGTGTTGGAGCCAGAACTCGACACCATCATGGCCATCACCGGACGAGCCCTTCTGCGAGGAGTTCCAAGCCCAGCATGCTCCTGCCTGGTCCGTCCTCATTGGCTGGCGTGCATCCTTTGTGCACCACTGCTACCGGAGCCGATTGGCGCAGCCGGTGTGGCTTCAAATTGAAGGCCCACATAAAAGGCTGTTCGCCTGTCTGGGCATGCCAGGGGCGTACGTCTCACTACCTTGGGCCACACCTTGTTGCTTCCGAGTGCTAATCAAGCGGCGTTCTCGCCATCGCCGCTAGAGCAAGGTCAGGAAGGTTGCTCCTCCCTCCCTCTGGCCTTTCACCATGCTACCTCCTGTCTTACCTGTGCTGTTACCTTTGGTCTCGTGGCTCTATTTACTCGCAACCTGTGCTGCACCTGTTTCTGACCCACTTGATCTAGAGGATTCGTCTTTCGCAGCCCACGCTGCACAGGATCTAGTCCCATATGGAACCAAGTGATTTGACTGCACATGTTTTTTTTTTAGTCCCATATGTAACTAATGTACCTTTCTCTCGCAGCATGTGCAGCACTCTTATCTGACCCGCACGGAACTAAAGGTTTTGACTTTAGCAGCCTGTGCTGCTCCTTTATCTGAACCGCATGCATCCTATGGTTTGACCTTCTCAGCCTGCGCTGCACTTATATTTGACCCACTTGTAACTAAAGGATTTGAATTTTGCACCCTGAGTTGCTCCTGTATGTAACCCACATGCAATGCATGGTTTTGACCTTCGCAGCCTGCGCTTCACCTATATGTGACCCACATGCAATGCATGGTTTTGACCTTCGCAGCCTGCGCTTCACCTATATGTGACCCACATGCAACGCATGGTTTTGACCTTCGCAGCCTGCGCTTCACCTATATGTGACCCACCTGTAACTAAAGGATTTGACCCTCTCAGCCTGTGCTGCACTTATATGTGACCCACCTGTAACTAAAGGATTTGAATTTTGCACCCTGAGTTGCTCCTGTATGTAACCCACATGCAACGCATGGTTTTGACCTTCGCAGCCTGAGCTTCACCTATATGTGACCCACCTGTAACTAAAGAATTTGACCTTCGCAGCCTGCGCTTCACCTATATGTGACCCACCTGTAACTAAAGGATTTGACCTTCGCAGCCTGCGCTTCACCTATATGTGACCCACCTGTAACTAAAGGATTTGACCTTCGCAGCCTGCCCTTCACCTATATGTGACCCACCTGTAACTAAAGGATTTGACCTTCGCAGCCTGCGCTTCACCTATCTGTGACCCACCTGTAACTAAAGGATTTGACCTTCGCAGCCTGCGTTTCACCTATATGTGACCCACCTGTAACTAAAGGATTTGACCTTCGCAGCCTGCGCTTCACCTATATGTGACCCACCTGTAACTAAAGGATTTGACCTTCGCAGCCTGCGCTTCACCTATATGTGACCCACCTGTAACTAAAGGATTTGACCTTCGCAGCCTGCGCTTCACCTATATGTGACCCACCTGTAACTAAAGGATTTGACTTTCGCAGCCTGCGCTTCACCTATATGTGACCCACCTGTAACTAAAGGATTTGAATTTTGCACCCTGAGTTGCTCCTGTATGTAACCCACATGCAACGCATGGTTTTGACCTTCGCAGCCTGAGCTTCACCTATATGTGACCCACCTGTAACTAAAGAATTTGACCTTCGCAGCCTGCGCTTCACCTATATGTGACCCACCTGTAACTAAAGGATTTGACCTTCGCAGCCTGCGCTTCACCTATATGTGACCCACCTGTAACTAAAGGATTTGACCTTCGCAGCCTGCCCTTCACCTATATGTGACCCACCTGTAACTAAAGGATTTGACCTTCGCAGCCTGCCCTTCACCTATATGTGACCCACCTGTAACTAAAGGATTTGACCTTCGCAGCCTGCGCTTCACCTATCTGTGACCCACCTGTAACTAAAGGATTTGACCTTCGCAGCCTGCGTTTCACCTATATGTGACCCACCTGTAACTAAAGGATTTGACCTTCGCAGCCTGCGCTTCACCTATATGTTACCCACCTGTAACTAAAGGATTTGACCTTCGCAGCCTGCGCTTCACCTATATGTGACCCACCTGTAACTAAAGGATTTGACCTTCGCAGCCTGCGCTTCACCTATCTGTGACCCACCTGTAACTAAAGGATTTGACCTTCGCAGCCTGCGTTTCACCTATATGTGACCCACCTGTAACTAAAGGATTTGACCTTCGCAGCCTGCGTTTCACCTATATGTGACCCACCTGTAACTAAAGGATTTGACCTTCGCAGCCTGCGCTTCACCTATATGTGACCCACCTGTAACTAAAGGATTTGACCTTCGCAGCCTGCGCTTCACCTATATGTGACCCACCTGTAACTAAAGGATTTGACCTTCGCAGCCTGCGCTTCACCTATATGTGACCCACCTGTAACTAAAGGATTTGACCTTCGCAGCCTGCGCTTCACCTATATGTGACCCACCTGTAACTAAAGGATTTGACCTTCGCAGCCTGCGCTTCACCTATATGTGACCCACCTGTAACTAAAGGATTTGACCTTCGCAGCCTGCCCTTCACCTATATGTGACCCACCTGTAACTAAAGGATTTGACCTTCGCAGCCTGCGCTTCACCTATATGTGACCCACCTGTAACTAAAGGATTTGACCTTCGCAGCCTGCCCTTCACCTATATGTGACCCACCTGTAACTAAAGGATTTGACCTTCGCAGCCTGCGCTTCACCTATATGTGACCCACCTGTAACTAAAGGATTTGACCTTCGCAGCCTGCGCTTCACCTATATGTGACCCACCTGTAACTAAAGGATTTGACCTTCGCAGCCTGCGCTTCACCTATATGTGACCCACCTGTAACTAAAGGATTTGACCTTCGCAGCCTGCGCTTCACCTATATGTGACCCACCTGTAACTAAAGGATTTGACCTTCGCAGCCTGCGCTTCACCTATATGTGACCCACCTGTAACTAAAGGATTTGACCTTCGCAGCCTGCGCTTCACCTATATGTGACCCACCTGTAACTAAAGGATTTGACCTTCGCAGCCTGCGCTTCACCTATATGTGACCCACCTGTAACTAAAGGATTTGACCTTCGCAGCCTGCGCTTCACCTATATGTGACCCACCTGTAACTAAAAGATTTGACTTTCGCAGCCTGTGCTGCACTTATATGTGACCTACCTGTAACTAAAGGATTTGACCTTCGCAGCCTGCGCTTCACCTATATGTGACCCACCTGTAACTAAAGGATTTGACCCTCTCAGCCTGTGCTGCACTTATATGTGACCCACCTGTAACTAAAGGATTTGAATTTTGCACCCTGAGTTGCTCCTGTATGTAACCCACATGCAACGCATGGTTTTGACCTTTGCAGCCTGAGCTTCACCTATATGTGACCCACCTGTAACTAAAGAATTTGACCTTCGCAGCCTGCGCTTCACCTATATGTGACCCACCTGTAACTAAAGGATTTGACCTTCGCAGCCTGCGCTTCACCTATATGTGACCCACCTGTAACTAAAGGATTTGACCTTCGCAGCCTGCCCTTCACCTATATGTGACCCACCTGTAACTAAAGGATTTGACCTTCGCAGCCTGCGCTTCACCTATCTGTGACCCACCTGTAACTAAAGGATTTGACCTTCGCAGCCTGCGTTTCACCTATATGTGACCCACCTGTAACTAAAGGATTTGACCTTCGCAGCCTGCGCTTCACCTATATGTGACCCACCTGTAACTAAAGGATTTGACCTTCGCAGCCTGCGCTTCACCTATATGTGACCCACCTGTAACTAAAGGATTTGACCTTCGCAGCCTGCGCTTCACCTATATGTGACCCACCTGTAACTAAAGGATTTGACCTTCGCAGCCTGCGCTTCACCTATCTGTGACCCACCTGTAACTAAAGGATTTGACCTTCGCAGCCTGCGTTTCACCTATATGTGACCCACCTGTAACTAAAGGATTTGACTTTCGCAGCCTGCGCTTCACCTATATGTGACCCACCTGTAACTAAAGGATTTGACCTTCGCAGCCTGCGCTTCACCTATATGTGACCCACCTGTAACTAAAGGATTTGACCTTCGCAGCCTGCGCTTCACCTATATGTGACCCACCTGTAACTAAAGGATTTGACCTTCGCAGCCTGCGCTTCACCTATATGTGACCCACCTGTAACTAAAAGATTTGACCTTCGCAGCCTGCGCTTCACCTATATGTGACCCACCTGTAACTAAAGGATTTGACCTTCGCAGCCTGCCCTTCACCTATATGTGACCCACCTGTAACTAAAGGATTTGACCTTCGCAGCCTGCGCTTCACCTATATGTGACCCACCTGTAACTAAAGGATTTGACCTTCGCAGCCTGCGCTTCACCTATATGTGACCCACCTGTAACTACAGGATTTGACCTTCGCAGCCTGCGCTTCACCTATATGTGACCCACCTGTAACTAAAGGATTTGACCTTCGCAGCCTGCGCTTCACCTATATGTGACCCACCTGTAACTACAGGATTTGACCTTCGCAGCCTGCGCTTCACCTATATGTGACCCACCTGTAACTAAAGGATTTGACCTTCGCAGCCTGCGCTTCACCTATATGTGACCCACCTGTAACTAAAGGATTTGACTTTCGCAGCCTGCGCTTCACCTATCTGTGACCCACCTGTAACTAAAGGATTTGACTTTCGCAGCCTGCGCTTCACCTATCTGTGACCCACCTTTAACTAAAGGATTTGACCTTCGCAGCCTGCGCTTCACCTATATGTGACCCACCTGTAACTACAGGATTTGACCTTCGCAGCCTGCGCTTCACCTATATGTGACCCACCTGTAACTAAAGGATTTGACCTTCGCAGCCTGCGCTTCACCTATATGTGACCCACCTGTAACTAAAGGATTTGACCTTCGCAGCCTGCGCTTCACCTATATGTGACCCACCTGTAACTAAAGGATTTGACTTTCGCAGCCTGCGCTTCACCTATATGTGACCCACCTGTAACTAAAGGATTTGACTTTCGCAGCCTGCGTTTCACCTATATGTGACCCACCTGTAACTAAAGGATTTGACCTTCGCAGCCTGCGCTTCACCTATATGTGACCCACCTGTAACTAAAGGATTTGACTTTCGCAGCCTGCGCTTCACCTATATGTGACCCACCTGTAACTAAAGGATTTGACTTTCGCAGCCTGCGCTTCACCTATATGTGACCCACCTGTAACTAAAGGATTTGACCTTCGCAGCCTGCGCTTCACCTATATGTGACCCACCTGTAACTAAAGGATTTGACCTTCGCAGCCTGCGCTTCACCTATATGTGACCCACCTGTAACTACAGCATTTGACCTTCGCAGCCTGCGCTTCACCTATATGTGACCCACCTGTAACTAAAGGATTTGACTTTCGCAGCCTGCGCTTCACCTATCTGTGACCCACCTGTAACTAAAGGATTTGACTTTCGCAGCCTGCGCTTCACCTATCTGTGACCCACCTGTAACTAAAGGATTTGACCTTCGCAGCCTGCGCTTCACCTATATGTGACCCACCTGTAACTAAAGGATTTGACCTTCGCAGCCTGTGCTGCTCTTGTATTTGACCTGCATGTAATTCTTGGATTTGATGCTCGCAGCCCGCGTGGCATCTTTGTACCTGTCACTCCACTGACTTTTACGCTCTGTAATCTCAGTTGCACCGACATTTAACATATATATATCCATTTGGCGTGACCAATAACCTTATCTGTATCGTGGCAGTAGCCCCCGCAACATGAGGCACAGCTCTGCCTTACTGTAACATAAGCACCAAGAGTAACATGCATGTAACAGCGCCCTGATGCCTGGAGGTTTGGTACGCTATATAAGTGTCAAAAAAAGTAAACAAATAAAAAGAAATCCTAGGACAGGCGAGGATGCAATGATCAGTTTTAAGGAGCGATCAGATAGATTCAAGCTGCCGCAGCATATGCACAGTGACCACCACAGGTATTAGGAGCTCCCACATGCACATGTGGTGCCAGTGATTCATGTACAGTCACGCAGGAACGCTTTCTATGTGTATCCATTGAATACTCGCTAACCCAGATGTGTGTAGCAGTGGGTGGATACACAATGAGAATGTCATATAGATACACATCTATCTTCTAAAAAGGAATACAAGAATCTGTGTGTCCAACACCCTCCCAAAATCAGATGGGCAGCAGCCAATAGATTTTTCACTTCCCCCTAAGAGAGGATTGTGCACTCCTTGCAGCATGTGACTGGTGGGATATTCCACAATATGATAAAGCGTGCCCAGGCGGCGCTGTTGTAATTATTGCCATGCTGAGGAAGGCTGCTGCCACAGCCGATCACATGGCTGGGAACACCGGCTAAAACTGCCAGTGTCTGCCTGTGTTCTCATAGCTACCCCCCCCTTCCCCTTTACCTGGTGCCACCATTTTTAGTTTTTGCTTTTAGGTGGCGCTGCTATCAGATGACCATGTATGCACACCATTTTGTATCTGCTTTCATGTATTCCCACCTGCTTCTTGCCCCTCTCTGCCCTTTGGATCTGCAGTCTTCTGAGAGTTACATTCTACTGGTGTGATAAAAATGTGTTAACCAGGTCTGTCTTCAGCCATTATATTTACATGCACTATGTGTGTTGTTTTGAATTGTATATATGTATTAGGCATTTGCCAGGAACTTCTATTAGATGGCCATGTACTTACATCATATTGCTATGGGCACTAACAACACGGCTGAACTTTTCAAAATCTGCAAGGAACTTTTCAATCCTACTGCAGTATCCATTTCGCATCTGCCTGCCCTGTCCCACTGCACTGCACTGGCCTCCCCCTTCAATACTAAAACTCAGGACATCCTGTCCTCACTCTCCTCTACACCGTTCCCTTTTCCCTCACCCGCGCTCAGGCCTCCTTTGGCCCCCCTCTCTCCTTCCCGCCTTCTCTCCTCTTTCTCACCCATATCACCTGATGAGGTCTCTAGACTAGTCCACTCTATGAAAGTCACATCCAAGCAGGTGCTCCCCTGCTCCTCCAGACCTATTAAGGACCACATTGCCATCCTTGCTGCAGCCTTTGCTGATTTCTGCAATCGGTTCTTTGCCACTGGATCCTTCCTGCTACTCCTCAAGCACTTCCTTGTCCACCCTCTCCTCAAAAAGCCTTCAGCCAACCCCTCCTGTCTAGCTTACTACTACCCTATCTCCATTGCCCCCTTCCTGGGCAAACTCTTGGAGAAGCTGGCCATCTCCCAGCTTATCCACCACACTGAATCTGTTGGTTGTCACCACGACCAGTCTGGCTTCAGAGCAGCCAGAGGCACAGAAACTGCACCCTTGAACACCCGTGAAGACTTGCTCTCTGATTTCGATTCCCACTCTCCTTCCCTTCTCATCCTTCTTGACCTTTCCTCTGCTTTTGATATGGTCAGTCATGCTAGCCTTATAAATCGGCTCTGTGATGCCCTTGGCATCATGTACGTTGCTCTGGACTGGTTGACCTCCTGACTGTCTGACCGACCTTCCCAGGTTCAACTGGGCCCTTCCTCTCCTCCATTTCACACTCCACCTGTGGTGTCCCTCAGGGCTCTATCCTCTCGCCATGGCTTTTCAACATTTGCCATGCCCCTCTAGCCCATTTGATCTCCGCCTTCTCTCCTAACTTCAAGTGTTATGCTGATGATATGCAGCTTTCCTTCGAGGTTTTTACCCAACTGTCTCCTCTTCTTCCTCTCTCATTCCTGACTGTCTGTCTGCTATTCAGGCATGATGCACTGCTACTGATCGCTGCCTTAATGCCAGTAAGACTGAGATTCTTCTCATTGGGACCCCCAACTCCCTCCTTCCCTCTGTCCGCCCTCCATGGGACTCCTCCCCACACCCTCCTGTGAGGCAAAAACCCTTGATATCATCTTGGACTCCTCGCTCTCCTTCTCTCCTCACATCACGGACCTTGCCAAGAAGGCCCACTTTCAGCTTCACCATCTCGGAGGCATTCTTCTTTCCTCACCTTCCCCCAGAAACTCAATATATCCAGAGCTCTAGTCCTCTCCAGGGTGGATCACTGCAACAGCCTCTTCCTTAAAGTGCCGAACTCCTCCCTTCGCCCCTTCAACTAATACAAAATAGGACTGCAAGACATATCCTTTGCCTCAAGCCCAGGGACTGCATCTCCCCAGCCCTAAAATCTCTCCACTGGCTCCTGGTTGCTGCAAGGATGAAGTTCAAGACCCTCTGCATTATCCACACGGCTTTGTGGGGCCTGGCACCCTGCTACATCCAACTCTCTCTATAAATACCTCATTTCTCAAGCCCTTCTTTCACTAGCTCCAACTCTCTGCAGATCAGACTTTTTTCCAAGCAGAGAGAGGGGGGTAGATCTCTCTCCTCCGCAGCAGCCACCCTCTGGAATGGCCTCCCTGCCCCTCTCAGACTTGACTTGGATCTCCTTAAGTTATGGAAGTTTCTTAAGACCCTGCATTTCTCTTCCTCCTTCCTGCCCTCCCTCCCCTGCTAATATCCCCTCTGCCTCCCTTTTGACTGGCTGCCTGATTCCTTCAGCTTCTGACAGGTCAACAGGCCCCCCTCGACCAGTCAACCCCTGCACTTGGTCTTTCCTGATCCCCCACCAAACCGCCTGCTACCTCTAAGCTGCACTTGCCTTTCCGGGCTCCCTCCACCTGTACTAGCCTGGCTTGGCCTGCTGCCCTTTGAGCCCTTCCAGCCCCATCCCTCGCACTTAGCACGTGGGCCTTCTTCCCCTGCACTCTCTGCATTCCCCTGGCACTTACCCACCTCCCTTTGGCAGTCACATCACCCATGGGCTCGTCCCTCCTCCCCTCCCTTCTCCACAGCACTGATTGGTACTACACTTGCACGATCCGAATGACACACAGCCTAGTAGGACAGTTTTTTTTTTTTTTTATCCCTGTCGCCCGAACCCCTCTTTTTGTCTTGTTGCGCCGTGGAACACCTTTTGCTGTGTAGGCGCATTATAAATACTCAATAAATAAATTAAAGCCCCAAAAGCCATCACCAAGTGTTAGGAAAAGATATTATTAAATTTCCTTTTATTAAAAAAGGACAATTTCATTAAATTTGTAACATATTTAAACAATTTAAGAAAATTCCAAAACGCCAAAACTATTGGCATTTCCAATGCTTGTTTCGATCGGCAGAGATACTGTGTTATTGAGACCAGTAGAACACATTTTTTGAAGCAAAAAACAGGAGTTTCAGAATTAGCCGTTAACTCTGACGACCCTGTGTTCCTTTTAACAAAATGGCAATCTGCACTGTTCACCCCGAGAACATAGTATTCCAATGTGATGCTTTACAATAGACTTAAGTTACAATGTTAAACGATTTTCTTAAACTTAAAACCGCAGTTAGTTGAATAATGTAACTCACTGTATATGCCGGATTTATTGTGCGAAGGCAACCTGTATTCAAATCATGCATAAGAATACAGCATGGCTGTTTCAAAGCTCTCAAGTTGTCCTGACGTTTAGGCTTCCATCGCGACTGGATTCAAACAGGAACACCTAGGACCATGCAGAGTGACACAAAATAAGCCTCCACCCTCTGAACGTTTGTGCAATGCCGCCTGCGCTCCCATTAGGTCAGGCTCAGCAATGAGGCCACACTCTGCGTTAGTGTGCTCCCCAGCCTTGATTTCTCACACCACTAACCACTAAAGCACTGGCCTTCACTTAGGGTCCCAATCAACACTCCCATCAGAGTCCCCCACCACTCGCATGCATATGATATGGCATTTGTAACGCGCCTATACACGAGTGTTTCAAGGCGCAACGAGGCAAGGGGGGGGTGGTAGAGGGAAGACAGAGAAAAGGGGGAAGTAGGGGGGAGGAGGGGGAGCAGTGCAGTACATGGGAACGACAGTAAAATAAATAGAATAAATAAGCAGTAAGTGAAAGTACGGCCAGCTGGTGGCAAGTGCAAGGGTAAGTGCAGACATCAGGTGTCAAGTGCTGGTGGGGGCTGTAGAGATACAGAAAACAGTCCCCAAGTGCGGGGGATGCCAGGCAGGCAGTGCAGGGGTGCAACTGGCGGGGCAGGGGACCTGGACCTGAGATCAGAGGGTAACGCCAGGTGACCAGTGCACTTTCAGCCAAGAGTTCAGCAGGGGTTACATTGCATACATTTAAGTCACATTGCAGCGCATAGTGATGCTCATGCTGCCTGCTCTGATTGCCTGCGTAGTGTTGGTGGCAAAGCCCTGCATGCCACTACTCCCCATTTCTACTTTTTCTAGCAGCAATCTCATTTCAAAGCATACTCCCCTTACCTGCATCCCTTCACCCTATAGATGTGGTCAAATCCAGATCCGTTTGTAGGGGCGGGAAACTGGGTGACAGCCCGGGGCACAGTTGGGAGCAGAGGGGTACAGCAGGCAGCCTGTTAATCTCCCTCCTGGTAGTGCAGGAAGCCTTGAGTAAAGCCTGCACTTCCCATTGCCATCTACCTCCCATGATGCCTCCAGTGGCTTAATACTCTGCTCAGGGGATTTTTCGGAAAGCTCCCGGCCCTCAAATTAGTGTCTCTTTGTGGCGAATGGAAGGTGTAATACGGGTTGGGGATGTATGCTCTTTTAGCAGGTGACTAAGCTCGTTTACCTGTATCTGTGATGTTTTAGGGCAATGAAATGAGTGACTCCATGTCATCTGAACACCACTAGGTTTTCATTTTTAAACCATTGTTTTCTGGTATGTTAATCCAGTTGAGGTAAAAGACTACAATTCCCAGGATGCAATGATCTGTTACACTAAAGCCCAGGAAACACTTGCTCAGGTGACACGAGTCACCCTTCCAAACTATGCTCTTTAAAGGGAGTTTAAAACAGTTTGAGTAAGTAAGGGGAAAAAGCAATATTGTTACCCATTATGTTTGTTTCTGCCCTTTACGTTTTAGCTAAGGGGCTGGGAGTTGGGTGGAAAAATTGATGTTTCAAAGCTGAGGGGATTGCGCAGATAATTACTTCCTTCGGTTGGTTTTGTGTATGTTTGCTTTATTTAGGGTGGAAAGAATTCACATGGAAAGATAGAAAACATGGTAGCAACAATAAATGGCAAAACCAACAGTTTTGGCACGCGTGTAGTGTAAGGGTTTTCTTTCTTGCTATTGAGATCACATGCCCATGTACATTCACAATTTGCCTGGCGTTGCAATTGCATGCCCAATTTACCATAATTTCATTGGTTTTGCCAGGATATGTGAGGGATCATAAAACCTATTTACAGGTATTGTCATCATGCAGTAAGGAACTCGCATGTCTTCCAGGCATTCACAGACATTGCCAGCTTTTGCCATCAAACTGCACCAAGCACAGTTTACCAGGCGTTTCAATATGTTGGCATTGTACTGTTATCATATGGGATTTTCCAAGAGCTTCATGTTTAAGGACCACTTCTAAACTCTTTATTTCTGTGTTTTATTATTACCCAATGATGGCACTCGATTCGTCACCCTAAAGGAAAAAGGGCCTAGTTGGTGCCACCGTGGTTTCAGACTTGCCGTGTGGTATTGCCTCATTCCGAAAACTGGCACATTGCACATGAGCTATGCATCTGGCGGGCAACTATTTGCCAGAAGTTAACCCCAATGGGCAGCGCTTGCCGTCACATGCCTAAGTATTCATGCCATTTTCTAGATATTGCCATCCTGTACTCTGGTACTATTACCATGCACCAGGTGTTCTCATGACATGCTCACGCACTCTTGCCATTTGCAGGTATTGTTAGACTTTGTCTAGGTACTCCTATCCTATGGCAACATAAATGCTTCACCTCAGAGCCTACTGACTTTTAAGATCATCCCCAACAGCGCTTTGAAGTAGCTTCAAGGAACTCTTTGTAACCGAACCTTACTTAATATAGCTGGGAGCTGCATTCTTTTTCACCAGCGCCTAACTCTTTCCATATATTTCACATCCATATTCCATTCTTGCGCTGAGTGCTGTGTTCACCAACTGAAGGGAGCTATCGCCTCTTTCAATTCAGTGCTCAATTGAAGGGAACATGGATTCCCGTGAGCTACAGAGGCTTTTGCGACAGCAGCATCCAGGAAAGCGCCCTCCATTTAGACAACGAACAAAAACATGAGGTAGAAAAGGCATTCCTTTTAAAAATACTAGTGTATGCACAGTCTGCTTATTTGAAGTACAAGTCAATAAAACGGTATTTAAATGACATGATAACGGGGCGCATTCTGGGGTTTCGTCTTGTGCACAATATTGCCATAGTAACTGCCCATGTGAAATGCGACGATGTGCTTAGACTTGTAATAATAATTAATGGTTATTTTTATAGCGCTTGAACACGTAACATCGCAAGGCAGTGTAACTAAACTGTTACTAACACCAAACTCAATGGTTTTTACGGTTCCATGTCGTTTTGCCAAAGCAACTTTTACTGTATGTATTTTACTTCGAAGTAATTACTTCACATTTGTAGCCCCCCTTCCCCTACTCCCCATGACCACCCTTTTCCTTCACTACCACCCCAAGCCCCTCCCCACACCCTTTAAACCCTTAACACCCAACTATTTATTTAAATAGAAGTACATTGGAAGTCATTACTTCAAAGTCAAATATTTCGAAACAATTGCTGGCGTTAAAACCACGGGATACGTGTTTACTTTATAAACCCCAGTGAAAATGAAAGACAGGGTGTGGCACCACCGGTAATGGAACCTGTTGTCTTCATGTTAAAGTTATCGTCAGTAGATGCGTTCGTCGGCTGAGCTATCTTTCCGATTTACCAGCCTATCACAATAGGATAACTAATCTGGGTGTTAACTGCCAGGCATCCGTCGCTGCAGTGGCGTTATTACCACTCAGGCATGACAGGAGCAGCTGCCCTATTGGAGCCTGATGTGGAGGGGACTGGCAGTGGAGCGGGTGCACGGCGGCTGACAATACTCCTCCTCTTGTCGGGGCATCACTGCTACTAAGAGTGCACAGCAGGGGCGCCGAGTAAGCGGGTGCTCCGCCGGCAGAATGAAGTCGGGGCGGACCCCCCCCCCCCCCAACCCGGCGAGAAGAGACGCAGTATGGATGGACCTTTGTTCCATCCATACTGTGTCTCTCTCTGGCGCCCGGGTGAAACCCGGGGAAAAGACGATGTTTAAACATTGAGGGACGGATTCAAAGCAAGAGGCTCTTGTTTTGCATCTGTCCCTCAATTTCTAAAAATCGTTTTGGTTTGGGTATACTTCAACATCTGTGCACCCGGGTGCACGGATGTACAGGCACACCCATCCCAAAACGAGTTTTAGAAATGGAGGCACAGATGCAAAGCAAGTCTGTCCCTCAATTTCTAAAAATCTTTTTGGGTTGGATGTACCTCTTTTCGGGTTGGATGCATTTGTACACCTGTGCACCCCTCTTGCATTGCATCTGCGGAGGGAGGTGGCAGGGAGAGGGCAAATGAGACTGTTTGCATGTCTCTGAGTGTGTAAGTGGTGATGGTGTATGCTATGCTATGGGCGGGGAACAGGGACGTTGAGGGACGTAACTCCCTGGAATTCTAAGGAAGGTAACGGCGTGGGAGAGTGTGGGGTGAGGTCGGATCACCTTCTTGGGGGGGTTTAGCGGTGTGGGGGGCAGTAGAATGGGATAATTCGGCTTTTGAAGACCACACAAATCGGCCGAAATAAATCAGTCTTTTTTGTATTTGTTCTTCAAAATGCAGGATTATCACATGGAACCCAGTATGCTCCTTGCCATACTGTTGACCTTGTTCAGTGTAATAGCATTCAATGGGAAAGTACTTGCAGGGCCTAATGGTGCAGAGCTAATGGGATTCTATATTTTTAAAGAGACAGTAACAGCACTTCTCAGCAGGGCTGTGTAATCTATTTTCTACTAGAGCTGCCATATTTGAAATGGGGCAATGCTGGTACTCCTCAGCTTGCTAAACAGGGCTTCTATACTTGTAATACTATGCTCTTGTTGAGGCAATGCTAGTTCATCTTAGTGGGGCTGCTATACTTTTGACGGGACAACATCAGCACTTCTCAGTTGAGCTGCTACACTCTTTTTGACAAGGCCCCCGCAATTCTCAGCAGATTTATTTATTTTTATTGGTTATTTATAAAGCGCCCAATACCCAGAGGTTTCTAAGCGCGGAACGAGGGATCGAACCTGTGTTGCGCGGAACGAGGGATCGAACCTGTGTTGCTCCATGTCGTCTTGCTTCCAAGGCGAGCACGTTGTCCCTGAGCTATCCTCCCGAGTATCTGAAGATCTGAAATACATTTAATGATGCAGAACCAGAACTATTGAGCAAGTCTAACATCATCTTCATCAAAATAACTCAACACTTGTGGTTATACAAGAGCTAATATATTTAAAGGGATGGAATTACTCAGAATGTAGCAGCACTATTCAATAACCCAAAGTGCTTAAGCATAGTTAATGTGAAAATACTACACTTCTCACCATTGAGACAGTACTGCCACTTCTCACAGAGGCTTCTACACCTTTTATGGGGCAGCACTGATCCAGCCTACTGGACAGCTTCTCTTTTAATGGCACTTCTCAATAGGGCTGCTATACTTCAATAGGAAATGACAAACATTACCCCGCAGGGAATTGCATACTCTTGATGCTACCGAAGCAGCACTTCCACCCACCACAGCTGCTTTATTTTTAATGGCACAGTGGGTGTACTTCTCAGCCACTCTGCTTTACATTTAAACAGACCGAATTGTCAATTCTCAGCAGGACTGCAACACTATACTGTTGTGTTCTGTATGTTGAGTGCTTCTTCCCCACAAATGTGGGTTCATGGCACTCTCCCAGTGTCTAAATAGAAGATCTGGCTACATTCAATTGGCAACAGGCATGTCCCGAGCTGCCTGCTGTACATAAGCTGCCGCTCAGAATGTTGGAAGCCGTGATGGTACAAGGGATAGAAGGCTCAAACCTGTAGGATAGCAGAATCAGCAGAGTCTTAAAACCTACTCACTCATTCTGCAGTGAGGTGCCATGGGGCAAAATGAACCTGACCCCACAAACAGGGGGTTGTTATCCCTCGATCTCTCCTGAATGAAAGAATGAGCTCTCTCAGACACAAGTTATCACCCCTGCACACACAATGAATGAATATGGTATGGATCTATAGATCAAGAAAACTGGAGTGAGAATTCTGAGTGTTTTAACAGAAATATAATTGTCTTCCCAGATGGGAGACTGACTCCATTAATATACATGGGGTCACTGAGATGACCAAGAGTGAAACTGTACGTTCAGTTGTGGATTACCAGCAATGGGTATTGTTACGATGGATTTCTGAACTCTGACCTGGAGGGGCAGAGGTTCAGAAGGCCAACCTAGTTTCTTGGAACAGGGTAACCTCTGGACAAGCCAGACCAATCAGGGTAGCTATGGCAGGCGGTCAATACTAAGTCTCAAAAGGGGTGAGGGTGACTGAAAAGACCTCAATGAGCACACAAAGCAAGGACACTTACAAATTACTCCAGACAGGTGTTATATTAGAGATTTATTACAAGGCCTTTGTAATATAAACCATAGCAAAGAATCACAATAATACTGAAGTAAACCAACACATCACAATCAACACGATATATATACAAGACCAGAGGGGTCTAACGGAGTAAGAAGCACGAAATATGTAGACCACCTAGATGGGGAGGAAAACAGGCAGTGCAAGTAATCTTTAGACCCAGTTCTGCATCAAGAATACACCTAACTAAGAGGCAGTCCAAGCCCTGCGAAGAGAGGAGCCTTATGCTCAATAGTACATGCACGCGCTTGTGCCACTGGACAAAATAGGGTCTCTTAAGGGTCACTAGCAGCTCAGGAAGGTGGATAAGGTCGATGAAGAACAAGTCCCCACTATTCAAGCAGGACCGCCACTTGCGGGCAGAGGCAGGTTGAGAGTGCGGGATGGAGTCGCTATTTCGCAAATGCTGTGGAAAGGCAAGGGGCCCTAGGGGGCCACTTCATGTGTAAAAAAACAAATTGGCTCCTGCGCTAGGGGCCACCGGTTGGGGTATTGACTACTCACCGGTCCCCGACGCAGGCAGACCCAGACTTCGTCAGTACAGTCACTTCGCTGGCAGGTTCGAATGCGACAATCAGGACATCTCGACACCGTGTAGTTTCCGCGGTAGCAGGCCTCAGAGTCAAGGGGGTCACAAGTGCAGCGAACTTGCACAGGTCATTGCCACAGCAGGGCAACACGGTAACCGCGTTTACTCCGGTCCGGGCGCACTCGTCTCACTTCAGACCTGGGAATGCCAAGTGTACGAAATTCGATGTGAGGGTGCCGGGGAAACAGAGCAAGCAGTATACCAAGTTTCAAGGGCTTCCTCGAAACCGTGGCGATGACAGAGCAAACGTCCTGCGTAAGCTGGTCAGCCCACTGGTTGGCCCAGGGACACTTCCGAAGAGGCTTACCTGCAGGGTTTGATGAAGGTGCCGGGAATAGTTGGTCCCACCATTCCAATGAGTCAAAGCGCCTTCACAGACCTTCTAGGACGATCAGATGCAGAGGAGTCTCGCAGGACGACAGTGGGCTCAGGGTGCCAAACCTTCCAGCGGGTCACCAGCGGTTCCTCGACTCGGCTTCTTGTTGCAGGATACTTGGCTCCTTAGCCTTTGTTCGTGTGAACTCAGGAGATCGACATGGTAGTGGTGTTTTTGGCCTCCTCTTATCCAAAGTTCCCTTTGCGCCAAAACGGAGATGACCCAATGGGAAATCTGCTCACAAACACTCACTCCATACATGGACCAATCACGGACCACAGTGGTCCCAGGCATTCGGGACACTCCAGACTCTCTGGCACCCAGGATGTGTATTGGGAACAGACATCCCAGCCCACATCCTGGAGGCACATACACAAGGCATGCAGAAGCCCGCGAAAGCTTTGGGTTTCGGAGGAAAGTGCTTGACCAAATAAGGGCTGACCCGGGTCGGCTCGACCTGGGGAAGGTGAAGGGGCAAGATGGCCAAAGGACAGGACAAAGAACCTCGTGGCATGGCCATTTTGGAGCCAGGCCACCTATTTGTGGCAAACGCAGTAAGCGTAGATAACATGGCAAGAAAGGGTTCAAAACATAAGATAAACGATAGCTGCCAACAGTCATGTCCGTGACACATCTGCACAGTTCATAAAAAGTCCAGCGAGAGTTTCTAGGGCCTTTGGAATGACTAGAGACCCAAGGGTGCGGTAAAGTAAGTTACATTGCACTCTTGTTACATGTTGCACAAAAGCTGCAACATGAGGAAAGGACTAAGGGAAACGAAGTCTCCCAGTACTGACTGTCTTAAGGGCATGTCATTTTCCCCATAAGAAGTGAGCGAAAGCCCAGAGGAGTGCGGCTGAGGGCTGCGCTTCTCTGGCAAAGGTTAGATCAGAGTGTAGAACAGCAGCAAAAAGTTTGGGGGTTTGACACATGGCGGGAAAATTACATTCTAATATGAAATCTTTCCTAACAGGTATACTATGCTCCAAGGAGTCAGGTGCCCACTCAATATATCACACTATTTAAAGGTTTGAGACCCTTCCTGAATGTTTGCCCAAAGAGCCTTGGCCAGAGTTGCTCACTGAAGAAGTGAGCATGTGATCCGGGGTCTGCAGCCCACACACACCGGGGATTCCCATGCTCCCACTTGCGAGATTTGCACCAAATTGGTGAGATTGTGCTCCAAGGTATGAGGCACACGTACAGTCTTTGCTCTGGGGTTTGACACACTCACAGGATGGGATGGCATTTCGTTGTCCCATCCTAGTTGTGTTGCTCTGCCTTTTGAGGGCTACTACAACCTGGATGATTATAGAAGGGTAGAGTAGGGGCAGCGTTGGCCTACTGGAATGCAACTGCAAGGCTTAAACCTCCTTCTTACTTGACTTTAGTATATGCAGTACATGCTCGCCAATGTTTCCACTGTTCTGCGCCCCCATGCAGGGGCATCATTTAGGGGTCACCAGAGGTCGCAAGTGCGACCTCTAAGGTCTCCCTTGCGACCTCTGTGGTCTCCCTTGTGACCTCAAAAAAAAAATAATACTTTTTTATTTTTTATTTTTTTGTAATGCAAGCTCCTGGGCTATGGCCAGCACCATGTGGCTCCTTACATCTGGAGTGGCTGACTTTCTTGTTCATGCCCCTTAAAAAAGAAGAAAATAAGAGCAGGAGTGCCACAAGTCTAACACTTTCAGCTCTGACCCTAAATAAGAAAGAATAGGAATACCAAATAATGTGTCTTTCTGGAAATCTATACAATAATTTCTAGACTCATTAAAGGTTTATTTCAGGCACACTTCATGGGGTGAGTCACTGATTTAGTCTGTTCTTAAATGTCTCAACTCAGCCTTTCATCCTTCTGTGGTCGATAAACGAGTACCAACACGGGTTGGGTGATATTGGGTGTATATTTTTTCTATATAAAGCGCTTAAGCGTAAGTGCTATATAATAACACATCATTATGATTTGGTCATGGACGTCTGCTTGAATTCACAGTAATTTGGAAATATGGGCCTATACACACTGATCCTAACGATACATATGGCGATCCATTCTTGTATGAAATGTACATCACATTATAGTGATATTGTAACCATATTTTTTGTAGTGTACAATGCTATGTGATGCCACTTCCTGCTTTGTCAATGGGTGAAAGCTTGTGTTCCATCGCTTCCCACGATATCACTTCGGGGTGGGGTCAAATTCCATCACTTCCTGTGATGTCATCAGGGGGTCAAGGGTCGTTTGATGTCACTTCCGCTACCCCTGGCATTTTGGTGAAATGACGTCCCTGCCCCCATGCCCATTGCACCAAGTTGGCGACTACATGCAAATGATGTGGTCATATAACTGCTGGTGATGTCCCTGCCTATATTTGGGCACCCCTCGGAAATTCATAAATCGGCTCCCTTGGTGCACTGTGCGTGTAGTGCACGGTATCATTGTGTTGTGCGGTCACATTCCAATGCGGGCTGCAGCCGCGTAGAGCCAGCCCTGTGAGGGGAGACGCCCCCTTGCAAGCTATAGTTTTGTTTTGTTTCTGCAGCGACGGGTTGAGTGCCCCATAAATCATCAGGGCTCTGATAAGTCTGTAACACGCCTTGGCTCTGTTTGCCTTTTTTCCAACATTGAAGGTCATAACCAGCAGGTATGTGTCCCGATTGCTCCCTGGCCCAGTTTCTTCCAAAGGCTCTTGGAAGAGGGCCAGGCAGGAACACCCATTTCATGACACTAATTAGCTCCAGGGTATGGCTGCGGTTCCACCCGAGCTTCGTAAGGATGAAAGTCTGGCTTTTCATTTCTCACTTGCCAGTTCCATGCATCAGTCATGCACTGCTAATGGGAAATTAGAAGACTGTGGCACAGTGTCTGCATGATGTGAACAGGCAATGCATTTTCATAATTACTGATAAGCTTAATGAATACGTCCTATTAACTGCAGGAGACGGCTCTGGCAAGTTTGGCTTTGTCTCGTCAGTCACTGTCACTTTCCCCTCTTTGTACTCATATTTTGGATTCTCAGTTTTCATACATTTCTCAAGAATCTCCATAAACTCGAACAACTGTCCTCAGCGCCAACTTTATTTGGTTCTCCACTATCTTTTCCTGGCCAGATAAAAGAATCTAGGGGTTTATCCATCTGAATCCCAACCATCCAATTGGAGAAGCCACTAAAAGAGTGTTCTCAAATTGTTTCTTTAAAGATACTCTCTCCTATCTGAACCTAGACCACGCCAGTAATGCTGTTGGTGCCTTAATCAGTACCAGACTAGACTATTGTATATCCTTACATGTTACATGTTTACATGGCACAATACAACTTTGTAATCACACGGGCATTATCAGGTCCTAAGAGGCCACACAAGCGATGTTCACAGTATTCCTAAACCCTCTTGTATATAGGTGATAAAAACGCACACTATACATTCTTTTTTTTTATTGCGTTTTAATCATTAAGATTTTTACAATCAGAAAAAGTACCTTTAGTTTCGTAAAAAAAAAAAATCAGAAGTTGGAAAGTAAAAGTCTGAGCTGAGTACCATCGATCAACGTGTCGTTAAAATAGTTTGCTCAATCTCTTGTTCTGTTTGTAACGGGAAGGATTTTCGAATATCTTGGAGGATGTTGTAAGTTGCCAACATATACATGATTATATATAGGGCTAGAGGGAGGATAGCAAAACCTCAGGAACTATAGACCCAGAGGGTGCCGCCAATAGGAAAGAATAGGTTAGCCTCATGACACATGTCACACGCATGTACTCCTAGAAGACTTGCGGATACAATAGTGAAATTATGTCACCAGGCTTTTCCATAATCCGGGCAATGCAGACATTTACGAATGCAATTTAAAACTAAGAGCACCATCTAAAATGCCAGTCTTTGGGCCTAACAGTTAAATGGTTCAGGGGTCCCAGAAAAAATGTCAATGTCCAGGTAAGTATCTGTAAAAGTCACTTTAGGCAGAGTTTCAGGTAAGTGTTCAAAATTCCATGGAAAATATATTAAGTCAGTAAGCAGATCTGCGGTTGTAGTGAAAAGCCAGGTCATTCCCAGTTCTACCCCACAGGTGGCAGAAACTCGGAGACACCAGAGAAGATCCTTTGTCCCCCCCTTACCCCTTTTTTAAGAGATCCAGGGACAGGTTCAAAAGCCAGCAGTCCCAGGAGAAGATGCAGCCCAGCCGAATTTAGGACCAATGCATATGAATAGCAAAGCACTGGTGAATCAAACATGCAGAGATGTTCGACCCCTGACCCTGGACACCCGTCAGAGCATGAATTGAGAATAAACCACCAACCCAGGGCCCAGATATAGGTGTTTCCAAAATTCGGTCTTTGCCAAGGTCAGTTTAAGACATCTGGTCACCCTCTACAGCCAAAACAGAACAAATACCCTTCCTCGCAGTGGGGCCCACCAGCCTAAAGTGAAAGGAATGACCGACAACTCCAGGAGGGTAGACAAGCCCCTGACGAGCAATTTCCAGTAGCCTCGATGGGCAAAGGAAGGCGACCCACTAGCAGAAGATGGTCCCAAGAGGAAGACTATGGTGGGGGTGACTCAGGACTGGCCATATAAGCAGATACCTTATATTGTCAAATCTGTTCCTTAAAATGCAGCAATGGCTTCACAATGACACACCCTCCAGTAGATAAATAAACCTGCTGCACTCATGAAAATCCGACAGGATTGAATGTAGGAACAGTCTTCCCCTGGCCTGAACCTAGCCCTCCAATATCACAACAGAGCTTCAAACAAAGGTTTTGTTGACGAGCAAATCCTTTTGGCCCAAAAATCACGAAACACTGAGACAGTCCACGCAAGTGTTTGTATTATCATGCCTGGGGCTAGGATCGGGTCTAAACCAGCCCACACCCTTACAAAGGGTGCAGGCCTGGACTCCAATTGAGCCCAAGTGTACTTGGCTGCCATTGTAGGCCTGCCTCATGGTTCAAGCCATACATTAGTTTTCATAAATTGATTAGCAGAGTTTGCTAATTAAATATTTCTTGATTAGCAAACAAACCAATTTGATTAGCAATGTTGTACTAATATTTGAATGTCATCAGACGTTATTTGTACCCAAGACATAATGAGCAACATACAGCAATTTTATGTACCGCTGAAGACGTTGGTAAGATGAGTCAGGCTTTGCAAATTCTTTAAAATTTCAGTAGATCTTCAGGTGGAATAACTTAGTTTACCTACTTGACCTATGAGAAATGCACTCAACCCATGGCAACGGATGACAACAAATTTAAATGTGCTTTCTGTAAAATGATGCATGTCACCACAAACCCAATTTATGGTTGGCACACTGCTGCCACCCGGAGGCCAGCCGTCCCAAGTGAAACTTTTATTTGGCATTCACTACAAACAAAATAAATGTTCAATAAAGGTTTCAAACATCCCCTGCAAATGGTACTCTCCCTTCATAAAATCTACTCGACTATGCGAGTAGTGAAAGGACTTTGCGAGCACTAGATGAGTGTCTGTAAAATGTTAGCTGCATGAATGGATACAAATAGATAGAATAGAAAGGCTCTGCAAACAGTTTGCCTACTTCTCTCCCACAGGTGCAATCATAAGCATAGAGCAAAACAGGCTCAGAAGGCAAACTGCAGTGTATGGTAGTGCAGTAGATCTACAGACTGGATAGAGCCATTGATCACTACTTTGCATAAACATCTAGTTGACTTTGTGTATTCATTATGTAAGAGACTATGCAGAGTGGATGGTGTAGCAGGCAGAGAACTGGGCAAACTAGGTGGAACATTGTAGTTTGCTGCCATCTCATTTTCAGGGCAGCTGGTATAAAGCAACAAGGTGATGAGATCAAGGAGTATGGGATCAGTTCACGGATTGAGCGCCAGTTGCACAGATGTAAGCAACCAGCAGAGGTTTTCCATCAAAAGAATTTGGTTGTGTGGACAATATGATGCATCTTCCCCCGAGAAAATGAAATATAGCTGACACTATCAGATTTAGATACACAAACCTCAACTGTACTGCAAAGCATGGGGACAATGCAGTGTTTAACAGTAGCAATACTGTGATTATGCATGCGGTAACAACTTACAATAGTATTAGGATTGCATGACTGTCTTTAAAACAATTTTAAGAACAGTAACTCATGCCTGTCTTTGCCAGACAGGATATAGTTAGCTTAATAAAAGCATCTCCCAATTACTTCTGGTTTGCAATTATTAGGAAAAGGGAAAAAAAACAGGCCTAGCAATCCCACACACACCTTTGGCACTTGAGTGGAGGAGAGGATTACTGCTTCACCCCTCTCCATTAGCCCCTTTGAACTTGCAGTGAACAGAGAAAAGAGTTTAGAGAGAGCTCTGAATTCAATAGCGGAATAAGGGCAAGGTGTGCTTTAATTGAACAGGGAAATGTAAATAACTAGCTTTGCTACACAAGTGCTAATTTAATTAGCAAACCTACAGAATTGTGTAGCAAATTGCTATGCTACACTGCTTATTTTATGCCTTGTGGTTTCCCCAAATAAAGGAATGCCCAAGGAACATAATGGCAAAGAGCATGTCTCACAAGTATACATTAGTACACCAGTGCCTACCCCTGGTGAACCTCAACTAAATCAGTTGCCACCAGCATCTTGCCTGAGTGACCATGTAATACAATGCCCCATGACCTCTCAGATGAGGGATGCCAAAGCCTGTCAGCAGCCCATCAGCAGTGGCCATTCTACTCTAGCTGATTCTCTGTAAAATATTGTGTTCCTATTCTATGCCTGCATTTCATTTGAGTGCATTGCCTCAGTCTTTCTTTAGTAATCCCAAAGGGAAAAAAGGTCAAGCATTAATAATCTTGTGGCATCACCCTTGTCATCCTTACTTTAGACCCAACTCCTGCATCAGGTCAGTACTTAGTAGGCTGCTGTAGGAGCTTATCAGGTTACTTCATAGTAGATGAGTTTCTCTGATTGGTCTAAAAGTGGTCTTGCAGTGTGGCTTTTCCAACTTCGGTTTTGTTACAAAAGAACTCTGGAAGGTCTCTTGCTGCTTAACCTTTCAACAACGTTTGCCGCCTGGGCCTACCAAATGTTTTCCATGCTTCTCAAGCAGGGGTGTTGCAAGGTCCTGAAAAGGTCAGGGGCCAAGCTGATGTCAGGACTGGAGGGATTCAGGGCTAGCTATAGCCTTTTGGTTGTAGTCCCTGAGCTTCTATCCGGGGCTACAACCAAAAGACCCAGGGCTATATCCCCCTCAGCCCCCCACTAGCAACGCCTCCGTTCTCAAGTGCACAATATTTACTTTTGGCATCGTTCACATATTTTTTAGGCATTCAAAACTAAGTTTGAATCTAACTCCTGAAATCTGGAAAATCGTTTAAAGACCAACTTCGAATTGATAAGATCTATGAAATCCTAATTGACATTCAAGAAGACCCAAGTGGAGTAAAGGCCTTAAAAGATGGCATAACCACACACCAATATGCTGGGACCACGCAACTTTACATCAAGACTCCCTCTTCAGGATTAAAACCTGTCATCTCCGCATACAGAGTAGCTTGAGTATTAAGCAGATGGGTGGAAGCCATTCCTCGTTTAATACCAATGAAGCTGAACTGCTGGGATCACCATTAGTGCAAACCTTCACCAAAGGCAGTGCACTGTCTTCACCAAGCCACAGCTGAATATCATTTTTTTAAAAAAACGTTTCTTTATTGGCAAGGAACAGTAGCTGGTGTGTTACACATTACCACAGCAACCATGTTACATGATTCACAACATGACACCCAAACAAAGCATTAGCAACAACCCATGTACATTCACAAACGTGCATCCAGTCCAATAAGGCTGCTCACAGTTCCAATTGCACAACTGCCTGGTCTGGTAATGGGGGCGAAGACAGGAGCTCCAAGTCCGCCCTGCCATTCAAATAGTTACAAAATTCTGACCACACGTTTTAGTGTGTTGATATAGTCTTCCTCACACTCCTGTGTCCAGGTAAGAGCCTTTAACCACATTTCTAGCGGGGGGGGGGGGGGTTGCCGCTTCCAGCACTGCAAAATGCATCTCCTAGCCACTATAGCCCCCACATTCAAGAATTTAGCAACACGCCTTGCCCTTGTCCCCTCCCACAGTCCAAACAACACAGCCAGGGGGTCAGGGTCAATCCGGAACACCACCATCTCTGAGAGGGCCTCAAGCACAGCCTCCGAGAACGGAGCCAGCATCCCACAGGACCAGAACATATGGGCGTGATCCACTTCGTTGGATCTGCATCTCTGGCAGGCGTGAGGCTGATCTCGTGCAAATTTCCCAACCACATGAGGAGTATAATACAGGCGATTAATTAGCTTATATTGCACACATCTAAATCTAGAGTTGAGGGAGACCTTGCGTGTATGTATACACATGTTTGCCCACATATCGTCAGTGATGTCCAACCCCAAATCCTGTCTCCAAGCGTCCCGGACCTTGTGGGACACTTGTGCAACTTGTGATATCAGCATTTTATACAAGGCTGACACTATGCCCCTAACACCTGCGGAATTCGCAATGTAGCAGATCTCAGGGGACTCTGGGGGTTCGTCCGGGTACGAGGGTCACATGTCTTGCACTGCCGCTCTGAGCCTAAAGTATTGCAGTAACTCCAGTGATGACTTGGGGTGTCCTGGCCTCCATGTCTGCGGGGTGATACATTTCCCCTCAGGGAACAGGTCGGAGAGCGTACAATATCCCAGGTCCAGCCAGTGTCGCATGAGGAGTTTATCCTGTGTGGGGGCGATGCCCGGGAACGACCATAAGGGCATCCATTTATAGTACAGACGGGATTCGGAGTGGGGTTGCAGAATCTGTTTCCATGCCATGATTGTGGTGGCCACTGGATCAGCCGGGGCGTCAGAGTGATACGAGTGGAAAAGGATCAAGGACATGACATTCACCTCCTTGGTCGCCAGGATCTCGAGTTTAACATGCGGAGGAGGATCTTGGTGCTTATACCAGTGCGTTGCATGTTGGGCTTGTGCGGCAATCCAGTATTGGGTTAAATCCGGTGCATTGAAGCCCCCTCTCTCGTAGGGTAATGTCATATGCTGCCACTTCCTGCGTACGGCACCAGAATGCCACAGGAATCGTGTGCACACCGCATGCAAATCCGTGAAATAATGCTTCCCAGGCCAGAGTGGGACACTAGCAAATATGTATAGAAGCTTCGGAACTATAATCATTTTAATTAACAACAGTCTCCCTGATAGGGACAGGGGGAGGTTACACCACCTCTTCATTCTGGCTTCTGCATATTGTGCGGCAGCAACATAATTGTCGGCCAATAAGAAGGGTCTCGACAGGGATACCTGGATCCCGAGATACTTGATGCCCTCGGGGGCCCACCTGAGCGGGAATTCGCATGTCGGTTGGGGAGTTGCAGGTGTGAGGGGGAAGATGTCTGACTTGGTGTAATTTATGGTGAAGCCCGAGAATGCGCCTATTTTGATTATCTCACGGATGATTGGGTCAAGATCGACGGAGGGGTCCCTGATGTACAGAAGCACATCGTCCGCATACAGTGATATCATTTCGGGTGTGTCGCGCAGGCGGATCCCCTTGCGAGTATGCTTGTCTCTCACACTATCTGCCATGGGCTCGATAGCCATCGCAAACAGTAGAGGGGAAAATGGGCACCCCTGGCGTGTCCCTCTATGAAGGGTGAAGGGGGCTGACAGATGAGAATTAACCAGGACTCTGGCCACAGGATTGTATAAAGCAATTTGATGTAGGAGAGCATGTGCGGGCTGATCCCCATCTTCTCAAGCAACGCCCATAGGTATTGCCATGAAACCATATCAAACGCCTTCTGGGCATCTAGTGTCACAGCAACCGCGTTACCCTTAGGGTCAATTCTAGAGATGACATTGAACAGTCGCCAGATATTTAAGGCAGTGGAGCGGGCAGGGACAAAGCCACTCTGATCCGGGTGAATCAAATATGTCATGATGGGGAGGAACCTGTTCGCAATGATCTTGGCGAATATTTTGGTGTCAGTATTCTTGAGGGAAAGAGGTCTATAGGAGCTGCACTCCTCAGGAGGCTTGCCCGGCTTAGGAAGCACAGTGATGGTGGCCTCACGTAGGGATTGGGGGAGAGTGGCAAGGCGTAACGACTCGATCCACACCTCGTGTAGGCGCGGGGCAAGTAACGCAACATGCTCCTGGTAAAATTCAGCAGTTAGGCCATCCGGGCCGGGAGCCTTTCCCTTGGGAAGGACCGAGATGGCTACAGTAATCTCGTCGAGGGTGACAGGGACGTCCAATTGCTCTTTATTGGCGTGAGATATATAGGACCTGGGGATACGGTCAAGGAGAAGATCCAGGTCCTGCAGGCTATGCTCGCGCTGCGGGGCATAGAGGGCAGCGGACAAATCTGCAAAGGTCTCA
Source organism: Ambystoma mexicanum (assembly GCF_040938575.1). Classification (NCBI taxonomy): domain Eukaryota; kingdom Metazoa; phylum Chordata; class Amphibia; order Caudata; family Ambystomatidae; genus Ambystoma; species Ambystoma mexicanum. Next base: position 409,980,696 of record NC_090930.1, on the reverse strand, counting down.
AGAATGGGTTGGTCCGACCAATGCCGCACTCCATTCTCATCAATGATACTATCAATCCGGGTTCTGCCCCCCTCGATCCGGGCCAGCCTAGCTAGGGTTCGACCAGGTCTTTCTCCCTCGCCATATTTCTGAGCCGCAGTGGGTCGGGCATAGTATCGTATCTCCCTAAGGGCGTGCGTCTCGAAGGTTTCCAGTTCCGTTCGTATCTACGCCAACTTGGGTGGGGAGGGGGCGGAGGTGTATTCGCGCTCCAGTTCCCCGAGTTTGGTCTCAGAGCACCGCAAAGAGTTCCTAATGTCTTTCAGGACCCCAGCTTCCCTAGAGATGCACATCCCTCTGATGAACACCTTGAATGCCTCCCACTGGACCCCATCGGTTGTGTCATGACGTTTGTTGTTATCAAAGAAAGAGGCGATATCTGCAAGGATTACGGCCTTAAAAACTATGTCGTGCAATGCCTCCGATTTGAAGCGCCAGTTAGAGTGGTGAGGGCGGGCAGGCTGTAGAGTTATATCCAATGTCACAGGGGAGTGGTCAGAAAGCGTGCGCGGGAGTATCTTCATGTTGAGAGTTTTCCTTATGAACCCAGCTGATAGGAGGAAGAGATCAATCCTGGAATGACTATCATGTGCAGAGGAATAGAATGTATACTCCCTAACCAGTGGGTTAAGCGCTCTCCAGGCATCGACTAGGCCAGCAGGACCCGTGTGGGCATGGAGCCGACGAGCGGCTCTGGATATCGTCCTCAGAGCGGCGCCAGATCTATCCTGCTCAGAGTCTAATATGAGATTCATGTCCCCCCCTCCCCCAGATAACTGGGACCCCGACATATCTCAGGAGCAGGGCGTTGATGTCATCGAAAAAATCCGGAGCATCTATGCTCGGGGCGTATGTGTTAACCAGAAGGCACTCCGTGTTAGTGAGCAGGCAATGGAGGATCACATACCTACCCTCACGATCTATGTGACTAGTGCATAGGGAGAATTCCACTGACTTGTGAATTAAAGTGAGGACACCCCTGGACTGAGAGGAATATGACGTGTAAAACTTATTGGCGCCCCATGTCGGTGCCAGAGAGGAAGAGAGGTGCGTTAGAGCATGAGTTTCTTGCAAGAGGAGTATTTTGACCCCATGCCTCTGGGCGTACGCCGTTATCCTGCGGGCTTTCGTAAAGTTGCTGAGCCCCCGGATATTCCATGACATTAGCCTAATAGCCATGTTTCAGTTTTATGGGGCATCCCAGCACCGTGTGGTGTTGTTTGTTGACCAAGTGTGGGTTATAAATGCAGTGGTGCACCATTCGGCCCTCCAAGCCACTACCTCCTTGCCATTTTTAATATAACATCCCCCAATTATACCCCCCACCCTCACTGCCCCCCCCAACTCAGCAGTGCATAAAGACCCACCCGTAGACCTGATGCAAGCATGCCAAACCAAACGGGGCCGCCCGCCTGCACGCCCAAATGGGGCGTAACCAGTGATCATAACATGCCCAACTCGGTATTGCAATTGCAGCGGGGGTCGCTGCTGCCGTGGACCTGACTGAAATGAGAGATTGGTGCAGTGCACCGTGAATCGTTCAGCGGTATCAAATAGTAATTCAATTACTAGGCAGTATTACAACAAGTTACAACTAGCAAAGGATACACAGAGTGCGGAATCTGCAAATTCAACAAGGGGGATGCAGACAACTAGCACGTTAGCAGTACACAAGGAGGCCAACCCGCAAGTGTCAGACCGGATTCCCTCAACCGTCATCAGCCGGCTCACCCACCGGGCCAGGAAGCGGAATGTGGGATTCAATGAATTTCACTGCTTCCTCTGGCACCGTAAAAAAAATACAACTTGTTGTGGGTGAGTTTCAGCCGTGCCGGGTGAAAATCATTTTAGAATCAAAATGGGTTGGCACTAGATGGCTCACTCAGACTTGATAAACAGGAAGACAAAGTGACCAACCCCACCGATGCAAGCTCTTTCCGTGACATGAACTGTATTCATACCACCCACAGACATATTATGTTCCTTCTGAAATCTGATGTACTTGGCGGGGGATTGGGAGCCAGTAGCCAAGAATTGAGGACTTTAGCCCCGTGATCTTTCACCTGTTACCCTTAATATCCAAACAATAAACTGTTAAATTTGAAAACTGCATCAAGAGTAATGCTACATGCAAGCTCTGCTGCACAAATCCCGGGCGTACAAAGGTTAATGGCTTCAGCAACCGTTCTGGTTCCATGTTCTCTGAGTACTGGCTTCAGATATGCACATCTAAAATCTTTGTACATTAGGTATAGGAATAAAATGTGTTTGAGAGTTTACCTAGTATCCAAGCAATATATAGAAGGTCATCATAAGTGGCATTCCAGGATTTCTTTAGATAAGCCAGCAGTAAAATACATAATTTAAACCTAATATACAGTCACTCAGCATCCTGTGGTTGATTAGGTCTAAACATCCCTGTTAAACTAATGTTTTTTTGTTTTTTCTTTAGTAATCCAGTGTACAGGGGCCAGACAGGCTTGTTGACATTGAGCAATTAAGCATTCTTGTACCTTTTCAGTGGACACCAGCTCAACCAGCACTTTGGACCTATTATTTATATAGGGCGGACTCACCCACATATCTGAGAGATCCAGAGATTATAATAAGGTCTTATTATGCTTACACCCTGGGAGTGATGGTCCATTATCCTGCACTGAGATGTTTAGCGCTGCTTCTCTGATCTGAGTAAGTGTAGATTTGCCTATTCGTACTCAATAGAGACCAGACTTCAACTGTACTTCATATGAGAATCCATGTATATCAGTTTCACTCTGAAGGGCTACATTATTTTGGGGTTCCTTTGGGTAGACCTGATATTTTTTCAAAAATACATTTTCTTTAATTATCTAGTTTGTTACATTCAAATATATATAGTTCATGCCCAAATGTTGCCGCCTTTCTTGTTTGCATTCTGTAAATCTTAAGAAGAAGGGGGTATAGCACTGTTCCCATGTAAATTGGTAAACCTTGCTATTTGTGAGCAACCTGAGGGCATCCACGCTTATACTCCCCTATGGTCCTCCTCTCAGGTGGGCAGGGAAAGGCCATCGCTCTTGAATCCCGACCCTGGGGGTGGACACGCCAGGGAGGATCTTCTGGGTGGAGGGAACTTGAGAAGTGGGGAGATGTCTTTGGGTGAGACATGGTATCCCCCTTTCCCTTGTAAAAAGGTACCATATAGTCCCCCTGCCTTTATAGGCTATTATCAGTCTTTGGCCCCTCTGCCACCCGAAATGTCCCACTGCCTTTTACCTTTAAAACTGGGACATGGAAAAAGCAACTGGGAGTAATGCACACTTCCATTCATTCACACCACTTTGGTACTGAGACAAGGAAGAGGGCTATGGAGAAGTACTGTTGTAAATGTCAGGCATGTACAGCTAATTGGCTTGATTATGGTCAGGAAACTAAAGTGAAGGACTTGCACCTGAAACCACTTAACAGGTCCCAGGTGTATAAAAAGAGTGATCGCCCAGCAGCTGGAGAGAACCATCCTGGGGTGAGCGATCCAGGAAGGAATGTGGCACGCGGGCTGGAGGCAGAGCGGGCTGGAGAGGAACCGGCTGGAGCAGCAGTGCAGAAAGGACGCTGGAGCCAATGCAGGTCGCGCAAGGGTCAAGAAGCCTGCTGCCCCCTACGTCCCAACCCATTGCCTCCATCCTGCATGGGCATACCTCGCGAGGGACGGGAACGGAACCTTTTTTCACTAGTAAAAACACTTTCCCTTTAAAGGCGCGTGGGGGAGCGGCCCCAGGAGCATGGGTTGCCCTAACCCCGCCCACCGGCATCGCACCCCATTCCTCTTTTTCGCATTGACTAGAGCGGACCGATTTCACTAACGCTCCTGGTGAGGCCTCAAGCCTCGTAATTCCATGCGCTTTCCCTAATCTTGCATTTTCAATTTTTCAGAGTTTGGGAACACAATCCACCGGTGCCCTAGTCTGTCCCCGACTGGCTTCATTATGTACCTATCGTGCGACGGTTCCTTCCCCACCTCAGATCCGCATGCGCTCTGCCTCTGGTCCTGGGCGAAGGCCATGGATGGGAAGGCTGCTCGACGTGCAATGCTCTCACGCCCGGTACCTCAAAAACCGACTCGCTCGGGGGAGCGAGTTGTTCTCCAGGACTCCACCAGAGAGCATTAAGGAATACGTAAGGAGACCAAGAGGGTAGGCATACTCTTCTCTAAAGCACCTTGTAGAGGCAACTATTTCCTGGGGAAGCCTGCTGTCGGGATGGTTCAGTCAGACCATCGCACCGACAGAAGGGACACCAAGGCTCTTGCAGCTACCGGCTTAACAGCCAAGGGGATTATGGGACCTACCAGTTCCACCGCCAAGGAAACCACGGGCTCTGGTCCCGGGACACACCCCGAGGGGCTTAGCTTTCTTACCAGGCACACGCCCGAGGGGGCGCCTGCACGTATCGCAGACAGCACTACCGGCCCCATGGCCTAGGGCCAACAGCCTACCATGCCCGTGTTTGCGGTGCAAGGCGGGGCAGAGCCGATGCGACCAGGCATGCAGGCCGAGTCCAGGCCTGCGTCGTTGCCAGTCCCACGTGCGGAGGCACGGATAAGATGGCAATGTGAGCAGACAAAATGGCAGCCAGACCAGACCCCCAAAGGCGGAAAATCACTCCGACCAGGACAGAAGCCCGCCAACTGAGCGAACTGCAGAGTTGCAAACCCACGGCCAAGGCAGACTGGGTTCCAATGACTTCGATCACCTGGAACACGTCATACCCGACCTTCACTGGAGCTCGGTACAATGAGGGCATGTACTACTCTCAAGAGGGGGGCAGGCAACAGGCGTATTTGCCTCTGGCACTGGTGCAGGAACGCGGCCAGCCTGCCTGCGAGGACCGCTTCTTTGACAGGTTTCTGTCCCTCATGAGGTCCTCACAAATGGGAAACATCCTCAAGGGCATAATGCATGACATGCTGCCTCCCACACCACCGCTTCAGCCTGTGCCTACGCAGCCTACACTGCCACCACCACCTACTCCACTGCTGCCCACACCTGGGGAACTCTGGTCCCAGTACCAACACTCTCAGCGCTGATGGCAGAGACTCCCCTTACTGACCCCGGGGCCCCGGCTAATGTGGGGGAATCTGCAGGACACCGACGAAGAGGTGCAAGACACGCCTGCCTTCCACTGCAAGGGCTTTCCATGACAGGATAGCAGGCCTAGCTGAATACCTGGGCATCCCTCAGCCCCAGAAAGAGCAGCCGGAATCAGGGGTGTTGGCGGAAGTGCTCAACATTAAAGCGGAGGCCAGACCCGGCATCCCGCTGCTGAAAGATGTTGAAGCACTGGCTATAAAGGATTGGCTCAAACCACACTCCACTCAGCCAGTGAACAAGATGCAAAATTCAGGCCGGTGGAGGGCGACGCAATACTATTCTCAGTACATCCACAGCCATTATCATCAGTCACAGCGGCAGCATCTATGAATGCCAAACCTTAGGCTTCTGACTTGAGCACTTCCTCATCAGCATTACTAGGAAAAGAGTAGAAAACGTTAGAGGCGTATGGTAAAAAAGCCTATTCCAATGCAGGCCTACATCTCAGACAAGCCAATGCCGATGCCATTGTGGCGGGGGACAATCAACGGCTGTGGAGAGAAATTGCTGACTTTATTCCGGACATTCCAGCCAACAAGCACTGCCCACATAGATACTGCTAGTAGGGTAATCTGTTTGGCGACAGACATGAAGAGGTTCAACCCGCATGTCCAGGATAGAATCCTAGGCTTGCCCTTCGAGGGTGGCAATCTCTTCCACTCAACTACGGACAAAGAGCTAGACAAAAAGAAAAGCAGTTTGCAGATGCCCAAATACCTTGCCATTCTGACAAAGCCGGCAGCAAAAGCCTTCCCTGAGGGCCAATCCTGCTCAGACAAGGAGCGATCCTTTGGTGGATTCGAGGGGTTCTAGGACCACCGAGCCAGGCCTCCAGACAGATCCCCAAAGCAGCATAGCCGAAAACTTTTCAAGACTGCACACAAGGGGTTCTCAGATCCAAAGAAACAATGCCAGCTCTTTTTAGATACACAGCACCCCAGTCGGACAGTCAAGTTCAAAGTGGTGATGCCAGCTATCATAGACGAGATGCTTTGTGAGGGGATCGGGGGATTGGACGTGCTCCCTGGATCTGAAAGACTCGTATCTTCATGTCCCCATAGTGCAATCTCACCGGGCCTTCCTCAGGTTCCGGGTCATGGGCTTGCATTTTCAATATAAGGTGCTACCTTTTGGTCTGAATTCAGCTTTGATGGTGTTCACAAGACTCATGAACGCTGTGGTTGCCCTGCACGTATACCCCTACTTTGATGACTGGTTAGTCAGAGGGACGTCTCCGGAGCAGGTCAGGTCCCCAGCGGACAGACTGATGACTACACTCTTCCAGAAATCGCAGCCCTGCCCAACTCAAACTCTGGTGTTCTTGGGGTTGTTGTGGGATACTCAGAAGCAGAATATATTCCCTACGGGGGAGAAGTTGGCGGCGATCAAAGCTTCTGTCGCTCACTTCCTCAGCAGAACCGTAACAACGGTGTGATCGTTCCAGCACCTGCGGGGGAGTGCTTGCGGCATGTCTGCTGGCTATTCCGTACACCCGGTTGTGGATGAGGAAGCTGCAGCTGCACTTTGCGGCTTCCTGGGGCCAGGAATCGGGTCACCCAGGGGCGCTGATCAACATACTCCCTCACTTACGGTGGGATCTCAGATGGTGGGCCCAGGATTTGAACCTCATGGTGGGTAGGCCGTTTCGACTGCCTCCAATACAACATACTCTGACCACAGCCTCTTCTCTGCAGGGGTGGGCTGCGATCCTGGGGGCACATGGCGTGCATAGGCTATGGTCTCAGACCGAACAGCATAATCGTATCAACTGGCTAGAATTGATGGCCATTTGGCTCGCACGCAAGTCTTTTCTTCCAGTAATCATGGGCAGTGCAGTGTGTATTCAAATGGACAACTCTACCGGCATGTACTACCTAAACAAGCAGAGGGGCACCAGATTCCCACCTCTACGCCGGTTGACCCTAGACATATAAGAGTGGGCACTTGCACAAGATGTATGAATCTCAGCGGTCCATCTGTCGGGAGAATCTAACCTGGAGGCGGACAGGTTCAGCCGGTTGGGCTCTGACAATTACGAGTGGCAGCTGAATAGAAGAGTGCTCCAGGAATTGTTCAGCAAGTGGGACCACCCTGTCACAGACCTGTTTGTGATAGAGAGCATTCAAAGGCTCAGTTTGATCAATTCTGTTGGGGATATTTACTAAGTTCTTTAATTTTTGGTTTTGGTTCGCCCTCTTGTGAGGTACTTGAAATTTCTTTAAAAACTGCTTCATAGATGAAAAATTGTTTTTATTGGGTTTCTCTTATCCACAGGGTGTTTAAAAAGAAAATACATTAAAACGTATTTCTATTGGATACTTCTGTTTCTTTGTCCTAAGGAATAGTATCCGGTTGTTTCAGATTTTCTTAAGAGTTCAATTCTCCCGTATTTTTTCTCTCTTTCCTTCTATTCTGGTCTTTATCATTATTTTTCAGAATCCAGTTTAGAAATTTTAACAGTTTCCATTTTTGCTAGGGCGAATCATAGATCAGGATGTCCGGCGAGTTTCGAGTTGGTTCTTTACTCGTCTAAGGCTCTTCCTGATATTGAAGCCACAAAAAGCCTACCGGTTTCAGTGGCATAGAGGCCACATTCATCAGGGCTGGGCAGACACTTTAACATTGATGTGTCCACGAGTGGGTGACTGGTCGGATCATGCCAGGGAATCCCACCTAATTAAAGGTGTCCCCACAAGTATCCGTGTGGTTGGGAAGATTGGATACTGAACTTCCCAAAAGGGCATGAATTACTTGTCGTGCTCTGGAATCTTCTCTGTTTGGATCGGAGTTCCAAAGGAGGGAAGTCGGCTCGTAGCTGATGCCGGCCCATGTGAGGTAGTTTATCCCGATAAACTACCTCACACGGGCCTAAGATTCCAGAGCACGAATACATAAGGGTATACTCAGGTATGAGACCCTCCCCCTGGTCCTCTTGTGTCATGTGATAGAGAGCAACCAGAATTGTCAGTAGTTTGCATCCTGGGGCGGTAAGGGGCGCGGCTCCCTCAGGGATGCACTTCAGATACCCTGGGACAGGATGTGGGCGTTTGCATTCCCAATTTCCCATTATGCAATTTTTGCATGGGTTGTGCAATCAGTTTCCACCATGCCCATGCCAATTTGTGATTTCAGAGTGTGATTTGAATTTAGTGTTGATGTTCCTTTGTTTAAACCCCTGCATTCATGTTCTCTTAGATTGCTCACTATTTAGGGGAGTTTCCCGATTGCCATCACTTTCACCAGATGGGTGAGTCAGCTCCAGTTGTTCTCTTTTAAACATCCCTGTTCGGTTTTCTTCAAAGAGAATGCGCTTTTGCCTCCCAAAGGGGGTCTCACTCAGACTTCCATCACTCTGAGAAGATCCACCTTGCAGTGTTTTTCCTGCGGCTCATGTATCCAAGGCAGAGTAGTGATTACATCAGCTGGACCCGGTGCATGCGCTCAGCTACTATGTCACTCAGACGAGGTGCATCAGGAAAGATGTCCAGCTGTGCGGGTGCTCATGCTGACTTGGCTGTGACCAAACATACTCTGTCAAGTGGATGGTACCCTGCAACTCAGAATGCTATGATCTGGCTGGGAATGATGTGCCTGAAGGTCTCAGGAGCCGGGGGGATTCTACAAGCGGTCTGGCTGTCATGTCTGCCATACAGAAGGGGGTCCACATCTTGAAAATGTTCTCTGTGGGCTTCTCTGCACATATTTGCCCAAAATGACTGCTTGGATTGCCTTTTGAGGCATGACGCTAGCTTCGGAAGGGCAGCCCTCCAGTGTTTTCTGGTTTAGTCCATGTTCTCTTGCTCCCCTCAATCCTCCAGATCCACTACTGCTATGGGAGTTTATCATAGATCAGGAATCTGTGGGAGGAAGGAATCAATTGGAAGAACAAATTACTTAAATCTCAGTAATGTTCTTTCTGATGGATGTTCCTGATCTGGATTCCTCATCGCCATCCCAATCTGCCCACCTTGGTGGATAGCTAGTACAGCTTCATAAGTTTTGTGGCCCCTCTGCAACAGAGTGCTAGAGGAAAAGGCGGAACTGAGGTGATGGGACGTGGCCCCTTATATACTGGCCTTGCCATTATGTCTGACACGGAGTGGATTGAGCCATTAGGAAGAGCTGCGCTATGCCCCCTAGTGGTGGAAAGCTTTCAGAAGATCAACTGTGCTGGAGATAGACTATCATAGTTGAGATATCTGAGCTGGGAACATCCATCAAAAAGAACGTTACTGAGAGGTAAGTCATTTGTTCTTTCAGCTGAATGCCTCATCTGCCTATAAGCAAACATATTGGGGGATGCATATAAAGAAGTGATTAGAGGGAAAGCAGTGGGGAGTGAGGAATATAGAAATGGCTAAGGTAAGTGACATAGAAGATGGGGAGCAATGGATGAACCAGTGGGACTTTTTAAGCACTTAAACCAACAAGGTGATAAAACAAATAGGCTCTAGAGTATATGAGTTGGGGAACATGGCAGGGAAACCTCAGGCCTGCATGGCACATAGAAGTGACAGAGACAAACCTATGCTGGGTTTTAGGAGACTAACAGGGAGCCATTTGTATACAGTGTATATAGAGCTATATGCTTCCCAAAGAGAAGAAACACAGAATAGGTGGTTATGTAAAGTGAGAGAAAAAAAGTAATTAACTAAACAAAATATATATTTTATAAAAACTGCATGAAGGGGAAAATCATGATGGTCATACAATGCGTGTTATTAAAAGGCATGGAAAAGGGCATAGTGTACTAAATCCCAATCTCAGAGAAACCCCAATCGTGGTCATTAGCACAGATGGCAATCCATCGAGCTATGTACATCCCACATGCTGATATCTTTGATAAATAGTGAAACCAAGATATTTGCAATAATTCTGCTAATCAGCGCTTAGTGATTACCCAGGGCCTAATATATCATACATGAGCAAATCAATGCCAGTGAAGAGGGGAGAAGCATGGTTGTGTTTTAAGATTTTGAAGTGGAAGATTTAAAAAGTAAGTCCCAATAGGGTACAATGCATAAAATAAGCGGTGTCGCATAGCAATTTGCTATGCAATTCTGCCAGTTTGCTAATCAAATGCACACGTGTGTAGCAAAGATAGCTATTTAAGTTGCCCTCTTCAATGAAGCACAGCTCGCCCTGCATTCCTCTCTTGCCTTCTGTGCTCTCTTCCCCCTCTTTTCTCTGTTCACTTCAAGTGCTAATGGAAAGAAAGTGCAACAGTAATCATCTCCTCCACTCTTAAGTGCCAAAGGCATGTGTGGGAGTGCTAGGCAAGAATTTATTTTTATTTTTCAAATTATTGCAAACCAGAAATAATTGGGATGCTACTTGTATTAAGCATTCTATATGCTTTTTGGCAAAGACAAGTATGTGTCAACTTTATATATTTGTTAAAAGACAGTCATGCAGTTCCATTCCTGAAATGTAGGTTGTTAAATAATACATGATTAGAGTATTGATACTGTAAAACAATGCACCATTTCCATGCTTTACAGTAAAGTTTAGGTTAGTGTATCTAAATTTAATTGTGTCAACTATATTTCATTGTGTTGGGGCAGATGCATCATATTGACGAGTGAACACTTTCGAAAATGTACATGATCACATGATCGAATGCTTTTGAGGGCAAATCTAGTTCTGTAACATGCAGGTTGCTTACATCTTGCAACTGGTGCCCAACCCATGCACAAACCCATACTCCTTGATATTCTATATTATCACCCAGTTGCTTTATACCAGGTACCCTGAAATTGAGATGACCACAAACTGCAATATTCCATCTAGTTTGCCCAGGTCTCTGCCTGCTACACAATACACTCTGATAAGTCTCTTTCTGTCCTTGTAGATAATGAATAAACAAAGCGAACTAGATGCTTACGCAAAGTAGTGATCAATAGTGCCATCCAATCAGTACATCGACAAATCTATTGCAATACCAAACACTGTAGTTAGCCTCCAGAGCTCGCTTTGCTTTATGATTATGGCTGCATTGTAGATTACCACCTGTAGGAGACAGCTGGCCAAACTGTTTTCAGAGCCTTTTTATCATATCTATTTATGTGTGTCCATTCATGCAGCTAACCTTTTACATTGTATAGACATTCAGCTGTGGCTCACAAAGTCTTTTTGCCCACTTGCATAGTCGAGTACATTTTATGATGGGCCAGTAGCATTGGCAAGATATGTTTGAAACTTGTATGTAACAGTTATGTTGTTTGCATCACTGTGCATGGCTGGCCTCTGGGTGGCATCAGTGTGCCAAACAAAGCGGGTTTGTAGTGACATGCACCAGTGTACACTAATCATATTTTAAATGTGTTATCCTCCATTGCTATGGGTCAAGTGCATTTCTCTTAGGTTGAATAGGGAAACCAAGTTACCCGACCTGCAGGTCTACCTTAATTTTAAAGAATTTGCAAGGCCTGACTCCTCTTATTTCAGCGGTATGCAAAACTGCTGTATTGTTGCTCATTTAATGTCTTGGGTACAAATAACTTCTGATGACATCAACAATATTAGTACACAATTGCTAATCAAATGGGTCTGTTTGCTAATAAAAAAAATGTTAATTGGCAAACACTGCTAATCAATTTGTGAAAACTAATTAATGCCTTGGGGTATTTTTTTTTAACAAATACAAATATATTGCAACTCTAAAACAGATTTTTTTTATAATCCTCACATTTTATGCTAATTAAAATATCCATGTTGCCCTTAAAGTCCTTTCTTCGGCTGAAGCAGTAATAATAAAAGATCCTTCCACTGGCACTGATGTGCTGGTACCACTGCTTCCAAAATATATGCAGAGCTGTTTGTTTTTTTAGTATGTTTATTGTTTTATGAAGTAAAGTAACATAACATAACATAGCAGCAAATGAGCAAATAACCATCTACAACATACATGAATCAGTTATTTACAAACATCCATGATAATGTTGAAAACAAAATGTATATACTCATAGTTACATTTAGCATCATTGTGTTATTGTGAGCTGCTGCTTCCCACTCTATCTCCTACCTCCCCTTGGGACCATTTAATTCATGTTACTTGGTTAGTCCCTAGATACACCATACATCCAAGACTTCTTTGATGGATGGTAGACCAATTGTCATGCACCAGCCCTGGAGAATTGCTAGTCGTTGGAGATACTACTAAGATGGCGGCCTGTTACATTCTATCGGTCTAGTTTATTCCAACATGGCCGACGTACTCTATAACTAGCGGCCCATAGCAACGCTTGGCGCGTTGTATCGTTTTCGTTACGTGCCCAGCCAGTCGCTCTCAGCGTCTAGCTCTTCAACATTGCCTTTTCGTTCAGGTCCTTTTACTTACCCACCTACTTTCCCTACACTGGAGGTGATTTCAGGTTTTCAGGTAAGGTGATTAGGGTCTTATCTTCTGTTCTTTCTTACACAACGCGTTCTACCAAGCGTTTTCCATGTAAGTATTTTTCCCGTCTTTTTTCACTCAGTCGACGCTTCAGCGTTAGCATTTCGCTGTGAGTGTTTTCGACTGTTCAAACTTTCCTGTCCTTTTCCTTACCCCTTTCTTTCCACCTTCCTTTCTTCTGTTGTTCCGTTCGTAACGCCTCTCCGGTGTTCCGACGGACCGAGACCTCCCTTCAATCACAACTCAGCCCATAAGACATCGAGACCGCACAACACTGGAGGTGATATCCTGGTCTCACCGCCTTTCTCAGGGAACGAGTTGAGCAAGGTGTGGACATTCCTCCTACGTGTCCGGAGCTCCGCTGCTGCAGGAATCAACATCTCCATATAATTGCCGGACATCAGTATTCCACGGACACCTGAATACTGATCGGGGTTTTTTTGCCAGGAGGCTTTTTTCCCCCATTCTTTAGGGCGTGCTCCTCGGGTATTCCCTTGGTCTGTTATCAGCCAGATCACGGAGGCTACCGAGGGAGCGCGTCCATACCTTCGACAAAAAAAGGAGAAGAAGCCAGCCGAAGGAGAAAAGGTCAAGAAGAAGAAGGCTGTAATAAAGACGGAAGAAGTACAGGAGAAGACAGGTGAGGAGGAGTTGGGGAAGGCTGAGACAGATCGTGACACCAATGCAGCTTACACTCATGCTTACCATCCCCAAGTATTATCATCCCCAAGTATGTTTTCCACACTAAATGATCCACCTATATTCATTCAGTACAGTACTTCAAGTTGTATTCCCATCTAGCTGTTCAGGTCATCATCCGCAGTTCTGCAATCTGACCATACCCGCATACCCATATGGGTGGGAGCCCAGACCAGACAGACCTACCACATCTGCGTGTCTAATTCAGAATGGTCTTAGAGCTGAAAAAGTTTGCAATAAGCACCATATTTCGTGCTAAACGCTGTAATGGCTGATTCCACCCTCAGATCTTTCTGGCGTAACAATATCCATCTCAGCCTTGATCCATTTCCTAACGTCCCTGACCCAGCTGATGAAACTGGGTCCACCAAAGGACTCCCACACCATCACCAGGGTTTGAAATTGATGCAAACTGGGAGTTATTTAGCTTCTGCTTGTGGCCTAGAACGGCCTGGTTAGCTTGGCACCAGGAGCCACCAGGAGTTACTTTTGGCTCCTCAGACCAACTGATGCTGAACAAACATGCCTATGTATATTTTACTTTGTGAATTTTGGACAATCCATAAAACACATACTCATACGTCCCCTTTCCTCCTTCCTTTTCAGTATCTCCGAACATGGGGATGGTACCGGAACCTTTTGGCAGTGAAAAATGAGCTACCCCTTCAAATTTAGCACAGTGGGTGGGTGCGACCCCAGGTGAGGGAACGCCACCGTGACCCCGCCCTCTGGTGCCTCACTCCAGTCCCTTTTCCCGCATGGGCGGTGTCAGACCTGGCAGCAAAGCGCAGAAACGTTTTCAGCATTCCGCATGCTCCCCGTAGTTTTTTTCTTCTAGTTTCTATCTCTCTTCGGTGCCTTGCCTTCCCCGGAGCATGTTGGCTACAGGAGGCTTTACGAAATGTGCATCATGCGATTGTTTGTGCCCGGCCTTGGAACCCCATACGCTCAGCCTTGAGTGCCTGGGGCCTGACCACCGCTGGGACTTGTGCGCGGTTTACAGCTCTCTAGGTTACCAACCCTTGAAGAATTGCCTTTCCTGCTGGAGGGAGATCTTCCATTCTTCACCACCTGGTCACTTAAAGGACATTGTCAACCATGACCTCGCGTCAGGAGAAGGTAGGTCCTCTGTTCACCAAGACCCCCCAGCATGGAGCCTCCATCCCGGGACCTCTGACTTGGAGGGGTGACTTGGACTCTGACGCCGAACCTGGGGCTGTTAGGCTACCCGCTCCCAAGCCGAGGGTCTCTTCTGGACGGTGCACCGAGGGGAGCTCCAGCTCTTCTTCTTCGTCCCAAGGGTGCTAGGGGCCTTCGAGCTCCAGTTCCAGGTGGCAGCCTGAGGTGTAGTCCTGTACGACTACCAGATTTGCAGGTAAGGGGTCACAGCCTACCAGAGCTGTCTCCAAGATTGTGCCACAAGGGGACGATCTGGCTACCAACCTGCTGGCCGAGGGCCCAGGACCTACCGAGCCGTCTCAGAGGTCGGTGCTTCTACATCTGGTTTGGGATTTGGGGCGCAAACAGTCCTCGTTTATGTCGGACTCGGTACAGGGTTAGGGGCCTTCGCTCGCTCGTGCCCACTGCATGGCGTAATGCCCCAAGATGGCGGGAAAACATCTGATGCAGCCTGCATGGCCGTCGGCCACCTTAGATTCAGATTCCAGGCCTCAGGCGGGTCCATCGCTTTCCTGTTGAGTGGCACAGGGTGGATCCAGTCTTCTTTCTTCGGGGAGTGGATTCAGGCTCCAGGCCTCAGGCGGGTGGTCTCTGCAAGGGTACATCGATGCCTCCCAGCCGTTCGGATACTCCTCTCAGGTTCCTCTGTGCTTTGACCAGGCCTTGAGGCCAAGTGCTGCAGAGGGGCATGCCCCCTCTTGTGACCCCGTCTCCTGTAAGGATTGCTTTTTCTAGTGCTTCCTCCTCCTCATGTCGGGGCTTCTCAAGGACCTTATCAAGGAGGTAGTCCCACAGGTCATGCTGACAAGGCCCCCGACCCCGGGGTATCCATATATCGGAGCCCGTTCCCTCATTGCCCCCAGGCCCCTTTGGGGCCTCAGTCTTTCATCTCCAGCTCTGTTGGTACCACCAATGCACCCTCAGTTGCCCGTCGAAGCTTAGCCACCTTTGGGAACTGATCAGGGGGGAACCCCTCCGACTCCTCACATGCTGGAACCTGATTACCCTCTGTCTGGCAAAAAGGGGGGGGGAGTCACATGTAGGAGGAAGAGCATTCTGCCTCGGCCAAGACTTTTCATGACCGTCTTCAAGACCTTGCTGAGTTTTTGGGGGTACCCCATCTAGAGCAGGCCCGCAGGTAACCAGGGGTGCTGGCGGAGTTTCTGGCTCTGCACGCCATGTGCCGCACCGTCATCCTCCTTCAGAAAGAAGTCCTTTTGTTGGCTAAGAAGGTTGGGAGAAGCCTCGGGCGGACGCCCAAATTAACAAAAAACTGGACAGCCTTTTTCAGCTACTGGATAGGGAGCCAGTCCTCCTGGCAGCCCACCCTCAGCCACACTCTTCAGTAGTGGCTGCATCTTTGTTGTACTCAATGCCCTCTGGGGCCGCCTCCAGCTGTCTGTCCAAAGAGGACAAGGCCCTCGAGTACTTCGGCAGGAGGTGGAATTTCAGCACCGGGTTTCACCCCCGACAGGCCAACATCGTCCTAGCTGTGGCAAACCAGAAACTGTGGGAGATTTTGCCGGACCTCCCACTGGAGATCCAGGCCTCCTTCAAAGCAAGGCTGGCAGAGGCGCATGCGGTTGCGCAGGATCTGATGGCATCCTCTGTCTCCCACATAGACATGACAAGCAGAGGATTCTGCCTAGGAGTCGAGATGAGGTGGATGGCGTGGATGCATGCCACAAGATTCTCCAATAACATGCAGGAGAGGTTACTAGATCTTCCATTCGAAGGGACAGACCTTTTTCATTCGTCCATTCATAACGAGTTAACAAAAAAGAAGACTTCAATTCGGACCGCTTAGTCCTTGGCCATCCTAACAAAGCCGGGGCAAAAGTCTTTTCCTCAACCCATAGCAGGTCCGAGTTCAAACCCTGCTTCTTCAGCGGCTTCAAGCGGTTAAGGGACCGTGGCACGCAGCGGCCAGACGGGTACCCCAGTGACCACAGGAGGAAGCAGCAGAGGACCATGCAGGGCTTCTTTTGACCCCCTTCCTCCACTCCTGCCTCGGATGACAAAAAGCAGTCACTTTTCGTCAGGGAACACAGCTCGCCTGTGGGGGTGGCGAGCTGCCTCTCTTCACAGACAGCTCAAAGCGTTCTTTAGGGAGTCCTTGGATCCTTTCGGTAGTGTCCACTGGTTTTAGTCTTCCTTTTCCTCCACCCTCTTCTCCCCTGTTGCAGATAGGGTTGCCTGCTCTGTTGCGGGAGATCCTTCTTCTTTCAGAACTGCAGGCAGTGAATCCGGTGCCTCTGTCACACCGGGGCTCTGGGTTCTATTGCAGGATTTTTGCTGTACCCAAGAACAAAGGGGCTGACCTGAGGGTAGTACTGGACCTGTCATTCCTCAACCTGTCTTTACCCCTCGAACGCTTCAAGATGATCAGCCCTGCACACATAGCAGAGTCGCTCTGTGCAGGAGACTGGATGTGTTCCCTAGACCTCAAAGATGTGTATCTTTACGTCCCCATCTACCAACCGCACCAGAGGTTTCTGCCTTTCACGATTGTCACACCACTTTCAATACAGGGTACTGCCGTTCGGCCTCAGTTCGGCCCCTCGTGTGTTCACAAAGCTCATGAATGTGGTGGCGGCCCTCCTTCTTTTGGAGGACCACCATCTATACCTCTATCTGGACGATTGGTTGGTACAGTCCAGCTCGCCTGATGGAGTCGGTCCACTCCTGCCAGTGGCTAGCAGATGTCCTTCACTAGCTGGGGTTTTCTCTCAACCAGCGGAAGTCACAAATGACCCCTTCTTGGGACTTAGTGTTCGTCAGAGTTCAATGGGACACAGCTGTTCAGAGGGTGTTCTCCTTGAGCGAAAGGCTGCTGTCCCTCCGGAGGGCAATCCATCACTTTCTGGCCAGCACAACCACCTTGGCATGGTGGTTCCAGCACATTCTGGGCCTGATGGCATCCTGCGTGCTCAAAGTACCACACGCCGTCTCAGGATGAGACGTCTCTAGCTCCATCTGGTGGCCAACTGCGACCAGGAAACGGGAGCGCAGTCGGACAGGCTTCATATTCCTCTGTCCTTGCATCCGGATCTTCACTGGTATCTTATGGAAAGCAATGTGGCATTGGGAGCCCCCTCCACTCAGCCAGAACCTACTCTGTTGGTGACGACGGATTCCTCCCCCACAGGCTGGGTGGCTGCCCTGGATGGCTATTGTATCCACAGCGCATAGGCCAGGGCGAACAGCCTTCTGCATATCAATCTGCAGGAGATCAGTGCAGTGGGCCTGGCTCTCAAGGCTTTCTTAACGTTCATCGGAGGAAAGGCGGTTCTGATCAGGACTGACAATTCCACTATGTTCTACTTGATCAAGCAGGGTGGGACCCGCTCCCCCCTCCTATGCCTGGAGGCGGTTTCCATCTGGGAGAGGGGCCTGTCAGGGGGATATGGATCTCCTCCATCCATCTCTCGGGGGACAACAATGCGGAAACAGACAAGCTCAGCCACCTGAGATTCAACACCTACGAATGGGAGTTACACATCAACTGCTTCTTGCCCCTCTTCCAGGAATATGGGTTTCCGGATCTGGAGTTATTCACATCTGCTCTGAATTCTTTGTTTCATGGGCGGGTCGGGCCAGGGATCTCTGTAAGACGCGGTCCAGATCTGTTGGCATGGCTGCAGGTGTTATGCATTTCCTCCTCCTCCATTGCTACAGCGGACCGTCCACAAATGTCGTGCCTAGGTGGGCTGCAGCCTCATCCTGACAGCCCACACTGACCGACGGGGCTGTGGTTCTCGGACCTGCTGCAGCTACACTCACAGGGGCTGAACCATCTTCCGATCCCTAGCAAGGGCTTCCTTGCCTTCCTTGTCGGTTGGCAACTGGGAGATCATACAGCCTTCCTTCTCTCTCCTTCTTCGATATTTCAGCTGATCTCTGGGTTGAAATATCCTGTGCAGCTGACTTGGATCCTGACAACTAGACTGCACATTATAGTTGATGTCACATTCCCTCCACATTGACTCCTTGCTACTCTTCCTCATCTCAGCACTTGAGGCTATTTGGGACTTGGAGTCCTAGGAAGTTCTATATGATTTCAAGTTACATTGTTGGACAGTTTTATGCAGACAACAATCACCATAATCATTAGATTTTAGATATGTTCTAGGCTTGTCTTACATCAAAACGTATTATATGATTTTGGTTGACTAAAGTAGTTTTCAGAGTTTGATATTTAAACAGTCCTGAATAATGATAACATAAAGTTAAAAACTCTGCAATTACGGTTTCTTCCTCGCAGAAAAGGGAAGAATACTGTGTCTCTCATGTGGAGTCACCACTCTCCCCTGACCACCATCTCCTCCCATGTGATCCACCCTCTGAATACCACACCCAGGGTCAGGATCAGGTAGCGGCTGCCTTCCCCTGGCCACATGGGAGGAGACTTTAGGCTGGGGATCAGTGATGACTCTGCAGGATTCAACACAACCCTTACAGCAGTTTGTAAAAACTCCTATTTGACTAACTCATCTCGGTGCCCCTTGGTGCTTTATCATCCAGCCAGTTCCATGCTTCATGCGGTGTGTTGAAGAAAAAGTTTGGCTAGATAGAATATCATATATTTAGAATTTCATATTCTCAGCTTCCTCTTCACAGCCTCATTTGATTTGGGCAGCCTTTGCACCTCTTCTGTGAAATCTGGAAAGATCCAAAATTTAGAGCCGTCCGCCATATATGCAGAGCACTGTGAGGGGTCAGAAATGTGAGGTGGACAACTTTGTGTTGATTTATCAACCAATGTCTTTTTATTATAAGATACGGTTGGATGAACGCCTCACTATCCCTACCCTGACTAGGAATTCCCTGCTTAAAATAAAAGGAAACACTGTAACAAATGGTATTGGTCCCTTACACTTATACATACAACAAATAAACAAGGAAATGTATAGCAATTCTCAACAAACGATAATGATCGACTTAGTAATGTCACCACAGTCTCTTTGCAACTTGGGTGAATTCCCCTTCCCCAAATTCAAACATGATTGTCTTTCACAGTTCAAGAAAAGAAAACAAGGAAATCCTGCTTTGCAATAATGTTCAAACATAGTTTTTTTCCACTTCAACTCGTCTATTATGAAGTACCAACTCAGTATGATGTAATTCCAATTTGTCAACAAAAAGTTCCAACTCCACTTGGCATAACTTCATCTTGTCAACAGAAAGTCCCAACTCAGAAAATAGAAGGTTCTTTCCCTTCCTTGAACATTTTTTCAGTTCATCAATAGCAACAATAATTGTCTTGGTCAGGATGATTTTTGCCACACATGTTAGTATCACCTTCAACATAAATTGCATTCACCAATAGCCCTTTTAAACACTTCTTCAACTTCCACCTGGTTTTATCCCATGTCAGGCCAACTCCTTCAGCAGTTTTCAGTTCAGGTATACTCTCCTGCCCAAACAGCAATTCACAACCACAAGTTCTTTTGGCGTTAAATATCATTTGACAAATGTTTCACCACAACTTCATATTTGTTCAGCATATTGCAGCTTGAAAGCTTTCAACAACTCTTCAGGGAAAACAAGATGTATTTTAGTGCTCTCTGGCACTCTTCTCACAATAATGCTCCTCTCCCTCTAGATCGCTGTCTCTCCCAGAAGGGCAGTCTTTAAGACCCTCTTCTTACCCCATTACACAAGTAACCATTGACGCGTATGCAAATTGTATTTTTATCATCTTCCTTTGACTTGGATAATGTGAGTTCATACCAATTTTCACCACAGGTTGTGTAACGTATGAGCAACAATTGCCACTGTTTATGAATCTTTCAGTGGCCCCTTGCCGAGGTTGGCAATATCTGTTATTTTGTTACTGCCTTGTTTTAGCTACCTCTTGGCTTGGGCAATGCTGTGAGTGTTCTCTAGGCTTGCATTTATAACATTACAGTCTGTTGGCTTTTGTATTATGTGGTTTCACGGAACACCAGAGGCTTTCTTCATCTATTTCAGGATAATGGACTGACAAGTGGAAACCACAATTTGATTTGTCTGCAGGAGAGACGTGGATGAGGACAAAACCCAATTGCGATTTGATATTCTGTGATATTAAATCCAGCCCATAAAACTACCACTGGTAGTCCATTCTCGGGCCTCTTAACCTTGGTAAAAAAACATCCAGGATGGCGAATAGGCAGAATAATGCATCCAAACATCTTTGTGCAGGGAACAATCATAGAGATTGTAGATGACGATGATGGCTCACCTGAATTCCTTCTTTTAATAAATGTGTACTGGAACCCAGCAAAAATAGGGGTTCAAAACTTTATTTCATCAATCACAGGGATGATAGACAAATTCATGTTGGATTTCCAGAAATATTCTATCATCCTATGTGGAGACTTGAATCATTCTTGGATTAACTCCAATGGGCAAGTGATGAAGATCCAAGATAACTCACATATTACACGCAGTACTATTTGGTGGGCACAACTGACCGAAAGAAACTGTGTGATGTTGAATGGCCAAGTTAGCAGAGATATTTCCGCAAAGGCTACTTGGCACAGGAATCAGACCCATAAAACAATTGATTATATTTGGTCTTCCTTAGACTTTACTGTTAAGATCAAGACCCTGAAGGTTCTCAAAATGCGCAATAGTGATCATGACGCAGTTAACCTTAGGTGGTCAGTACAGGAAAGCCCTCCAATTGACAACTACAAAGATCAAGTAGAGATAAATCAAGGTCTCAATCGCTTACGCTTGAGACCCGTGGAGATCGCAAAGCTCACAGAATCATTGGAATTGGGTCTTATCCAAGAAAGCCCTCAGGTCGAGTATGTCCCTCTCCCCTCTCTTGACCCAATTTATTGAAGTTAAAATAGGCTGTCGACACGCTAATGTTAAACACAAACATCCATTTAGCAAAACGATGGCAGAGAAGAAAAGACTGTTACGGGAAGACCTGAAAAAGCTGAAAAATTCCAACACAAACATGGATGTGCATGAAGCTGTAAGACTTTGCGTCAAACCTATCGTAACTGGGTCTGTTCGTATAGATGTACTCAGGAGCAAGAGCATGCAGAGTCCATATTAAAGCTCATTTGTCAAAGAAAGAGCCGTGAAACGTGGGACATAATAAACGAAGGATCTCAGAATCAGATCGGCAGTCTGATTGTGGGCGTAAGTCACGCAGACTGGATAAAGCATTTCTCAACCGTCTTTACGTTTCCTTACAAACATGCGGAGAAGCAATGGATTAATCCTGAGATTAAATGGACGCTTAAAGTAAGTAAAGATTACATAGCAATTGCAATTGGAAAACTCAAAAATTCTGTGGCCGCAGGCCCGGATGGCTTGTCAAACTTAACCATGGGAAAAAAAAACACAATGGGCAAGCTTCAATCGATCTAACCCAGCCAAACCGTCCGAATTCCTTGTTGGACGTGGTCGGAAAAATCTTCGCTTCTTTTCTACAGTTAAGATTGGCAGGATGGGCAGCCGACGCCGACCTTATAAACGAAAGATAAACGGGATTCACAAAGGGGGTCGGCGTCGAACTGAATCTTGCCATCTTAAACCTTTTGAAGCTGGAGTCCCTGAGAAGTCACAAAGCAATTTTCTTCTCATTTGTCGGTTTACGACAAGCTTTTGACAGGATTGATCGAGATCTCATGAGGGACAAATTGTCAAGAGCACAATGTCCACCCAACTTGTTACAGATGCTAATACAGCTGCACACTAATACATCAGTTTGTGTCCGCTTTAATGCGAACAGGGATCTCTCTGACAAGATTAAGATGGAAAGGGGATTCAAGCAAGATTGCCCGTTGGCAGCCCTGATTTTCAAACTATACTTATCTGATATGCAAGACGCCTTGAAAGAAGCCAAAGCCTTTCCACCAAGATTAAATGGACATCCAATTAATTGGGCTACATATGCCGATGACGTAGTGTTGATCGATTCTACCCCCATCAATCTTCAGAGACTTTTAACAAGCCTGAGCATGTACCTATCCTCACTTGTTATGGAAATAAACACGGATAAGTCCAAGATTATAGCCCTGGGTCCTCAACATGACACCAAAAACAAACACTTCAGGTGGTCAATCGATCAGTAACTGCTAGCCAGAACGGATAACATCAGGTATCTTGGTGTCATCTTTAATAAATACATCAGAGAATGGAATTGGACCGAAGACCTCAAAGTAAGGATGAAAACATTTGCACTACAGGGTGCAAAATTACATTGAGAATTTGGCAAATTCACCAGGATGCCAGTCATTTTGTTCTATCGACAAAAGGTGGTTGCGATCACTTTTGGCAGCGAGGCCGGATTTAACATCGAACCCAGAATTTGGGGTAAGGTGGAAGCACAATTCTGGTGAAAGGTTCTAAGACTTCCAAAATGTGTTTCCATAAATGCAATTCGATTCGAACTTGGTCTTCAATCCTTGAGCGCATCGATCCTATGGAAATCCTTTTCACTTTTCAGGAAACTGATATTACCTGGATCAATAGCATCTTATAACATATTGAAAGAAATCCCGACTAGATCTTACAATGGCCTACTCCAGATTTGGTCTGAAGTCGTGTTAACAAACCTCAACCATGTTGGTGCATCAACAGAACATTTGTGTAACAACCTGTTAGGCAGAATCCTATGCAGTTCCCTTAGGGAGCACTACAGAAGATTAGGACTACAGGTATATGCAATAAATCCCCTTTGGTATCAGTCTGTACCACACAGATTTAGTTGGTAGCTGTGGCTGAGCAGTCAGACCTATCTCAAGAGGGAGATGAGCAGTATTCAGGGTTTACACAATAGGACTACAATACTATGCAACAAGGAAACACTGACCAAAGCTTTGTATCAAAAAGAATATATATATATATATATATATATATATATATATATATATATATTTTACACACTCTTAAATCAGCACACAAATCACTATCATTAAAGCAAGTTAAAACAGTCAAGAAAAGTATACACAACTCCCTATTTAAATTGTAGACAAGTTTGAGCAAGAGTGAAAATTGAGCAAAATGGCACAGTGTAAACCAAGCAGAAATGGCACTCTAACAATTTCTCAAAAGGAAGATAAAGGACACGTTATATAGGTTTAGACTCTAAAACACACCAGCAACACTTCCCAAGTGGATTGTGAACAAGTTAGGCAAGGCAGTTCTTTAGCATAAGCAATACTTAGGTGAAAACCGAGCAAAATGGCACTTCAACAATACTTAAGAGGGAAGGAAAGGGGTTATAAGAGTTTTAGGTGCACCAACACATTTCTTAATGAAAAGCAATCTAGAGAAGGCAGTCGTAACGGATTTAGCCAGAGTCAATAGGCCTGTGCCAGAGTCAGTGGTACAGGCAATGGGCCCAGGATCAAACTGTTCTAGTAGCTGCAATCAAGTCTTTGTTTAACGAATTGAAAAGGCGGTTGCAGATTGTAAAAAGATAATGTTAGACGATAGGGGCGGCCAACCCAGAAGGTGAGTAAAGGATTTAAAACACCTTTAGCAGTACCCAACGAAACAGGAGGCCTGGCGGAACAATGTACCTTAAAAGTGGAAGAGGCTCCTGTGGTGGCGGTAGTTCCTGGCAGTTCCTGCATTTCGGGAGATCCAGCAGACGAAGAGAGACTCTCGTTACTGCACTGCCCAGGGATGAAGCCAGCCGCAGTGATGCCAAAACAGAATAAAAGGTATGTTCCTTTAAATCGCGGTCGTGGTGGACGGGTGCCTGGCGATCCTGTCTCCGAGTGCTTGGCACTGGTGATTCGACCAAGGCAGGTCCTGGAAGGCGATTGGCGAACTGGTTGGCCCCACCAGCTCAAGGGAAGAAGACTCTTGCAGGTGAAGATCTTCTTGAGTCGTTGGAGAAAGGTGGTGAGGATCTGCAGCAGGGCTTCACCGGTGGTTCAGTAGTTGCAAATGTCTTCAGCTTTGGGTTTCTTAGTTCCAGTGGCGACGTCTTGTCCTCCAGTCCTCAGAGCCCTGCTTTTATGCAGAAAACCCCCCATTCATACAGCCTTGCTGTCACTCACACAGCGGGGTGGTTATCCTGGTGGGATAACCCCCTAGCCTATCAGGGCAGAATGCGACTTGGGTTGCTTAGGCAACCCTGTCCAGGGTGCATATCCCCCCTCCCACACATCCTGTCTACCCCAGACTCAGTGGCGCCGAGAGGAGGGCTTCTGTGCAGAAGCCCGCCAAAAGGACGAACAAAGTATCCCCGACCTGGGTTAGGATTTCAGAGACACGAGAAAGAAATATTATCAAAGATATGGCAATAAAAACCTACCGGAGTAAAGTTAACAATAAAATAAACCGGTGGTATGTTAGAGGCTGTCAGTAAAAGTGGTAGCCTCGAACAATGGGAAAATCCCATAGGAAAATATTTGCGGTCGAATGTTTACGGTAGTAACCACTGCCACCAGCCAGAAACTTTAGAGAGAGGGACTGGACGGTACCCTCTCGAAAATGAACACCAGGGAAAAACTATTAACCCTTTCCAGTACTTCCATAGTAAGAGGGTTGTACTGGTTTTGTTCATCACTATTGACTAGTAAAGTCAATGGGGACTTAACATTACCTGGGAGACAGTAGTCAGTCCCAGTGTATGGAGTCTATGATTGGGAGTCACTGTGACAACCCTGTGTTACTGCACTGAGGGTGCTGTGTAACACACATGTAAAAAGATGATTCCTATGAGGGTGAGAAAAACACCATAGACCATAAGCACAAAAATAGCCTAAACCATACATCAGCAATCTGCCTAAGAGTGGGAAAAAGAGTCTCACTCTTAGCAGGAGAACAAACCCTTCAAATCCAGCAAAGCTGCTGGGGGACTGTATAGGTAAGGGAAATTAGATTTAGATGAGAATTCTCCCTAACACAACCCCTGTGCAGTCAAAAAATAATAAAGTGAGCAGTCATGACTGATGCAATACTATTGACAAACGTTGGACGCTGAAATCAAGTCTAATTCAAGTCTGACATGCACGCAGAAAACCAGGTTCTGAAGAATCTTCAATTCTTTCCATCCAGGTACCATCGAAATATGTTCCTTCGGATGAGGCTTAATGTGCTACCAACTAAAGAAATGTTGTTCCTCAGACATGATACTAATACTCTAAATAACGTCTGCCGATTTTGCGATAAACATGTAGAATCACTTCGACACTTGTCCGGAACTAACCTTGGAACGAACCACTGCATTGGGGTCCTCTGTCTCACATAATATCGATAGTGAAGATTGTTGGAATTCATTAATCGCTGGACGCAACTATGGGCCTCATCACGAGTTGGGCGGTAACGCCGGCGCTATTAGCGCCGGGGGGTTTGGCGGTAGGGCTATTAACGCCAGCGCTATTAGCGCCGGATCACGGGTTTGGCGGAACGGTTAGTGCCCATTCCCCATCGGGCCCATTTGGGAATTCCTCATTCCCCATTGGGACCAATGGGGAAAATTCCCCCTTTTACCGCTGGCGGATTTCCCGCCGGCGGGAATAGCGCCGGAAATCGGCAAATTTGCAGCGGATTTCCCCGAGCTCAGAGCTGGGGGGAAATCCGCCAGGGCCATGATCTGGCGGACCCTTAAATGCAGCGGTAATAGCGCTACTGCCGCATTTAAGGGTTGCCGCCAGACTCATGATGAGGCCCTACGTGTTAATATGTGCAATTATTAACTATTTGGACAAACTTATAGGATCTGAAAGAACGAGTTGCGAACTGTTCCGTGGCAAAGCTGCTATTTTTGGTAGAAGTCCAAGAGATCCACAGACACGAAATGTATTGATGATAAGTTGTTATGATGTAATGAGAGGAAGTATTCCTCTTTCTTTTGTAAAAAAAAGTTTTGTATGAAACTATAATCAATAAAAAAAAAAATTATGTGGTTTCACTGCTTTTTATGACTTGAGTATTCAAAATTTCTT